>NC_042615.1:74760455-75960455 GCF_901001135.1 Rhinatrema bivittatum | reverse complement strand
TGAGTGCGCAATATGGTTGAAAAATGGTATTTAATTGTCCATCACGATATAGCTATGGGGAGGACAATTTTCAAGGCATTTTATGTGGCTAAACATGATTATCTGCTTAAAATGCGCTTCTGAAAAGTGTCCAGCATCTGTGTGGTTAAAAATATGTGTGCTGTTTCATAGCAAGTGAAACCTTTATCCATGGGGAAAAAGGGGCATTCGCAAGGGCAAAAAAGATGAGGGAATAAGTATACTGTATGTAACTCCATCTCCAGGTGCAGGCTACACACCGACGAGTCAATAAAAGAAATTCTGTCCCTAAGAGACAGGCACAAGGGGGATAGAGACTTGTGCAGAGACTTGTGGAGACTTGGACCTCCATCAAAGGGAGGGCTGTATGGAATGGTTCCTGCCTCCAAATTCTAAACTACCTGTCCCTAGCAAAAGGCCTTAGAAATGAACCCAGAGGGCCATTACGTGTATCTCTGTTTACTTCATATAAGTTGTAGCACTTTTTTACTTAAGCTGTTGTGCCCTGCCTTGGGTGAACAATCACTCAAAAAGGAGGGCAATAAATCCTAATAAATAAATAAATGCACATAGAAATTTTATTTTGAAATCTCTGAATATAATTTTCCCCACTAGCTGGTTGAAATTACAAAGGAAAAATATTGCAGGCTAGGACACAGATTTAGCCATATGAAAATGGTTTTCTTAGGTTAACATTGCCATTTGTAATGCCTCTGGAGTTTGCATTCCAATAGCTTGATGGATAAGGCATTAAACTACCATTTAACAAGTGTTAAAATCCGCAGGTAAACAGGTTACTTGCCTATGTTAATGTAGCTTTATTAACCGACCCAATAGATACAGTAGATGCAATTCAACTCCTTTAGGATTTGTTGTTCTCTATGCCAAGGATCCCCAAACTCAACCCCCAAGGGCTGCAACCCAGTCGTGTTTTTGAGATTTCCGCATTGAATATGCACGTGATCTATTTACATACAGTGGAGGCAGTGCATGGAAACAGATCCCATGCATATTCATTGTTGAAATCCTGAAAACCCAACTGGATTGCAGCCCTCAAGGACCCCCAGTTCTATGTCAATCTCATTTTATAGGAATAAAAACTTTCCCTTTGAAGCACAACCAGTTGGTCCACAGATCGATCAGCAGTCAACATGCATCAATCAGCAGAGACAGTTTTGTTCTGAACACATACTTTTTTTTCTCTATTGCTTGCAAACCTTCTTGTTATTTCTATAAATAACTAAATTTTCTTCTGGTCCTCTTTCCCATTAAAAATGCATAAAAGCACATAGGGCTGGCAGATTTTAACTGTGGTATTTCATGGACATGCAGCTCATTACTATGGCAACTCACAATCTGCACCACTGAACTGTACTTGGCTCAAGAATAGGCAGTTGATATAATTGTTAATCTTTAGAGGAATATTTTTAACTGCTACCAACTGAATAGAGTTAGCTATAGCTTGTTAGCAAAAAATGCATAGTTCATGCCTTTAATGCTTTCAATAATCCTAAAACAGTGTAAATTGATACATATATAGTATTATTTTTTTTTTTACTGTTTCTGATGAGTGCCATGATAAGTCATGTTGGAGCAGACAGGGAAGAAATAAAGAGAACAACGCAAAGTGTTAAAACTGAATAGTTTTGCTCAATTTATATTGAACAATATATTAATATTATTCAATATCTAGTAAGTAAGTATCAGTATCCAGTATACAATGGGGAAAATATTTGTGTGAGACTAATGCTCATAGTAACATAGTAGATAATGGCAGAAAAAGATCAATTGGTCTGTCCAATTTGACAAGTTATTCCTATCCATGCTGCCAACGATGTAATCTAGCTGCCAGCCATAAAACATGTCCACCTATAGGATATTACTTTTGATTCATGATCATTTTAATTTTCTTTCATTGTACAAGTTCCTCCTGAGTAACTGACATGCAAGAATTTTTTTTTAGCTCACACTCAATACCCCTCTCCCCAGTTCAAACCACAAGGTCCCATAATAATCCAAACAGCAAAGTTGTTTCCTGAACAACCAGCCTGCTTGGTCTTCAGGGCCTTTCAGGTTGATGACCTGCACCAGCTTACTGCAATGATCTGTTCAACATGAGGAGTGCATAACCTGTCCAACAGACCTGGCTATGTGAAAACCAGTGTTTCTGCTAAGACTTCTAATTTTTACTGTACTTGCAGCCTATTAGGCAAATCCAGCTGCTAATTAATCCTGTCATCACAGTTTGCCAGATACACCACATTATGTGTGTGTCTACATCAAGGCTTCTAATTCTATTTATTGCTGTACTTGCACATTGCTAGACAGGTCAAACTGCAAATTAAGGGGGTTATTTTCCAAGCAGCATAACACATGGTGCATTGCTAATTTAGAAAAGGGGTGGAGTTTGGGGCAGGATGTCTGGCTAAATGGGCTATTTCATAATTTGTGAAGCCATATCACACAGTTTTAGTGTGGCAAATAATTACACCTTTTTCATTAAGCTGTGCAACATGAGAGAGAGAGAGAGAGAGAGAAAGAGACTAGCCATAAGGCCTTCATAGCAGTTAGGTATTTATACCTCTATAGGAAGCCCATCTAGTTTATTGAGGTGAGGTTTAGGTATTAGTGTAGAAGTTAGGGGCCACTTTGACATTCAGAGTGAGACGTACGAACAGAAGAGTACACTCTTGTGAAGATTTGATGTCCTTTGGAGTGATGAAACTCACACAAAGATGAGAATTGTACAATGTTCTCTCAACCTAGCTTGATGTTACCCAGGTAGAGAGTCCATCAAGCTAGGTTGAGAGAACATTGTACAAATCTCATCTTTGTGTGAGTTTCATCACTCCAAAGGACATCAAATCTTCACAAGAGTGTACTGTTCTGTTTGTACGTCTCACTCTGAATGTCAATGTGGCCCCTAACCCCTACACTACTACCTAAACCTCACCTCAAGTAACTAGGTGGGCCTCCTATAGAGGCATAAATGCCTAACTACTATAGAGGACCTATAGTAGTCTCTCTCTCCTCTCTCTCTCCCATATATTGTGGCAGTTATTGCACTCTGTGGTAACACCTATGCCCTCATTACCTTAAAACATACTCTTCTTCCTATCACATGCAATAGTTTGATGAATCTATTCCCAAGTTTTATGTTATTGTTTGATTTTTTGGATCTGGCGGTTTCCTCCTGCTCCAAACTTCTTCCTATTCAAAAGGAAGCCGAGGCGGATTTCCCCCATTTTATATCTCCTCCCAACTTATTTACACCAAACATTAGAGCAACAGTCTTTAACAGGGGGGCATGCACAAGTGTTCCTTTCAGAATCTAACAATTATGGACCCTAAATTCAGATGGTAACTCAAATGTTCATCTCTGGTAAAAACCATGCTGCCTCTGATCACAATACTTTCTGATTTCAAGATTTTTCACTATTTGCTCATTTGGAAGAGATTCCATAAATTTTCCAAGCACCAAAGTTAGGATAACTAGCCTTTAATGTCCATTCTCCCTCACTATTTTGACTTCTGAAGGGAGAGACAAAATGTATACTTTTCCAGTGCTGCAGTACTAAATCTCTTCTCTCCCTTCAGCACACCTATCAGAACATCTCTATTCTCCCTTAATATCTCAGGATATTTTGTCCACTTTCAGGTTTTCTAGTTCCATGCACTCTCCTCTATAAATTGCATAGCCTCTACTTCACTGAAATTCATATACCTTCCAACAGTTAGCAATGCTTCTTAAAGTCTTCCTTAGTGAATACTAAATCTAAATAATAGTTTAAATTGTATGCTTTTTTCTCAACCCCTCCAGACATTTTTCTTCATCTTCTTTTCAACTTACTTGCACTGCTTTCCTTCCTCTTTTCATTGACATGTGAAAAAGTCTTGTGACCTCACTTGCCACTATAGTTATATTCCACCTGCACCTTTGTCACACTGACTACTTTCACCACTTCTCTCAGCTTAACACATTCACTTCTTAATCATATTCACTTTTTCTCTCATCCTCTTTCCTCCAGTAAAACACCACTTTTTCTCTCATCCTCTTTCCTCCAGTAAAACACCATCACAGTGATGAGAGAGTATTCACCTGCACTATCTCTCTCTCTCCCCTTCTTCCCCTCTCCAACAATCCCACCTGACCATCTGCTGAGCCTAAGGGATGATACAGCTTCAGCAGTAGGCATCACTCCTCCTTCTGAAAGAACCAACCCCCATTATGCCAGTGACTCCTCCTTCTCCTTCCTTCATATAGGCCAACATAATGCAGGCTCCTCCTCCTGATCTACATAGCCAATCCACTGCTAGCTTTGTTCCATGAACAGCCCTGGAGATAGAGGCATGACACTGACACTGAAGGTACAACACTTGCTCTGCCATGGTGACAACTCTTATGAGCAGCTCAGCAGCACTGGGAGTGATGACCCTAGGCCTTTGGCACCCCTTGTTACATGGTACCCTGGTTGATGGTCCAGCTTACTGTACTCAAACTCTGGCACTATTCCCACCCATAGTTCCTTCTAAGCTAGCGCATGTGTGATCGCTCATGGTTGCTTACATAAATTTTTCCTTAGTGCTACATATAGAAATGCAATGCTAATACTGGCACTTAAAAATTGTTGGTTTAAAAGAAAATTGTTGTTCACTTGAAAAAAACTTTGCACACCTAGTCACTCCTTGGAGGGAGCATTTTTCCCACCCTTCCAATGGTTCCTTCAAGAACTTCCCCTTTTACCAAAAATGGTAGTTATGAAATCCAGGGCTTGAACTTTCATGTCATTTTTCTGTCATAAACTAACAAAATAAACCAGATTTATGTTTTTTACATTTAAATATGCAAACTAATAAAACTTTTTTATGAGACATAAAAGACTTCATTTAGCACGGTGCATTAACTGCACTCATAGTGCTACCCTTCTCATCACTAGTCATATACCTCTCTCTGATTTTTTATGTGACATATGAGAAGAGGCAGATATATTGTCGTTGGGGAGAAACAGTTAAGCGATCTAATAACGTTTGGAGCATATTCTGATGCAGCCATTATTGGCAGGGCTCCTAATGTTTAGATTAATGTCATAAAAATGTCACAAGATAAGTTTGAGTGTTTATTTCAGTTTAAGGCCATACGCTATGTTTTCTGAAGAGAGACAAGAAATATTTAATTTAAAGTCATATGCTATGTTTTCTGAAGAGAGATAAATGTTTTCAGAAGAAAGACAAGTTTTATAAGCACTTTCACACGTCACAATTTTTCATTAAAAATGAGAGAGAGAAATATGACTGGTGGTGAGATGGGTAGCACAATGACTGCAGTTAATGCATTGCACCGTGCTAAATGAAGTCTTTTCTGTCTCATAAAAAAGTTTTATTGGTTTGCATGTTTAAATGTAAAAAGATTAAAGCTGATTTATTTTCTTAATTTATTATTGATACCAGATTTCCTCCCAGCAGTTTGAGATTCCTCTGTCATAAACATGATCTCAAATCATACTGTCTGATGATCGCTTGTTCTCAGGTGGCCATCTATTGGAATATTAGAAAAGCTTTCTCCATTTCTAAGTAACAGTGCCAGTCTATTCCCTTCCCTTCTGGGTTCCACTGCCATTTGTCTGAGGAGAATCCCTTGAAGGAAGCCCAGGATTTCTCTGCTTCAAACTGATTTGACAGACAGAATACTCCAGTCCACAGCTGACATGTTAAAATCTTCCACCATCAGTACCTTTCCCTTCATTCCCACCTTTTTGATGATTTCCACTAGATCTGTCCAGATCTTCTACCTGTGATGGAGGTCTATACCAGTGCAGATGGAATGCATTTTCCTTAGGTGAGATACCCACTCTAGGGATGTGCATTTGTTGTAAACAAATATGTTGTTGTTTTTTTTATAACAAAAAGGTCCATTTTCAGTTTTGTATAGCAAAAAACAAAAATACCCAAAAATATATGAAACTTTTTGGATATTTTCAGTTCATTTCAAAAAGAATTAAAAAGGGGCAACCTCACTTCTCCCCTCTCCTCTCCACTGCTGTTTGAGTGCCTGGGTCCTCCCTAGGTTCCTCAGCTCTCCCTCACAGTTAATAATATGGGGCCAGGGTTGGAGCCTTTCCAGGTTGGTCTGAGCCAATCCCAATTGGGGCCCTCATGGGCCCCTCCACCCCTATAAATAAGCTGGGGCTGAGGTCTCACTTACCCCCACTTACCCTTTCTGAGTGTCTTCAGCATAAATAGGAGCAAGAACTATTTCTAATTGGTCCTTCCCCTCCAGCCCCAACACCCATAATGATGCCAGCTGGTCCTGAGGGTGGCGCCATTTTGTTGCATGGCTGCACAAACATATAGCCATACAATAAACTGGAACTAGCCAGCCCTGAGACCTGCTCCATTTGCTTTACATAAAATATTGGTGCCAGTACTGGGATTAGCCAGTGCCATTGTAGAGCTGGATTTTGCAGGACAGAAGTGACTGGGAACCGATCTTGCCCCTTTCTAAGCTGACGACCACCACAGAAGAGGTGAGCAGAAGCTAGGGATGCCCTGATAGAGACTTTTTTGTAGTGGGGAGCTCAGGGAGACCCCAACTGAGCTTGACTAAGCCCAGCCTGGTGAGGCCCCAACATCAACTTATCAGCTTACTAGTGGTAGTTGGGGAAGTGTAGGGGCCCAGGGAGGTCTTTGGCTTTGAGGCAGAGGTGGGAGGGGGCTAGATAGGAAACACTTTTTTTTTACTTTTAAATTAAAGCTCATTTTGGTTCAACAAACAAACTAAACAAAAAATAAACATTAAATAAACCAAAACCTGAATTTAAAAATACCAAAATGAAAAAATGAAATAAAATGAAACTTTTCCCCTGTATATCCCTAACATACAGTGCCTCCTCCTTTCCCTTTTCACCCTGTATTTCAGTCACTTGTTACAAAAATGTCTGTTCCTCCCCAATTTGTGCCACCTTTATCCTTCCTAAACAAATTATAACCAGGTACAGTTGTATTCCATTTATTGGCCTCAATGAACAATGTTTCTACAGTAGCAAAAATATCTAGATTGGATTCTACCTTAGGACTTGCAGTTCTGGAATTTTATTGTCTAGACCAAGGGAAGGCAATTCTTATCCTAGAGTGCCACAAACAGGTTGGGTTTTCAGATATCCACAATAAATATGCATGAGATAGATTTGCATGTACTACCCCATTTTATGCAAATCTATATCATGCATATTCATTGTAGATGCCCTGAAAACCAGACCTGTTTGTGGCACTTAAGTAGTTAAGGGGGTCATTTATCAAAGTGCTATATGGCGTTCTCGCATGCAAAAAATGCCATTAATGCATGCAAAAGCACCATAATGTTTGGTGTGATGCAAATGAGAAAAAGGGGAGGATATTGGCCAAGTGAGCTGGGAGAGAGAGAGAGATAGATAGATAGACTGACTAGCCTTAATGTCCTCATGCTAGATAGGTATTTATATCTCTATGGGAGGCCCACCTAATAACTCGAGGTTTATTTATTTATTTATTGAGTTTTATATACCGTCATTCGGAAAAGCCATCATAACGGTTTATATTTTATTAGTGTAGGGGTTAGGGGCCACGTTGACATTCAAAGTGAGACGTACAAACAGAGAACAGTGCTCTCGTGAAGATTTGATGACCTTTGGAGTGAGGAAACTCACCCAAAGATGAGATTTGTGCGATGTTCTCTCCACCTAGCTTGATGGACTCTCTACCTGGGTAACATCAAGCTAGGTGGAGAGAACATCGCACAAATCTCATCTTTGGGTGAGTTTCCTCACTCTGAAGGTCATCAAATCTTCACAAGAGAGCACTGTTCTGTTCGTACTTCTCACTTTGAATGTCAAAGTGGCCCCTAACCCCTACACTAAGACCTAAACATCACCTCGAGTTACTAGGTGGGCCTCACATAGAGATATAAATATCTATCTAGCGTGCAAGCATTATGGCTTCTCTCTCTCTCTCCCCCATCCATTGCAATTTGCATTAAGATAGTGCTCTATATAGGCATCATTGCAACAAACTGCCTATTACCATAAAACACACTCCTATTGCATGCAATATTTAGTGCATTTTGATAAATCCAGGCCTACATTTTCTTTCTCTGGTCTAGACCAAGGGTGGCCAACTCCAATCCTCGAGAGCCACAAATAGGCTAGGTTTTCAGGATATTCACAATGTATATGCATGAGATAAATTCACAAACAATGGTGCATGCAAATCTGTCTCATGTATATATATTGTAGATATCTTAAAAACGGAGGACTGGAGTTGGCCACTCCTAGTCTTGACTGTGAACATTCGTGCTCATAACCTTCCAGCTATTCCTTTTTGCCTTGTCTATACTCCATTGGTCCTTAAGTGGACAAAATATCCTCTGCATAATTCCTTCTTTTTTGTTCCTAAATTTCTAAGAACCTGCCTTGTATTCCTTCTAGCTCAGGATCCCAAATGGCATTTGAATTTTTTGTTTCTCTTGAAAAAAAAGGCCCAGGTTAAGGCCTTTAATGAACATCTCCCAACAGGGCTTTTCTATTCTAATAGGATCTCTGGACAGTAGTTTTGAGGGTTTTTTTTGTGTAGTGGATGATTTTTTTCAAGCCTATTACCTTTGCAAATGTCTTTTCTAGAATGTTATCTGTTTTCATGGCAATGAAAACATTTTGTTTGAGCATCACTTGAGGGGATTCAGTATCTCATGGGTCTTATTCTACCTGAACCCACTGTAATTCATCTAATCCTGGTTCTTTGAATCCTTTATTAGCATAGAAGCAGATTTTCTGGATGCTCTATATGGTGAGGGGAGGGAGGGGGGAATCTTAATTTTAACCAATATTTCCTTTGAGTCAGCTCTCTGCTGCAGAGATCTGAAGACAGATGGCACAAGCTCATAGCCTCCAGATGATCTGCCTAAGGACAAGAGTCTTATAAATTATTTAACTGAATAATTGTCATTGTATCAAATCTTTTTTTTATTTATATTGTTTTTTACAAAGAGTCTGACAAGATCCTTTCATTATTACCTTTTCACTTAAGCACGTTTTCAGAAAGATCTGACCTCTGTCTTTAGAAGACCATATAAGAAAAGCAAGAATTTGGGTGGGTAGGATTCAAATTGGCAAAAAGCCATTGAAAAAAGGTTACTCAAATGTAATTAGTCAAGTTACATGCATATTATACCCTTTAGCTAGCAGATTTATATAATGGTTTATATAATGGGGTAATGGCTCTTAAGTAATCATATTGTATAAAGTTGTTTCACTTATTAGTATGAATCACAGGATGAATTCCGCACTATTGTATGGAATTGCCTTTCAAAAGTGATCAAAGGAGGTAAAAATAGCAACTTAATTTTTGTTTTCTAATAGTTTACTCTTGTCTATGAAGGGAACTTGCAATCTTGATTTCTCAAGTTCAAAAAAGAGTTTTAAGCCTTTTTTACCATTGTTTTCAGTGAATTCATTAAATTCATTTTTCAGTGCCTTATTGGTACCATTTTCACTATAGTAACTGGGACACCAGGATTGCCATCCCACTGAGCCCCATTCCTCTTCCCAACCTTAGATACATGGTAACAACAAGGAAGAGTGGACACAAGATTCGATTTGGAACAGTGTGGACACAGCTTTATTAACTTAACAACAATAATATAACTAGATCAAGGTGTTGAGCCTCTGCAACCTCCCCCTTAATGCCCCTCCCATCCCTACTCCTCCCCCCATTCTGTGCCGGACCAGGCTGAGACTCTTGCCCTGTCTCCCAGGACCATAAGCCTTGAAACAATATTTGCAAACTGGCATCAGCCCTATGCCTAGCAATGAGATTGAACCTGCCCCTAGGCAGAACTTCCAAGGTCTACTATGTCTTACAAGACTTTGACGATGGATTGCCAAGCACTAGCTAGTAGCTACCCTTTGTGCTTCTAGTAAAGGTGTCCTGAATAGACCAATAAACGGTCCAACCAAATCAGCTCCCATTTTTCCAAGGCTCAGATACCCGCCAATGATTGAGCCTTCCATGCCAGACTACCTCCGTGGTCTGTGGGAGAGGAACTGCAGACAAATTCACTCCTTATATAACCGCATTAAATTTATTGAACCGAAACTGAACAGGTTATCATATAACAGCTAAAACAACACAGTGTTATGCTAGAATGGTTAGCAGAGCTTTTGCCAGTGAGTTTAAATACAGAGACATGCCCAAGAGAGACAGATGCACACCATATATTTCATATAGATCAGCACTCAAGACAACCACCCAGTCATAATGAATGTGACACCCCCCTAACAAGGTTACTACCTTGCTCACCTGGCTGTTAACCCTAGCTAACCCTCTTATCCACAGTCACAGGTGTGTAAATTTAAAGCGAGGGTTGATCTCTGACCACATTAGAGTGACACAGAATAGCCATGATGCAATGAGGGCAAGGTCACAGATTATTGTCTTTAGCAACATTTGACACATGGAATATCAACCAATGTTATTGCCCCCAAGGTGGAAGATGATAACATCTGGATGGTCACAAGGGTCTCAAATGTCTGCTAGCAACTGCTGAAGGAATGTAACCAGCTCTGTCCAATGCATCCTGGCTTGCCACACCACCAAGCTTTCACTTGAAAATAGTTGGTCTGCAAACAACCTGGGTTTTTCTGTCTATTCATGCTTCCTTCAGTTCTGGAGGAACAAGTATACAGACCCACCCCACTTCTGTCCTCTCAGGAATGTGTTGTGATTCTGCCCAATCTGCCTGCCCCGCGGCCTGGAGGCCGCAGTCCCTGGTCTTCCTTGTGGCTGGAGCCGCTCCTCAGTCTGTCCTCTGCGGTTTGAGAGCTGCCAACAACGCTGGGCTTGTTCCTCAGCCCCACCCTGCTCTTCAGCATTAGCAGCAGCATGGCCGCTTTCCATGGTTCTGCTTCCTGTTTCCTGCTTCCTTCCTAGGAGGGAGGCCGCATCTTCTTTGGTGATTTAAAGGGCCAGCATAGACGTGGCCCACTGATGACCTAACTTCCTGGAAACTCCCTCTTCTGCCTATAAAAAGGTCTTGGATTCATTCATGGATTACCTTCAAAAGGAGTTAGTTCCTCTCCAGGACTTCTCGTCTTTGCTCCTGCTGGTATTTCCTGTTCTTCATGGGATCCCTCATCATTCTTCATGTTCGTGGTCTCTTCTGGATTATTCTTTGTCTTCTCCTGATGTTTCGTGGTCTTTCTGATGTTTCATGGTCTTCCTGATGCTCCTTCCTGATGCCTCAACTCCGCTTCTGCTTCCTGGACCCTTGGTTCCTCATTGCTATCTCTTCTGGCATGCCATGTCATGTCTTGTCACTTCATGGCATGAGCCTGTCTTCTTGTCTGCAGCGCAAGCTTCCGGAGGGTCATCCTCACCTGAAGCCAAGTCTCGTCTTGGCCCTTGTCTCATGCCTGAAGCCAAGTCTCGTCTTAGTCCCTTACCCTGAATCTCATCTCGTCCCTCAGATGTTCTTGTCTGCTCTGTCCATGCCTAAGACTCTGACTGAACCTGCTCTATTCCAGCGTGGTCCGTGACCAGCCATGGGTGGCTGTGTAGGGCGTGTCTCGGCGCAGGCTTCTACTGAATCTTCGCCATGTTCCGGCTTCTTCTTCCATGTATTCGTCTGGAGTCTGCTTCGCACTCAAGCGTGGTCCGTGACCAGTCACGTGGGTCCGCCCTGTGGTGGGATGTGTAGGGTACGCTGCGTCGCAGCCTCAACTCAGTATTTGACTTGTTCCTGAACCTTGATCCTGAGTCTTCGTGCTCAAGCCTCTCGTCTGAGTCTTCACGTCCCAAGCTTCATGTCACCGTCTTCATGTTCTAGAGCCTTCATCCGCCCTTGTCTCCTGTCCAGCCTGCTGCTTTTGCCGTTCCCAGCGGCAGGTCCAAAAGGGCTTGAAGTAGTCAGAAGACCACTCAGAGACCAACCTTGCGTGGTTGGTCTCACTCAGGCTGTGCAGGTCGGCAGGGGCCTGGCTTCCTGGTCTCAGCCCAGGCTCGAACATGTCTCGCCTGCCTCAGTACCACCTTGGAGCCCTCAGGGGTTGTGCTGAGGTCCAAGGGCACACAATCTCCTCCTATATAATCACTCCCTAACAGATTGTGAAGGCCTCTGAGCTTTCCCATGCTCAAGGTTTCCATATTCCCTAACAGGATGCCTGTGGAAACAACAATATTATGAGAGATAGATGTGATTGTTACCCAGGGTGCCATGTTCATGCCGTTTTTATGAAGCATAAGTTGAGGACCGCTATGTTCCCAGCACTGGATGGCATGCACCAGGAGTCTGGAAGCCACCACATAACAGGCCTCTTCAGTTCTAAAGGAATGAGTGCTATAGAATTCAGCTTTTAGATCTGCAACATGAAGAGTCTTACGGAAGACTGCAGTAAACTGAAAACGACTGCGCAGGAAAAGGTCATCATGTACCAGGAAGATGTACCTGCCTGACAGCCGAGATGCCAGGTAGGCCGAGGCATTTTTAATGGGGCAAGTAGTTAATCTCTGCACCGCAGACAAGACTAGATGCTGGCCTTTCCCGAGTTGGTCAGTTGTTGATATCTGGATGCAGAGAACAATGTTGTCTTGAGACACTTCAACTGTGCCAAGGGCAAGCCAGACATGTCAGAAATGCAACACATGGATGACACCAGCTCTCCCACCCTCATTTATGCAAAGATGGGCAGGCTAAAGGCCACTCAGAAGAGGAGCGTTTAGTAATGGAAGAAGCAACACCCAGAATCATATGCCACAATTGCTTCAGTTGGCTGTGTGTAATAAGGGGCCTGCCAGTGGGCCTGGGGTTCTCACTGCGGGCCCAGCCAGCAAACACATGTTTAACAGCAAAGTGAGAAATGGGGTTGTACCATCCTCACAGTTTTAAGAAGAAGGTCAACCCCACCAGGTGGGACTTAATAGAATTCCTTGATATGCCAGTGCTCTTAGCTTCGAGGATGTAATCTACCACAGAGTCCTCAGAGATGACTCCTCCTGTCCAATCTCTACCATGCAGGAAGGCAGTGACTGCTTTGAATCCTTTTGAGTAGGATCTGCACATCCTGGGGACCATGGACCTTCACAGCAGTTCAAATACATCACCATTCCATAGGACAAGAGGTATATTGGCACCGGTTGTCCTATCGTGTCCGCCTCTAGGGCGAGCTCCTGGAAACAGGACCACTTAAAATGAGAAAGCGAACCAGATGATCTTGGTGAGGCAGCAATTAATACCCTGTGTGTATGTGTGTGTGTGTGGGGGGGGGGGGGGAGGACACCACTGTAAAGAATCCTGAAGCTATCTTTGAAGCTGGCAAGCAGATAAATTGCCACTTGCTATATTGGATACTTTCTAGCCAGTGAGCCATAGCCTCTCGACTCACCATCTGTGTGCCCTGAAAACCATCTCTACCTTATTTGCCTTGATTGGGGCCTTGCTTCTTAGGCGATCTAATGAAAGGGGAGGGCGGAAACATTTGGAACAGTGGTGCCTACACCTGCAATCGGGTGAGGAACAGTTGTTCCTATTGAATCACTAGCAAATGCCAGCTGAGGCAGAGGTCTCCCTACCCTGCCCAGAGCCATTGGCAGTAGCCCAAAAGTTGCACAGACCTGACCTCGAGCGGGCACTCTTGTATCTGGTGGGTGCTTAAACATATGAGTCAACCATAAGTTGGTGTCCTGCATCCCCAAGAAACATCTACGTTACCAGCCTTCTTTTCCCTAAATGCTTTGTAGTAGTTAAGCTATGACAAACCTTCGTATTGCTTATAGGCCCCCAGAATTGCCCATAAAGAAAATGTCTGTGACATGTCAGATCTACAGATGATCATGGTAAATCACGTGAAAGATCAGACCCAATTGATTGTATCACGCTACAACAGCCTAGTAGACTGCTCCTCCATGCGTCTTACTCGCTGAGTCTGACCCTGCCTCCTACACCCATGCAGAAAATGGAAGATGTCAATGTAATGATATCTCGTAATTCTCTTGCAAAGACTGGGGATAGTACCCCATAAGTGCGGGCAAGTAGACGCAGAAGGTCCGGTAAGTGATGCCTTGCACTTGACAGAGGAGACCCTAGATTCACTTGAACTAGAAAGTGAATGGATTTGCGAGCCATCATGGTTAGAGCTAGAGGAACATCTCCTGGAATGGTGCTTGTGCTTTTCCTGAGCCCGAAGGGGAGTGATACTTTGTGAAGCCATTGCACTGGATATGGGCACTTGCTTGCTGGTGTTGAGGGCAGCTGAATAAGGGGGATCTGGGAGTTGGTGAGTGTTCCCCCTGGCTGCCACTGTACTTGAGCTCCCCCAAAGGCTGGGAAAGGGTTGCCTCCCTGCTGGCATGCATGGGGAGGCCTTCTGAGATGTGGCTGATGAAGAAGACCCATGCAGGTTGTGACTCAGAACCAGAGGATCTCGTCCTTTGCAGTGACATGAAATGGAGGAAGGAGGGGGGAGTAATTCCACCTCCCATCAATAGGGAGTCCATGGAAACCATTATGGCATCATGGTGGGCAGATCCCGTGCCAGTGAAGAGTCTCATAACAGTCCCTGTGGGGGGCCAAAATGCCTAGGATGTTACCATTGAGGCTCTCAGGAATAGTCATCCCTTGGGGGTGGATATGAGCGGGGCTCATCGCCTTTATAATCATATCACCAACATGGATAGTCCCAGAGTGGTCATATATGTTCATCCAGATGCACTGAATAGCTGGGAGAATGTCTGCCAGAACCGAAGAAACTGGCTCATCTTATCTGAGATGGGAATGGCACTGGGCTAGTGCCTCCCTCATAGCCTGCTTGAAAAATATCTGGTGGACCTAAAGAAGGGCATTGTTCCCAGCTTGGAACAGGAGCCTCCACTCCATGAGCAAAGGGGATGGGGCCCTGCCCAAGATGGGGATTGGCAGATGGCACACATAGAGCAGAGAAGGCATCCCCATTGTGTGTTTGCCATGTGTGATGAGTTCTCATCCTCCAGCTGTGAATCACTGCCACCAGCCAAAGGGATGCCACATGTAATGAGAACATCTGGTTGCTGTCCCAGAGCAAAACTCAGCGGTATGGGGTCCTTTTTCTTTGGTGAGTATCTTTTGTGCCTGCCATGGATACCATCAAATATGGCCTGTGGAGGGATTGGGATCCCACCTTTGGGTGGCAGTCCCTCCCTTCTTTTTGAAGCCCCAACCCCTCCAGTTTCCTGGGGTCTTGCCCCTGCCCTACTTCAGCATAGCACACACCTGGCCTCCTGAAAGTCAGTAACACTCATGCCGTCCATGGGAGCAGGAGCTGAGCCCATGTCTAAATGGTTTTTAAATATCTACCTCCAGGTTTTAGTTATCTGGCTATATGTTGCTGGATAACTTTAGGCTGCTATACTCAGTAGGATGTTTATCCCGCTGAATATATGGAACAAGTTATCTGGCTAACTTTAGCTGAATAACTTGTCCACTAACCAGCCTACTAAATATAGACCTTATATTGGATTTATTCTTTAATTTAAATGTGCAAAAACTTGCATATCAAAATTCCATCTTAAAGAACCCTAGTAAATGTGAGGACATTTCTTGTTAAAGGTTGTATATATTTTTCTCCTTCTTGTAGCTACCTCTCTCAACTTGGAGACACTGTATTGAGAAGTGAGAGGTTTATACCAGCTCCTTTTTATTTTCCTCCTCCTTAATAAGGGCTTCTGTCTCTTTGACAGATATATTTATTTATTTTGGGATTTTTCTCATATCCCTTGTCTTGTCATTTCACTTGTTCATTGCCATCTCTTCCTTCATCTGCTATCCTACCCTGCATTCTTTCACATGGATAGTATATAATAGGCTTGGCCTGAGCTATTTGGGCTTCCTCCTATACCCTTATGGCCTAATTGTTCTGCCTTTACCATTGTCTCAATCATTTTCTCTCACTCCACAACGGTCTCCTTCCTATAGCCTCCTTTCTTCTCCTTGCACTACCACATATCCCTAATTCTTCCACTTTAGACCTATACGTATTATCACTTCTCATACTTCTTTTCCATTCATGTTCCATTTTCTCACCATATTTTCTCTCGCCACTTCAGAAAGATCCTTACTGACAGAGAAAGATGGAATAACTGCTCACTCACAGACCAAAATTCTCAACTTTACTCAGGGCCGCCATCAGGGCAGTATTCTTGGGCCTGCAGTATGGGGCCCCAGGATCTACTGCCACATATGGGGGCCCGCAGCCGCCAGGCGGCAGGTGCGCTTGGGGGATGTATTAGTTCATGGCAAAGAGGCCCACTGAGGCTCTCTCCGACAGTCTGTCGCCCAGGGGCCTACTGAAACCTGGAGCCGGCCCTGGGTGCGGGCCCCAGAGAAGGGAGAGAATCAATGCTATGCGTGTCTTTTAGACACACATAGCATTGATTTACAGAGCACCGCAGACATTTTGGCTGTATGGGGCCTCAAAATTCCTGATGGCGGCCCTGACTTTACTCCTGGTTTTATGGGCAGCCACTATATAAATTTCAGTACAGAGCAAGTTATTTCAGTACTGAATACTCAGATTTCATGGGAACACAGTCAGAGTAAACATCCACAATAATACATTATTTGGTACCTCTCAGTATTCACTTGAACAGCAATTAAATCTTCCAATTCTCGCATACACACATTATTTTCACTGTCTCTCATCACCTCTTCTGGGACATAGAATGTATATCTCCAAATACCTCCATAGGTATGTGGGGATATACAACCCCACATGTTACTTACAACACCATAACCTCAGGAACCTCTTTTTCTTCATCCTGGGCCTCTCACTTGGACAATGTGCAGAATTCTATGGTCTCCTCCAGTTCTTGTTCCCACTGGGGTTCCCCTCACCTAAGGCCACAACTTAATTTCCTCATCTAGACATTATCTTCCTTTATACCTCATCCTCATTCTTTTTGGAATTTCATCCGGTTCCTCAAGGAAAGGAATTATACCTTTCTGTTCCAACTCTTTGGGCCTCTTCCCCTGAGGGAAAAAGCCCCTGAAGGGCCTTCTCTGTACTGAAGGGGTCCCTGGGCCCAACCAGCCGGATACTCGTGGGTGACTGGACTACAACCTGGAGGTTCCTATCTCCTAAACGCCAACCCAAAAAGGGCAATGCCTACCAAATTGATCCAAGCTTTATACCTATCCAGGACACCTCCCAACTAATCAAAACCTCTTTTAAGAGGATGCTGCATCATCAAACCTGCTATCACTCAGATACCATTCCCTTTACCATGTACTGTAACCCAGCATTATACCAGGTGCCATCCAGTGGTCACTCCACATAAATGCAGCTTCAAACATCCAAGCATTTTTCATAACACTTCAGACAATTCAACTCCTGGGTCTCCCCCACACAAAATATTTGATACTACTAAAAGTGAAAAGGGCACAAATTTGGGGGTCTCTCCACATCAATATAAAAATTAGAGGAAGATCTCTGAACATAAAGCTGCTGCCAAGAATCATTAATTGAAATATACAATATATATATATATATATATATATGCTTGCAAAGAGGATGTCTAGAACTTACTGTATTTGTATTATTTTGCTTTCATTAAATAATTGCACATGTACTTAGGTTTTCTACATTAAGTAGTGGATAATCCTTTCACATAAATATAATAAACAATGAATGAATAAATAAATAAGACTTTTGCTTGCTAATGAAGATCAAGGAATATTGTTATGCTCCTTAATCTGTTCAGAGTGAAACTTGATGATGAGAAATCTCATAGTATTTTGAAGAAATAGAAAATAGAAAAGCGTAAATACAGATGTGGCATAGTTTAACTTGAGAGAGCATGAGCAGTATCTTGAAATCAATTATAATGTATTATTCAGTAATAAAATGTTTGAGAAATGTGGAGATGCTCAGTACAGAATTCAAAGATTTTACAATTTCCTCTGTAGCAATCTTTCTTCGCTTGAAGCAATACTTTTTTTTTATTCTGATCCAACACTGCAACCTAGTGGTTTATTTTGATATTGCTATATACATATACATTTTACCATTTTTACTTTCTGTATTATAGCTTCCAAATGTTTGCTAAGATAGAAATAGAGGGGCCCATTTACAAATTTAGGTCTGGGTACAATAAAATTTGCACAGCTGATATTTACAAGATGGATAAAAATAAAGTAAATGTAGCATGTCTGAGTGATATTTCCACACAGCTAAGTCTGGTGATGGTACTATTAATAGGGCCATAGGCCTCTACCCCCTTATCGACTAATAAGCAAACAAACTAAAAAATCCTTTTGCATGGTAAACCTTTACAGCAATGGTAAATACGGAACATAAAGAAGGCTAAAAAGGTGTAATTTGTAAATTACATTAAACAGCCTAATTGCAAAATCTACCTTCTGGTTATGCAGGAGTAGGTTCATTGTGAAATGGTACCTCTGGTGAGAAAACACATTTTAGAAACATGGAGAAATTGGTCCAATTAATAGTTTGAAATGAGGACCACGTCTCCTCTATCCAGAGGGTCTGCCAGAATGCACAGCAGATAAACCAGGAATGGTAGAGCTTGCAGCTGAAGTCCAAATGTTGAGCATGAATGTACAGAGGAAAAATTTTAACTTTATTCATCTCATAGAGCACTTCCATTTGGTTCATTAATTCCAAATTTTTGCTTTCATTTCTTCATTTTCTTCATACAATTGTTTACCATAAAAGTCAATGGGGGAAGTACTGCAGCATATATATATTTTTTTTTTTCATCAATTCTAATAAAACTTGTGGGAACACATCATAAGAAGGGGAAAATAATTCCATGGTACTGAGACTGTGGCAAAGTAATGTATCACCAAAAGTGGAAGAATAGCCTAAGGATTTGTAAAGGGGAAAAGAGACAACACTGGTAGGAGAAGATCTCCAAGGCAATGTGAGAGGAGCAAAGAAGCAGCAAGAGTGGGAAGAACACCTCAAAGCCTTCAAAAGAAGGCCTCAACAAAAAGGGAATGAATTCTTGAAGGAAGCACAAGAGGCAAAGTTGTGTCAAGAGTGGTATCATCATCGTAAGGCACTATGAAGAATGAACAAAGAAGAAAAGGTGGCAGAAAAATAAACCCTAAGACACTGATAAAGAGAAACAACAGCACAGTGCAAAACAGACCCCTACAGTGGTACATAAGAACATAAGATATGCCATACTGGGTCAGACCACGGACCCATCAAGCCCAGTATCCTGTTTCCAACAGTGGCCAATCCAAGACACAAGTACCTGGCAAGTACCCAACCATTAGATAGATCACAAGCTACTCTTGCTTATTAATTATTGTAATAGCAGTTTATAGATTTATCCTCTAGGAACTTATCCAAACCTTTTATAAACCCAGTTACACTAACTGCTGTAACCACATCCTCTGGCAATGAATTCCAGAGCTTAACTATGTGCTGAATGAAAAATAATTTTCTTTGATTTGTTTTAAATGAGCTACTTGCTAACTTCACAGCGTGCCCCCTGGTCCTCTTATTATCTGAGAGAGTCTATAACTGATTTGCATTAACTTGTTCAAGTCCTTTCATGGTTATGTAGACTTCTATCATATCCCCCATCAGTCATCTCTTCTCCAAACTGAACAGCCCAAGATGTAGAGTATCCAGTATGGCAGCAAGATAGAGTGAATGCAAGTGATAGACATTGCTGGGGAGGAGCTGGCTATTGTGGTACATGTAGGCACCAATGACATATGGAAAATATGGGAGGGAGGTTCTGGAGCTAAATTTTAGGGATGTGCAGAAGGAAAACATGTGTTTCATTTAGTTTTTCGTTTCGCTAGGACCCACATTTGTTTCATTAGTTTCAGAGGGGAAAAAAACAATTTATTTATTAGTTTCATTCATTTTTCGTTTGCCATTAAAGTCAATGGGGAAGTATTTGCAGCCTATTTTTGGTTGCAGAATTGGGGTTTTCTTATCAATTCTGATGAAACTTCTGGGGAGCAATCATCAGAATGAGAAAAGAGCTCCAAGGTACATAGACTGTGGCAAAGTGGCACCAAAGTGGCATGAATAGCCTAAGGCACTGTAAAGGGGCAAAGGGGTATCAAGAGTGGCAAGAGTGCTTTAACAGAGGTACAAAGCAGCAGCGAGAGTGTCAAAAACACACCATAGCTTCAAAAGAGAGCACTGAACAGTTGAATGAACCCTCGAAGGCAGCATGACAAACAAAGTGGCAAGACAAGAACATAAGAACATAAGAACATGCCATACTGGGTCAGACCAAGGGTCCATCAATCCCAGCATCCTGTTTCCAACAGTGGCCAATCCAAGCCATAAGAACCTGGCAAGTATGCAAAAACTAAGTCTATTCCATGTTACCGTTGCTAGTAATAGCAGTGGTTATTATCTAAGTCAACTTAATTAATAGCAGGTAATGGATTTCTCCTCCATGAACTTACAAGTGGCATCAACATCCTACAGCACAATGAAGGGGGAACATAGCAAGCAGAAAGAGTGTCAGAAAAATCCACAAGGCGCCGATAAAGGGACAAAGCAGCAGAAAGACTAGCACCAACACACTGAGGAAACATGATAGTGGCAAGAACACCACAAGGAGTAGAATCGTCTGGTGTATGGCAGCGGCAGAAAGTTGATAGGGGCAAGACAGGCTGGCAGAGCGGAGGTAGTCTGGTCCCTGTGGTTTTGATAGGGGCAAGACAGGCTGGCAGAGCTGAGGTAGTCAGGTTGCTGTGGTTTTGATAGGGGCAAGACAGGCTGGCAGAGCTGAGGTAGTCAGGTCACTGTGGAAAGACAAGGAGGCAAGACAAGGAGGCAAGACAAGATGATGCTCAGCCCGCAGATGGTGTTAGGCTGGTAGTAATGGCCCCCGGTGCGCTGAGACCAGGTCTTCTCGGAGTCGGGCTGTTTGTGAATGCAGCCGAAAGTGGGTGGTAAACTCCATTTAAGGCTAAATACCGGCACGAGACCGATAGTCAACAAGTAGTTCAATAAAAAAAACTGCAGTAAAAAAAAGCCTGGCTGCCTGGCAGACACAGCAGCAAAAAAGAACAAATATCTTTTCCAGCAATAGAAAATTTATTATAGCAAACTAGCAATTGATTAAAGATTTGAAACACTCTGAGAGAGCTCAAACAGCAAACAAGCTCATCAGATAGAATCCAAGAAGAGGGGAGCAGGGTGAAGGGGGACGGGGCCCCCTGCATGCGGCGCGACTGTCAACTGGGGTGTACTGTCTAACCAACCCATCTTGAAACACGGACCAAGGAGTCTAACACGCGTGCTAGGACCTGAAACATGATGAACTATGCCTGGGTGGGGTGGAGCTGCTGCGGGTGCAGATCTTGGTGGAGTAGCAAATATTCAAACAAGAGCCCCAGGGAGAGTTCCCTTTCCTTTGCACAGAAAAAGGCTCCCTAGAATGTGTTCGCCCCTAGAGTGTGGTGGTTCCGTTGGCATCTAGTGAGCTTTCGCTGGTCTTTTAAAATCTGGTGGACATAGCAGATATACAAACGAGAACTTTGAAGGCCGAGGCGGAGGAGGTTTCCATATGAACAGCGGTTCAACATGTATCAGCGGGTACTAAGTAATAGGCTACACCCGGGAGAGTTCCCTTTCCTTTGCGCAGGAAAGGGCTCCCTGAAATGGGTTCTCCCCAGAGTGGGGCATGAGCTTTCAAAGTGTGGCGAAGTGGAAGAGGTTCCCATGTGAACAGCGGTTCTGGTTCAATATGTGTCAGCGGTAGGAATGTGAATCGTTTTTTGACGATTTAAAATATCGTCCGATATATTTTAAATCGTCAAAAATCGTTAAGGCCACGATACAATACCAATTCCCCCGATTTATCGTTAAAAAATCGTAAATCGGGGGAAGGGGGAGGGCAGGAAAACCGGCACACTAAAACCCCCTAAAACCCACCCCCGACCCTTTAAATTAAATCCCCCACCCTCCCGAACCCCCCCCCCCAAATGCTTTAAATTACCTGGGGATCCAGCGGTGGTCCAGAACGGCGGCGGTCCGGAACGGCCCCCTCAATTGAATCCTTTTGTCTTCAGCCGGCGCCATTTTGCAAAATGGCCGCCGCAAAATGGCGGCGGCCATAGACAAAAACAATTCGATGCAGGAGGTCGTTCCGGACCCCCGCTGGACTTTTGGCAAGTCTTGTGGGGGTCAGGAGGCCCCCCCAAGCTGGCCAAAAGTTTCTGGGAGTCCAGCGGGGTTCAGGAAGCGATTTCTTGCCGCGAATCGTTTTCCGTACGGAAAATGGCGCCGGCAGGAGATCGACTGCAGGAGGTCGTTCAGCGGGGGTTCCGGACCGCCGCTGAACGACCTCCTGCAGTCGATCTCCTGCCGGCGCCATTTTCCGTACGGAAAACGATTCGCGGCAAGAAATCGCTTCCTGAACCCCGCTGGACTCCCAGAAACTTTTGGCCAGCTTGGGGGGGCCTCCTGACCCCCACAAGACTTGCCAAAAGTCCAGCGGGGGTCCGGAACGACCTCCTGCATCGAATCGTTTTTGTCTATGGCCGCCGCCATTTTGCGGCGGCCATTTTGCAAAATGGCGCCGGCTGAAGACAAAAGGATTCAATTGAGGGGGCCGTTCCGGACCGCCGCCGTTCTGGACCACCGCTGGATCCCCAGGTAATTTAAAGCATTTGGGGGGGGGTTCGGGAGGGTGGGGGATTTAATTTAAAGGGTCGGGGGTGGGTTTTAGGGGGTTGGCTCACGATTTTAACGATTTTTCACGATATTTTTAAAACCCAAACGGCAACAATACGATTCCCTCCCCCTCCCAGCTGAAATCGATCGTTAAGACGATCGAGGACACGATTCACATCTCTAGTCAGCGGGTACTAAGAGATAGGCTACAGCCGGGAAGAGTTCCCTTTCCTTTGTGCAGGTATGTTGTGGTTTGATCTGTCACTTCTTCCTGAACTGGTTCACTGCCAGAAGAAAATAGCATCTTTTCATTTGTGAAAGGTAATTCAACAGAGGATGCTTTTAGCGCAATAGAGACCGCCATTTTTGAAGCAAGAACTGTGCTGGAGATTATTTGTGAATATCCAGAAGCTATTAACAGTACTTATGCACTTCAGCTGATGACAAAGGAACTTGAAGAGCTCTCAGAAATAAGAAAACTGCTACTCATCCAAATCTACAATATGTTGACTTTGTACTCTACACAGTGCCTCTGTAAACTATGGGAACACAGAGAATGAACTAGAGTACAACTATCACCAGTTTTCTATAGTACTAGAAAAATTAATGTTGGCACCTTAGAAAGATGTAGGGAAAATGGCCCATATTATGAAGGTCATGAAAGCTATTGAGCATATGAAATATGCAAGCTCCAAACATCTAGAGTCAGCTTTTTATGTCCTTACATTCCAAATGTTGTAAAACAGGAAAAAGAATTTTCTGGAAAGAAGTGATGCACAAATACATGAATCTGAAATTAGAGATACTAGAAATAACTCAGAAAGGCACAGCGTTTGGGGTCAGGCCCTTGTAGTAACGTAAGGGCTGGATGGGCAGGCACATCAGTTGAGGTCAGGCCCTTATAGTGATGTAAGGGCTGGACAGACAGGCACAGCGTTTGCGGTCATGCCCTTGTAGTGATGTAAGGGCTGGATTGGCAGGCACATCAGTTGAGATCAGGCCCTAGTAGTGATGTAAGGGTAGACAGACAGGCACAGTGTTTGGGATCAGGCCCTTGTAGTGATGTAAGGGCTGGATTGGCAGGCACATCAGTTGAGATCAGGCCCTAGTAGTGATGTAAGGGTAGACAGACAGGCACAGCGTTTGGGGTCAGGCTTTTTAGTGACGTAAGGGCTGGATGGGCAGGCACATCAGTTGAGCTCAGGCCCTTGTAGTGACATAAGGGCTGGACAGACAGGCACAGTGTTTGGGGTCAAGCCCTTGTAGTGACATATGGGCTGGATGGGCAAGCCCATCAGTTGAGGTCAGGCCCTTGTAGTGACGTAAGGGCTGGACAGACAGGCACAGCATTTTGGGTCATGCCCTTGTAGTAATATAAGGGCTGGAGAGACAGGCACAGCATTTGGGGTCAGGCCCTTGTAGTGATGTAAGGGCTGGATGGACAGGCACAGTGCTTGAGGTCAGGTACATGTGCTGATATCATCTGGAACATATGAGTGTTAGGTAACTGCTGCTTGAGTTAGCAATCTGTTAGCGAACTGCTGCTGGATGCTCCTGTAAAGGGAGGAGTTAGCAATCTGTTGTGGGATCGGCTGCTATAGAGAGCAATCGGATGGGATCCTGCTGCTGGACACTCCCACAAGGGGAGGAGCCAGCAATATGTTGTAATACTGCTAGCGGTTAGCAATCTGTTGCAGGGTATGCGATGCGGATGGGAGGATCGAGCATATGCGAATAGCAGTCTGATGGAATTCCCTCCCCTAAGGGAGGAATAGCAATCTGTAGTGAACTGCCTCCTATGGGTTTGCTAAGGAATGGCAATGTTAATGTAGACTGCAGAGTTGGCAATCTGTACCAGCGGAGTACTGGAGATGGTGCTCAGCTGGACAGAAAGTGAATAGTTGAATCCTTGAGCCGATGGCAGATGACAGCACCCTCAGGAGGGAGACCCGAGAGGGACCACCAGCCAGGCTGGAGGATGGAGACAGACACAGATAGTTCTTTATTAGATAAGCAGTATAACCACCAGAGGTGGCAGTAGTGAGCTGGTATGCCCAGCAGGGCTGAAGTCCCTCAGATACTGTAACTGCGATTCCCAGATTGCTGAGCTGCAAAGAGACTGTAGATAGTGAATAGACAGGATATGCAGATATACATAGCCAGTACTAGATGATATCTCACACAAGGTCTTGATATGGCTCAGAAGTTGGAAAGGGTTAGACCCTCGAGGAGCGAGTACCTGGCTCCAGGGAAGCTCGGAGAGAGCGGTGGTCACTCAAACTAATCTGTATCTGGAATAGCTTCTAGTCAATAGAGAATCTTCAGAGTGTTCAGGAACATAGGCCCTCGAGGAGCAAGTGCTGGTTCCTATATACCATCTGAAATAGTAAGTCACAATGTCTGTATCTGCGATGGCTTCTGGGCAAGGAGAATCTTCAGAGTGTTCAGGAACATAGGTCTGCGAGGAGCGAGTACTGGTTCCTGTCTGTAGTCTGAGATAATAACTCACAATGTCCATCTCTTGTGATCGCTTCTAGGCAATGGAGAGTCTTCAGAGGGTTTAGGAACATGGGCCCTCAAGGAGCGAGTACCGGTTCCTTTCTGTAATCTGAAATAGAGAAAGAGAATGAGGCCCCCGAGGAGCTGCTACCCCTGGTAGGCCGGAGAAGAAATGCTGCAAGAGTGAAGCGGGTCTGGAGGAATCCCGCATACACTCCTGTGGTGCAAGGTAGTCTTTGGACAGCCGGATCTAGTCCAATCAGAGTCCTTGCTAACTCGAGTTATTAGCAAAAGGAAAGACATTTATGTTCGAAGCAGATGACGTCAATACAGGGCGCCCTGAGGTTCGCGCCCTTGCTAATACATACTTTGGAGCGCGCACGCACGTGTATGCCCTACATCATCAGGGACTTGGCGGATCCACAGCGTCGAGCCGGCCCGGGGACGCCGTGGAGAAGCAGCATGGAGACGTTGTGGCATCAAGCCATTCATCAGGCACGGAGGGAGTCGCCACACAGGTACAGAGGGTGGAGCGAGAGCGAAAGCAGGCACAAACGCAACAATGAGGCAGTTGGAGCTGCTGCAAGGCTTCAAATTGCTTTCATTCATCTTGCCATTCACAGGGAAAATCTGGAAACCCAAGCAAAGGCATGTTTATTTTCAAAAACACTAGCATTTCCATCAACTCTGGTGCCAGTCTTGAGCAATGAGGGCTCATGATATCCCCTGTCATTGAAAATACACGTTCACTGGGCACACTGGTTTGTGGACATGACAGATATCTCTGAGCCAGTTTGGCTAGGTGTGGCCAGACAGTGGACTTGTGTGCCCAATATGCCAGTGGCATGTCCTCTATGGGCTCTGTGAGATACCGTGTCACTGATGTTTGTGCTGGTGTCTCCTTTGCTTGGGTGGGCTGAGAGTCCTTCTTGCCAGCTGCTTTCACTCTAGCCCGTTCCAGAAGAGGAAGTACTAGCTGTCGCTGACAGAGTGCTGCTCCTGCTTGGGCTTGCACTACTCTCTGAAGTGCCCGCTGTTTCCTCCTCTGCTTCATGCCTAATCTGACTCTGCCTATGGTGCTCCTATTCTCCGAAGGGCATTCCAGGCATCCACCACCCTCTCCATGAAGAAAAGGTTCCTGACATTGGTTCTGAGTCTTCCTCCCTGGAGCTTCAAATCGTGACCCCTAGTTCTACTGATTTTTTTTCATTGTAAAAGGTTTGTTGTTAACCATGAATCATTAAAACCTTTCAAGTATCTGAAAGTCTGTATCATATCACCTCTGCTCCTCTTCTCCTCCAGGGTGTACATATTTAAGTTCTTTAATCTCTCCTCATAAGTCATTTTTTTGAAGACCATCCACCTTTTTGGTCGCCCTTCTCTGGACTGCCTCCATCCTGTCTCTGGAGATACGGTCTCTAGAACTGAACACAGTACTCCAGGTGGGGCCTCACCAAGGCCCTGTACAAGGGGATCATCATTTCCTTTCTCTTACTAGATATTCCTCTCTTTATGCAGCCCAGCATTCTTCTGGCTTTAGCTATCGCCTTGTCCATTGTTTTGCCGACTTCAGATCGTTAGACACTATTACCCCAAGGTCTCTCTCCTGCTCCGTGCACATCAGTCCTTCACCTCCCATCAAATACAATTCTTTTGGATTTCCACTTCCCATATGCATGACTCTGCACTTCTTGACATTGAATCTCAGCTGCCATATCTTCGACCACTCTTTCAGCTTCCTTAAATCACGTCTCATTCTCTCCACTCCTTCTGGCATGTCCACTCTGTTGCAGATCTTAGTATCATCCACAAAAAGACAAACCTTACCTTCTATCCCATCTGCAACGTCACTCACAAAGATATTGAACAGGACCGGTCCCAACACCGATCCTTGTGGCACTCCGCTTAACACATCTCTTTCTTCAGAGTAAGTTCCATTTACTGTCACACAGCCACTTCCATTAGCAATGGTAACATGGAATAGACATAGTTTTTGGGTACTTGCCAGGTTCTTATGGCCTGGATTGGCCACTGTTGGAAACAGGATGCTGGGCTTGATGGACCCTTGGTCTGACCCAGTATGGCATTTTCTTATGTTCTTATGTTCTTACATTGTCTTCTGTCCATCAACTAGTTTGCAACCCAGGCCACCATCTTTGAATCCACTCCTAAGCTTCTCATTTTATTCACAAGCCTCCTGTGCAGGACCGTATCAAAAGCTTTGCTGAAATCCAAGTAGATGACATCGAGCACTCTTCCTCTAATTCCCTAGCCACCTAATCAAAAAAGTCAATCAGGTCTGACAGGACCTTCCCCTGGTGACTCCATGCTGCCTCTGGTCCAGCAATTCTTCCTACTGTAGATAGTTCACTATTCTTTCTTTCAGCAGTGACTCCATTACCTTTCCCACCACCGAAGTGAGGCTAACTGGCCTGTAGTTTCCCACCTCCTCTCTGCTCCCACTCTTGTGAAGCGGGACCACCACCACTCTTCTCCAATCACTCGGCACCACTCCCATTTCTAGGGATCTGTTGAACAGGTCATTCAGTGGATCTGCCAGTATATCTCTAAGCTCCCTCAGTATCCTGGGATGGACCTCATCAGGTCCCATGGCTTTGTCTACTTTTATTTTTCCTAGCTCTTCCCATACATTCTCTTCTGTAAACAGAGTTATATCTACTCCACTTCCCTCCAGTTTCTTGTTAACTAGTGATGGTCCTTCTCCAGGGTTCTCTTTAGTAAACACCGAACTGAAGTATTTGTTTAATATTTCTGCCATTTCTTCGTCTCTCTCCACACATTGATCCTTTTCACCTTTCAATTTCACTATACCACTTGGAACTTTTCTCCTTTCTCTGATGTATCTGAAAAATGTTTTGTCACCTCGCTTTACCTCTTTGGGAATCCTTTCTTCCTGCAAGGGCTGGACATCAAGGGCAATCATTTCCCCAATGGTCCTGGTTATAAATTTTGAGGCTGTCTGCCTCCTTCCCTGAACACCACTCCATTTCCTCCATGGTGGGTTGTCACTTCTGACACATGGCAAAGGGCTGCTGGCCTGCCACCTGACTGCTAGAAGGGGCTGAGGGCGTGGGATGACTCTGCTACTTTTTAACCACTTTACGCTGCCTGGAAAAAGGGGTCCCCTGACTGGTACTGCCACCATCCCCAGATGTCAGTACTTTTGGGTGTTGCTTCTGCATATGATGCATCATGCCAAAATTAGTTAGATATCCCATTTGCTTGCCTCTTCTCATGGCCCTGGCACAGTAATTACACTGAGCAAAATGCGGGTCCTCCATCATTTTAAAGTGGCTCCAGATCACAGATTTCTTTTGTGATCCCTTCTCTATAGCCTTTGAGGTGGATGCTGGCACTGGAGTTGAAGTAGTGGGTGCACACTAAGAAGCAATGCCAGGGGCATCAGTCACACTCTGTGCCGGTGCTGACTGATCTTCCTCATCATCATCATCAGTTTCATCTCTCCCCTCCAGCACTGAAGGGGAGTCTAAAACAGAACTAACCAATCCCCCTAAACCTTCTTCAGCTATTACTTCTTCCATTTCTGATGATGAGAATCCCACACAAGATGATTCTTCATCAGAATCAGAAGCAAACAGTGTCTGCGCTACTCTGTCAGAGCTAACTAGAGTCTGCTGTTGCACTGCTGCTTTTCAGTCTCACCCTTTTGTCTTGCGTGACTCAGGCTCCCCTTCCCTCACCTCCAAAACAACAGGGTCAGAAATAGGTGGTGGGGGTGCATCAACTTTAATTTTCAGTTTTTTTCCAGATGGAACTGCCTGCCCCTCCAGAGATTTTAGATTGGAACAGCACCCTTTTTAACTTTAATGGGGACTGGCACTGCCTCCTCTGCCAGTCCCCACTTGACCACGTCTAGCTTTTCCTGACATTCTGGATTTAATGTCACTGCCTACTAGGGATTTCAATTAAAATAAGTATTTCTTTATTGGTGACTGAACACCGCTGTACCAATATATGTGAGTGTGGAAAACTACACACACACACACACACACACACACACACACACAGTGCAGTGCCTTGCTGTACACTACAACTGAGACTGCTGTACGTGCACAAAAAAATTTTAAACTCCAGAAGATGTCTACTGGGGATTTGGATTAAAAGAACACCGCTGTACTAATATATGTGAGTGTGGAAAACTACACACACACACACACAGTGCAGTGCCTTGCTGTACACTACCAATGAGACTGCTGTATGTGCACAAAAAAAATGTAAATGTTGCGAGCGCAGCCTTCAGGGGCCGATGGTGTGGGCTTGGCACGCATCGCTTGGCTCATAGGAGAGCAGAACCCTTGGGCCACAGGGCGGCTCAAGTCAAGACATGAGTCACACCCGTGATGAGGTATGTGTGCAGAATGGGTGACAGAGCTGGTAGGAGCTAGGAACACAGAGCTAGGAACACAGGATACAATGTAGGTCTCTGGCTAAGACTTGGAACTTGGGACATTGAAGAGTTCAAGGAAAGCGAGAGCACAAGAGTCAGAGGACGACGTGGAGCTTGGGACTCACAAGGAATATGTCATGGAGCTGAAGACTTGAGACTTGGAACATAGAGCTGAAGATGTGAGACTTGGAATGTAGAGCTGAAGACTTTAGACTTGGAACGTAGAGCTGAAGACTTGGAATGTGGAACATGGAGATGAAGGCTTGGAATGTGGAGATGAAGACATGAAACGTGGAATGTGGAGATGAAGGCTTGGAACTTGGAAGGTGGAGATGAGGAACACAGATGTAGACTTGGGACGTAGTCTTGGGGCGTAGACTTGGGAAGAGGAAGACGAGTCCCACAGGAGCCCTACAAAGCACATGGGGCTGGCCGCGGACCACACTGCAGACTCATGGAAGAACATGGACACATTCGAGGATGAGCAAGACCCTCAGGTGCCCTACATAGCACGTGGGGCTGGTCACGGACCACACTGTCCCCTACATGCCCTACACAGCCCGATGATTGATCGCAGACCACAAGGAGATCGGGGTAGGCTCAGGAAGTCTCATAGCACAGGCTAGTGGAAACCCCTTGGATCCTCTGGAGTCAGAGCTAGGAAACAGATAAAACCTTGGAGCTAGGAAAGAGTAAAAGCAGGGAATCTCCGGAGGCATGGGTCACACCAGACCTGGAACATTAGGACTGGGACAGCATCAACAGGGAGACAGGAACCTCACAGGCATCTTGGAACTAGGAACTTCTAGGGTCATCTTGGAACATCTAGGATCATGGGACATCTTGGGCTGGACTGCAGGACTTGGGACATCTTGGAACAGACATCAGGAGCTGGACTCATGGACGTCCTGACTTGGAGCAGGCATCGGGAGCTGGACTCATGGACGTATGGACATAAGTATCTGAACTCAGGAACAGGCATCAGGATCCGGACTCAAGAGCAGACATCAGGATCTGGACTCAGGAACAGACATCAGATGAAGAGACGTCTTCAGGGAGCATCTGGACTGATGCAAAGACAAAGCTGTAATGAAGCAGGACCCTCTTATAGGGCTGAGAGGGCAACTCCCTGGGAGGAGCTGTCCAGAAGACCACGTCTGGCTGGCCCCATAAGAATGGGGAAGAGCCATGGGCCTGCCCCTTAGGAGGAGCAAAGTCTTCTAACTGATGCATGGATATGAAGATAATTGTATCATGGAGATGCCAGTATGAATATATAATTCGTGGAAGTCATCAATTTTCCCTGAAGAAGCCCAGCAGTACGGGCGAAACGAGTATCTCGTCGGGAGTCATACTATTATATGGAAGTTATATCATTATACTGTTGACATGATATTATAAGTTCTAAAATCTTTATAGGTACTTGTTACCAGTTATAATATGCTGTAATGAAATCATTATAACTATATTTTGGTTTATGTCCATGTCAATATCAGATGTGGAGGTATAAGGGATGCAGGTTGTTAGTATATAGGGGGTATTGATTTTAGTGAGTTTAACTGGGATGTGTGGTATGAGTGGTATGAATGGTATGTGTGTAGGGTGAAATATGTTTATGATGGTCTTAATTTGGGAGTTCTTGTAGCACATAGTGGAACTTATGTAATATGAATATTTGAAATTGTTTAAATAAAATTGAATATATAATTAACTTTTGGCAGTATAATTTGACGAGTTCCTCTGGTTTAGTATCATGTGTACGTAAGGAACAGAGGTAATGCACAAGTGTATACGACCTTAGGAGGAGCAGTCAGAGGAAGTCTGCAGGACCCTGGACTGTGGCCCTGCAGACACTGAAACAGGAAGGAGACGAAGCAGAGGAAGCAGGCCTCCGGGCAGGCCCCGATGACGTTGGCGGCATCCTGCCGCATCGAAGAGGAGACAGAGCAGGCCTCAGGGCAGGCCTGATGAGGAGCAGTGGCCCCAGCCACACAGGAACCCCGAAGGATGTGACCTCTAGGCCGTGGCACGAGATGGATGCGTCAGCGGCCTCCCAGTCCATGAAGGAAGGCCCGGAATAGCTCCTGCCATGCCAGCAAGATGGCAGCCGGCCGAAGGTCCCAGCATAGGCAGCTGGGGAAGCAGGCTGCAGGCAGGGGAAGCAGACTGCTATCCCACTGGCCCACTGGGAAGGTAAGAGGCGGCTCATGGCTCCAGCCACGGGTCACATTGCAACAGTAAACTCCAGATGCCTACTGGGGATTTGGATTAAAAGAACACCACTCTACCAATATATGTGAGTGTGGAAAACTACACACACACACAGTGCAGTGCCTTGCTGTACACTATAACTGAGACTGCTGTATGTGCACAAAAAAATGAAACTCCAGAGAAAAGACTGGAAGCCTGAGCAAGCACAATTCCTAGTGATGCTGCTTCTTGTTTGACAATACCAACTCTCAGACAGCCACTGCAACTCTCACACTATCTGCTGTGTGAAACTGCAGATAAAACTGTGTTTGAAAATACCAACTCCCAGACAGCCACTGCAGCTCTCACACTATCTCCCACTATCTCCCACAATCCCACACTATCTCCCACCCACACCAACCATACCCTGCCTGCCTGTAACCTACCCAGGGGGGAGGGGGGTAAGATCAGTAGCAAAATGCCACTGCTGGCAGCTTGTCTCAGTGGGAGAGACAGAGAGACAGTCTGAGTTCAATAAAAAAAAAGTGCAGTAAAAAAATCCTGGCTGGCACAGCAGCAAAAATGAACAAATATCGCTTTCAATGGAAAATTCTATCAAAGTAGCAAGCAATAGCAATTGAATACAGATTTGAGGTGCTCAGAGACTAGCTCTGAGTAAAGCCACCTCCCAAGACAAAAGCCGAGAAGAAAGTGTGCGGCGCGTCATGTGCTTAAGGTAGAAATAGTACAGCAGGAACAGCATCACAGAGCCCTGAGAGCAGCAACTGGCTGTATTAGAAAAATGCCTCGCTCTGATACGTTGACATTCTGGTCTCCTTGCCAACCTGTCTGACCCACTCTATGACAGGGCTGTGAGGTCACTTATGACTCACATGAAAGGGCTGGTTGTTGTTATGGATACTCCCATATGGCCTTCTCCTATTTCAAACGGCCACTAAGAAAGCAGCACTGCAAACCAAAAGAATGAAACTAATATGATATGTTTCATTCATGGGGGATCGCCATGTGTTTCGCGAACCCACGAATCAAATGAACAGGGATGACTTTGTTGCGGATCGCACATTCGTTGAAAATGAATGAATCCCTACTAAATTTAGACTCAGGTAAAAGCTTAAATCTACAACCTCCAGTGTAGCATTCTCTGAAATGTTCCCTGATCCACACGCAGGTCCCCAGAGGAAGGCAGAGCTCCGGAGTCTCAATGCATGGATGAGATGATGGTACAGAGAAGAGGGATTCAGTTTTATAAGAACTGGGAACCTTTTGGGGATGGGGGTGTCTTTTCTGAAGGGATGAGTTCAACCTTAACAAGGGTGGAACCAGGCTGCTGGCGCTAACCTTTAAAAAGGAGTTAGAGCAGCTTTTAAACTAGAACAAAGGGAAAAGATGACAGTGGCTCAGCATTGCATGCTTCAGAGGGAGGTACCTTCAAAGGATACTAATGAAACATTGGAGTTAGGGCATCCCAACAAAGAGGTTCCAATAATAAGAAAAGTAGTCCAAGTGCCATCTGCACTTGGACTAGTCCAAGTAGTCCATCTGCACTAAAATATTCCAATTTATCTCTCTCCACTGAAAAGCAGAATGTAAATACAAACAAAAAACTCACTTTGAAATGTTTGTATGCTAATGTAAGAAGTCTAAGAAGTAAGATGGGATAATTAGAATGTATAGCAGTGAATGATGACATAGACTTAATTGGAATCTCAGAGACATGGTAGAAAGAGGATAACCAATGGGATAGTGCTATACTGGAGTACAAATTATATCTCATAAGAACATAAGAAATTGCCATGCTGAGTCAGACCAAGGGTCCATCAAGCCCAGCATCCTGTTTCCAACAGAGGCCAAAACCAGGCCACAAGAACCTGGCAATTACCCAAACACTAAGAAGATCCCATACTACTGATGCAATTAATAGCAGTGGCTAGGGATGTGAATTGTTTTTTGATGATTTAAAATATCGTCCGATATTTTTTAAATCATCATTAATCGTTAAAGAGAGTGATACAATAGAAATTCCACCAATTTATCATGAAAAAATCGTTAATCGGGTTAGTGCACACTAACGGGACTTAGGACACAACCTAAAAACCCACCCCGACAGAGAGCAGCATCTTGGTGGTTTGGTGGTGCTTTATGTCCGAGAAGGCATAGAGTCTAACAGGATAAAGATCCTGCATGAGACTAAATGTACAATTGAATCTTTATGGATAGAAATCCCTTGTGTGTTAGGGAAGAGAATAGTGATAGGAGTATACTACCATCCATGTGGCCAAAATGATGAGAAGGACAGTGAAATGCTAAGACAAATTTGGTAAGCTAACCAAACTGCTAGTGCAGTAATAAGGGGAAATTTCAATTACCTGTATCAATATGTTCAATGTACAACAAAGCAAGATAAACCTATGATAAATCATGTTGTATCAATAACATTTTTTACAATTTTTGTGTAGCGTTATTATTATATGAAAATCATTTTGTCATACCTTTTTATGTATATATTGGACCTTTATACTACCTGCGGTTTGCAACTATGTAACTTGTAATTTTTACCGCTACGGGTCTTTTTAATTATTGGTCCACTAAATATGAATTATTTGTGTTTCAATTTTGAAATTTTTCTTTGGTTTTAAACTGGTTTTGTAAAAATGTGGAGAAAAGTATTTCCCTTGGCTGGCGCCACTAGTCAACTGTATTGTGCAGTCCCTGAAGCAGCAGCTCCACATTCTTACAAAAACAGTTGTGTAGATTTGAAAAGTATCTGTAATCAAATATAAATAACATTTTTTGTTATTTTGGGAGATGTTGACCAGTTATTTTATTTTAAATGAAACAAATTAAAATGCCCTGCTTCTTTTTGGATTACCCACTTGTATCAAATGAATGCACATCCCTAAAGAAGACAACAACTGGCAAGGTCAAGGAGACTCTGGAGATTTCAGCATTCAGCCTATTGCTTCCAACTATTACACACCAAGGCCAAGGACTCTAATAGGATATAAGTCCTGCTCTTGCTTATCCATAGCACATACCATATAGTGATAGCTTTTATGGACTGAAGGAGACCTATACAATTGCAAAGGCACACCCACCTGGTTCCTCCTGGGTGAACACAATCCAACAGCTAATCCCTTTTTTACAAAATCATCCATTAAGCCCTGCTGAGGGATAGGTCCTCACTATTTTTTTTTTCTCTTGTATATTTTTAAAGGGAAAAAATTCCATTAAGAAATAAAAAGCAGCATAAGGAAAAAGCAGAGCTCAAACTGATGGTTAGTCTATGTGGGCATCATCTTGGTTATGTTTATTGCTTGTTTATGGCCTCTGTTGGAAACAGGATACTGGACTTGATGGACCCTTGGTCCCTTGATGGATCACCCTTGGTCCATATATATATAAAACAGCATGGCAATTTCTTATGTTCTAATATATTATTCTATATTAAGAATTAGCAAAAACTACTCTGTGTTGCTCAGGTTGTCTGATCCACAACAGCAATAATTTTTAAAATTGATCAAAAGTGAAAACAATAAATATTGTTTTATTTTGTTAAGTAATTAAGAAAAAGCATATATAAACTTAAGGATCCTCTCTATAAACTAAATATATTAAGCATGCCTCTTTTTCCCACCTCTAGAGAGCATTAAATCACGATTGATATAGAAGATGATTAAAAAACACTACTTCCAGTAGAGATTCTTGGGGCTCTACAATATTTACCATACTCCATTGAGAGAACTAATTGGTTGGCCTTACACTTTATTTCCTGTTTTTTTAACCAGTACACAATTCATTATGGTAGCATAGTCATGAATAGGCCTGGATGGACCATGTCCCACCCACTTAGTGCTCAGGCTCACACAATCAGGGCTGCCCAATACTAGCAGAAGAGGACTGCAGGATGATCGCCTTGGTACCCATTCTACGGCTGCCAAAGAAGGAGAGGGCTGTTGTGGACACCATCCCATGGCAGCAGAAGAGGTCTCATGGTGCCTGAAGTAGATGCCCTGTGTGTGTGTGTGTGTGTGTGTGTGAGCCTGTGTCTGTGTATGTGTGTGTGCTTGTTTGTTTGTGTTTGTGTATGCCTATCTATGGCTGACACCAGTATAGTTAGCCCTCATTTGGCCGCACGTTTTTGACGCGCTATTTTTACACCAATTACAGTAAGGGGTAATAGCGCGTCAAAAACGTGCGGCCACCCCCCCCCCCCCAAAAAAAAAAAAAAAACTAATAACGCCCACAACATGTTGATGGCCCTATTAGTTATTCCCGTGCGATACAGAAAGTAAAATGTGCAGCCAAGCCGCACATTTTAATTTCTGCCGGCACTGGGAAAGTGTACAGAAAAGCAGACAAAACTGCTTTTCTGTACACCCTCCAACTTAATATCAAAGCAATATTAAGTCGGAGGCCCAAAAAATAAAAAAAAATTTAAAATGTACCCGCGGGTCAGAAGACGGACGGTCATTTATGCCGGCGTCCATTTTCTGAAACTGTGGCTGACAGCGGGCTCGAGAACCGACGCCGGAAAAATTGAGCATCGGCTGTCAAACTCGCTGACAGCCGCTGCTCCTGTCAAAAAGAAGGCACTAAGGACGCGCTAGTGTCCCTAGCGCCTCTTTTTACCGTGGGCCCTCATTTAAATACTTGATCGCGTGCCGAGGAGAGTGGCCTGGGTGCGCATTGAGAGAGTGGGCGCTCGCCTCAGAGCACCGGCTCTCCCGCGGGATTTACTGTATCGACCCGTGTGTCTGCCTGCCTGTCTGTGCCTGTGTATGGGGAAGTGTGAGACAAGACTTTGCAGACAGAGCATATTATCTTTGCCCAGTACATCTTCCACTATTCAGGGCACCCCCTGGTGGCCATAGACAGACAAAACTGTGTAACTTACACAAGCCTTTTATATATATATAAAACATGAAATAAAACACTATAGTAGAATTTCTGATATGAATGGATCCTGACTCAGCTGAAACTCCTGATTAATTATGCTGCAAGATAAGGAACATTGATTTCCCATGCAATACATTTAGATTTGACATAACCTGTGATCCCTGATTTTACTGTATTAATTATTCAATTTATCTTTATGTTCAAATAACTACACAAATAAGTCAATTATGATTGTGGTGCTTATTCAATAAATCATAGCTGCATTTACCACTTAGTCAGTGACAAATGGCTCCTGTTAAAATGTTATTCAGCAAACAAATTACTTTTTATCAATAAATTGAATGATAAAAATGGAATAAATCATTGATGTACATTGTTGCCTGGCCTTCTTTTGTTTAACTGAAAACTTGCAATTTAGGTATACTGTAAATATTATTCCTACATGTTTTCTAGCCTTTCCAAAAGTCCCCAACACTTTTGTTGCTTAATACTGATTCTCACAACTTGCCCAGCTAGTCTCCTTTTCAAGATGTACACAAGGGGTGTGCAGCCAAAATATTTTTGTTTCATTTCATTTCATTTTAAAATTTTCCCACTTTGGGTTTTTTTTTTTTTTGCTTGCTTGTTTTTGTTTTTTTATTGTTCACTGATTGAAACAAAATGTAAAAAACCAAACAATGCATATCCCTAGCACACAATAAGGTAGAAATTCAACGATCTGATGAACTTGTAAGTAACGGGTTAATTTTAGACAGTTCATTTTAGATAAACATTCTGCTAAACCTTACTGGCTGGGAGGGTAATTTTCAAACCGGTGCATGGGTACAAATTGACGCATGTGCATTGGCCTGTGCCCAGGGACACGGACATTTTATAACTTGCAAGTGTGTAATAAAATAGCCTGGCTGCGCACACGTGCCAAATTTTAAGTAGATACACACATGGGCGCAAATCCTGCTTCTACAAAGTCAGGGGATTTTAAAAGGGGCAGGCACCCACGCTATTGCAGTTTACTAGTTCATCCATCCTGTTTGCCCACTGAACAGCTAGGTCCTCCAATCCTCCCTTGGATTGATAGCCTACACACCCTCCAGTTACCCCAGACCCTTTAAAACCCTCAGAAATGCTTGATCCTTTTATTTTATAACTTCCATATCATCCATAGCAGAAGTAAAGTTATGTGGCAGGGGACCTTGATGCTCACTGGAGTGCAGAATTATTTATGCACACATCTCTTGGCCAGGCCCCACCCAGACCATGCCCATTCCCCGCCCCTTTCAGGAAACTTTTCAGATGTGCTCGCTGCAGGTTTTACCCCCATATCTGGACGCTTTTTAAATACGGTCGGTGCGCGCAGGCCTGACTTCTTCGCGCATCCATTAAATTGGTGCATGCGCCAGGTTTTTATTATTCACCTCTATATTTTCTGTGAATGTGCACCATAATCTAGTCAGTCAAAATCTGAACAATTTCATGTACTGCAGCTTGGTTCCTTAGTAAAACTTAGCCAGTCTGTACTGAACATCAGGCAATAACGAACTAGGTTCCCTTTGAAAACAAAACAAAACAGAACTCCATCCCTCCTTTCCACTCTCCTCATTCTTTAAAATATAAGCAAAATGTTGTCCATGCAACAGAGGGAACCCGTTCCTTCTTTCCTCCCTTCATTGATAAAATGGAAAATAAATGTCACACAGTGGCAGGGTCCCTAACTCACCCCCCCCCTCCCATTATTAATATTTTTTAATGTCCCTTGGTCCCTTGGTGGGAAAAGACCTTCCCTACCAACCTCGTGAACTATTAAAATTATTTTTAAAATAAAATTTGGCAACAGGATCATGAGAGGTCTTGAACGAGTAGATGTGAATCGGTTATTTACACTTTCGGATAATAGAAGGACCAGGGGGCATTCCATGAAATTAGCATATGGCACATTTAAGACTAATCGGAGAAAATTATTTTTCACTCAACGCACAATAAAGCTCTGGAATTTGTTGCCAGAGGATGTGGTTAGTGCAGTTAGTGTAGCTGGGTTCAAAAAAGGTTTGGATAAGTTCTTGGTGGAGAAGTACATTACCTGCTATTAATCAAGTTTACTTAGGGAATAGCCACTGCTATTAATTGCATCAGTAGCACGGGATCTTCTTAGTTTTTGGGTACTTGCCAGGTACTTGTGACTTGGTTTGGCCTCTGTTGGAAACAGGATGCTGGGCTTGATGGACCCTTGGTCTGACCCAGCATGGCAATTTCTTATGTTCTTATGACCTCTTCCCTCTCTCCCTCCTTCCATCAAAAAAATCACTGCAGGAAATTGGCAGCTTTTAGGAAGGGAGGAGCTGTGGAACTTCGGCTGGTGCTCTCCTTTCTGGACCAGCTGCGAGGGATGGATGGGGAATCCATTCTTTGACAGTTAATGGGGAAAAAAGGGGGGGGGTTCCCACTGCTGCAGGACATGTTTAACCATTTAAACAGTGGAGAGAGAGAGAGATAGATAGAGAGAGAGAGAGAAAGGGAGGTAGTGAAGAAGGGAAAGAATCCACACAATTGTGGGGACATTTGAATGTATCATTTTGACATTGGAGGGAGGGAGGGATGGAAGGGTTTCTGCCACCATGGGACAATTTTTTATCTTTTAAATAATGGAGAGCGGGAGGGGGAGTTAGGGCACAGCACTGTGGGAGTTGGCCAGCTAGATTTAGGCCTGCTATTGTGGCATCTAGGTTTGGCTTGCCAAGTTTGGTGGCTGGGGCTGAAAATCACCCTTAGCTGCCTAATTTTCACCCCAACCCAACCCCTTCCCCAGGCTCATCCAGAATTTGAATGGTAGAATTTATCCACCTAGTGCAATTTAGGTCACTAAATTTAGCTGGGTAGTAATTTCAGCTTTCAAAAGTTTACATCTAGCCAGCTAAGTCCATAGTTAGCCAGTGGATGGCTTTGAATGTTGATCTTACTGATTATATATGCATACTGTGGAATCAGTAAACACAAATATATTTCTTATGTATTCTTTGTTGATATTCAGAATACTTGACTGTCAGAGCAGATCTCAAGGGCCAGGGTAAAGAGAAACTAATTTTAATCATCTTAGTTCCTCATTATCATCAGTCCTACCTAATAGCTGGTTTTCTGGAGCCAAACCTTTAAAATGGAAACTTATCTGTAGTGCTAGTTGATATTCAAATCCTCACATCCATGAGGCCTGAAAATGTTCAGAGGTACTGGGTCATTCATAATGCTGTGTTAGGGCTCTAATAATGCACATTATATAGCGTATATCGTGTGATATACACAATATTTTCCATATCCCCACCCGGATACTCTCCCGATTACAAACACCTTCTTTGCATGAGATCTGCATGCATAAACAATGTCATTAATAAACATTGTGATGCAAATATGTTATCATGGCTGACCAAGAAGGTGGTCAGCTGCAATAAAATAACAAAATCTCCTAGGGAAGCGTTAGATGTGCGGCGGGAGGCCAGGGACCCACCACATATTTAAAACGACTGTAAAAAAAAAACAACAAAAAAAAAAAACCAGCCAATGGGGAAGCTGAGCGGGAGTCTGTGCTGACCAGTGTCTTAAACCGGGGCTGCCATTCAAGGAGGCCCCAACTCCCCTAAAATTTAAAAATAAGTTCCAATAATTCATGCAGTGGCGGCCCCCCCAAGTCTAAGCCCCCCCCCCCCAAAGTGCATGCAGTTCAATACTCACATCCCCCAACCCCCCCCCCCCCCCCCTGCAACTCAATACCCCCCAGAGACAGAATACTGGGCATTATGGACCCTTGGCCTGACCTAGTATGGCATAGCTTATGTTATGTTTTTGTGGCAGTGCCCCCTCCCCCACGTCTAACCTCCTCACCCTGCCATTGCATTAAAGGGCTGTTTTCCTAGCTGTTTTGTGTCACAGTGTTTGGCCACAACACAAAAGAATGTACCATGCAGCTTCAATGTGTTTTCGGGGAAGGGGCCCCATTATCATGGTGACACCTCCCTCTCTGGTGATAGTGGAATGCCCCCCTCCCCTCCTGCAAAAAAACACTGCTGTTTGATTAATCTAAGTCTTAGTAAGGGTTTTTTTTTCCATTTTGAATCTATGGGGGAGAAAGCTTACTAAATCAGGCTCAACATGTGCTTAAGAGGCTGCTTTTACTATTGTGGATGAAAACATCATTATTTCTAGGGATGTACTTTGCATTATCTCATGGTGTTTTTAAAACAAAAGAATAGAAGAAAACATGACATGTTCTGGGTTGTTTTCCCTATCATTTTTAGAGTGCATTATTTGCAACAGTGTGTACTATTTTATGAAAGTTAAACAACCCACCACCACCACCACCAAAAAACTCCTTGAATGACATGAAATTCAAGCAAGAACTTTCCCCAGATTGAAACAAAAAAAACAAAACAATATTGTTTGGCATGCACACCTCTAATAATTGTATCTAATTGCCTTATTTCAGACCCCCTTAAATCAGGTCATCAAATCTAAATTATTCATTTCTACAATCCTTAGAAAAGATTTGATTAAATTACATATATGCCTATACATACACATTTCATTGGAATTAGATCTTTTCAGAAACTCCTGCTATCAGATTCTATCTTGACATATGTGTACTACATTCCTTTAGCCATGAAATTGAATATCTGTAAGAAAACTTCAGCTGAAACAAAGTTACTAATAACATGAATACCAAAATTACATTATATCTTTGCTGGGATACAATTTCTCAGAAATTCTCTCTCTTAGGGCCTTATTTTCCAATAACGCATTAGGGGGCGTTACCAATGCAAATGAGGCTTCTTTCGTGCAGTGAGGAAACATCGTGTGCGGCGATGTTTTCGCCATTTGCGAAAACATTAGCACCGCACGCGATGTTTTCCCACTGCACGATGATTCGGCGGGGGGGGGGGGGGGGGGGGGGGGGGGGGGGAGGAGAGAGAGAGAGTGAGAGAAAGAGAGAGAGACTTACTATAGTGCCTATGCCCTACATAGGTATTTCAATCCCTATGGGAGGACTACCTACTAACTCGGGGTGGGGATTAGGTATGAGCGTCGGGGGTTGGGGGCCACTTTTGCATTCCACATGAGACCTACGGACAGAACAGTGGTCTCTAGTGCAGATTTGCTGGCCGTCGGAGTGAGGACGCTCACACCAAGAAGTGGTTTGGGCAACGTTCTCTCCACCTAGCTTGATGGACACTCTACCTGGGCAACAACATGCTAGGTGGAGAAAATGTTGGCCAAATCTCCGCTTGGAGTGAGCGTCCTCACTCCGACGGCCAGCAAATCTGCACTAGAGACCACTGTTCTGTCCATAGGTCTCATGTGGAATGCAAAAGTGGCCCCCAACCCCCGACGCTCATACCTAATCCCCACCCCGAGTTAGTAGGTAGCCCTCCCATAGGGATTGAAATACCTATGTAGGGCATAGGCACTGTAGTAAGGTTCTCTCTCTCTCTCTCTCTCTCTCTCTCTCTCTCTCTCTCTCTCTCTCTCTCTCTCTGATAATCCTTTTCTGGCCCGTAGCGCAGTCCATAACTTGGAGTTGTAGTTAAAATCCGCGATAGCAGCCGCGCTACCACTGCGGTTGTTTCGCCACACAGGTTCCCGCTTAACATATGCTCCGCCCCAACTCCGCCCCCTGAATACCAAATGACTAATTTGCAATCGCGTTAACAGCTGTTAACGTGAATTTATCGCACGCGGTAAAGTGCTTTGAAAATGAGGCCCATAGCCTTCTTGACCACATCAAAAAAAAAATCTCTATATATTATAAACATATTAGGGGCTCCAGGTGATAACTGTGTCATGTTTGTGTATGTGTGACATAATGACCTCACCAGAACAACAGGCAGGCTATAAGCAGCAAAGAAGAAGAGCTGACATCTGTATTGTGGGGCCAGCCAGTTCAGCAGAAGCACTGGCAGCAGAAAAGCTGGAGGGGATTCCCGGGCCCCACCAGCGCATGGAAACAAAAGAAAAACAAACTGAGACATCTCAGCATTCCCATAGTCCTGCCATCTACCAAGCTGAAACCAAACTTTATGCTTTAGGTGCTTAATTCTTCTCTTTTGCATGTCTTCCTCCCTCAACCCAAGGAGTCCTAATCTGATCTACCCATTAATTCTCCTAGAAAGCTTAAATCCAAACTTAAATAAGAATATGTATATTATGCAGCACCTGGAGTTAGGAATATTCTGCTCCTACATACCTTCTGCAGGAGGATTGTAGTTCTGAATTTTGAAATGCGCTATTCCAGTGATGAGGTTACACACCCCATTACAGCCTGGTTTTCTATTGTTTTTTGCCACGAGCCAAACTTGCCTAAACCTGAAAATGTCCTACTGTTCACCATCTGAAGGCCAAAGAAATTTAGGGTAAATAAAGACTCAAGTGAATATTTTCTTTTATGATGGTAGATTTTGTTATTTGTCAAAACCTATCTCTCTTCAAGTCAAAAATATAAGGATTATCTATTACTAAGTTAAAAATGAACTAAAGTTGCAAATACTTTTGTATCCTTTAAATGCACATTTCTTGTTACCTCAGTTTAGATGGATACTTGAAGGGACTATCCCTTGGAACCATTAAAGTAGATGGCAAAAGTCCTTTGGGTATTTGAATAAAAAGTGATTTACTCACATAAATCATCCATTTGAAAATGATCATTCCTCAATGCAGCTAAATCGTGCTTTAAGGGACAATATGAGTGATTTTAACAGCATAAAAGAGGAGACATTTCGGAGGTGGAAGGTGCTTTGTTTAGTGTAAGAAAATAACACATACTGATTACAAAATCTACATGTGGTTTTTTTTTTCCTTGAAAAAAGCATCTATAAAAGAAAGCATGTGAAAATGACTGCAAGTTGCAACACAAAACTGAGAGCAGACTTTCACTTTGAAATGGGGCCAAGTCCATGGATAAAAAGTATCCATTGTTTCTTAACATAAGGCACGAGGGTAACAGTCGTGCACAGAGCAGTAGTTGCTGCTCTTGGCGGACCCTTGGGTCCATAAAATACTATAGATTGGCATTTTAAAGAACTTTGACTGATCACATGATGATCATAAACAGATGAAAAAAGGTTTTGTATATTCTGTTGCTGGTAATTGGAAATTCTGCCCCATCTCACCCAAGAAAAATGCAAACTTACATGATATAGCATGAATAGTCTGGCATAAAAGTTATCTGTTCTCAACATAGTCTGGGCACACCTAGTCAATCAGGTTTTCAAGGTACCCACACTGAATATGCATGAGATATATTTGCATGCACTATCTTCACTCTGTGCAACTCTATCTCATGCATAATTACTGTGGATATCCTAAAACCTGACTGCCTGTGGTGTACCAGATTTGGGAAATCTTAGCTTAGCCTTATAGTCTCCGAGGAAATAAGAAGTAATGTACCATGCTACATTGGTTTTTAACACAATCCTCAGATTCCTACATTGTATGCAGGTCTATTTCATGCAGATTAACTGTGGAAATCCTGAAAATGTGACTAACTAGGTGTTCTCTGAGGACTGGGTTGAGAACTGAGGCAGACTGAGACAATAGGCTGTGATGGAGTCAAATATGATTTAGAAGACCTATTCAAATAGATCAAAAGGACCAGTTCAGAGAAACCACAAAACACTAAAATCCCATTGTAGCTGCCATCTAAAGCAATAACAGAACAAAGAGGTATGTTTGAAAGTATCAATGCTTATATTCTGCTGCTTCCTTAAAAATAAATAATTTACTCAATTATCCTTAAAAAAAATTAATCCAGATGACTATAAGGTAAAAAAAACCCAAAACACCTTTATAACAGCTATTTAAATTGTGATACATTGATGACAAATTCGTCTTCTGTTAAAAAGCTCAGAAGTGTGATCATTACTCATCCCAAATGTTCTTTTCATGTTTGATTATTTAAATGAGAAAAAATCCCAGCTGTTCAACAGTAGCTGGTGAGATATGATTTTAACAAACTAAAAGAGCCCCAATCAACTGAGAAATATGAGGTAACTATATGAAAGCCAAAAATTCACACCACAATGTTCCTCAGTATAATATATTTTCCATTGAGTTAGCTATTTGTGTAGGACCTTCATGGGAACAACTTTGAGAAAACAGACAAATTGTGTGTCCTTCTGGTTCACTTTTATTTAATTTATTCAACTCATTAATGTATATTCATTTCTTTATCATTTTTTCTTTTTCTTAAAACACAGTCCCAACCCATGAATATCCTTAAATTGGGTCACAAAGCAACATATCTCATTTCAGAACCATAACGAAACCATTTCAACATATCTGTTACGCGCCCCACCCGCGGTGGTCCTGCGCACAGGACCGCTCACGTTCGGGGTTCCACAGCGGGTCCTGGTCCTGTCTCCCTCGCAGCCCTTGCAAGTCCAGCTAGGCCCCGGCGTCCCATGTTGGCGGTCGCCAGGCCTTTGGCTGCACGCCAGGCCTCACTTCGTTGCCTTGGGAATTGGGTCGGTTTGTTCCTGAGATTGCCCTTGCTTGTGTTCCTGCTTGCTTGTTCCTAGTCTTGTTCCAGGATCCTTCTTTTCTAGTTCCATTCCTTCTTGTTCCTACTTCCTTGTTCCTGTGGTTCGTCTCCCCGGTCTTACCTCGGACTGTCCTTCTGGTAAAGACCTCAGCTTGTTCCTGACCTGCCTGCCTGCCTGCTGCCATGGCCATGTCGGGGTCATGAGTAAAATTTGACTCGAATAAAAAGATAAGTTAAAGCGGCTCTCGTTATGGTTTTGAAATGAAAAATGTTGCTTTGTGACCTGATTTAAGGATCTTCACGGGTTGGGACTGTGTTTTAAGAAAAAGAAAAAAATGATAAAGAAATGAATACACATTAATGAGTTGAATAAATTAAATAAAAGTGGACCAGAAGGACACACAGTTTGTCTGTATTCTCAAAGTTGTTCCCATGAAGGTCCTACACAGATAGGTAACTCAATGGAAAAGATATTATACTGAGGAACATTGTGGTGTGAAATATGATTTTATCCAAGTTTAAAACTCAGACAACTATATATTAAAATGCTTAACAATGGAGAATTAAGGACTTGAACACAAATATCCCAAATGGTTGTAGAATCAGATTTCTTATTCATCATGCTAAGCATAGAAAGTGAGGACACCTAGTAATACAAGAATGGAAACGTCCCCACTAAACCTATTAAAAACTCTCTTTTTCAGCAGTATACACAGAAAAGTATCATAAAGCTCGTTTTCAGTAAGCATGCTATTAATTAATTAATTCTTATGCTTTCATCTATATAATTTGAGAAGATTAATGGCAAAAAATTCAAAACCATCATTGAAATTAATTGGTGGTTTCAGTTCAAATCTCAGATAAAAGGATTTGAAATCATAGAAATTATCATTCTTAGAAATAATCACACTTTTGAAAATCATCACTGATTTAGGATTGTCAAGGAATTTGACTGCAAAATCAGCTTACAATTTAGAAACCTAAATAGAATCAATTGTTTCCTAACTTGCTCTGAAAATCTGCAGAAATTACCTCTTCTGGTTATTAATATAGGGGCTGATTTTAAAAGCCCTCCCCGCGCCGGGCCTATTTTATAAAGGGTCAACGACGTGCGTAAATTCCTGTGATGCGTCTAAGCCCGGGGCTTTACAAAAGGGGCAGTCTGGGGGTGGGGCGGGGTGGTCCAGGGGCAGGGTGGGGGCAGGGCCAAAGGCCTCCGACACAACAGACATTTGCCGCTGTGCCGGGGGATCGTGTGCCAACAGGCTGCCGGCGCGCGCAACCTGCACCTTCCCTGAGGTAGGCGCAGAAAGTAAATTAAAATTTGGGGGGGATTAGGATAGAGCTACGGGGGGATGATAGGTTAGGGGAAGGGATGAGAAGGTTAGTTTAGGGGGAAGGGAATGGGGGAAGCCACGGGCATCGCGCACAGGGTGCACAATTGTACACCCCCTTGCGCACTCCATCTCCTGATTTTATATGTGTGCGTGCTGGGTAGCACGCACACATGAACATCCGTACGTACGTATGAAAATCTACCTCATAGTGTTTTGATTCCTGTGTAGTTGTAAGCCTGCTCAGCCCAATTTTCCTTACCATGGTAGAGCAACTCTGAGAGAAGAAAGTCAAAAAAGTAAATCTGTGAGTGGAGAAGTAGCCTAGTAGTTAAAGGAGTGGGCAGTGAACTAGGTAAACCAGGATTCAAATCCTTTTGAACTTGGGCAAATCACCTCACCCTCCATTGCTTCAGGTACAAACTTAGGGGATCATTTACTAAGTTGGAATATGGGTACAATGGGCAAAAACCAGCCATTTATCATACACTCTACCCATATCACAGCAATATCATACGACATTTGTGATGCCACATGTTATTTTGGGACAAAACAGGTCCCTATTACAAAGAGCTGATTTGCATGAAATTGGCATGCTAAATTCTGCAACGGAATACAATGCAGCTATTATATAGCTATTCCTATGCAAATAAAATGACACAGCTGGCTCAAACCGTGTCATTTCAGAATAGTTAGCTACAAATGAAAAGCTGTAGCTAACTATTGCACGGAGCATCGGGATGTCAACATACATCCTGATGCTCCAGGTGTGTGGCCCAAAATAGGGCCCCCACCTCAAAGTGAAACATTCCCCAAAAGGGATCTTGCGAGACCTCTGCCCACTACCTCCCCCCTCCCCCGTTGCCTGTTGAGGTGGCCCACTGTAAATAAAAAAGTACAAAAAAATGATAGCAGTTTTGTGCGTCAAAGCCATGCCCCCCTACCCACATCCCTTCCCTTTGAAAGAACCCCTCTCCAAGGTTCCAATCCCCCAGTCATCTGAACTTCTACCCACAGCTCCATAGGCCTTGCACCAGACTATGCCATATTTCAAAAGGGATTTGACTGGATATTGCCCATATCTTGTCGGTGCCATTTTGGAAAATGGTATTGACTGGCCCAAACCTAGGGGATATTCTAGGCCAATCCTAGACTTCCAGGGACTTCAAGCTAAGGTATGGATGAGGTCCAGAGGGGTTCACAATAGACAACCAAGGATTTATTTAATGTAAGGGGGGATCAGGTGTGGGGAGGACACTAGATCCCAGGGAGAAGGTGTTCTTTATGTTGAGGCAGGGGAATATGGGGAGGAATAGGAGTTCAGATGATGGAGCAGATTAGAACCCTGGAGGGGTATTGTTCAAATGGGAGGGTTTTGGGTAGGGGGAAGAGGTAGAGGATGAGGTGACATCATAAGATACTGCCATCATTTTTTTCCTTTTTTTTTTTACTCTGGGCCACCTCATCAGGCAGTGGGCATGGTGGCTGGTGAAGATCTCCGAAAACCCACGGAGATGATTTTATCACTTTGAGGAGGTGATTATTTTTGGGATACATAGTCCTTTAAGCTAACAATGGCCTTGAGCAACAAGGGGCTGATGTCACATGTTTTTCATCATTTTGTAGTTATTTTTCTTTATTGTTGATTTTTTTCACCATAAAAAATATTGCTACAAAACTGCCATGATAGTTTGTCATGGAAAAAACAATATCATGAGACCACCCTCCTATGATATTTTGCTGCTTCCTTGATAAAATATTGTGCCTTAGTGTATATAGACCTTTTAGACTGTGAGCCACCTGAGGGCAGAGAAATACCCACAGTGCCTGAATATAATCTGTTTAGAAGTGACTAAAAAGGCAGAATATAAATAAAATAAAAAAAGTTTCTGAGCTAAAATTAAGGATAAGAAAATAGAAATAGCAAAGTAAGAATAGAGAAAAAGTAACAATGTGAAAGCATGAAAATTAAAAATGTTTCTAAAAATAAATTTGCAAATGAGAGAGAGAAGAATATGAGTGAAAGACAGTCATATATTAATAAATTATTATTTTGTATTTATATTCTGCAGCATCTAAGGTACTTGATCAGTGTGAAGCACAGTATAACATTCACAGATAAATAAAATACAATCACACATAAAACATTAAAACATATAGGTAAAATACAAGCTCATTTCCTATAAACTTGCTTAAAAATATTAACTTTCAATTATTTCCTAACACAATTGTTTTATTCTTCTTCCCTAAGTTCAATATTTTGTGCAATCCAAATTGATTATCCTGATTCTAAGATAGCATTCTTTTTTGCATTTCTTTATAATGACAAACCTTGAGAAAAGGCCCTAAACAATGTTTGGTCTATACACAAACATACTTCTGTACTAACTCAGCTAATGGGTAATCATAAACAATAATAGTCTTATACAATAATGTTTACAACTTAAAATGTATTCTTTCATTAACTGGCAACCAATCTAATGATTCCAATATTGAAATAATATGTTACTGGTACCTAACCCCAGTTATAATATGTATATAATATGAAAGTAGAAGAAAATGAAATTGAAATTCTTGTTTTGGAGAAAAGGAAGAGAAAGCAATCCAAGGTTGGCATTATTAGAATAGGGGAGGCACAATTGCAATACCCAAAACCAGTAGCATGAGCACATAAATATATGGTTACTGATTGGCACCAGCTGATTCAGAGAAATAATCTTATTTGGGGACACTTGAAAGAGAATTTGGAAAGTTTAATAAATAGCATTTTAGCCTCCTGTATGGTGACGGGGGAAAGAGAAAAAATACTGAGGATACTGAGATCAAATCCCAGTAAGGGCAGGCAGTGCAGGTAAGATAGTGTGGGTGATGTCACTGGGATCTTTCTCAGGGTCTACCCTTTACCTCTACTCCAATGTCAGCATCAACCCTCAAAGATTTACAGAAGAGATCATGGAGGCACTTTAAATAAGAGAGGACCCATGTTTTACTCAGTGTACTCACGACAAAAGGAAATAAGCTAAGAAAAGTAAATGAGGCATGCAGCATTACCCGGAGAAGCAGCACCTGCACGCATTGGCATCAGGGAGGGTGGCACTACTAGACTTGAAACCCATTCTGGCACTTCAAATAAAAACTAGAGGAAAGGGTTTGAAAACAGAAAGTCTTTCCATGAAGCTGATCCCATGGCCCCTTCAAGCACTCAAGTGGCAGGGCCAGCAGGACCCAGTCATGGGTCTGAAGTGGCAACCCACCACAGTGGAAATGAGGTGCTATTTCATTTCAGTGGAGTTGGTCTTGGGGAAAGAGGCAGACAACATGTAAAGAATTAAGAATGAGCACCAAGGAAATAATATTCTAGATGACCAGCCCCTGCAAGTAGTGGAGAACATGGGCTTTAAGTGTCTGCTACATGCTTTAGCACCCAATTACAAAGTCCCCTCCAGTAATACATTTAGTAGGAAGGTCATTCCCACTCTATACAACCAGTGCAAGAATCACATGCACATGCAACTGGCTAATAACAGAAGGGAGTAGCATGCATTTCACCAGTGATATATGGACCAGCATGAATGTTATGCATGCTTACCTCTTCCTGAAGACTTACTGGTTGGACATTTCTGAGGCAGGGGCTAGCAGCAGCTTTAGCAGGGACTGAGCATTTGGCAGCTGGTGGCCTTTGCTTCACACCCAGTTTATTTAACACTTGTGATTCAAACTGTATATATATGATGTATTCTTTAAATGTGCTTTCAATATAACATCATATCAATAGAACGCTGATACCATGTAGTCTCATAAGAATGACTTGAGAAACCTCATATAAAATGGCGGGCTTTAACTGAGATAGCCCTGACAGCCACGGTAGTATTTGTGCGGTCACTAGTGTATGACAGACCGTCACCCAGTTATAATCATTGGTTTCTCCGATATTAATTTTGCATTTTTTAAAATTTTCACAACTTTTTAAGACAGTTTCAAGGCAGTAAAGTTTGACTTATCGTAGCAGTGCGTGCAGCAGGGGATATCACGCTGGCGTTGGCCCGACACGGCTCGTGTTTCTGTAAAGCTTCTTCAGGGGCCGCAAATTGCCAATTCTATGATAAAACAAAGTTACTTCAAATAAACATGTTTTATACAACAAACCCGTAGGAAAGCTGCTTTTTGCAAAATACATACGATTCCCAAATCTGCCAAAAAGATTCTGCTACTCGGCTGCAGCTTTGTCTTGACAGCAGGATCCGCCATATTACTGAGCTGTTTTGTACCTACCGAGATCTCTGGGCAGAACCAATTAATAAGAAAATTGCTCAGACAATTAATCAAATCACTAGATAAGAGAGGACCATTCGACTGAGTCATTAAGACCTTGTGGGGATTGGGTGGCTAAAGTATAGATCCACATTGTTCACGGTAATTCAATGATTGATTCAAATCTCCACCGCAAGGGTTCGGAGATACCTGTTCAAAAATGGTCCATTGTAATTGGTCAAATGTATGACCTGCCTGGCTGGCAGATGCTAGAGATTTGGCAGGTATACTGGAGAGGCAGGAGTCTTCAGGGAGGTTTCTTAGTAACAGAGGGAATAATATAGTAAAGACAATAGAGGATGGGGGTTTTCAAGGTATTTGTTGCTTTGCACACTTGCTGAATCTGGCAGTGAAGAATGTCCTGGGTCTTGGGCCCAAGGATGATGGGAATCTATTCTTGAAAGACCTGATAGAGAGGTGCAGGAAAATAGCAAAAATTTTCTATTGAATCCATTCAGGAGTGGAATATAAAAGTTTTAAAATAAATAAATAAGATGGGGGAGCTTCTCCGTGAGAAGAAGGAAGAATTTGGGATGCCCCACAAGTGTCTGAATCAAGATATTGGCACCTGCTGGAAATCTACCTAAATGATGCTGCAAAGTTTAGTAGAGCAGCAGATACCCTTTCATCATCTGTCTCTGGAAACAAAGATAGGTGAGCTTTGCTGCCTGGGTCATCATTATTGGGTAGTGATGGGGCAGCTGATACAAAAACTGAAGATCTTCAAGAATGCCATGGAGGATCTGACTTCTGAAAGCGCCACCCTGGTAGGGTCAAACCTATAATAAATATTCTGGAGGAAAAGTAAGAAAGTTTCCATGAGCAAGAGGGAATGGAGGCAGAGGTGTTGCAGTTTGTGGAAACCTTGCAGCAGGAGCTGCAAAAGAGAATTAAACCTCTGACAGAAAACAATACAAACATGATTGCTACACTTCTTGATCCATGGGTGAAAAAGAGTCTCACCCTCCAGTCCCAGCATCTAACATTCGTGAAAGAGATGTTTGTGGCTAATGTATGTGAAGGGGAGCACCAGAGGCAGAGGCACAGTGAGGATGCAGCACAGGAAAGAGTGGCAACATCAGAGAATAGTGCCTGAAGTAGCAGCACTCTATCAGCTATCATTTCCTTTCCCTCCCCATAATACACCAAAACCACGTTGCGCACAGAGAATCATCTCTTCTGAACCAGGCCATAGCTAAAGCAATGGCAAGAGAGACCCTTTGTTAATAATTTTTTGCTTGCCTATATTACTAGTTTTATATGTCCTCTCAGCTTCCTTTTTGGCTTACCAAACCTAATATATCATTTTTTTTTAATCATTATTTTTTTATTAATCATTTTATTTTGTTATATAGTTCAGAATAGTTATGCTTTTCTGGGTTATTATAGTTTTTTAAGATTTATGTTTAAATGTTTTATAATAATGATATTTTATTTTGTTTTTATCATTTGTGGTTTTGATTGTTTTAAAATTTATGTTGAATATTGCTTTGAAAGATTTGTCTGGAAAGCAATTAATAAAAGTTTACAAATAAATAGATAAATAAATAAATAAATAAATAAATAGATCTTTCTCTCTCTCCTCCGGTTTTATCCAACTTTTGGCATCATAGTAATGGTCCCAAGTAGCAGTTTGCATACTTAAGAAGTTTATTGTTAGTTATTTAAAATCAATAAAGCTGTGGCCACAATTTACTCCATTTACAGCTCTGTGCCTGTGGTTATTGTTCATTTGGGGTGATTTGAAGGTTAAAGGCAACCTACCTGCAGTGGGTTGGTTGCAGTTGCCATCATGATGATTTTCATCAAGGATATTATATATATATATATATATATATATATATATATATATATATATATAACTATATTTAATAACTCTTCAAGAAACTAATAAACCCCATTTTTATATCTTCCATAATGTTTATGGAACTTTACTTTTTCATGACGTTTTTAATCTTATTATATCATTAAATGTCAAAAAGTCAAGCGGAAGAGAGGATTGCCAAAGAGGTAAAGAGTGGTAACAAAACATTTTTCAGATATATCAGTGAAAAGAGAAAAGTTCAAAATGGTATAGTGAAATTGAAAGGTGGAAAGGATCAATGCGTGGAGAGAGACGAAGAAATGGCAGAAATATTAAATGAATACTTCAGTTCTGTGTTCACTAAAGAGGACCCTGGAGAAGGACCGACACTAGTTAACAAGAAACTGGAGGGGAATGGAGTAGATGTAACTCCATTTACAGTAGAAAATGTATGGGAAGAGCTGGTGAAACTGAAAGTGGACAAAGCCATGGGGCCTGATGAAGTTCATCCCAGAATACTGAGGGAGCTCAGAGATGTGCTGGCAGGTCCGCTGTGTGACCTATTCAATAGATCCCTAGAAACGGGAGTGGTGCCGAATGATTGGAGGAGAGCGGTGGTGGTCCCGCTTCACAAGAGTGGGAACAGAGAAGAGGCTGGTAACTACAGACCGGTTAGCCTCACTTCGGTGGTGGGAAAAGTAATGGAGTCACTGTTGAAAGAGAGAATAGTGAACTATCTACAGTCGGGAGAATTGCTGGACCAGAGGCAGCATGGATTCACCATTGGAAGATCCTGTCAGACAAATCTGATTGACTTTTTTGACTGGGTAACCAAGGAATTGGATCGAGGAAGAGCACTCGATGTCATCTACTTGGATTTCAGCAAAGCTTTTGACACTGTCCCGCACAGGAGACTGGTGAATAAAATGAGAAGCTTAGGAGTGAGTGCCGAGGTGGTGGCCTGGATTGCAAACTGGTTGACGGACAGAAGACAATGTGTGATGGTAAATGGAACTCTCTCTGAAGAGAGAGCGGTTTTAAGCGGTGTACCGCAGGGATCGGTGTTGGGACCGGTCCTTTTCAATATCTTTGTGAGCGACATTGCGGAAGGGATAGAAGGTAAGGTATGTCTTTTTGCGGATGACACTAAGATCTGCAACAGAGTGGACACGCCGGAAGGAGTGGAGAGAATGAGACGGGATTTAAGGAAGATGGAAGAGTGGTCGAAGACATGGCAGCTGACATTCAATGCCAAGAAGTGCAAAGTCATGCATATGGGGAGTGGAAATCCGAATGAACTGTATTCGATGGGGGGAGAAAGGCTGATGTGCACGGAGCAGGAGAGAGACCTTGGGGTGATGGTGTCTAATGATCTGAAGTCGGCGAAACAATGTGACAAGGCGATAGCTAAAGCCAGAAGAATGCTGGGCTGCATAGAGAGAGGAATATCGAGTAAGAAAAGGGAAGTGATTATCCCCTTGTACAGGTCCTTGGTGAGACCTCACCTGGAGTATTGTGTTCAGTTCTGGAGACCGTATCTCCGAAGAGACAGAGACAAGATGGAGGCGGTCCAGAGAAGGGTGACCAAAAAGGTGGAAGGTCTTCATCAAATGACTTATGAGGAGAGATTGAAGAATCTAAATATGTACACCCTGGAGGAAAGGAGGAGCAGAGGTGATATGATACAGACTTTCAGATACTTGAAAGGTTTTAATGATCCAATGACAACGACAAACCTTTTCCATAGGAAAAAAATCAGCAGAACCAGGGGTCACGATTTGAAGCTCCAGGGAGGAATATTCAGAACCAATGTCAGGAAGTATTTCTTCACGGAGAGGGTGGTGGATGCCTGGAATGCCCTTCCGAAGGAAGTGGTGAAGACCAGAACTGTGAAGGACTTCAAAGGGGCGTGGGATAAACACTGTGGATCCATAAAATCAAGAGGCCGTCAATAAAGAGTGGGTGGCTCGCCAGAATGACGGCTACTGCCTGGAGATAATACCCTTATTCAATAAACATACACATGGTTACTGTGACTCCAACATCACTCTAAGCTACAACAGCAAGAGGAAATGTGGAAAAAAGGATTCGCACTCACAAAGTGGGGAGTAGCTGGCTTGTTACGGCGGTTACTACCCCAAACCAAATAAGCCTGATACTTCACTTTCAATACATATCCAGCATAGCTCTCTGCTTCAACGGCAGGGGAGAAGAAAAACTGATACTTCACGCATAGCTCTCTGCTTCAACGGCAGGGGAGAAGAAAAACTGATACTTCACGCATATCCAGCATAGCTCTCTGCTTCAACGGCAGGGGAGAAGAAAAAAGGATTCGCACTCACAAAGCGGGGAGTAGCTGGCTTGTTACGGCGGTTACTACCCCAAACCAAATAAGCCTGATACTTCACTTTCAATGCGTATCCTGCTTCAACCACAGGGGAGAAGAAAAACTGATACTTCACGCATATCCAGCATAGCTCTCTACTTCAACGGCAGGGGAGAAGAAAAACTGATACTACACGCATATCCAGCATAGCTCCCTGCTTCAACGGCAGGGGAGAAGAAAAACAACCAATAAGGGCTGAATAACACAGTCTGGGTAAAACAAATAAACATGGGTGTAGCTTGCTTATTGCGGCGGTTACTACCCCTACTACCCCTAACTAATCAAGCTTGATATTTTACTTGGTTGCAGCTCCATCACTGCTCTCTACATTAATGGTGGGGGTGGAAGGGAAATAGAACCAAAGAGCTAAGAGAAACAGATAAGTATGAGAAAAAAATGTGAAGCTTGCTGGGCAGACTGGATGGGCCGTTTGGTCTTCTTCTGCCGTCATTTCTATGTTTCTATGTTTCTATAAATGACTGATGTTAGTCTTTTAGGCTTTTTATCAGTAGCATTAGAGTTGAAATTGTATTCAGACACTTCCTAACACTATTAATGAAGCATGTCAGAAATAATATTTCTGACACCTGCTTTACAAAAGAATAGCAATTATGCAGTCCAATATTTTAATAGTTGTATATTATAATTTTATAGTGTTAACTTATGGTGTTCCATTTGCTGATTTAGGCTTTAATGCAATATACTGAAAACACAATGCAATTTTAAAATAAGAGGAGCAACATAAGCATAGTAGTTGAGCATCACCATTTTTTAATACAGTTCTTATTATTAGATTCAATTTTGCTGGCTAAATAGTAACACGACCAAATCTTGATACTGAGTCCAGGCCATAAAAGAAAAATAGCATAGAATAATGTAGCAAAAAAATATTGAGGCCCAGAGCCCATGCAAAATCTATCAAATATGGCAAGAAGAAGAAGTATAAGTAGCTAATTATTGCTATAAACCTTAGAGATACAAGAGTATGAAAGCAAACTGTGTTTTGATTACATTCACATACAATAAATGCTATAAGCAGAGGCAGTACTCAAGCTAAATAAACATGTGACTCAATCAGGATAGGGAGAGGATTTTCAGAACTCATTTAAAAGATAACATTCCAAGAGTTTGCAGTCTTGAAGAACAAATTTGTCCAAATTAAAAAAGTAGATAAGCAGTAGGAAAGAAAAACCTCCCAGCACTGTTTGATTTTTGGATTTAGCAATGTTCATTAGATTCATCCAACCTACAGAGAGAAATACTACACTGAGAATAGACACTTTTCACCCAGGCACTTTCTGTAAGAAGTTTTTTTTTGCTTAGATGTTAAAGATCAAATGAAATTGCTATGAATCAGAATAGTGTTTCAGATGTAAATATCCTGAATAATATTAAGTTCCTGGAAATAGAATCTAATAAAACATTAATAGAAGAAGCATACTTGTACCCTGGCTGGCCACTGTTGGAAACAGAATACTGGACTTGGTGTACCTTTAGTCTGACTCAGTATGGCAACTTATATTCTTATCTTATTAAATGGTAATAAAATAGTTTAGATTGTATTTACAACTACCAAAAATTCTGAATGTTGCTGTTGTTTTTTAACAAAATGTCACTTAATGTCTTTATATACTAATACAATGATTTAAACACACAAAAAAGAAAAGAATAATAGTATAATGAAAAATGGTTCATTCTATAGGATGAGGTTGAATTAACCAATTTTATTAGTACACAACCAAATTTTCATAACATGGCTGCTCAAACAAATGGAATGGGGACTTGATTCAGTCAATATGAGGCCAGAAAGGAGGCTGTGACAAACAGGTATTTGGGAAGGCCATCAAATAAAAAAAAATCTTTGTAAAGTTGGAGTAGATGCAGTGTGGGAGGCTGAATAGCAGAGAATTGGGTGATAATGAGAATATAATGAGGGACTTGGAAACTGCCTGGCTTCAAACCATGGGAACATATTATCAGTCTCTTTACAGACCTTATCCTTGTTCAGGCACTTAAAACCACTGGGGTGACATATCTCTCTCCCCCCCCCCACACACACACAAAAGAAAAAAAGGTAGGGAAATTGCACTGAGCATACACAGGCTGTGATTTCAGCATGAATTAAGGGGAAAAAGTCAAATAATCTATCCATGCTGCAGCCTCCACACTCTCATTTTTATTCTTACTACAGCACTTATTCTGGCTTCATAAAACTGAACAAGGAAAAATTAAACACTTATTCACAAAGACACGCATACACATATACATATGAAAATGATATTTATTACAATCAGAACCCTCACCCCGCATACAGACACACACTAATGCCTAAGCAAGCTGGAACTGGAGTAGAGAATGTTTAAAATAAAAGTGTAAACCGTGAGATCTTAGAGACTAGATTATACATTTGTTAATAAAGAATAAGTACAGCTAGTCTCTCAAGTGTTTTATACTGTGTTTAATAACCTAATGCCTAGTCTGCTCTGCTGAGCCTCCTTCTCCCTGGAGCCTAATTCTCATTGTAACCCAATTCTCCGTAGCTCACTCAGGTGGCATCTCACGCTGCTAAATGTTTTCTTATGCTCAAGCGGATGAACACATCACATCTCTGCAGACCATGTAGTGTACCCAACACATCACCTAGACCTACTCATCTGGGCTAGGATCCTTGGATCCAGCCTTAGGTCTTCCATCAGCACCAGCAACATTAAATCTAGGGGCAGTAGGGGAGGCAGCTCTGTCTTTACCAGCATCTAACAAAGAGCTTCTACTCGCCACTAGTGGGTCTGGCAGTAACCCAGGGTGATGACGACAACTGATGTGGGTTATCAGTGATGATGTTTCTAGATGTGTGCCATTTTCCTTTCAACAGAAAGCATTATCATAATATTTGCAGTGAATCACAATAGAGCTCTGCATGCAGCCAGTCTAAAATGATATCAATAATATGTTATGACAACAGACAGAGATATGCATGGGACTTCTTTCTCATTTATACTAAAATCTGATTTTGCATGAAAATGTTTAGCTAGAATAACTTTCTTCTATTTGAACATCTTGTTCTTTTATATTTTCTAATGGGATGGAAAGAACATTCGTTCCAGTTATCCTTTTTTTTATTCCAAAAGGCAAAATGTTTTACCAGTGTTAAATTTACTTCCTCATGAAGTAATAGCAGCTGCAAAGTTGTAGCAGCACTGTGGTCTGGAATTATTTGTGTCCTAAGTAGGCATAAGCATATTTTGGTATTGTCTCCAAGAGATAAATAAAATATGTCTATTATGGATGTGCATTCATTTGAAACAGGAATAAAAGCAACAAATAAAATTAGATCATTTTTGTTTCATTTGTGGACCCCCCAAAATGAATGGAGTGTACCCATGAATTTAAATAAAAAATGTGTGTTTCATTCATTTATGTTTCTTTCTCAAGCCCAATGAAAAGTGCTGCAGTAATACTATTAACTACAGCAACCAAGACATTCCTGCTGAGATAGTATGCAGGACAGAGGCAAGGTGGGAGTAGCAGGGAAGTAGACAGGACAGAGAACCAGTCAAGGTGAAGCTGCCCTGCTCTTGATGATATACCTTGGGAGTTTTGCTGCCACTCAGCCATGCTGCATACCCTGGACTCTACAGCTCTGGGTCTTGATGCAATTCTGCCTTGCCATCATACCCCTAATATACCACCTTGGGGGTTTTGCTGCCACTCTGCCTTGCTTCTATACCCCTTATGCTACACCTTGGTAGTCTTGCTGGCACTACAACTTGCTGCTGTACCCATGATATGCCCATCTTGCAGGTCTTGCTACCTCTCAGCCTTGCTGCCTTACCCTATCCTCTACACCCCAGGGTTCTAGCTTCCAATCTACCTTATTACTATACTCCTTATGCAACAGCTTGGGGCACTCCAGGAGAGAGGGGGTGCCAGCATGGCCATTTGGCTAGGGCCTACAATGTTCAAGGGGCCTACTTTAAAAAAAGCTAAATTTTAAAAAAAAGCTATATTTAAAAAAAAATTTAAAAAAGCTAAATACATCTATTTCTAACACGTATAAATAAAAATGTCAATTGTAATTGAAGAATTTGCTAAGAAAAAGCTCGTAAAGCCTTCTTAATAAATAAACATTATTTGGGAAATTTAGAAAATTATTTCTCTTATTAAGTATCACATCAGAACTTTACATAGTGTTATGACTGTCGCTGCCCGACTTCTCCATTCCACCCTCCGTACCTCTTTGGCGACTACTCCTGTGGTTGATGGACGTCTGGCTGCCATGGCGTCTGCCTGCTGTCCACTCTGGCATCCCCGGTCCGGCTTGGGCGCTGCATCCCACCATGTTGTTCAGCTGCCATAGGGTGCACGTGCCGCGCGGCCCTGCTTCTTATTCCTTCTTTGGTGCGAACCTCAGGGGCATGCCCCTGTGATGACGTCACGCATCCCAGATACAAAAGCCTACTCTATTTGCTAGCTAATCGAGTTAGCAAGGGATCTCCTTACGGATGGGATTCGCTCTCCGTACCTAGCTACTCTGCCTCTCCTTATTGGACTTACTCTATCAGGGTACCCGCTTTTCAGGGGCCTCTCTCTTTTCTTTCAGGTCACTGTCTGGAACCGGCACTCGCTCCTCGAGGGCCAATGTTCCTGGACTCGCTGCCTGAGTTCACTTCTGCTTGGAAGAACCCGCTGCCTACACCATCAGTGAGTTACCATCTCGACTCTCTCAGAGCTGTTCCCTGGAACCAGGTACTCGCTCCTCGAGGGCCTGCCTCTATTCCAGCTTCTGTGATACCTTCCAGAAGAAACCGCTGTGTGAGCAATCAACCTACGAGGCTCCATTGTTGGGATCGTGGACCCTTGGGCCGATTGGAGCCAGAGGAAGAGCTGCTGTAGGTGATCGCAGCAGCGAGTCCGACCGGGAGGCGGCAAAGACGGACTGGTGGCCGGCCGAAGGTGGAACTCTGGGAGCCCTATGCGACCAAGAGCTCTGGTGAGGAAGGAGGTGCTGGTGGTGCTGGCACTATGTTGAGAAGACCTTCGCCCTGGAAGCCGATCCTCCCCCGAGAGGAGCTCGTAGGAGTTCGGCCGCTGGGACTTAGGAGATTCACCCTGGAAGCCGGAGTCCCCCCAGGAGGAGCCCGTAGGGACCCGGCTGCTGGGACTTAGGAGGGCCCGCGAGGGCCGGATCTGATGAAGTCCAAGTGCCGAAGAGTAGTCGCTCGCCAGTCCAGAGTCAGAAACCAATGGATCACCGAAAACCAGTCCGAGGTCAAGAGCCGAAGAGTCAACGTAAGTCGGTCCGGGGTCAGAAGCCAGAGAGTCAACGTAAGCCGGTCCGGGGTCAGAAGCCAGAGAGTCGTCGTAAGCCAGTCCAGAGTCAAGAGCCAGGGAACGTCGTAAGCCAATCCGGGATCAGGAAGCACGAAGAACAAGAGGACAGGAGAACGCAGCAACTGGAAGCAGGAATACCTGGGAACCTCGTTGCAAGGCAATCTCTAGGCTGAGCTGCAGGGGTTAAATACCCTGCAGCGTCTGACGTCATCCGGGAGCATCCCCTGCCTATTCCCGCGCTGGCCCCTTTAAATGTAAATCAGAGACGCGCGCGCGCGCGTCTAGGGGGCGAGGCCAGCCACCGAGGAATGCCGGCTGCTGCGTCGCAGCGAAGAGGGCCTGGCAGGAGCGAGTGCAGGCCCGGGGGAGGTGGGGAGACGCCGAGCCTGCGGCGGCCGAGGTCCCCGCAGGCCCAACGTGGGACTCCGATGGCGTGAGTAGCGATTCCGGGGCCGACCCAGAATCGCAACATCCATACCAGAACCCTGTGTATGTTCCACTTAACTCACTATCTCAGTTTCTCTCCTCTACAGCACAGCCATTGAGGGAGCACTGTTCCAGTGTCCTGAGGGACTACAAGCCCAGCCGGGCTTCATCTCTACTCACTACTGCCACCTCTGGTGGCTTAACAACTCTGTTTAATAAAAGACAATTCTGTGTTGTGTGTCCTAAGCTGAGCCTGATCTGTGGCCCCTCATGGGACTTCCCCTGTGGGCGTGGTCATCTGCCACAGTGTCCAAGGGTCCACCCAAAACCTTACAAACAATAACAGATTGCTAACTCCATGGATCCGGCACAGCTCAATGCTCTGCAGGCCATTCCGGGCCTGGCCCTGCGCATTTCTGAACAGCAAGACGCATTGGAGAAACTCACTTCAGCATTTCATCAGTTACACGCACAGAAGACCCAAGGCGCTACTTCCAGTAATGAAGGTCAGTTACCTGAAGTAACTTTAAAGACTGCTGTACCGCTGGCTGCTCCAGTTCGTTTCTCGGGAGAGATTCAGAAGATCAGGGGCTTTTTAAACCATTGCTGCATGCATTTTGCATTACAACCTTCTCACTTCCCCACAGCTTTTGCCAAGACTTTCTACATTCTATCTTATCTCAATGGAAGGGCCTTGTCTTGGGCCTCTACACTGTGGGAATGCAAGGATCCTATTTTGCAGGATAGAAATGGATTTTTGGACTTATTCAAATCTGTTTTCGATGATCCTGCCTGAGTGACCATTGCCAGTTCTGCTCTGGTGGACCTGAAGCAAGGCAACCGACCACTGGCTGATTTTGCGATAGAGTTTAAGACTCTTGCTACAGAACTCTGCTGGGACCCCAAATGCCTGAAAACTCTTTTCTTCAGAGGCCTGGATACTCGCTTGAAAGACGAGCTGGCCGCTCATGAAACACCTGATTCGCTGGATGAACTAGTGGCTCTGGCTACTAGGATTGATCACCGGCTTCGTGATAAGGTAAAAGAACTCCAGCCTAATGGAGGATGTCCAGGGCATTCATATATTTCAAGGACCAGGTCAGGAGGAGGCTAGTGCTAAACTTGCATCTCGGATGGTTCCAGTAATTCCTGCTGCCAGTGGAGATGAACCGATGCAACTTGGTCGCAGCCATTTGACTTCCAAAGAGAGAAGACTTCAGAAGAAGCATGGTCTGTGTATGTACTATGGACAGGCTGGCCACGATGTCCCAACATGCCCAATACGTGCGGAAAACAGACAGGCCTAAGTCCTGCAGGAGGACTGTTCTTAGGCCTTACTACACCCTCTCCTCCGCACTCTCTCCCAGTCCCCTGGTCAAGCATCTTTACTGACTTCATCATCGAGTTGCCCCCATCAAAGGGCAACACGGTCATTTGGGTTATTATTGACCGCTTTTCAAAGATGGCCCATTTTGTTCCTCTACAGAGTCTCCCCTCAGCTCCTGTACTGGTAAAACTCTTCCTAAACAATGTATTTCGCTTACATGGGTTACCCAGAGAGATAATTTCTGATCGAGGGCTGCAATTCGCCATCAAGTACTGGCAGTCCCTTTGTAAAAAGTTTGATATTACCCTGAACCTGACGTTGGCCTACCACCCTCAAGTGAATGGCCAAGCCTAGAGGACAAACCGCTCCCTGAAGACATTTCTAAGATCCTACATCAGCGATCAACAGGACAACTGGGCCGACCACTTACCATGGGCCGAGTTATCCCACAATATCCATGTCGCCTCTGCTACTAACGCCTCACCCTTCTCAGTGGTTTTTGGTCTCCAGCCACGCCTGCCTCTACCAGTGCCGCTTTCCGTACCCTCACCTGCAGCCCAGTCTACTGCACAGACAATACGACGACTGTGGAATCAAGTCAAGGAAAGACTGACTCAGGCGGCAGAGCGGGCTAAATGCTTCACGCACATTTATCATCGTATCGCACCCCTGTTCTGGCCCAACCAGAGGATTTGGCTGAGCACTAAACATATCAGGCTATGTCTTCCGTCACAACGACTGGCTCCCTGGTTCATTGGACCATTCCCGATCATCTGACGCATAGGAGCGCTGACATATCAACTACAGCTTCCCGCCTCCATGGGCATCCACAACACGTTTCACATGTCCCTTTTAAAGCCACTAGTCCTGTCCTGGCCTTCCCGAAGGCCTCCTGTACTTACACAACATGATACTGAACCTGAAAATACCCTGCAAGCAAGGGAGGTATTAGATGTCTGGAGACGTAAAGGTCATTGGGAATTCCTCCTGTCGTGGGTGGGTTTCAGACTGGAGGAGAAATTGTGGGAGCCCTCCCACCACATCTATGACAAGGACCTCCTGTCGGTTTTCCATCGGGCTCACCCTGAAAAGCCTAGGCTGGTAAGGGGGAGGCCTAGAAGAGGGGTACTGTTGCGTATCCTGGCCGCGTCCACTCTACAGCCAGTCCAGCTCACCTTGCTCTCCTGTCCACAAGCTCCGGGCTCTCTTTCTCCGCAGCCAAAGCCAGTTCGTGGCATCCCTGGCTCCCCCGCGCAACAGTCTCCAGTGAAGGCCGCACAGCGGAGCTCCCATCGGGGCTCCGTGTCATCGGCATCCTTGACCCCGCCCCTAGGAGTGCGTGCGGCCGACCTGCAGCCCTTTAAAGGGCCAACGGCGGGAAAACCCACAGGGGCACCTCCCGATGACATCACCTAGACCGGATATTTAAGGCGAGGCCCTGTTTCCTGTTCCTCGCCTTGGCAATCGGGTCATACAATCCGGTGTCTCTAGTTTGCCTGTTTCAGTGTCTCCTGTTCCAGCGTCTCCTGTTCCTGCATCTCCTATTCCTTCATCTCTCCATTCCTGATAGTACCCTTCAGACTGATCTCACGGTACTGACCTTTACTTGCTCCTGACCTTGTCTGACTACTACCCAGAACTTGACCTCTGCCTGTCCACTGACCATATCTGATCGCTGCCTGGAACTTGACCTCTGCCTGATCTGTCTACTCCCAGACTGACTACAGGTACTGACCTCTACTTCGGCTGACCATTCTTGACTTGATCCTCACTATCCACTCGGACACTCTATTCTGGCCTCCTGTGACCTCTGCACATTCCTGCTTGGACATCGACCGCACACCCTTGTTCGTGGTGAGCACTCCCCTGAGAGGCCCACCTAAGATCAGGCGGCCCGGGTACCCAAGGGCTCAATCTGCAGAAACCCCAGGTTGCTATTGGTGAAGCTCCAGCTAGCCTCTGTCTCCTCCTGTGCTCTGCCTCCTGGTGGCAGGCACTCTCTGGGTCCGACTTGAAATCGTGGGAGCCCTCCCACCACATCTATGACAAGGACCTCCTGTCCTCCTGTTGAGGGCCATACCAATCCTGCACCAGGCCAAGGGTCCACCTCCAGCGCAGCACAGCCCTGTTGGGGTCCAGCAAGAAATGGCAATTTTCTTTCTCTTCTGGGGCAGTGAAAACTGATTCTATCTTCCCCTGCTGGGCCCAAAAGTGACATCAGAAGAAGAAAGCTTGATGGCCCCACTGGGAACAGAGAACTCAGCTTGTACAAAAATTATATAATTTCTGTTCAGAGAGAGCACTCTTACCTTTCTCTTGTGCCATTCTTAACAATAAAAATAATACTAAGGCATTTTTTCAGTTAAGCTGTGGATCGTAATAGCAGTATGTCACACACGAGCACTGTCCGTCAGGTGTGTCACAGGGAGAAAAAGGTCGACAACCACTGGCTTAAAAAACAGATGCTTGTGGTTATGTCTGTTCGAGGAGAGGAGGATTTCAATACTGCATCCATGATAGCTTCTTCCACTGTCTATTCTTAAGATCGCATTTTTTTAGCCACAAATATATTGTTAATATCTCTTTTTATTAGATTTTCTGTTCAGCAAAAGTAATTTTATTACTTTTTTCCCTCAAGAAACCAAAAGTAAATGTATTAAATTGGACCCATTGTAATTTTATACAAAGTCATGATTAGCTATCATTCTGATCACTTTCTCATTTTATTATCAGCCAGATTATTTGGAGAGCTATAAAAATCATTTTATGCCATTAGAACCATATGCTGAAGCTCTAGTTATCTACAAATGCAATTTCCATAGGTAAAAGGTCTTTACACATAGAAATGGGCTTTTCCAAATTTACTCAACCAATGTGTGTATGGCCTGTAAGTGCATTATGTTATCCACAGCGAGCAGGGACATTCCTTAGGGCAGGATAGGGAAGTGGTTAGCACTTTTGTTCCTAACTTTGTACTTTTTAAAGTATGCCCTTAATTATTGCTGAAAAAACAATGCATATAAATGGGTGGAATAATTGTCAAAGGGAAAGAATGTGTGCGCTTTTCCATTGAAAACTGATGTAAAGGCTGCAGGTAATTGTTTTAAAATGTATGCAGTCTTTTATAAAATTGCTCCCTTAAGGAGCAAAATTGCCTGACTGTGAGATAGCTGCACATTTTTGTTTTATAGAATTTAAGAAGTGTATCCATTTATTTATCTCCCAGATGTGTATGCATTTTAACAATATAATCTGCATCAAGGGGCTTCTCATATTCCAGTTGCTTGTGATTACAGATGATTATCATTTCGTCTTAAGTTATATTTATCAAATCATTTTTTTTGGAGGCAGACTCTCCACGTCTTTTTGAGTCTTCAGTGTTCCAATCTGTATGCATAGGGGAATCCTCTCTCTCAATCTCTCTCTTTCTCGCTTCTTTCTTTTTCTTCCTGACTTCTCTCAAGGGGTAATTAACTAACATATGCTTTAATATTATGCTAAGATAGACCCTTACTAGTTGGGATCAAAATGTGCTGTAGTCTTGAGATACAAAACTGGTAATTATTGAGCAGACTAGTGAGAGAGAAAGTTACCTGGTAAAGTTATTTGAATAGCTTTACCCGGCTATTTAGCAGAACATAGTGGGACAGGTGTGCCACTGAATATACTCAGTTATTGTTATCAAAATAAAAGCTATCTGGGTAACTTTAGGGATATGCAGGGAAAAAAATTAATGTATGCTTTTCAGTTTGTTTTCAGGAGGATTTTTGCCACGAATTTTGGTTCGTAGAATGTTTATTCATTTCAGTTGTGTGAAAAAAAAGAATCAAACATTTAAAAAAGAAAAAAAAATGGCCAATAAAATGAAAAAGGGGCCTCTCAAGGCCTCCCCCCGACAAATGCCAGGGCCAGGATCCCCTCCCGACCCCCACTTACCAGATCTGCTGGCGAGGCCCAGGCTGAAGGCTTGGCCCTGCGCAGGCTGAGTCCATGGTAGGTTGCCACAGCTTCGACCTCACCCTAAGCAATGCTGACACCTCACCCTAGGCCAGAGCATACGCCCAAGTCCAATGCCAAGACCCAACCTGAAGGCCGAGTCCTAACACTGGGGCCTCAAACCAGACTAAGGCACAATGACTCAGAGGCTGAGTGCTGATCCTTTAGCTTCAGCCTACGCCCAGATTGAAGCCTTGACCTTATATAGGCCAGAGGCCGCAGTAGGTTGCCGCAATTTCAGCCTCAGCCTACTCAAGGCCAACACCTCGGCTGTGGCCTAGGCCAAAGCATGGGCCCAGGCCCAGGCCCAGACCCGATGCCGCGATCCAGCCCTGGAGACCGGGTGATGATGGCCTAGTTTACTCAATGCACAATTAAACTCTGGAATTTGTTGCCAGAGGATGTGGTTAGTGCAGTTAGTGTAGCTGGGTTTAAAAAAGGATTCGATAAGTTCTTGGAGGAGAAGTCCATTACCTGCTATTAATTAAGTTGACTTAGTAAATAGCCACTGCTATTACTAGCAACGGTAACATGGAATAGACTTAGTTTTTGGGTACTTGCCGGGTTCTTATGGCCTGGATTGGCCACTGTTGGAAACAGGATGCTGGGCTTGATGGTCCCTTGGTCTGACCCAGTATGGCATGTTCTTATGTTCTTAGTTTAGAACCCAGGCCCAGGTCCGATGATGTGGCCTGGCCCAGGGGCCAGGTCCTGATAATAAGGTCTGGGCCTGGAACCAGGCCTGATGCATTCGTTTAAAATGAATGCAACAAAAATGTTTAATTTCAATTGAGAGCCCCCAATTTGTTTCGGGGGCCCTTGAATGAAATGAATTGGCCTTATTCATCACATTTTATGCATTCATTTTAAACGAATGCATATTCCTAGTAACTTTAGGATAGGTAGTTTTACAACCAGACTTACCTGGTTAACTTTAGAGGATAGCGTTGACTATCAGTGCTCACCAGCTAAAATGTAACTATGACCCTAGGAATCACTACTATTTTGATCTGGCTGAATTTTATGTGGGTAATGAGACACTGAAGACAAAAGTGATCCAGACACTAAAGGAAAACATTCAAAATTCAGGTTTTACCTGAGAAGCTCAAAAAGTTACCCAGAAAAATCCTTTGAATATTGACTTTAAAAGTGTTTGTTAAAAGTTTGGTTTAGAAATGGCCCATTGTGACAAAGTCTTTAGTGTCACCCCTGGCCATGTTCAGGATTTTTAAAGTTAAGAATAAAACTTTTCTGGATAGGTTTCTGTTTAGATATTTTTACTGAGAATGTTTTGTCTAATAAAAATGATTGATTATATGTTATCCTGCACATAAAAGGGTTGAATTAACTCAGATTTGAAAATTGTAAGCAGTAGTATAAATCATCTTTAAACTGTCTGCAAGTTTCAGATTTGTATTAATTCTGTTTTGTTTTTTTTATATTCTAACATGTGTCTGCTATGGAAGCAATAATGAAAATGATTTGTGAAGATACTTTTAAACCATGGAGTTTGCACCAATAATCAAAGCAAAATTATTCACAGGGATGGTAACTTTCAAATCAGCATGTGGGTGCACATTTGAGCACAAATGTTGGTCCGTGCCCTGGGAAGCAGACGCACATTATAAAAGAGACTTGCCATGCACACACGTGCACCACATTTTAAGTGCCAAGCCATATGAGTGCAAATCCTGCTTCTACCATGTAAATCAGGTGATTATAAAAGGGGCACGCACTGACATTGACATTTCCAGTTTTGTCAATTCATCCCCAGTTCACCCAGTTAAGAAATAGATCTTCCAAACCCCTCTACTTTAATAGCCTTAACTATCCCCAATTAGTAGGGATGTTTTTGGGGTGTTTTCGGGAGTTTTTTTAACCACAAATTTTGGTTTTTGGAATGTTTGATTGATTTCATTCATGTGAAAAAAATGAATCAAACATTAAAAAAAACTGGCCAAAGGAATGAAAACAGGGTTTCCCAAGGCCTCCCACCCACATGGAAAAATGCTGGGGCCATGATCTCCCCAGTCCCCACTTAGCTGGTCTGGTGTAGATCCTCTGGCAAGTTCTAGGCTTAGGCCAAAGCCTTGGACTTGCATAGGCAGAGGCCACAGTACGTCGCCATGGCCTCAGCATCAGCCTATGCAAGGCCGATGCCTCAGCCTAAACTGGACCACAGTCTAAGGCCCAACGCCACGGCCCGGCCCAAAGGGCAGATCCTGACACCAGAGTTTCAACCTGGGCCCGAAGCTGGGGCTGGAACTGGCTTGAATGTCGGGTACTGATGCCTGGGCCTTGGCCTAGACCAGAGCCCAAGTCCAAGACTGGGGGCCTTGATCTGGACCAAGACCTAATGTCGGAGTCTGATTGCAGCCCAGACCTTGGAACATCTCTGACACATTCAACGACCTGTTCTTTTCTTCTTCAATTGACACCGTCCATTGGGGTCGCACCAGAGTTAATTAACTCCAGCTCATTCACCCCAGCAGATGGTACCATTTTGATGTACAGCATTGCTGTATATTGCTGGACATCAGAAGCATTCAGTCTGCTAGGGTGAATGTGCCTGAGTTAATTAACTCTAGCGTGACCCCATTTGATGACATCATTTGAGGAAGAAAAGAAGAGGACGTTGGATGTGTGGTTGGGCTTGGGTCCAGGCTCTGGCCCATGCCAAGGCCCAGGTGTTCAGGATTCTGAGGGCATCTGATGGATCAGGTAAGTTTGTTTGGGGCATTCTGGCCAAGGCCAAGAAATTAGCCCTAGTCTAGACTGAGATCCCTGCTTTATGCTCAGTCCTAGGCAACAGCCCCTGTTTTGGGCCTTGTTTTATTCCCCAGGCAAGGCGCCATCCTCGGCTCTAGGTCTATGCCTATGCCTGATGCATTCATTTAAAATTGCAATAAGGTTTGTTTAATTTGGGGTGGCCTCTAATTCATTTTGGGGCTCCTGAATGAAACGAATCGGCCTTATTTGGCGTATTTTGTGTATTTGTTTCAAGCTAATGCACATCCCTACCATTTAGCCCCAAATCTTAAAATTCCACAGATCTGCCTAGTTTTCTTTCATTTTAACTTACACGTCATCCATAGCAGAAATAAACTTACATGATAGGTGACCTCAGCACACACTGGGGCCTGAAACAATTAACTCACACATCTGTGGATCAGGCCCTGAAATGTCATGCCCCACCCACACCATGCCCATACCCCACTCCATTTTGAAATCTTTGCAGATGTGAGCACTATGGGATATATGCATGTATTTGGGCAGCTTTTAAAATCTCCTGGATGACAAGTCCGAACATAGTCATGCACCCCCTAACTAATGCATGTGCTAGACTTTTAAAATTTACCTCTTAAATGGAAACTTTCAAACCAGCATATGAGCACACATTTGCATGCATATGTCAGCCTGCACCCAGTACCACAGACATTTTATAACATAGAAACGGGTATGCACACATTATAAAATAGCCTGGATGCACTCACATGTGTGCCAAATTTTAAGTGGGTGTTTGGAAGTGTGCATATATCCTCTTTCTACCTTGTAAATCATGGGATTTTAAAAGGGGGCACACACCCATGCCATTCCCAGTTTACCAGTTCTTCCACCATTTCACCCAGTTAACAGATTGGTCCTCCTTCCTCCCCTTCTTTGATTGCCTACATGCCTCCCAGTTACCCCAGACTCTTTAAAACCCTCAGAAATGGCTTGATCCTTTTATTTTTTTAACTTTCATGTCATCCATAGCAGAAGTAAAATTACGCGGCAGGAAACCTCGGCACTCACCGGGGCTCATAAGTATTTACACGCACATCTCTGGTTCATGGCCTGAAACATCCATGCCCCACCCAGACCATTCCCATATCCACCTCCTTTTTGAAATCTTTGGATACGTGTGCACTGCAGGGAATATACTCATATTCAGGTGGCTTTTAAAATCCGCTCGGTGCCTGTGAGCCCAACTTTTTCACACAACCCCCCCCTAAATAATGTACATGCCGGGCTTTTAAAATCAACCTCATAGTTTTGCTTTATTACTGTGGTATTTGTACCTGCTTTTTGTAAGGGGAAAAGGTAAAGGAAAATGGTGTATCCCTTCTTAAATATACGGTTCTGAAAAATATATTTCTTTGAATTTCACTTTATATTGGTATTTGCATAGAAATAGAAAACAAAGTAATGGCCACCTAACTGCCCAGTTTACTTCCTATTGCAATGTCATAGATCACAGATGATCTCAGACTTTCTCTCCACTTCCTCACAATAAAGGTGATCATTTTCTTTCCTTTCTTTTCATTTCTACAATCATTTTCAATTTACAGAAAAACAAAAAACTCATACATTGGCAATCAATCACATTGTAGAAGGAAAAACAAGAAAAAAATAAAAATTCACAAAAAAGGAATTTTACCCAAGGAGAAAAACCCTGTGGCAATTGCCCACCCCTTACGTGGTGGAAAAGGTCAGCAAAAGTGTTGGGGTTGGATTGGATCCAGTGAATTATAAATGGGGATTTCGTTTTGAAATCCTGAGCATTCTTTACTCCATGCACTTTGCATCTGCAAAGTATGTGGGACAAAGACTTATCTCAAATTAGAATTTTCATAGGGGAATTACAAATGGGAACTTTAATGGCCTCATAGTATCCTCTGTACTTATCCCATCATCTCTTGAATTCTTTTACAGTTTATGCCTCCACTGGGCAGCTGTTTCTTGCATCTACTACTACGAAAAATATTTTGTATTTTTGGTTTCAAATCACTTGTACATTATTAGTAGCCTTGAAAGGAGCTCAAATACTCAGATGAATGCAATAAGTTTTTTTTAACTGTATTTATTAGAAACTAGCTGTACCCGGCCACACGTTGCTGTGGCTCAGTCTGGTTAAATGGAAAAGAAAGAAAAGAGAAAGCACACATTTCTAATATGTTTAATTTCACAATGCTCGTGGGTATACAATATTTTTTGTTGTTCCATTGTCTGTGCAGATATAGAGATTGCTGGTTTGCCAACTCTAGAAAATGCAACATATAATTGTCCATGTGAGAAGCAATCCATGTCTAGATATAAACCGCATAATGCTAGAAATGAAAAAAGAATAAAAATATACTCAGTAAATGAATGGTATGGTAAACGACACAGCTCAATTCCAACACAATGTCACATGAAATAATTAAATGAAAATGAAAATAAATCAAAATCTATGAAAATTCAATTTAACAATGCAATCGGAAACATTGAAATGGAATCATAAAATATTTAGTACAAGCCGTTAAGCCCGTTAAAACGGGTGAGATTTTTGTCCCCTCTCCTCCTACGTCTTTGCTCTGCTCCGCTCCTCCCCCCCCCAGCACCATGAAGGGCCAGAGGTGGCGGCAGTGGTAGGAGCTGCAGCGGTGGCCGAGGGGGATCTCGCAAGGCGTAATGGTCCTGCCATCCCAACTCCCTCCCCCCTTCCCCGGTGGCGGAGGGACAGGCTCAGACCCCTTTCACTCTATCCTTTCAGGCCCCAACTCCTTTGCTCTCCCATTCCCCTCTACACTCAACCTCTTCCACTCTAACATATAAGTGGAGAGCTGGGAGGGGGGTAGAGACTCTCTCTCTCATACAGCCCCCTACATAGGCTTCCTCTCTCTCTCTCTCTTGCACATACACTCTCCCTCTGTCCCTCACACATGCACGCCCAATCCCTCTCACACACATACACAATCCCTCACATAGTCTCCCTCACTCTCTCTGGCACTCACACTCGTCTTCAGTGCACATTAACACACTTCTCTCTCACACAGTTAAAACAGGTGATATGTTTTGTCCCCTCTCCACCTAAGTCTTTGCTCTGCATTCACAAGAGCTTGCAAAGTTCCCACACCTGTTGTGTCTGGGAGAGTGAGGAAAACACTCTGTCCTCCCCCTCGCAAAGGGCAGGTGGCAGGCACTGCAATAGATTTGGGACTCATTGCCTAGATTACTTTGCTCTTTCTGGGAGTCCTGTGCCTTTAAGAAATCTGAATGGGGGCTTGAGAGGGAGGAGGGAGCAGGGCTCTGGCTTTCACTTTCGTAACGGTGCTTTACTGGGAGTGGGGGTGGAGCGATGCCCATGTAAACTCTTCCTGTGGTGGCTGAGACCCACGGGCAGGTTGACAGCACTGCCTTCCCCCTCCCCCCCCCGGCAGTTGCAGGATATTTACTTGGCTTCTCCTTATCTACAGGACTCAGGGGCGGGGGAGGAGGGCAAGCTGTTCTCTGTTTAGCTCTTTGCGCTTTGGCTGCTGCATGCTGCAGCTGCTTGTGATCTCGTCACAGCCACTTTCTACTGCATTTGCTCTGCTCTGGCCGTCCCAACTCCCTCCCCCCCCCCCTTCCCCTGCGGTGGATGGACTGGCTCGGTGACTCTTCTACCCTTTCCTCCTCCTGTGTGTAACTGTCCGGCAGTCCCTACTCCCTCCCCCCTTCCCCAGCAGTGGAGGAACGGGCTGAGCCGTTTCTCGGAGCGGCAACTCATCTGCCCTTTTCTCCTCCCCTCTGTGACACCCAGCACGTAGCGCAGAGCTCTATGGTCCGCACAGGCACGGTAGAGCTGATCTCTACTGCACACTTGCGGTCCATCGGTCTGAGCCCATTTATATTGTAGATAGCATGTGTTGCTTTTACGTCCAACAGATGGCACTGTTTTTTCCAAAAAGCATGTTTTTACCTGTCACAGGTGTGACATCTATATAATATAGGTATATAAAAACACGCGCGTATTCGAATGCAACGTTGTGTCAAAATTTCAAAGCAATCGGTAAAGAACTTTCGGAGATTTAAGATTTTGAACAAACGAACATTTACATTTTTATTTATATAGATCCAAAAAGAAACATCCAATACATTAAAAGTCAAATATACAGTTTTCTACTTTTCTTCCAATATTCCCCTTTTATCTCTCCCTTCCCACCCGAGGCATATAGAAGAGTCAAATTACAAAGTCTTTCTGCACATACAAGTGAAAATAATTCCATGTGAAGATACCATTGTCCATCTACAAGTCTGATTATCCAGAAATGTGGCAGCTGAATCAAGTCAAATGATAAAGTTGTTGAATATCCCTTGCCAAAATTTATGAAAAGAACACCAGATGTCTTTAAATGTAGGTTGAATTTTGTTTGCTCTTTGCCATTGGTGTTTATATTTCATCAAAAAGAAATTCAACATGTGAACTTTCCAAAAGTCCACTGATGTTGGCTCCTCTAATATCCATTGAATCAAAATACATTTTTTAGCAGTACAACAAACTTTCCTCAAAACAGACAAAAAGATTTACCCTCTGTAAATATATTCCAATAGGCAAAAGGCAGGTAACATAAGGAATTTCTTTCTTGTTGATAAAATGATATTGGGGCTGATGTAATAAGGTGCGCTGAAGCTGCTGTGGGTTTGTGAGCACCTCTATGTGTGTTTGTATGTGTGTTTTCCCATGCAAAGCCCTATACGGGTATGTAATAAGGGTTTGTGCGCAGGAAAAAAAATTGCTTTTTTTTTCTGTGCAAGTGCATGCTAATTGCATGCGAAAAGGCGATTATCTATTTACGGGCAATGCAGGGAGCCGCACTAGCATGGAGATTGGTTTAGTGTGGGTTTTTTTATGTGGGTTTTTTTTATCACCTGCGAAGGGCAGGAGGCAAGTGAAAGCACTGGTATGGAGACTGGTTATTTGATGAGTTTGCTGGTCAGCCAAGCGGCAAACGGAAGAGAAGGCAGCTTCTCTATGAGGCAGAATCACTGAACTATATTTCTCGTCTCACCAGCAGTCGGAGTCCGATCATGAAGGGGTTAGATATTGCTCTACCCACCTTCACATCAACTTCTAGACCACTAATTTATTCATTTTTTTGAAAAGGAAAGGCTTTGGACCTGAGGATCAATCGTAAGTGTTCTCACACTGATAAGAACATAAGAACCTAAGAACATGCCATACTGGGTCAGACCAAGGGTCCATCAAGCCCAGCATCCTGTTTCCAACAGTGGCCAATTTATTTATTTATTTAGCAGTTTTTTATACCGACCCTCATAGTAGATAACCATATCGGATCGGTTTACATTTTAACAAAGGGTAAAACTGAGGTAACAGTTCTGGTAAATAATAGATAACAAAGGAAAAGGAATAAGTCAAAGTTACAATCAACAAGGTATGGAAAACTTGGAGGCTTAAGGACAAGCTGGAAGGAAGATAGAGGCAGGAAGAATAAATATAACATGATACAAATAATTTAACGGGTTAGAGCATATGCTTTACCAGGAAATGCCAGTGTCCATTGTTCAGGAGGAAGTGTGTCAAAGTCCTTGTAAGAAGTGAGGCTCAAACTAGTGATTATCTGGTGGATCTGGGAAGGCTTGGTGAAAGAGCCACGTCTTTAGTCTTTTTCTGAAGGTTAAGAGGCAGGGTTCCAATCTGAGATTTGCTGGGATATTGTTCCAGATAGCTGGGCCTGCAATTGAAAAAGCTCTGTTTTTGGTCGTAGAGAGGCGAGTGGCTTTAGTAGGGGGAAATTTCAGAGTGCCTTTGTGGATATCTCTCGTTGGTCTGTTAGAGGAGTGGAGTTTGAAAGGGATATCCAGGTCGAGTTGGAGTTGCTGATGGATGGTTTTGTGTATTAGGGTAATAGATTTGTACAGGATTCTGAAATTTACTGGTAACCAATGTAGGTTTCTGAGGACGGGGGAGATGTGTTCACCGCGGCTGGAGTTGGTCAGCAGTCTCGCTGCCGCATTTTGTATCATCTGCAGTGGTTTGGTGGTAGATTTAGGGAGGCCTAGAAAGAGGGCACTGCAGTAATCTATTTTGGCGAACAGAAGAGCCTGGAGGACTGTCCTGAAGTCTTGGAAAAATAAGAGTGGTCTCAGTCGTTTCAAAACCTGTAGTCTGAAGAAACTGTCTTTGGTAGTTGTGTTGACCATTTTTTTAAGGTTTAGACGATTGTCTATTATTACCCCAATCCAGGCCATAAGAACTTATCCAATCCTTTTTTAAACACAGTTATACTAACTGCACTAACCACATCCTCTGGCAACAAATTCCAGAGTTTAATTGTGCACTGAGTAAAAAAGAACTTTCTCCGATTAGTTTTAAATGTGCCACATGCTAACTTCATGGAGTGCTCCCTAGTCTTTTGATTATCCGAAAGAGTAAATAACCGATTCACATCTACCTGTTCTAGACCTCTCATGATTTTAAACACCTCTATCATAACCCCCCTCAGTCATCTCTTCTCCAAGCTGAACAGTTCTAACCTCTTTAGTCTTTCCTCATAGGGAAGCTGTTCCATTCCCCTTATCATTTTGGGTGTCCGCACAGGTATCTGTGTAGATGTCTGCACGTTTTACTACATAGGGGCATTAGCGTGTGTTACTGTGTGCAGTATGGTGCATATGTTGCAGTGCATGGATTTGATGTGCATATCTAATTTGCATATGCAGCTGTTATTACCTCTCACGCTGCCACTGGTTTTTGCTGTGCACTCCAAAAAAATCCACGCAGAAAAATCAGCACAGAATTCAGCGCGGGTCCTATTAAATCAGCCCCATTGTGAGATATCCCATCCGAAAACTAATTAATTCTCGGACATTCCCACAAACAATGAAAAAATTCTGCCCTAAACCCTTTACATTTAAGACAGTGTGAAGAAGGAACAATCCTCATTTGATGGGCTTGAATGGGAGATATTATAATACTATGACAGATCTTTTAAATTGTGATTCCCTAAGATTAGCAATTGCAATATGAGTATAGACTGTAAATTAGCATTACATTCAACAAATGTTTCCTCATCAAGCTTACCCTGCAAATCCTCATCCCACATAGAAAGTAACTTTAGAAAATATCTGACATTATTCATATAAATAAACAAATTTATAGAAATGGGATAACAGCCCTTTGGAGTTTTGCATAAATGGAGTAAAGCATTAAAAGATATTTTTTATTTTTTTATTTAAGGTTTTTTTATACCGGCATTCATGAAAGCGTTCACATCATGTCGGTTTACATGAAGTCAGCAGTCATTGTATTGTCTGTAAAACCTTATTTAAATAATTTTCAATCTGTAAATATACCATAAAGCCTGATGTTATAAACTTCTTTTTGTCTATATATTCCTGAAAAGAAAACAGTAATTGAGTGGTTGTATCAATAGAATCTTGTAAACACGCCTCAACTTCTAGCATGTTTAATCTCTTCTGTGTAAAGGATTCTGTATTACAAAACTGTGGGTTGCCAATAATCGGTAGAAAGTATGAAACTTGTATATCTAAAGACATATACTTTGCGTAATATATGTCAGATGTTTTTCACTAGTAACAGCATTGAAGATTGGATTTCTTGAGGAAGATCCTTATCTGGAATATGTAAGATATATATCTCAGACTCATGAGATTTACCATTGCACTATCCATATTTAAATCTGTATGATTATGTTGATGCAATAACCAGTCACTCAAAATATCAGTTTGCGCTGCAATCACATACAAACAAAAATTAGGGACCCCCAAACCACCTTCTAATTTAGGTGGCATCAAGGTTTTATAGGAGTGTCTAGCTTTTTTGCCTTTCCAAAAGATTTGACCCAACACACAATTTACCCAATTAATATCCTTAACCAACAATGGCATAAGTAACATCTGAAACAAATATAAAAGCTTCGGAACCAACATCATCTTGACCAAGGCCATCTGACCTTGAAAAGGCACAGATAGTAATTTCCAAATCTCAAGTTGCTCCCGAAATCTCTTAATCAGAGGTTTATTATTCAGTACATCAAGACATGGAGTTTTTATGAAAATATAATCCTAAATACTTTAGTTGATCAGGAGCCCATTTAATCAGGAAATTCACCCATTTTGTACATAGATGACATAGAACATCTAAGGCCTCTGTTTTATCTAAGTTTAATGTAAAACCAGAGATTGCTTGATATTCAGAAAAAAGTAAAATTACTTATAGAGATTGAGTTGCCTTGAAAGATAATAATAAAATAAAATCTGCAAATAAAAGCATCTTACAAGTAATATTGCCAATATGAATTCCTTGTATAGTTCAGAGTGTTTCTGAGTTTATAAATGAAAGGCTCCAGAGACATACAGAAGAAGTGATAACAGGCATCCTTGTCTGGTTCCCCTGGGTAAAGAAAAAGATTCAGACAGCAAATCATTAGTTCAAATTTTGGCATGGGGTTCAAATACAGTGTAATGATATAGTCTAAAATATGGCCTTGGAATCCAAACTTGTAGGGTCATTCTTTATTGTGCGATGTGGCTGTAGTGCATGCAGTAGGGCCTTATCACACACTCCTCCCCTTTCCCTAATTTTAATAATACCACCAAAGTACTAGAATACATTCAGGTATTCTAGTTATTTCTTTGTTCCCAAAGGGCTCAAAATCTAAGGGGGTCATTCATGAATTTGTGATAGGCCATTATCGAGTGCATTACGGGATTATTGCACACGATAAACAGTGATCACAAATTGTGCATGCAAATTTAAATTTTCATGTAAAGTCTGAGGAGTTTGAGTAGGATTACGGGAAAGTAGGGGCTGGTATCATTGCGAGCGATAAACTATCTCACGTTAGCGCAGGAAATTTCTCTGAAAATACTTATACATTTCTTCTGAGCGCTATGGGGAATGGAATTAGCCCAGTCAAAATCACAGCATGTGATGCCGTGTGATTTAATTTTCCAATGCAATGTGGCAGGCTGCAAATTTGCCTAGCCATGCCCCTTTTGGTAAGGCAGCTGGTTTTTTTTTTTTTGCTATAAACATAGTACTTTGATGAATCTAGCTCTAAGTTTGTACCTGAGGCAACAGAGAGTCTGTGTCCTCTGCATGGGGTCATCCCACGATGTCTGCAGCTTTGAACTCTGTTCCCAGATGATCCTGAAGGGTTATCAGGCACATCTCAACAAGATGGAAAAATTATTCGGCTCCAAATGGATGGATCCGTCGTTGGCATCGAGATCCTGCACTCCACTCCACTCAGTAAGAAGGGCAATATTTCATCTCTGTCGGGATCAACATCGCATTTACTCTTCAGACCTGATGCTAGAGCCGGGGACCAACCGTGGTCTCTGTCATCCTGTTCCTGGTCAAATTCCTCACTGTCTTCCTTGGTCCCTGGAAAGGATTGTGGTGATCATCGATAGTGGTTGAAGAAACATAGTCATTGGTCCTTGTCATTGAAGCCAGGCACAGACAGGCATCAGCATTGGTGTCTCCTCAAAAGCCAAACCCTCTGAAGCCTCTCAGTGGCCTCCACTGACTTTGCTGGAAGGATTGGTGCCCCCCAGCTCCCCAGGGGATGACCCGATTCTGCCTCCTCCATCTCAAACCATTTTCTCATCGGCTGCCTTTGAGGAGGAGTTAGAGAGGCATGTGCACTTGGTGGTCAGCCTGGCCCTACAGGGCTTCAAGTCTCCGGTTCCACCGAGACCGCCACCACCACAGGAGCCTACTCCACTGGTGCTTGCACCCTTATTGGAGAGGCTTGATATGCTGCTTGGTGTCCTACTGATGCAGCCAGCTCCGGTGCCCCAAGCCCCTCCACAGCCAAAGGAAGCACTGCCACCGGCTCCATACTGGTGAGTGACTCCTCAGAAGAGAAGGGCCATCGGGTTCGATGGCAGCTGGAGGATGCATGGTGTTTCACTACCATCCAGCACTCCCAGGGCCATGGGATCAATTTTACTGGTGCATTCAGTGCCACCAATCCCGCTGATGGCTTTGGACCCATCAGAGCTTCTACAGCCTTGAGGTCCATCGATGCCTCTATCTCCTCTCTCAATGCCCTCAAGGCCTACATCTCGCCCACCATTGGGTCTTCGACCCCCCCACATCCCAAGAAGGTTGCAGTGAGGGGGAGGGCCCTTATGAGCCCTGGGAAGGGGAGGCATCCATGTCCTCCACTGAGGAATCAGAGGATCTGCCTTTCAAGTCCTACCAGAGAAGCAACAAAAGTCTCCCCCGGAGGATCTTTCCTTTGTGAGATTTGTAAAAGCCATGGCAAAACTGGTGCCCTTCCAGCTTTTAACAGAGCAGGACACCAGGCATAAGATGCTGGAGATTCTACACTTCATGGATGCCCCGAAAGATGTGGTCCATAACATCTTCAAAGAGCTGGTAGCCCACATTTGGGAACACCCCATCTCGGTGCCTCCAGTTAACTGGAAGATGGATGCAGTGTACTTAGTCCAGCCGTTCACCGGGTTTGAGTGCCATCAGCTCTCCCATCAATCAAACTAGCAGAGTCAGCCTTGAAGAAGGCAAAAATAATCCTCACCCATGTCTCGGCTCCCTCAGGATGGGAGCATAGGGCTCTCGATGCCCTTGGAATCCAGGTGTATCATGGTGCTATGTTAACTGCCTGGATCACTTGCTACCAATTGTTCATGGGGGCAATACTCCAGGAACCTGTGGAAACAAGCCCTTGAGTTTAGCGAGCACCTACCACAGCAATTCCAGGAGGACTTCCAGAAAATCTTCCAGCAGGGTCTGGAGTGCGATAAGCACGAGGTTTGCTCTGCTTATGTTGCCTTCAAGATAGCCATGTGAACCGCTGCAAAGGGCATAGGACCTCGGAGAATGGTGTGGCTATGAGCCTCAGACTTGCACCCTGAAGTCCAAGACCACCTGGATGACTTGCCCAGCACAGGGGAAAATCTGTTTGGGGACAGAATCAAGGAGGCGGTAGCATAATTGAAGGACAATCAGGAAACCCTTCAGCAGTTGTCAGCTAATATCTCTGACACCTATCTGCCCAAGAAGCCCCATTGGCAATATCCAGAGAGGCCCTACTACTGGCCATGAAAATACTACCCACTCACTTCGAGGGCTAGACCTCAATGGCCTCCTTCCAGAGTGAGGCCCAGGCATCCCTGGTCATGCCGAGCAACCACAGTTCCACCGCAGAACCCGACATGGGGTTTTGGCTGGCGGCCGGCACGAGCCAGCCCTCACTATAGGACTCCAACCCCCTAGTCAGGGATTGGTTCCAGCTCTTTGTGGATCAATGGCCCTCCATAACATCAGATCTCTGGGTCCTATCCATTGTCCGTCAGAGCTACAGGTTGCACTTCCAGTGAGTACTACCCCATTAGAATCCATGTCCTCGGTGGAGACCATCAGGGGACCTACAAATCCTTCGGGTAGAGCTCTCTGCCCTCATAAGTGCTTGGGCTGTCAAACCCATCCACCCAGTTAGCACAGAGAGGGTTCTACTCCAGGTATCTTCTAATCCCCAAGGAGATAGGGGGACTCCGGCCCATTTTGGACCTGAGGGCCCTAAACCATTTCTTGGTAAAAGATAAGTTCAAAATGGTCTTACTGGGCATCTTGATTCCCCTTCTAAAGGCGAGAGACTGACTTTGCTCCCTAAATTTCAAAAGATGCATACGTCCATATCCCTGTCTTTCATGTGGATCGGCAATACCTTAGATTCCTGTTTGATGGGAGTCATTACCAATATCATGTTCTACCCTTTGGTCTGACATCTGCGTCCCTTGTCTTTACCAAGTGTCTAGTGGTTGTAGGTGCTCATCTTCGGAGACGGGGGAGCCATGTCTTATCGTACCTCGATAACTGGCATATCAAAAGCACTGCAGGACAGGGGGCGCAAAATGCCCTGCGCATTTCGATCCACATTTTAGAAACCCTGGGATTCCTGATTAACTATCCCAAATCCCATCTCCAACCAGCCTTGGAACTGGACTTAACCTAGGGTGTTTGGTCTGCTCAAGAATCACAGTCTCAAATCAACTTCCTGGAGCTGTGCACAATTCACTATGCAATCCAAGCATTCCAAGAGCAGGTTATGAAGAAGGTAGGTCTTGTTCAGATTGACAATCAGGTAGCTATGTGGAATTTATTTATTTATTTATTTATTTATTTATTTAATATCTTTTCTATACGATCGCAACGGTTTACATGTAGACACATAAATTAAGGTAGGTGAGTGTGTACTATAGTACATTCTAACAGGTGCCACAAAAGGTTCAGTTACAAAAATCATTGTAAGATAGTCAATTGTTTAGTGATAAAGGTAATGACCAGTTGTACCAGAACGGTACTATTCCCAGGTAAAATTCATATTCTCTGTGTTTTACACTTATGTTTGTTGTGAAATAGAATTGTTAGGCTATTATAATGCACATTTCTGAGAATAGTGCTGTGTGCTGGTGCTCTTTTGCCTCTTCCATTATATTTTCTATTCTCTGGTCTCTTTTAAAAATTCTTGTTTAAAAAGCCATGTTTTTAAACTTTTCTTAAAGGTTTTTGAGATCTCTTTGCAATCTGATCTCTAGAGGCATTGTGTTCCAAAGTGTGGGGCCTGCTAAAGATAAGGCCCTATCTCTCACTTGGGTTAGTCTTGCTGTTTTTACTGAAGGAATGGTTAAAAGTTCTTTGTTTGCTGAATGAAGGTTTCTGTGTGGGACGTGTACTCATAGTGCTGTGTTTAGCCAGTCCAATTTTTCATCATGTATTAGTTTTTGTATGGTACATAAGGCTTTGTATTTTATTCTGTGCTCAATGGGTAGCCAATGTAGTTCTGCTAGTGTTTCAGTTATGTGGTCCCTCCTTCTTCTTCTGGTTAATATTCTAGCTGCTGTGTTTTGAAGTATTTGAAGTAGCCTTAATGTTGTATTCGGGAGTCCTAGTAAAAGTGCATTACAGTATTCAGTACTGGAGAAAATCAGCGCCTAAAGTACTGTTCTGAAATCAGTTGGTGTTAGTAGTGGTTTTAGTTTTCTGAGGATCATGAGTTTTGCATAGCCTTCTATTACTTTTAGAGATATGTGTTGTTTTAGATTGATTTCTGGGTCCATTATTATTCCAAGGTTCCATCCTTTTTCAGCTAAGTCAATTTTCTGGTTGTTTTTGAGTATTATTGGGGTTTGAATGATTTTGATATTTTTTCGATCTAAGTGTAGAAATTCTGTTTTTTCGATGTTAATCACAAGTTCCATTTGGTTTAGTAATTGTTTTATTATGTCTAGGTATATGTTAGCTAGGTTTAACGTTTTCTCTATTGTGTCCTTGATTGGTAGAATTAGTTGAATATCGTCTGCGTAAATGTAATGTAGGATTCCCAATCCTGCTAGTAGATAGCATAAGGGAAACATGTATATATTAAAGAGGGTTGCGGACAGGGCTGATCCCTGTGGTACTGTTTTGAGATTGATTTTTTTCTGATAATACATTGTTGATCTGAACTTGAAAGTATCTATTATCTAGATATGAACTGAACCAATTTATTGTTTTGCTGTGTAGTCCAATTTCTTCTAATCTTTTTAGTAGTATTTTATGGTTTACTGTGTCAAATGCTGCTGATAAGTCTAGCATTATCTGAACAAACAAGGGTGAATAGGATCCTTCACCCTCTGTCAGGAGGCTGACCACATTTGGCTATGGGCCATCGACAATGGCAGCCTCCTCAGGATAGTGTATCTCCCAGGTGTAGACAACACCTGGCGGACTCCCTGAGCCATGCCTTTCGACTTCACAAGTGGTCCCTCAAGTGGCAAACAAGATCTTTTGCTTATGGGGGACTCCAGACATAGAACTGTTCACCTTTCTGGAGAACAAGAAGGTGGACTACTTCTGCTCCATAGGCCAGAGGAGCAGCGGATCACTGGCAGATGCATTCTTGATTCACTGGGGCACTGGTTTGCTGTATGCTTACCCTCCCCTTCCTCTCATCTTGAAAATACTCCAGAAGCTTCAGCAGGATCAGACTTCCATGATCCTGATCGCCCCTTTTGGCCCCGTCAGGTCTGGTTTCCGACCCTGCAGGATTTGACCACATGCCCCTCGATCCAGCTGGGGATGGCCCCGAACCTAATCACCCAGGCTCCATTAACCCAACCTACAAGTCCTTGCCCTCACGGCTTGGATGTTGACTGGGTGATGGTGCAGGCCCTTGGCCTTTTGGAAGGGGTATCATGAGTTATTCTGGAGTCCAGAAAACCTTCTACCAGAAAATCTTACAATATGAAATGGAGGAGGTTTTCTACTTGGAGCAAAGGACATAGTATGGACCCCTTCTCCTGCTCCCTTCCCGCACTCTTAGACTATCTGTTTTCCCTCTTCGAATCCGTTCTCCAAACCACTTCGGTGAGGATTCAAATCATCGCCATAGGGGCTTACCATCGAGGTACGGATGGTTCTGCCATCTCTTCCCATCTGCTTGTGGGACAGTTTATGAGGGGCTTATTACAACTAAAGCCCACCAATCAACCTCAATGTTGTCCTGTCACAACTCATGAAATCTCCATTTGAACCATTACATTCATGTGACCTGAAGTTCCTCTCCTGGAAGGTCATTTTTTTGTTCGCAGTGACACCAGCTCGCAGGGTTAGTGAACTGCAAGCCCTAGTTTTGTACCTATCTAATATGAATTTCTGTTATGAAAGAGTGGTCCTATGTACACACCCGAAGTTCCTTCCCATGGTGGTTTCAGAATTGATTCTCAACCAGTTCATGGTTTTGCCTTCTTTTTCTCAAGGCTTCACACTCATTGGGGTGAATGGGCTGTCCACACTCTAGATTACAGGAAAGCACTAGCTTTTTGCTTGGAGTGGATGGCATCTCACTGCCTCTTCACTCAACTCTTTGTCTCCTTCGACAAGAACAGACTATTGGTTGCCGTCTCCAAACACATTGGCTTGCGGACTGCATTGCCTTCTGCTATACACAGGCGGGCCTACAGCTTGATGGTCACATCAGGGCTCATTCGGTACAAGTCATGTTAGTCTTGGTGGCTCATTTGCATGCAGTCCCCATTCATGAAATTTGCAGAGTGGTGATCTGTGGGTCCAGCCACACATTCGCTTCAGTTTATTGTCTAGATAAGGATGGCCGGCAGGACACTCAGTTCAGACAATCCTTTTCCAGCCATGAAAACCCAACTCTCCCTCTGTGGGCCCTTACCCTGAACAGGCCTGCTCCTAGGGTTGTTGGAGCTCTAGTTGTTGTGCATGTTGGCACTGGTTCTCTGCTGCACATGTTCAGATTTCCTGGAGCTACTTAGCCTCCCATGTGCGAGGACTACCATCCTGCTTGTCCTTGGAGAAAGCACAGTTGCTTACCTGTAACATGTATTCTCCAAGGACAGCAGGATGTTAGTCCTCACAAAACCAACCTGCCACCCCATGGAGTTGGGTTGTTTCAGTTTGTTATTTTATTTTTGCGAACTCTATGTTATAAGACTGAAGAGGGTCCCTACATGGACACATAGGGGTAGATTTTCAAAGGGGTATGCGCATAGGATACGCGCATACCCCCCAAAAACCTACCCCAAACTCCCCCTGCGCGCGCCGAGCCTATTTTGCATAGGCTCGGCGGCACGCGCAAGCCCCGGGACGCGCGTAAGTCCCGGGGCTTGCATAGAGAGGCATGCCAGGGGGCGTGTCGGGGGCGTGGTGATTGTGATGTGGCATTTCGGGGGCGTGGCGCGGGTGACATGATGTTTCAGGGGTGGCGCCGCGGGCATGGTTTCGGCCCGGGGGCATTCCGGGGGCGTGGCCGCACCCTCCGGAACAGCCCCCAGGTCGGATGATGGCGCGCCAGCAGCCCGCTGGCGCGCGCAGATTTACGTCTGCCTCCGGCAGGCATAAATCCGGCGATAAAGGTGGGGGGGGTTTAGATAGGACTGGGGGGGGGGGGGTGGGTTAGGTAGGGGAAGGGAGGGGAAGGTGAGGGGAGGGAACGGGGGCAGGCTGCGGGCTCGGCGCGCGCAGGCTGCCCAAAATTGGCAGCCTTGTGCGCGCCGATCCCGGATTTTAATGGGTATGCGCAGCTACGCGTGTATCTATTGAAATCCCGCGTACTCTTGTTCGCGCCTAGGGGCGGATTTTCAGATCTCTGCTCGCGTAAATCCGCCCAAAACCGGGCGGATTTACGCGAGCAGGGCCCTGCGCGCCGGTGAGCCTATTTTACATAGGCTCACCGGCGCGCGCAGAACCCCGGGACTCGCGTAAGTCCCGGGGTTTTCGGAGTGGGCGTGTCGGGAGGCGTGTCGGGGGGCGGGGCCGGAGCGCGCGGCGTTGCGGGGGCGTGTCGGCAGCGTTTTGGGGGCGGGTACGGGGGCGTGGCTACGGCCCGGGGGCGTGGCCGCGCCCTCCGTACCCGCCCCCAGGTCGCGGCCCGGCGCGCAGGAGGCCCGCTGGCGCGCGGGGATTTACGCCTCCCTCCGGGAGGCGTAAATCCCCCGACAAAGGTAGGATGGGGGTTTAGACAGGGCCGGGCGGGTGGGTTAGGTAGGGGAAGGGAGGGGAAGGTGAGGGGAGGGCAAAGGAAAGTTCCCTTCTAGGCCGCTCCGATTTCGGAGCGGCCTAGGAAGGAACGGGGGTAGGCTGCGCGGCTCGGCGCGCGCAGGCTATACGAAATCGATAGCCTTGCGCGCGCCGATCCAGGATTTTAGCCGATACGCGCGACTACGCGCGTATCTACTAAAATCCAGCGTACTTTTGTTTGCGCCTGGAGCGCAAACAAAAGTAGGCTGTTCGCGCTCGTCTGAAAATCTACCCCCTAGTGCGCGAACAAAAGTACGCATTCGCGCTAAATTATAAAATCTACCCCATAGTAAGCAGCATGCTGGACATGCTCAGTATGCCAGAAAAATTTTCTAGAAACAGAAGTTTTACATAGGGATGTGTATTCGTTTGCAATGAATAGGAAATAGAGACGATATTTCCTATTTTGTCGTGTTTCAGGGGGGTGTCGAAATGATAAGAAAACCCACAAAATTTTGTATGGTTTTCTTATCATTTTTTGGGGGGGAGAAAGGGCACATTAAAAAAAACAAAACCAAACCCACCCCAACCCTTCAAATTTAATTAATTGCAACCCCCACCCTCCTGACCCCCCCAAGACTTGCCCGAACCCCCCCCCCCCCACAAGATTTACTGAAAGTCCCTGGTGGTCCAGCAGGGTCATGGGAGCGATCTCCCCCCTCTTGGGCCGTCGGCTGCCACTAATCAAAATGGCGCCAATGGCCTTTTGCCCTTACCATGTGACACGGGCTATCGGTGCCATTGGTCGGCCCCTGTCACATGGTAGGAGCAATGGATGGCCTGCACCATTTTTTAAGATGGCGCCGGGCGTCCATTGCTCCTACCATGTGACAGAGGCCGGCCAATGGCACTGATAGCCTGTCTCATGGTAAAGGCAAAGGACCATCGGAGCTATTTTGATTACTGGCGGCCGACAGCCCGAGAGTAGTAGATTGCTCTCGGGACCCCTGTTGAACCAGCAAGGAATTTCGGCAAGTTTTGGGGGGTTGCAATTAATTAAATTTGAAGGGTTGGGGTGGGTTTGGGTTTTTTTTTTTTTTTTTTTACAACCCCGTTCTAATTAATTAAATTGGAAGTGTTGGGGCGGGTTTCGGATATTATTTCGGGGGCCAGCCAAATTAAAATCGGCCTGAACCACCGGAAAACGAAATTTCCCGCGGCGGGCCAATAACAAAGGCTGAACCAAAAGATTCGGCCAAATCACATCTCTAGTTTTACATGCTGGGTTTCATTGGATGATGTCACCCATGTGTGAGGACTAACATCTTACTGTCGTTGAAAAACACCTGTTACAGGTAAGCAACTCTACTTTATCCACATACCGTGGCCCGTGCAAATCAAGTCACGCATGTATCTTCCATTTCACCCCTTGCAAGCCTTTGAAAATCTACCTCAAAATGTATATTTAATCAATTGTAAAGGTGTATGGGCTTTTTGATGGCAGTAAGCAATTTAGTGCCTCTTGCACCAGGTGAAATTTCCTTGCTTGCTTGTTTAGAAGTATTATACACCATATTTTGTTTACATTTTTTATGTTGCCCCTCAAGCTATAAATAGCAGCATTTAGTTTTTTACATTTGGTCTTCACATAATTTATAATAACACCCCTCAATATTGCTTTAGCAGCTTCCTAATATAAAGAAGGATTATCCATATGCTGTGCATTAATTTGTGCATACAGACACCATTTTTCAAAAATATATTTTGGGAATTTTTTATCATATGAAAGTGCTGTAGTCATTTTCCAAAGTCTCAGACCTTCTCCTCCTTGTTGGGACAATTCTAATATGCGAGTCAAAAGACAGTGACTGAAATTATTAAAGTTTCTATCTCATCACAATAGAGAATAAACTTTCCAATATCAATATGTGATCAATACGAATAGGAGTTTGATTCAATCTAGCATAATGTGTGAAATCCCGGTCTGTAGGATGAATTCTTCTCTGTCTGCACAGAAAAGGAAGACCTTTTTAATCATCCAATTTATTCATGTGTTCCTTCGGGGCTCTGTCCCATAAGGGTCCACTATGTAATTTAGATCCCCCCTCATTAGTATTGAGTATGCACCCATGCCGATATTTTAGCAAATAAGGTGAAAAAAAAAATATGATTGCAAGTATTGTGTGCATATGTTGACACCAAGATTGTTTTTTTACCCATCAGCTCCACCAGCACAAGAACAAATCTACCATTCAGATCAGAAATTGACTTAGTAAGTTTAAAGCCAGAATTTCTATGAATCAGTATAGCTACTCCACAGCTCAGATGTGCTAGGTGCAAAAAAGCCCTGGGCCATCCATTCTTTTCTTAATTTCACATGCTCCTTGTCTGCCAATCGAGTTTCCTGAAGGAAAAACACATTATCCTTCAATCTCTGTAAATGAGTAAGGACTTTTTCCCATTTTATAGTGGTTCCCAACCTAGCTACATTATCAAATATTGTTTTTATCTGCATTGTTCAATTATACACACAATCCATCTCATTCACACACATACACACAGTGGTGCTGCTCATGGCCTGCCGAGAATCTGCTTCTCTAGGCCACGAGCAGGATGGGCACTGCTTGTAGCCTGCCGAATGTCTGCTTTTCTCGGCTGCTAGCAGAATTTGCACTGCTTGTGGCCCGCTGAGTCTCTGCTTCTCTCGACTGTGAGCAGGATGGGCTCCGTTCACAGCCCCATGTGGCTGCTCTTTACTGCCCCCCTAATGGTTGACTCCATAGGCAACCACCTAATTCGTTTAGTGGGACACGCCGGTCCTGCCTACTGGACAGATCTGTGAAGATCCTTAAACCAGTGAAAATGTCAGCCTGTGGATCCTGTGGATCCTGACCTCTCTTGTAGAGATGCCAAAAAGGTGCTCACTGCCATCGGTGATTCCAAACGTTTTCGCTTGCCATTTATCCACACATATAAATGGGCAGGATATTGGAGCAAAAATCAAAGATTTCTGTTTACCAATTCCATACAAACCATTGAAAACTCCTTGTACTGACTACTAAAAGTAGGAGAAAAATCTTGGAACATAAGCTTTTATCTGTATGATATTGCACTTCTCTGCATAATTTGTGTATTTTGTGAAGGAAGTAGCCTATAAATACCCTCAATCTCACCTGTATCATCATCTTGGGCCAATGCAATAAGCACACTCAATAATTATTTTACCCACCATCCACTGCAATAAATGCCTGCAACAACCAAGCTTTCAATAAGGAGGGCAGATTGTTATTGGATAGATTTGCAGATGTCCACAAACCTCACATTCGGGCATGTTTTCCCTTAACCCTTATTCAGTAAGGGGCCGAAAACACACGTCCAACCCGCCGAACCTAATAGCACCCTCAACATGCAAATGCATGTTGATGGCCCTATTAGGTATTCCCGCATGATTCAGAAAACAAAATGTGCAGCCAAGTTGCACATTTTGCTTTCAGAAATTAGCGCCTACCGAATGGTAGGCGCTAATTTCTTTGGACACCAGAAAAGTGCACAGAAAAGCAGTAAAAACTGCTTTTCTGTGCACCCTCCGACTTAATATCAAAAAAAGTAAAAAAAAAAAAATAAAAAAAAATTTGAAGTTGGCTCGCGGCTGTCGGGACAAAAACCGGACGCTCAATTTTGCCGGCATCCGGTTTCCAAGGTCATGGCTGTCAGCGGGCTTGAGAACCGACGCCGGCAAAATTGAGCATCGGCTGTCAAACCCTAGCGCCTCCTTTTGCCTGTTTCTACCGCCGGGCCTCATTAAAATACTAAATCACACGCACAGGCAAGTGGCCTGTGCGCGCGCCAGGAGAGCAGGCGTTCGTCCGCTCTCCCACGGACTTTACTGAATCAGCCTGATTGTTCTAAATCATCCACTTTTTCAGACTGGGCCTCTCTTTTCTTATAAGCCTCATGCATCTGTGACATCATCTCAGTACTAGAATCTTCAAGCAAGGAAATCCTGCCTTTGATTCCTGATACTCATTTTCCAATATTCCGAATCAAGCTCTTTACCTCCATAAAACTCTCATTTATCTTCTCACATCAGCTATCAAGGACCACTACCATGGAGGCAGTCAGATCTGTGACCAATATATTAGGTAGATCACAAGCGTTCACATTGGACATGTCAGCTATATTGTCCTCAGCCAACATTGATTTATCTTTTTCTTTTGGCTTACTTAATTGAGTCATTATGGTCTACGATTGAATAACCACAAAGTGGTCCATGAATTTCAACCACTCTACAAGCAGTCAAATGTGTGATTGAGCAAAGGAATGTTGAAATATTTTATAAAGAGTGGGGGTGGCACCTGGAGCTCCTTCACAATCTATCCTCCAGTGCTCAGTGCATCACATGACTTCTGGAATAAATTTAATAAATGAGTTTTTATATTTCAAATGCATATGAGGGAGGTCTATGCAGGTACCTTTGATTTAAGATACACGGAAGTACCAATAATAGATTTCTAAAGAGCAGAAATAATATTTTGGTCAAATTGTTTATATCTGAAGTAATATTTTCTGATAATAATCAGTATGTCTACTTTGAATCTTATACTTTGACTATTTGTTCTAGAAAATCCTTCCCACTGAAAAAAATATGTAATTCATGTTCATTTATACATTCAGGTATATAAATGTCTGTATATTCCCCTGTTTCTTCTCTTATCTAGGGTATTCACATATATAGGTCTTAGGTCTCATCTTGTAGGGTTATTACTGTAGACACTGCACAATTTTGGTAACATTTGTCTTCTACCTTTTCTACATCCTTTCAGAGGTATGCCTTCCAGAACTGAATACAATATTCCTGATGAGGTTTCACAAATGATCTATTAACCAGGAAGTGTATTTGTTAAGTCTGTATTTTTTTTTTTACGCCTTATACTAAATTTAATGGATAATTGCCATTGAAAAATACTTTTCCCAAATAAATATTTAGAAGTGGGACACAGGTCTAAATAAGATTTGGTTTTGATTGAAATGGGTTTAATTTATTTACCATTTTGCTTTTCATAGTGATATTGCGCTGGATGTGGACCCTTGGCCTGATGCAGGATTGGTACAGCCCTCTGGTTGGATCCAGAGAGTGCCTGCCACCAGGAGGTGGAGCACACAAGGAGACAGAGGTTAGCTGGAGCTTCGCCAATAGCAATCCGGGGTTTCCACAAGTTGAGCCCTTGGGTACCCGGACCGCCTGGACTTAGGTGGGCCTCAGATGGTCTCCCAGAGAGGTAGTGGAGGGGTGTGCCCACCACGAGCAAGGGTGCATGGCTGATGCAGGTAGGATGGACTAGACCCAAACTGGAAGCTCCGGAGACCTCAGGGAGGTAACAGTTCAGGAAGGTACTCCGGGCGAGGCAGGCATTGCCTGCGGGTCCAGTCATGTGGAAGCCGTGGGTGGATTCCAAGCAGGTTGGTCTGGTAGTTGCCGTAGGCCAGAAGAGATTGTCCGAGTGAAGCGCAAGGGTCAGAGCCAGAGTAGCAGTCCAGAAGTGGTTAGCCAAGCAGGGGTCAATACCAAGGTCACTCCGAGCATAGTCAAGGCGAGCAAGGGTCAGTTCCAGGCGGCAGACAAGAGAATGGTCAGGCAGGCTGTGGTCAGTTCCAGGCAGCAGACAAGAGAATGGTCAGGCAGGCAGAGGTCTGTACCACAGATTAGTCCAAATGGTACTACCTGGAGAAGGATACAGGAGACTCAGGAACAAGGAGACGCTGAAACAAGGAGACACTGGAGCAAGGAGAAGCTGGAACAATGAGATGCTGGAAAAAGGAGAAACTGGAACACGGAAATAGGCAAACTCAAAACACCACGGTGTCGACCCGATTGCCAAGGCGAGGTCCTGGGGAACAGGGCCTTGCTTTTATACGGAGGCTAGGTGACGTCATCGGGCTGCGCCGCAGAGCTGGTTCCCAGCCTCGGCCCTTTAAAGGGCCGGATGGTCCGCGCGTGCGTGCCTAGGGGTGGGGACGGCGCCGGGGAGGATGCTGTGCCCCGGCATAGAGCTAAGCCTGAAGTGGAGGGCATGGAAGACACTGCCGTGGAGTGCCGCGGGCGTGGGAACTGGCAGCAGCAGCGGGAGAGGAAGATCCGGGGTTTGTTAGCGCAGGAGAAAGGTGAGCAGGCCCAGTCACGGGCCTAGTGCGGACAGGACGCGCAACAGTACCCCCCCTTCTAGGCCTCCCCCTTACCGGTCTGGGTCTTTCAGGGTGATCTCAGTGGAAGTCCTGGAGCAGAGTCTTATCAAGAATGTGGTGGGAGGGCTCCCAGGATTTTTCTTCCAATCCGAAGCCCTCCCACGACAAGAGGTACTCCCAGTGGCCTTGACGGTGTCGGACATCCAGGACCTCCTTGTCTTTCAGGATGTTTTCAGGTTCCCATGAGTGTTGCGTAGGTGGAGGAGGCCTTCAGGAAGGCCAGGACAAAACCAAAGGTTTAAGTAGTGACACGTGAATTCCCATGGAAGCTGTGAGTTGGAGCTGGTAGGTGACTGCTTCTATGTGTCGAAGGATGGGAAATGGACCAATAAATTTTGGGGCTAGCCATTGAGATGTCAATCGTAGCTGGATGTGCTTGGTACTGTGCTAGACTTTCTGTCTGTCCGGAACAGAGGCGCGGTCCGATGATGGGTGTCTGTGAAGCGTTTGGCCTAGTCAGCTGCTTGGCAAAGTCTTTCCCTTACTTGGTTCCAGAGCAGGCGTATGGTTTGTGCTGTAGATTGGGCTGCAGGTGAGGGTACACTTAGTGGAACTGGCAGGGGTAAGCGTGGTTGGTGGCCGAAGACTACCATAAAGGGTGAAACTTCCGTGGCAGAGGCGATATGGGTGTTATGGGATTGTTCTGCCCATGTTAGGAGGTCAGCCCAGTTATCTTGCTGGTCGTTGACATATGATCATAGGAAGGTTTTCAAAAAGCGATTAGTCCTCTCGGCCTGACCATTTGTTTGCGGATGATAGGCTGATGTTAAGTTTAGTGTAATATTGAATATTTTACAGAGAGACCTCCAATATTTAGAAGCAAATTGAGGGCCACGATTAGAGATGATTTCTTGTGATAGGGAGGAGGAATAGCCTAGTGGTTAGAGCAGTGGGCTACAAGCCAGGAGACCAGCGTTTGGGCAAGTCACTTTACCCTCCATTGCCTCAGTAAAAAAAAAAAAAACTTAGATTATAAACCCTCTGGGGGTAGAAAAATACCTATACTACCTGAATGTAAACCGATATGATATCTCAGATCAAATGTCAGTATATAAAAATAATAAATAAATGTAAACAAAATACATGGGTCAAGAAAAGTCAAACTAGCTCTGGAGCCAATGGAAGTCCAGGTAAAGGGACAAAGTGGGCTATTTTGAGAAGCGGTCAATGAGAACCCAGATTACAGCATTTCCTTTTGAAGGAGGCAGCTCTACGATGAAATCTGTGGAGAGACTTGACCAGGGCTTGGTGGGCACAGGAAGTGGTTGGAGAAGCCCCCATGGATGTCCAGTTGGGGGCTTTTGCTATGCGCACACCAGACAGGAGTCTACATATTCACTGGAGTCCTTTATCATACTAGGCCACCAATAGTGCCTTCGGAGCATCTTGAGAGTCCGGGCTCGGCCGGGGTGACCGGCCAGCTTGGAGTTGTGAGCCCAACAGAGCATGTGCTCACAGAGATGGTGGGAGACCACCGTCTTCCCAGCTGGTAAGGTGGTAGTGACCACAATAGATATGCAAGCTGGATTGATAATGTGCCTGGGAGTCTCGGGTGTGTCTTCTGGCTCAACGGAGCGAGAGAGGGCATCCGCACAGAAAGTTTTTGCTGCTGGGTGATAGCGGAGCTCGAAATTGAAGCGCTCAAAGAACAGGGCCCAGCGGGCTTGTCTTGGATTAAGTAACTGGTCCTCCTTTAGGTGTTCCAGATTTTTATGGTCAATAAATATTGTGAATTTGTGTTGCGCCCCTTCAAGCCAGGGATGCCATTCCTGGAGGGCAAGTTTCACTTCTAGGAGTTCACGGTCCCTATGGTATAATTTTGTTCTGTGGAGGAGAATTTATGTGAATAGAAAGAACATGGTACTAATGTTCCTTTGGTGGAGTATTGGCTCAAAACTTCACCTGCTCCGATGGCGGATGTGTCGACTTTGACGAAGAAGGGGCGGTTAGGATCTTGGTGACATAGACATGGGCCGGTATAGAAGGCTTCCTTTAAGACATGGAAGGCTGATTGGGCCTTGGAACTCCACACTCGAAGGTCACATCCCTTCCTAGTCATGGCGGTGAGTGGAGCAGCCGACGTGGAGTAATTGGCGATGAAGTTTCGATAGTAATTTGTGAATCCGAGGAATCTTTGTAGGGCTCAGAGGCCCACTTGTTTGTGGCCAAACTCAAATGCCCTGGAGTTTGTCAGGGTCCATGGTGAACCCACGGTTGGAGATGATGTAGCCTAAGAATGGGAGACTGGGTTGTTCAAAAATGCACTTTTCCAATTTAGCATAGAGTTGATGGTCTCTGAGATGTTGGAGGACGTTTTGAACGTGGGAGCGATGAGACTAGAGGTCTTTGGAAAAGATTAATATATTGTCTAGATATACTACAATGAATGAGTATAAAAGGTCCCGGAAAATCTCGTTTATTAGCTGCTGGAAGACTGCAGGTGAACAGGTTGGTCATAGGGCAGGAGGTCGAAGGACCCGTACTTCCTGATGCCATTGTCGAAAGTGGTACTCGATTCTACCGACCAGGGAGATCAGGTCTAGAGATACGGGGATCTCGCAGGCAGCCAATTCATCCTTAAAGGCAGGAGACTGTCCCTTAAGATAGAGTGCCCGCAGGCAGTCTTCTTGCCAACCTAACTCAGTAGGTAGAGTTCTAAACTCCACTGTATATTCAGCGAGTAAGTGTGAGCCTTGAGGTGGAATAGATGGTGGCCAGCTATGGCTTGTCAGCTCCAGTCAGGGCCTTCCCCTCAAGACATGAGAGGATGAATGTAATTTTTGTTGCCTCATCGGGAAATAGCAAGGGTAGCAGTGAGAACTGCATATAACATTGATTTATGAAGCCTCGACAGAGGCACGGATCCCCATTAAAACAGAGTGGAGATGGGAGGGTCAGTGGTGCCCGTGAGGGCAAGATATGGGCCCCTGCGTTGGACATGGCAGATTCCTCCAATTGAGAACCCATCTGTTCCATGGAAGAAGCCAACGCTTCCATAATCCATTGTGGTTCTCCGACACGATTGACCAGTCTAGGGATGGCCTGCAAGGAAGGAGACTCCGCCGAGTCCATGATCTTGGCAACCTGTTGCGCTGGAGGTGGACCCTTGGCCTGGTGCAGGATTGGTATGGCCCTCTGGTCGGACCCAGAGAGTGCCTGCCACAAGGACGCAGAGCACACAAGGAGACAAAGGCTAGCTGGAGCTTTGCCAATAACAATCCGGGGTTTCCGCAGGTTGAGCCCTTGGGTACCCGGACTGCCTGGACTTAGGTGGCCTCAGATGGTCTCCCGGAGAGGTAGCGAAGGGGTGTGCTCACCATGAGCAAGGGTGCGTGGCTGATGCAGGTAGGATGGACTAGGCCTGAACTGGAAGCTCCGGATACCTCAGGGAGGTAACAGTTCAGGAAGGTACTCCGGGCGAGGCAGGCAGCGCCTGTGGGTCTAGTCACGTGGAAGCCGTGGGTGGATTCCAAGCAGGTTGGTCTGGTAGTCATCGTAGGCCAGAAGAGAGTGTTCGAGTGAAGCGCAAGGGTCAGAGCCAGAGTATCAGTCCAGAAGTGGTCATCCAAAGCAGGGGTCAAGACCAAGGTCAGTCTGAGCGAAGTCAAGGTGAGCAAGAGTCAGTTCAGGGTGGCAGACAAGAGAATGGTCAGACAGGCAGTGGTCAGTTCCAGGCAGCAGACAAGAGAATGGTCAAGCAGGCAGCTGTCAGTACCAGAGATAAGTCCAAAGGGTACTACCTAGGGAAGGATACAGGAACACAAGGAGACTCAGGAACAAGGAGACACTGGAACAAGGAGACGCTGGAGCAACGAGACGCTGGAGCAACGAGACGCTGGAACAAGGAAACGCTGGAACACAGAGATAGGCAAACTCAAAACACCACGGTGTCGACCTGATTGCCAAGGTGAGGTCCTGGGGAACAGGGCCTCGCTTTTATACGGAGGCTAGGTGACATCATCAGGCTGTGCCATGGAGCTGGTTCCCGCCCTTGGCCCTTTAAAGGGCCGGGCGGTCCACATGCACGCGCCTAGGGGCGGGGCCAGCGCCGGGGAGGACTCCGCACCCCAGCGTGGAGTTAGGCCCGAAGTGGAGGGCCTGGCACATGCCGCTAAGGAGAGCCGCTGGCGTGAGGTACTCGCAGTGGCAGCGGGAGAGGACGACCAAGGACCCATTAGCAAAGGAGCAAGGTGAGCAGGTCAGGTGCACGCCTAGCGCGGACGGGATGCGCAATAGGTGAGGATCTACATTCTCAATCAGTTAGAGATTATCTTAGACACAGTTTGCCTTGATAAATTAAATATTACCTGGTTAGATAGTATAAATATATTTTCTTATTATTTATCTCTATGACAAACTACAAATTTTTAAACCGAGAAGTGAGCAACTAAGAAAAGTTTGTTTTACACTCATACTTCTTTTGGATTTGCCTTGTCTCATTATTTATTAAATCAAAAGTGTTTGGTTTCTAAGAACATTGTAGGGAAGCCATACTAAACATATTTTTTTCTCAGAAGGAACAGAGGTTTCTAGAGATTACACAGAGAGACAAATCTGACATGTTAGGAATTATTGCTGCTCTTGCTGAGAATTTACATGGAGTATACTTGGTGAAAGGTATAAATAATAAAAGAGAATTCAACTGTAATAATTGGCAAAATGGAAGCATTGACTGTATATTCTGAACTTGTATGGTATCTTCACATTAAATGTGCTTTAGAAAAGCATGGTAAATCAAAGGAAACAATATTATTTAAGTAGTATTTACTATGGTGGTCAGCGCCTCGTAAAAAGGCGAAGAATAAATGTAGAGATTTGTTCAAGATGATTTTATCCTTATTAAGGAATCATCCTACTGTGACAGATTAGAGGGTTGCTTGATGCTGAGAGTTTAGCTTGCCATCTTTATTCTAAGATTAAAAATTTGAAACAATTTTTTTTCCATTGAATAGGGAAATGATTGACATTGAAGTTAGTAAGGAATAAAGTGTGACTGGTGAGAATGCATTGACATTATATGATATACAGCTAGGAAGAATTAGTGGAGAAGCACTGGACTGCTTTTGGTCAGTGTCATTGTTTGAATTTCATAACTTATTAGGGAACATTACAGCTACTTCTTGTAACCTTGACCCTGTCCCCTCCATGGTGTGACTTGAATGTGACTTGAAAGTGATTATATTTTTTTAACTCCTTTATTTTTCATTTTCATGTAACATACAAACAGATCAAAAATTCCAACCATAAAATACAACTAGTGCCTTATCCTCCCCTCCCTCCCCCCCATCACTACCCTATTGATTAGTCAAGGTTCTGACATGTTAAAATCGTAATCTCTCCAGAGATCCATCCAAAAGCACCTCGCCAGAATTTCATGAACATGGAAGCAAATCCATCATTATGGACTCTAGCAACTAGTTTGTGGGTTGATTCCCAACAGAATCCATCGTTATTGAAGTGAAAATAAATTGTTCCATGCTTTAGGGGTAAGTGATGTCAAATATCCTCTCCAAATTTCCATAAAGAATGAATAGTTTTTCGGTGAAGAACGGCATGCTGAGTGGTATTCGAAAACAACTATTTGATACAGCTGGAGTCTCCAGTAAGTTATAGATGGTGCTTTCACATCTAACCAAAGGGCCAAAATGGATTTTATTCTTTTTCATTTTTCCTCTCCACTATAATTTTCTCTATTATTCTATGTAAAACCATTATTTTTTATATTCTTCACATTGTAACTGTTTATCATTATTGTTGTATGTGAACCGATGTGACGGCTATGACTGAATGTCAGTATACAAAAAACAAATCAATAAATAATAGGCAGGCTTTCTTTAATAGCAATCCCTGGGAGTCCATGATGTCATCTTTAATCTCTTCCAAAGAATCAAAGAGACACAATAATGAAGATAAAGGGAAAACAGAACATAGTAAATTACCCAGGTAATCTAGAAGTTTTTCCCAAAATACATGTATTCTTATACATTCCCAAAAAGAATGATATAATGTTCTTGGAGCGCCCCACACTTTAAACATATATCAGAATTGGCTAGTTTGACGTTGCAAGCCCATACGAAGGAGACATTTAAATTGCACTTCCCATAATTGCCCATTCTCAGATATTTCATTAAGATGTTTAAAGCAGTCTTGAATCATGGGAAGTGTAACCAATCCATATGTCTCCTGATTTCAACTTGTAACCAGCTCCGGAAGAGCGGAAACACCGCACACCTTTTTCAAAGCTGCTATTAGAGAGGAACATGGCAGCTTTCCCCTGGTGATAATTGGAAAAAACCTATTAATTTGGTGAAGTCCAAAGATATGGGGGGTTTGAGAAAATCTGTGACAATGAAGTGAATGACTTGTAAGTACGCATAGAATTTGTTATGTGATAATGAGTGTGCACTTTGGAGATCCTGAAAGCTACGTACCTGCCCACTCTCCTCCTGTACAAACTGATACCAATAAATCAGACCCTTATGGGCCCAGTGTTGGAAAACTACATTAGTCAAAACCAGAGTAAAACCAGGATGGCCCATTATGGTTAACATAGGAGATACAGTCCAAGGGATCTGTAACTTAGTACAGAGCAATTTCCAGGCTTACCTAGAGACCTCTATTATCGGGTTATTTTGAAATTCCCCAGGAAGTAAATGATCTGGTATATGTAATAAATTTCCAATTTTCAATGGATGACTCCAAGCCTGTAAAAGGAATGAAGAGAAAAGATGTGATGATTTTTTAATGAAATAGATATGTGATATTTTGAATGCATCTTTAAGACAGGGATATCTGCTAGATCAGTTGGAGGTCTGTCTAATAGAGTATATTCTTGGTTTCAGTCTTTTCTGACAGACTATTTTCATCTGGTTGCTATATTGGGATCTAAATCAATACCATTTAGCTTTCATATGGAGTGAGATGAGATTTGTGCAATGTTCTCTCAACCTAGCTTGATGGACTCTCTACCTGAGTAACATCAAGCTAGGTTGAGAGAACATTGCACACATTTCATCTTTGGGTGAGTTTCCTCACTCCAAAGGCCATCAAATCTTCACAAGAGAGCACTGTTCTGTTCGTACATCTCACATTGAATGTCAAAGTGGCCCCTAACCCCCTACACTAATACCTAAACTTCATCTCGAGTTACTAGATCGGCCTCCCATAGAGATATAAATACCTATCTAGGGTTAGGGCTTTATAGCTAGGTTCTCTCTCGTTCTCTCTCAGGTCATAATAAACCATTCTTTTTACAATATGGTGCTATGGCATACGTTAAGCCCTTAACACATGCAAAAATGCCTTATAGCATTTTGATAAATGACCCCCTTAGTTTGCTTAGATATCTTAAGTCTTTTTTAAAAGAGTTTGATTTACATATTGTTCTGCATGGACTGGAGCTTTCTACCATTAAATAGTGTAATTCTTTGCATGTTGGGCCTGCCACAATAAACAATAAGAACTTTTGAACTCATACAGAATTCAACAGTATAGGTTGTTTCAGGTATGAACCTTTGAGAACATATAACTCCTGTTTTAACACATTTATATTGGGTACCCATTATTTGGAAAGCCAAATTTAATATCATTATATTTCTTTTTATAGTCATTCATGGCCTTGTTCTCATTTATTTTAATTCTATTTTATAGAATTATCAACCTGTTCATGCTTTAAGGTCTTCTTCTCAGAAATTATTGGCAGTGCTTTTGACTTGACAGGTCAGACTTCGGAATCAAAAGAACAATCGTTCTATGTTACTGTTACTAGGCCTTGTTTATGGAATGAGCTACCCAAAAAGATAAAAGATACCTCTATAATAAAATCTTGGAAGATACTTAATGCTTATTTATTACAACAAATGCTAAATATATAAACACTGAACAATATAACATGAAATAATTATGAATTCAAACAAGACCTGTTATATGGATGTCAATTGTCTGAGTGTACCTTCATACGATGCTGTATTAAATGCAGCTATCGTGACTGTGAAGCCTGTGTATAGGCTTTAAAAATCATTAGGTACCCCAGTTTTGAAATGCAAACTTTTGTAGTGCTCACTGTCCACTGTTCAATTGTTGCTTAAATGATCACGTGGATACTGTTGCAATATTCACTTATCTCAAATTAGTAGTCGGTCTTGCCTCAGCCGACATCCAGATGTTTCGGAGGCTGGCTCCTTCTTCAAGGGCTGGATATTCGCAAGAGAGACCCGTATTCCGGTGAAACATTAAGTGTTGTGGCAGTGAATTTGATTACTGTGCCAGCAATGTTCAACTTATTGAATTTGTCTAGCGGTCCGTGAAGCTCCGTGAGAAACTGACGGCTGCTCCCGCGCCAGCACAGAGTCGCGGGAGCAGCCGTCAGTTTCTCACGGAGCTTCACGGACCGCTAGACAAATTCAATAAGTTGAACATTGCTGGCACAGTAATCAAATTCACTGCCACAACACTTAATGTTTCACCGGAATACGGGTCTCTCTTGCGAATATCCAGCCCTTGAAGAAGGAGCCAGCCTCCGAAACATCTGGATGTCGGCTGAGGCAAGACCGACTACTAATTTGAGATAAGTGAATATTGCAACAGTATCCACGTGATCATTTAAGCAACAATTGAACAGTGGACAGTGAGCACTACAAAAGTTTGCATTTCAAAACTGGGGTACCTAATGATTTTTAAAGCCTATACACAGGCTTCACAGTCACGATAGCTGCATTTAATACAGCATCGTATGAAGGTACACTCAGGCAATTGACATCCATATAACAGGTCTTGTTTGAAATCATATTTATTACAACAGGCATGTGAGTATGTTTTAATTTTTAACATATATAAACTGTTCACTATAGTAATAATAGGATATCATAATTTTAGTTATGATGGTATGCAAAGGTTTAGTTAGGTAGGTTAATTTTAATACTCATTTCTGTTGTTACCATATTGTTAATAGGGAATGGTAATTGTATTTATTGATGGTAAGTGGAGATATATGACATGGAAATAAATATGTATATATTATCTTTTTATGTTTTATTTTAATGTTATTTTATGTTTTCTGTCTTTGTTACTATTTATTCATTGATTTTGTATTTTTATTTTTATATAATGTTCTTAATGTTTGATTGTATCTCACTAAGGGGGTAATTTTCAAAAGGAGTTACATGCGTAAATGTAGCTACTATTGTAGCAATTTTCAAAAGCCATTTACTCAAGTAAAGTGCACTTATGTGAGTAAATCCTATAGACAAGTCAATGGCATATATTGTAGCAATTTTCAAAAACCCACTTACTCAAGTAAAGTGAAGTTACTTGAGTAAACCTGGTTTTTACTCGAGTAAATGCTTTTTAAAATCAGGCCCTTAGTATTGTAGATAGGTAAATTATACATTTTTAAATACATAAATAAGGAATCAATTATCATTCTGTTAACAAAGGCAAACTCAGACACTCTGCTGTGTTGTAATTATTGTCCTATTTCTAATATCCTCCTCTTAACTAATATTGTTAAAATGTTGTTGCTACTCAAGAGGAAAATTATTTGGACAAGGCAGAGGGATTGGATTTTAGCCAGGTTGGATTCCAGGAAAGTTCAGGCACAGAATCATCCCTGGTGCCAGTAACTGACAATGTCAATCACTGTCTTGAGAAGAATGACTCTGTACTTTTTATTCTGCTGGATATGTCCAGTGCCTTTCATCTCTCTAAACATGATATTTTGCTGCAAAGATATTGGATACTTGGTTTAAGTGGGTCATTGTTAAACTGAGTAAGATATTTTCTTTCTGGTAGGAAATATTGATTAACGGTGAATGATAAAAAAAAAAAAAAAAAAAAAGAAGTGCAGTGTCCCGCAGGAGTCCACATGTTCCCCATTACTTTTTATATTTTCATGCACTCACTTTGAAAACTTACCATTCTCATGGCTTTGTGAATTATATATATATGTCTTTATTGAGGATGATATCGGGGTCATACCTGCACTAGAAATAATCTTTGATGATGATGATGATGATGATGATGATGATGACAGCAACAAAACAAAATCACAGTGGAGAATGAATTAAATCAGATTGACAGATTAAAGAATAGCACATTACTGGGACCAGAAGAAATTTAGCCCTTGAGTTCTGAAGAAATTCAAATATGTAATTGAAGACCTATTTCAGATGATTTACAACCTATCCAGAGTACCTGAAGACTGGAGGGTGGCCAATGTGATGGCAATTTTTTAAAATAACTACAGGGGAGATCTGGGGAACTATGGACTGTTGAAACTGGTGTCTATGTCAGGTAACATGGTAGAAGCTATTCTTGAAAATAATAACCACTGACCAGATAGGTAGTCATAGTTTAATGGGAGAGCGTCAACAAAGTTTTTGTAAAAGAAGGTCTTACCATACCAATTTATTTGACTATTTTATTTATTATTTTTTTTTATATACCAACATTTGATCTCAATTGAGATATCACACCAGATCCTGTAGGAATTTTTCTCTCCCTAAGAGGGCTTATAACCTAAGTTTGTACCTGAGGCAATGGAGAGTAAAGTGACTTGCCCAAGGTCACAAGGAGTGATAGCAGGACTTGAACCCTGGTCGCCTGGGTCATAGTCCACTGCTCTAACCACTAGGCTACTCCTCCTCCTTTTTTGAAGGTGTAAATAAACATTGAGAAAAAGATGAATAATTCGATATAATATATTTGGCCTTTAAGAAGGCATTTGACAAACTTCCTCAAGAGAGACTATTCAAGGAATTGGGAGGTTATGGAATAGGAGAAGTGTTCTTTTATGGATTGATAATTAGGACTTGCAGGACAAAAACATTCATTTTCATTTTCAGTTTGTTTTGGGAGGTTTTTTTTCCACAAATTTCATTTCATGGATTGTTTGATTTCTTTTCATTCATGACAATAAAACAAATTAAACAATTAAACTCTCCCCCACCCCCCCCCAAAAAAAAATGGCCAAAAAACAAAAACAAAGCTTTCCGGGGCCTCCCACTTGAACGCCTGAAAAAATGCCAAGGACAGGATCCCCCCGGCCCCGCACTTGTGAGGAACTGCAAAAAGACCTTGTGAGACTAGGAGACTGGGCATCTAAATGTAAGATGCAATTTAAAGGTGAATTTTTAAAACCCGGTGTGTGCATCAATTAGGGGATGTGCACATAAGTCGATCATGTGGGCTCCCACTGTATTTAAAATACCTCCCAGACATGCACGTATCTGCTGCAGCGGTCACATCTTACTCTGATTTTAAAAGTGGCATGGTTTGAGCAGTGTCTGGGTGGGGCATAGACTTTCTGGGTTGGGGCCAAGAGATTTGCATGCAAATACTTCCATGTCTGGGCGCATGCCCAGTTCTAGTGCTACAAAAGTTTATTTTTGCTATGAAAGAAGTGTAAGTTTAACTAAAGAGAAAACTATCCATATCTGAGGATTTTTAAGGGCCTGGGCTAACTGGGGAGAGAGTAAAGGCTATTAAGCTAGGGGGGTATGGAGGACCTAGCTCTTAACTTGGCAAACTGGTGGAAGAACTGGTAAAATTGGCAGTGGCATGAGCTTGTGCCCTTTGTAAATTCCCCCAATTTACATAGTAGAAGTGGGATTTGCATGCCCCTGTGCAGCCACTTAAATTTAGGCGCCGGCCATCCAGTGCTCCTACCATGTGACAGGGGCCGGCCAATGGCACGGATACCCTGTCACATGGTAAGGGCAAAGGGCCATCGGCGCCATTTTTATTTGTGGCAGCCGACGGCCCGAGAGCGGGAGATCGCTCCCGGCGCCCCCACTGGACCACCAGGTAATTTTAAAACATTTTTTTTGGGGGGGGGGGGGGGGTCGGGAGGGTGGGGGAGGCTAAGGGGTCAGTTTTAAAGGGTCGGGGTGGGTTTTTTTTTATCAGGCCATCGGCGCCATTTTTATTAGTGGCAGCCGACGGCCCGAGAGCGGGCGATCGGTCCCGGGGCTTCCACTGGATCACCAGGTGATTTTAAAACATTTTGGGGGGGTTTGGGAGGGTGGGGGAAGGTAACGGATCAGTTTTAAAGGGTCGGGGTGGGTTTAGGGGTTGTTTTGGTGTGCCGGTTTTCCCGCCCCCCCCCCTAATAACTCTCGTTAGTGGACACAAACCCGATTAACGATTTTTCACGATAAATCGGGGGAATTTCTATTGTATCGCACTCTTTAACGATTTTTGATGATTTAAAAAATATTGGACGATATTTTAAATCATCAAAAAACGATTCACATCCCTACTAAACATGCCACCAAGCATGCCTCCTCTAAATGTGACCAAGTGTACACATGGGGTTATACAACATGCACACTTTTAGCCACACAGAGAGAAGACAGTTTTCGGACTGTCAGTTTATCTACTTATTTGGTTTTGGAAATTTCTCTCTATATTCCCTGGTCAGCCAAAGAAGTGGAAGCCAAGCTTGGGAATCAAACCCAGCTCTCTTGCATGGCATATTTTAAAAGACACATACTGTATAAAGGAATACTTTATCAAGAAACTAGAAAATATTTTCCATTGTTTTAATTTAAAATAGGGCAAATAATTGGGTATAATGTGATATGAACGTTTGTGTTTGTTGCTATAAAAGTAGCACCGCCAGTGCCATTATCATTTTCTGCATATTTATAATATATTTAGTTATTTAAGTTCTAGTCGTAAGTTGAACACATCTGCTGGTATTTGAGTATGTTAGCAGGAAATTAAGTGCAATTAGCATTGCAATATATTTTGGAAGCTTGAATATGCTAATTCTATTTCATGACTGTAGACTGATGTTAATCAGATTCCATGAATCATAGTTAAGTACATTTTGTTCAAAACACTGGAAATGTGCATATAAATGAGGGACTGCATTAATTACTGTAACTACGATTTGGGAAATGTGCATGTGTTAATATACAGGCAGTGTGCATTCAAGTGGTATTTCTGCCATTTAACTGTATATTACAGATTTATAGTAAAAAGGTGTATGAAATGTAGAATGGGAAATTTGTACAAATTAGTGAATATGAAATTTAACTCGATTGCAATCAGCATTTGAATGCTGATGTTAAAGATTTATCTCTTGAGTAAGGGAAGCAATGAAAAATATAAAGCAAACGACAAAGCCAGACTTGTATTAAAGGTTTTTTTTTTTCCCCATTTATCATCTTACATAAGAACATAAGATAAGATATGCTGGGTCTAAGTAAGGTCTATCGAGCCCAGCATCCTGTCTCCGAAAGTGGCCAGTTTGGGTTTCACAGATCCAAAAGAGTCCATCTATTTTTTTGTTACTTGCTCCCACAGTTAGTGCTGTATGGATTTTTCCTCCAAGAATTTGTCCAAACCTCTTAAACCTCTCTATGCTAATCATCTTGAACATGTTTTCTGGCAACAGACTCCATAGCTTGATTGTGTGCAGAGTGAAAAAGTACTTTCTATGATTTGTTTTCAATCTGCTGGTTGTTAGTTTCATGGAGTGTCCCCTTGCATTAGTATTATTTGAAGGGGTAAATAACTGTCCTTTATTTACCCATTCCACTCCGCTCTTGATTTTATAAACTTCTATTTTGCCCCCTCTCAGCTGTCCCTTTTCTAAGCTGAAGAGCCCTAGCCATAGCCTGCAGAGTCTTTCACCATAGAAGAGCTGTTCCATCCCCCTTTACCATTTTTTTTAAAATTTATTAATTAGTTTTCAATAATTAACAAAGAGTCACAATACTTCAATATGTCACAACATATTCATCCATCTAGACTTTCATCGTACCATGCCCCTCCACAATATCTAATACAAAAGAAAAATAATCCAAACAGGACTCTTGCAGTTATTAGAATAAAAATAATCAGGAATATAAGGGGATCCAAGATGTTAAAGGGAGCATAAATCATCTAATTTCAAAAATTATAAGAAATCTTTAAGGAGAGAATACTTTTATCATTTATGCCCAAACTACTGAGGTGCCACTGTCTCAGTAGCATAATTATACAAAAAGGAACGTAAATGTAATGGATCATAATATATATATACTTGTTATTATTTATATACATTAAACATTTGCAAGGGTATCTAATTGTAATTTTAGCTCCCAGCTGCCTTGCTTCTTGGCACATCTCCAACATCTGTTTTCTACGAAGTTGAGTACTTCTTGAAAGATCAGGATAAATTCTTATTTTTTCGCCGAAGAAAAGCTTTTCTCCATTGCGTAAAAAACACTTCAGAACAGAATCTCTGTCCATAGGAAAAACAAAAGTGCACAAGACAGTTCCCCGATACTCTATTTGTTCTGGCATAGATGTTTCAAGAAAACCAGTCAAATCTACCCCTAGATTTAGGGGGGCGTTTGGTTCTGTGTGTGTAATTTCAGTTGTTCTTGATACAAAATAAATCTTTGAAATAGGTGGTATAGCTTCACTCAGAAACAAAAGAACTTCCAGCATATATTTTTTAAACTGATCACGTAATGGTACCAATTTTATAGAAGGAAAATTTAGTATCCTCAAATTTAAATACTTTTGAGAATTTCCCAAGGATTCCAGCTTGTTCAAAGTATTTACCTCATTTTGTATTAATTTCACCTGAGTGTCTTGAATTTTGGTCATATTTCATTCAATTTCTTTGATTTTCTTCTCTTGAGCATCCAGCACAGGTTTAATTTCATTATCTTTTTGTTGAAGGTTAGTCACTGCCACAGTCAGAGTGGAGATTGCCTTCTCCAAGGCAACTAAGGCATTCCACACTACATCTAAGATTATTTCTTGCGGTCTTCTTAAAACTGGGATCTGGGCTTACCTCCTTAGACCAGCAGACCTCCGAGATTTTCTGGATTTCGTCTGCCGGCTCCTCTCCCCCTCCGATAGCATTCATGGGCGTGTTCTCATCCACTGGACTCTGCATGGTGGGTCCCCGCTGATCTCTCCGCTTTTCTCGAGCATCAACACATGCCTTTTCTCCAACGAGTCCTAACCCGGAAACAGCCGCTGCCTCCTGGGCTCCTGCTAACCCCTCCAGTCGCCGAGTCCAGGCCTGTTCCGGGTTCACGACGTGGATAGGGGGAGAGGGAGTATCGGGTGCCCCAGGACTTAGAGATATTGAAGTGTCCAATGGCGTCTGGGTGCGCTCCCCACCCGGCGCTGCGGATCTCCTCTCTGGGGTAGAAGTAGTAGCCGCGTTGAAAAAGCCCTCGATCTTAGGTTGAAGGGGATCTGGTGAAGCGGCGACTGCGGACTCCAGCCTCACCCTCCCCTTCCTCTTTATGTGAGGCATTCTATTCAGGAAGAAACTTCCGAGTCGAAGAACAGCTCTCAACGTGTCCTCTCCTTAGGACGCCATTTTGGATCTCCAGCCCTTTACCATTTTTGTTGCCCTTCTCTTTACCTTTTCTACTTCTGCTGTATCTTGTTTGAGTTGGAGCAACCAGAACTGTACACAATGTCCATTTTATTTTACATTCCTTTTGGGATCATCCCTAACATATTAAGGATGTTGAAAGAATATTTTGTTATTAGACAAATAAATGGAAAACTAAGGAATGTGAAAACCAAGCTATCCTTCAACTGTAACCACTCCCACATACCTTATATCCTGACATATCTCACTAGTATCTTTGGATGGGACTTGAATTCATGCCATTAAAACAAGTATATGAGATCTGCCTGTATCTAACATTTTCTCATTTGAGAAGCAGAGTTTCCAAACAATATATCAAAAAAATAAACCAAATAAATAATTCATTCAAAAAGAATAATGTAACACCCCCCTTGACCGCTTACTTCGCAGGGCGTTTCCTGGGTTTGGGACCAAAATGACAGGAGCCCCCCTAAGGCAGACTCTGTTGGTCCTCATGTTCTTAGTGCCTGGTGCTTCCACCTGGGAAAGAAGGAATTAGTGGATGGGATTTCCCTTCCTTCACCCCAGGAAAAACAAATGGGAGTGTGAGCAAGGCAATTAGACTATACAAGTATATACATTTCTACATGACTATGTATATTGCTAATAAGATGTCAAGCAGCACACATATTATATACTCATGGTCAGTAGTCTCAGTCTACACAACTATGTACATTTCTACAAGGTAGCAAGAACATTTAATAATCAGATATTTGGGGTTGTTGGTCCCCACAGTATACCACCCTATAGAACAGAAAGGGCCTCTTGAGTTCCCACTTACTCAAGCATTATTATTATTCCCCCCTTTTATCACAAGTCTCACCCATGTGAACTGATGCAACTGGGCTGGTGGGCAGTGTTGGCCTGGGGGGTGGTACACTGTTTCAAAACAATCTCCTTCTGCTCTGCTGAAAGGTCCTTGTCAACACTGGGGTCCATGCCCTACTGGGGACCCAACAGCCTCCTGGTCTGTCACTGGGGTCCATGCCCTCCTGGGGGATCTGATTGCCAACTGGACTGCTGTTGGGGTCAACTCCGTCCCGGGGACCTGACTCCACCTCCCAGTCTGCCACGTGTCTACACCCTCCTCAGGGACCCAACTCTGCCTCCTGGACTGCCGCTGGGGTCCCCTTGCTCAAGGGAGCACTTGATCTCCATATCTGCCACTAGGGTCCCCTCACTCAAGGGGGGGACCATTCAATCTCCAGGCCTGCTGCTGTCCTTCACTTCTCCTCCCCTGGCTTGAGTTTACAGCTCCACTAAGCTCATGGTTGTTTTAGAGTTCAGTGGTTTTGGCCCTCTGCAGTCTCAGCTTTCATTGATTTTAGCTTCGCTAAACTCATAGCCAGTCAAGTGCTGTTTCCCAGCCCGGCTTTTGTTTTGCTTTATCTGTTGTCTGACCCTGTAAGGGGTATTTTGGGTTTCCTGGGCTGGTGGTTCAAGTTACATAGCTGCATTGTTCTCTTTATTTTCTCTGCTGCAGTTCACTTAAATGGTAGACCCAAGGGTTGAGGCATTCCTTCATTACGCATTAAGCATTAAGCATTATAGTATACACCAGACTATACTCCATCAGACCTATCAGAGAGTCCTACAGAGACTCATTACAGGTGCCTCCTGCAAAAACCTTTAACCATAGGACTCTCAGAGACAGGGCTTTCTCTACAGCAGGACCTACCTTGTGGAATTCTATCCCACCAGAACTGAGACAGGAACCTTGCCTCCCCACTTTCAGAAAAAGACTTAAAACCTGGCTATTCTTGAAAGCCTTTCCAGACACCAACTGAACCCACTCTCAACTCAAGCAACTAAGAACTCCCGTCAGGGTAATCAACAACCTTTGACAACTCAATAATGTTCTCTCTTTTTTTTAATGAGGCAGGTTTTATTTACCTTGGTTTTATTTACCTTGGTCATTCTTTTGTTATCTCAGTGTTAATCTCTCTTTTGCCTTCTCTTCATTCCAAGTTGCATTTTATCCCTGTTTTATTGTAACTGCTACCTTATTCTTCTATCACATGTTAATGTTTTTAAGTTATTAAGTATTTATTCTGTTGTCACACCTTGTTATTTGTAAACCGGCATGATGCGACTCCCATCGCGAATGCCGGTATATAAGAAATTTAAATAAATAAATAAATAAATTACTTTTGGGTAAAAGGCAGGAACCTGTTTGTGTGCTACTCTCAGGGGGACATTCACTGGGTTTCCAAGGCTATCATAAGTGAACCTTATTGTGGGCTTCACAAACCTACCTGTCCTTCTGGGATCTCGGGGTAGCAGTGGAACTAATTCCTCAGCCTCCATAATTTCTGATTCTCTCTGGGGTTGAATCTCATCTGTGGCACCTCTCTCCCTCTCTTATTCTAGGTTGCTCATTCTTCTCTTGCCATCAGTACCACCCTAGTCTTATCATTAATTTGGAAGGCTTCTTGGAACTCCCTATCCTGGGTTTCCATTCCTGCAAACTGTCTTTCTAAGTCCCAATCAAGTGCCTGTTGTTTAGGGATACAGTCTCTTCAATGTGTCTCCCAGGTGAACCTCATATGTCCCCCACCTAACTCTTCTTCTGAATCCTCATTAGCATATCCACTATGTCCAGTGGATACTCCGAGGTCCTTACCAGTTCCTGATGATAATTCCTGTCAAACTCCCAATGAGGTTGGTTCTCAGGTCTTACTGTTCTTCTTCTTCTTGCTCATTGGAGGGGGTTCAGCTCTAGCTTGGGATTCCTCTAGGGGAAATACCAGCTATCCAATGGGCAGGAGATGGTTTCTGTGTATTGTTTTTACTGGTCCTTCACTCCACTCTGGCCTCAACTGGTAAACAGGCAGGTTGCTCAGTTTTTCTTCAACAACATAGGGGTAGACCTCCACCTATTAGCAATTTTGTATCTCCCAGTCAGCCCTCAGTTTTCTAAGAGTACTCTGTCCCCTACCATCAAGTCATTCTGCCTCACCTTCTGGTCACATCTGTGCTTGTTTCTCTGGCTCAGTGTGTAGGCAGACTCTGCAGCCAATGTATAGGCTTCCACCAACTGTTCTTTTAGCCTCTTCACATAGCTTTGAAAAGTCTGAGGCAATGACCCAACTATTGAATCCCCAAACCACAGATCAATTATCAACCGGGCCTCTCTCCCAAATATCAGAAAATAGGGTGAAAACCCTGTAGCATCATATGTGCAGTTGTAAGCATGCACCAAATAGCTCACATACTTACTCCAGTTCCTCTTTTGAGCTGGCTTCAATGTCCCCAACATGTTTAGAAGTGTCCTGTTAAACCTCTCAGACTGGGGGTCTCCCTGGTGATGATAGGGAGGTGTGTGACTTCCTAACCCCAGCCACCTGCAACATCTCTTTAATAAGTCTGCTTTCAAAATCCCTCCCCTGGTTGGAATGTATCCAGGCATGGAGTCCATAGTTCACAAAACATTTCTCCCATAATACTCGGGCAATAGTCTCTGCTCTCTGAACATTTGTGGGGTATGCCTGTGCATACCTGGTGAAATGGTCTGTCACAATCAGAATGTTCTGTTTATGCTGGGATTCCATTTCTAAAGTCAAAAAGTCTATACATACCAAGTCCACAGGACCTTGACTAGTAATGTTTACCATCTCTGCTGCTCTGTGTGGTAGAGTCTTTCTTTTTATACAACTAATACATTGCCTACAATGTTTTTTAACATCTTGTGCTTGTTTAAGCAAATAGAACCTGTCCCTCACCAGTTGTAGAACCTCTCTGGCCCCATATGCCCCATGTCATCATGGAGAGACTGTAGCAGAGTTCTGTGGAATTTTTGTGGTGTTGTGACCGTCGCTGCCTGACGTCTCCACTCCACCCTCCTTACCTCTTTGGCAACTCCTCCTGCGGTTGACGGATGTTTGGCTGCCGCAGCGTCTTCCCGCCATACTCTCCGGCGACCTCGGACCGGCTTCGGCGCTGCCTCCCGCCATGCTCTTCAGCTGCCTAAGGGCACGCGTGCCGCGCAGACCTGCTTCAAGTACCTTCAGTGGCATGAACCTCAGTGGCGTCCCCCTGTGATGACGTCATGCATCCAGGATACAAAAAGCCTATGCGATTGCTAGCTTACGAGTTAGCAAGGTTGGATTTCCTTCGGATGGGATTCGTTCTCCGAACCTAGCTAATCTGCCTCCACTTGGACTACTCTATTGGGGTACCCGCTCCTCAGGGGCCTCTCTCTCTTTTCTCTTTCAGGTCGCTGTCTGGAATCGGTACTCGCTCTGCGAGGGCCCATGTTCCTGGACTCGCTACCTGGACTTCACTTCTGCCTGGAAGACACCGCTGCCTATACAATCTGTGAGTTACAATCTATCTCTCTCACAGCTGTTCCCTGGAACCAGGTACTTGCTCCTCAAGGGCCTGCCTTTACTTCAGCTCCTGTGCTTCATACTGAGAGACTGCTGCATGAGTACATTACCAACGAGGCTCTAATCCTGAACTCTACATTCACTGCTGCTACTCATGATATCAGTTTCTCTCCACTACAGCACAGCCATTGTAGGATCGCTGTTCCAGAGCCTGAGGGACTACAAGCCCAGCCGGGCCTTATTCCAGCTCACTACTGCCACCTCTGATGGCAGTCCCATGAGGTGAGGCAGCTGCGCAGAGGGGAGGCATCTGATAGCTAAAGCCAGAAGAATGCTGGGCTGCATAGAGAAAGGAATATCGAGTAAGAAAAGGGAAGTGATTAACCCCTTGTACAGGTCCTTGGTGAGACCTCACCTGGAGTATTGTGTTCAGTTCTGGAGACCGTATCTCCGAAGAGACAGAGACAGGATGGAGGCGGTCCAGAGAAGGGCGACCAAAAAGGTGGAAGGTCTTCATCAAATGACTTATGAGGAGAGATTGAAGAATCTAAATATGTACACCCTGGAGGAAAGGAGGAGCAGAGGTGATATGATACAGACTTTCAGATACTTGAAAGGTTTTAATGATCCAAAGACAATGACAAACCTTTTCCGTAGGAAAAATAATCAGCAGAACCAGGGGTCACGATTTGAAGCTCCAGGGAGGAAGATTCAGAACCAATGTCAGGAAGTATTTCTTCATAGGGTGGTGGATGCCTGGAATGCCCTTCCGAAGGAAGTGGTGAAGACCAGAACTGTGAAGGACTTCAAAGGGGCGTGGGATAAACACTGTGGATCCATAAAATCAAGAGGCCGTCAATAAAGAGTGGGTGGCTCGCCAGAATGACAGCTACTGCCTGGAGATAATACTCTTATTCAATAAACATACACATGGTTACTGTGACTCCAACATCGCTCTAAGCTACAACAGCAAGAGGAAATGTGGAAAAAAGGATTCGCACTCACAAAGTGGGGAGTAGCTGGCTTGTTACGGCGGTTACTACCCCAAAACAAATAAGCCTGATACTTCACTTTCAATGCATATCCAGCATAGCTCCCTGCTTCAACGGCAGGGGAGAAGAAAAACTGATACTTCACGCATATCCAGCATAGCTCCCTGCTTCAACGGCAGGGGAGAAGAAAAACAACCAATAAGGGCTGAATAACACAGTCTGGGTAAAACAAATAAGCATGGGTGTAGCTTGCTTATTGCGGCGGTTACTTCCCCTACTACCCCTAACTAATCAAGCTTGATATTTCACTTGGATGCAGCTCCATCACTGCTCTCTACATTAAAGGTGGGGGTGGAAGGGAAATAGAACCAAAGAGCTAAGAGAAACAGATAAGTATGAGAAAAAAATGTGTGAAGCTTGCTGGGCAGACTGGATGGGCCGTTTGGTCTTCTTCTGCCGTCATTTCTATGTTTCTATGATTGGAGCACAGTGCCTTGGCCCCTTTTGCTTCCTGATTTCTGCCCAACTGCCCCACTAGGGAAAACCCACCCACCCTACCCATTTTCATGTGGTACAAAGGTCAACAAGATAGTTAGAATCTATGGTAGCTAGAGATTTCTATACATATTTGTCGTAGCTGGGCGGGTGTACCCGAGCTGGGAGGGGAGGGGGGGTTCAGCTAGAGATAGTGCACAATATGTGATAAATAACATCAATGGGAGGGGGGCTCTCTGTCGCAGTGCCCGCTGGCCGCAGTGCTTCAAAAGACCAGATACCAACACCCTTCATTGGGGCAGTCACCTTGCTTGGACATGGCAGGTGACCAGTGTGACCTGTGATTTCCTCCTGGGTGGCGAAGGACCTTGCCTGGGGCCGGAGGTGACGTGCTACCTGCACAGTGGAGAACCCTCGGATAGCTTACCTATGGTATGGCTCGGGTACAAAGCTTATAACACTGTTTATTGAAATAAAGCTACGGCCAATTTTATCTCACATCAGGTATACTGAGTATTGTATTCTGTATGTGAAGGTGTATTACCGCATCCTCCCACCCATTACCTCCCCGGCGATGGACAGTCACGGCTGCCCGGATTATTGTTATAGAACATATATGAGAAATACTAATGACTGGGTTTTTTTTTACATAAATCCATCTCATGTACTTAGAATGCAAAATGAAAAAAACATTTAAATGGCTCCATTATGGTCAAACTACAATATATCTTCTTTTTCCTTTTTCTTGCATGCTAAATGCAGATGTGAATATTTTACTAGCATTAGCTGACTTGTATTACTATCACTTTGTCACTGAGAAATGTCCTACTGTCTGAACTATAAAGGATAATAATGTTAAAATAAATTTTTATATAACCCTATTATAACATGTAATAACATCTGCAATTGGTACATATTTTTCTATTCCTAATTTAGACTGTACTTTCCTGAATTATTTCATAATGATACTGTACTACTATGTAATCAAAAGCCCAGCTACTATAAAGTGATAGTATCCTAACCAGCCAGATGTTGAGGCTGCTCTTCATATATACAATACATTCTATATGTTTCTTTCCTCATGTATTTTGATCAGAGCTCATATTTATGGAAGCAGGAACTGGTTGCTTATATTCTTTCACAAAATTGTATTCCATTGTGTAAAACCACATCTCTCTAAATCCTAAAGCAATAACATGTGCACGCTATATTCCAGAACAATTTTATAGGCAACATAATTATGACATGATAATTTATATATTCAAGTGTCGAGAAATAATTGTCTCATCACTATTTTTGTTCTGTAAATAGCTCCCTGTGAATCTTCATTCCCATAGGCAGTGAATGTTGTGTAGGATAATATAGGAATAATGGTAGTGACTGTGGCAATGTTCAAACTCAAATTTCTCTTGCCAGAGTTCATTCGCTGCCTATGGGAATAAATATTTTCTTTCTTATGTTCTTATCTGAAGAAAATCTTTGTTTCTTATGTTCTTATCTGAAGAAAATCTTCATTCCCATAAGCAGCGAATGAACTCTGGCAAGAGAAATTTGAGTTTGAACATTGCCACAGTCATTACCATTATTTCTATATTATCCTACACAACATTCACACTGTCTTTCATTATAGTCTATTTCCCTGCCTTCACAACTTTGCACCTTCCTCTCTTTCACACACATCTTTGTCATTCCTCATATATTCAGACTTGCACTCCACCAATATCGCATGCAAATGTTCTGTTGACATCATATATTTGCAGCTCATTTTATTTCTCACATAGTACTCATCTAAAAGAAAATAGTTCCTGTGACTACAGGAATATAAGATGACAGAAATTATTGTCATGTAGAAATATTAAATTAGTAAGCAATAATCCCTCACATTGACTATTAATATCATAATATATCCCTACATAACAATCAAATCTCAATCACATATTCTGATATGCATATGTATCAGTCACACATCTACATATTCACTTCTGTTTTCATGGCATAGTCAAAACAATACAAAAATGATTGTATAGAAATTAACAAAAAACACTAGATGCATAAATAATATAGATCATTTATTTGTAAAAAGAAAATGAAAAGTACATATAGTATTAAAATCTCAACTTCTTTCATGAAGGTTGAGGGGTTGTTGTAAGGTGGTGGGATATGACTTTACTACTCTACCACTGCTGTTGGTAGGGATCGATGGGAGCTCAGCTCCTGTGATTGTAGACGTTGCTTTAACTGCTGAACCAGCATGACATTGATTGCAAAAGAAATGGAATGCTTTTTCTTCTTAGACAAGCATGAACTGAGGATGCTGGCCTTAGGGAGAGCATTGTTCAATGTACAGCTGGTGGCTAGAGTTAGAATCCACATTAGCTAGCTTCTAGAGGAAGCTGCGATTTGTGGCCCCTGATGTAGAACTGCTGTTGACATGACTGGAATACTTTGAGAGTAAGATATAAATACAGGGGAAAACAAAGAGATGAGTGCAGATTTTGTGGTGCCAAGTTTCATTCTTTGGAACAGAAAAATATGTACACATAGGGGTAGATTTTCAAAGGGGTACGCACGTAAGATACGCGCGTACCCCCCGAAAACCTACCCCAAACTCCCTCTGCGCGCGCCGAGCCTATTTTGCATAGGCTCGGCGGAGCGCGCAAGCCCCGGGACGCGTGTAAGTCCCGGGGCTTGCAAAAAGGGGCAGTCAGGGGTGTGGCCAGGGGGCACGGTTAGGGATCAGGGGCGTGGCCAGGAGGCGTGTGGGTGGTCCGGGGGAGTGGCCGAGTGCAGTAGTAACTTCTCCGATAAAGGTAGGGGGGGTCTAGATAGAGCCGGGGGGGGTGGGTTAGATAGGGGAAGGGAAGGTGCGGGGGGGGGGGGGGGTAGAAAAGAAGTTCTCTCCGAGGCCGCTCCAATTTTGGAGCGGCCTCGGAGGGAACGGGCAGCGCTCGCAGGGCTCGGCGCACGCAAGTTGCAGAAATGTGCACCCCCTTGCGCGCGCCGACCCCGGATTTTATAAGATACGCACGGCTACGCGCGTATCTTATAAAATCCAGCGTACTTTTGTTCGCGCCTAGTGCGAGAACAAAAGTACGCGCACGCGTATGTTTTTAAAATCTACCTCAGTATGCACAGAAAAACAGGTAAAGCAGTAGCACCAATCAAGGCTTCCATTTTGGCTTCTTTGCATATTTACATATTGTTATAGCTATATACTTATGACAGGTCAAATTACAAAATGCTTGATGTTAACCAATGGCAGGACAGCTTTAAAAATGCTTGATAATATCACAATGTGCTCTCATCTCCCTGAGATTACAATTTAACTGAACTGGCTTGTTCCCCTGTAGTCAAGACAAAACTTCTCAGTTTCAGGGGTGAGGGGGAACCTTAATCAAGGACACATGAAAAGTATGAGTCAAGGGTAATATATTTATGGAAGACATATGAATGAAATTGCATGAATGGAAATTTATTGTGGGGAAAGGCACATTTATGGGGAGGAGGGAATGGCGGGCAGACAGGCAGGGATGATTTTATAAGGGCAGGTTCCCTATAGGAAACTAGACTGAAAACTCTGGGGTAATTGCAAATGAATACATATAGTACTGTAGCTCAGTAAAGGTGAGTTCTGATTGACCTGGAAGTCCTAAACAGCAGGAGGACAGGACACTGCTGTGCTACAAACATATAAACAAAGAAAAGCAACACCAAAAGATTGCATGTATTTGAAAATGTCCCTTTCAACATGCAAAAGCATTTATTTAATTAATTAATTAATTTTATTTTATATACCGACATTCGATCGAGATATCACATCGGTTTCCAGGTAACTAAACGAATAGGGCGAGATCGGCCCTATTTTACATTATAACATGGTAACAATTATAATAATTATAACAGAATTAACAGAAATACATGGAACAAAAGATTATAGTATATAACATATATACAAAAATGACTTGTTGATAAAACTAATTTAGGGTTAAGGAAAGGAGGGAGGGTTGGGAGGAGGGAGGAAGGGAGGGAAGGGGGGAGGGTGGGAGGAAGGGAGTGTCAGGGGGGGATGACGGGGGGAGAGATGCCTGTGTAGGGGTTGATGGTGTGTTGCGTTAGGGCAGGTTAAGGGTCAGGTGGGAAGGCTTTTAAAAACAGCCATGTCTTGAGGTGTTTTTTGAAGGCTTGCAATGAAGGCTCGTTTCTGAGACAGGTGGGGAGGGAGTTCCATAGGGTAGGGCCCGCTATTGTTATGGCTCGTTTGCGGGTTGTGTTGAGGTATGCAGATTTGAGATTGGGGACGGCTAGAAGGCCAGTGTTGGTGGATCTGAGAGTTCTTTCTGTGGGGTAAGGATGTATTGCGTTGTTTAGCCAGTTCATTTTATTGTTGTTTATTTTTTCATGCATGAGGGTGAGGGTTTTATATTTATTTATTTATTTAACAGTTTTTTATACCGACCTTCATAGTAGATAACCATATCGGATCGGTTTACATTTTAACAAGGGTAAACTAAGGTAACAATTCTGGTTAATAATGGATAACAAAGGAAAAAGGAATAAGTCAAAGTTACAATCAACAAGGAATGTATAAAACTTGGAGGCTTGAAGACAAGCTGGAAGGAAGATAAAGGCAGGAAGAATAAATATAACGTGATACGAATAATTTAACGGGTTAGAGCAAGTGCTTTAACCTGGAGATGCCAGTGTCCATTGTTCAGGAAGAAGTGTGTCAAAGACCTTGTAAGATTGGATTCTTTGTGTGATGGGTAGCCAGTGGAGTTCTTTGAGGGTGGGTGTGATGTGGGAGGATTTTTTGTTGTTAGTGATGATCCTGGCGGTGGCATTTTGTAGAACTTGGAGGGGTATGATGTGGATTTCTGGTAGGCCGATGAGAAGGGAGTTGCAGTAGTCGAGTTTTGAGAAGATAATTGATTGAAGGACTGTTCGGAAATCGTGCGCTTGGAGGAGGAGTTTGAGTTTTTTCAGTGTTTGAAGCTTGAAGAATCCATCCTTAATTGTATTGGAGATGTGTCGTTTAAAGTTGAGTTGGCTGTCGATTGTTACGCCTACGTTTCTTGTGGATGGCGTGAGTGAGCTTTGTGAGATGTGTGTCACTCCCGGGTTGTTTGAGCTTCCTGGGTAGTTAGAGTGGGTGTACTTGAGGGGAGAAGAGGAACGGTCATCGTGGATGTGAAGGATTTCAGTTTTGGCTTGGTTGAGGCAGAGTGATAATTGAGATAGCAATTGGGATAAATTTGAGCTGAGTTTGTTCCATTTTTCCATGGTGAGTTGGATGGACTTGTTTATGGGGAGTAATATTTCTATGTCGTCTGCATAGACGAAGTAGGTGAAGTTTGCATCTGAAAGGTATTTGCATCGTGGGAGGAGGTAAATGTTAAAGAGGGTTGAGGATAGGGAAGAGCCTTGTGGGACACCATGTGTGAGGGGCACTTGAGAGGATTCAGATGAGTTTGTCTTGACAATGTAGGATCTGTTTGAGAGGTAGGATTTGAACCATTTGATTGTGGTGTCTTGAAGACCAATTTCTTTAAGTCTGGTGAGGAGCATTCTGTGATTGATGGTGTCAAAGGCGGCTGATATATCAAGAAGTATCAGGAGGAACAATTTGCCTTTGTCGCGGCCTCTGAGGATGGTATCAGTGAGAGAGAGGAGGAGGGTTTCAGTGCTGAAGAATTTTCTGAAACCATGCTGTGCTGGCTGGAGAAGATTATAGGTTTCAAGGTGGTCTGTAAGTTGATTGTTGACTGTTTTTTCGATTATTTTTGCTAAGAATGGGAGGTTAGAGACTGGTCTGTAGTTTGCTGGATCTGATTTGACGAGGTTTTTTGATGATTGGTTTGATGATGGCGTTTTTGAGTTTTTCTGGGAAGATTCCTTGTTCGAGTGATAAGTTGATGATGTAGGTTATTGGTTTGACAATAGTCTCTCTGATGAGTTTTAGGGTTTTGATGGGGATGGGGTCTAAGGGGTGGGATGCGGGGTTGGTTTTTTTTATGATGGGTTCAATTTCTGTAGAAGCAACGGGTGCGAATTGTGACTATGTGTGGATGGGAGAGGGGATGTCGGTTGGGTCATTGTGTGTTTGGGGAATCTTGGCAATGATGTTGTCAACTTTGTCCTTGAAGAATTGTGCTAGTTTTTCACTGGAGATGTTGCTGGAGTTTGGCGTTGTGTCATTTTGGATACAGTTGGTTAGGTCTTTGACATAGGCGAAGAGGGTCCTCGGGTTAAATTGGTAGTCATGAATTCTTGATGTGTAGAAGTTGCGCTTTGCTGTGTTGAGGTCTGTTGTATAGTTGTGTAGTAGCGTTCTGTATTTGTCTTTCAGGTTTGGGGTAGGGGGTTCGTCTCCACTGTTTTTCAGTTTGTCTCAGTGTTCTCTTTGAGGTTTTCAGTTCTGGGGTATACCATGGAGCTTTTTGCTTTGAGGATTGTTTGATTTCCTTTCTTATCGTGGGACATAATGTATTGGCTATGTCTGCATTGAGAGTTATCCAGGAGTTTGTGGCAGTGTTGGCATCATTTAGGTTAATTGTTTTTAGTGCCTCAGGTAACAGTTCGGCGATGTCTTCACTGGAGCATGGTTTGGTGAATTTGATGATCTGGTTGTCTGTTTTTAGTGGGTTTGTTTGGAGTTGGAGATTGGCTTGGATGAGGCTGTGGTCGGACCATGGGGTGGGGGTTGTGGAGGGTGGTCCAGTTGCGGATATTTTGTTGTTTAGGAAGATTAAGTCCAGGGTGTGTCCCGATTTTTGCGTGGGAGTGTTGATGATTTGGGTGAATCCAATGGCAGACATGGTGGATAGGAGTAGTTCGCAGTGACTATTGAGAAGGAGAAAAATCAGAGTGATCAAGAAAGGAAATAGCAAAGAGAAAAAAATGCAAGAAGGGTAGGAGATATCAAATTATTTCTGAAAATGATAATATTATTAACTGACATCTCACGGTGTAGCAAGGAAAGCCAATAGCTTTCAAAGAGCAGATACACATACATTACATAGAATGGTAAAATGAAACATGCAGTTACTCCACAAAAATGACTGAATCAATCAATGGAAGGCCCAAAATGCTCTCGATGACCTTGAACCAGTGCTCTGCTAGGAGAAGAGGCTGGGACTGGCTGATTCTAGAAAATTAAAAACTGAGAAAGTTAGGAGGGTTTGCATAGAATCTGAGGCTAAAACCTGTAATCCCATCCTCGAGCAACCGGATTGGTCCTCAGGGTTTACAAAAGGGTTCTTGGGGAACAAAACCTTACTTTCAGAAATATAAGGACTTTTGAGCCATGCAGGAGAACCTAGGAGAGATCTGTGCAGTCTTCTTAGTAAGTAAGCTAATGTATGCTTGTTAAAGCCAAGGGACCGATTCCCTGGAGATTCTGACCTTGGACGATCTCTGTGACAAATGTGAACGGAACTTGGAAATGAAGCCTCTATTGTATTAAAGGCCTCTGAAGCAGTTGAACTAATGTTTTTGGGTCTTTTTTAAACCTACTATATTTAACCCAGGACATTATTATTTTGCCGTTCTGAATAAAGCCAAGCTTGAAACGTGTGGCTTGCATTAGTAGAGGATCAAAAGCTGACAAAACAGGGAGTTAGTGACAGGCACAGATATTCTGAATGGATGTCTCACATACTGTATGGACATTCACTTTAAATATTTGACAAACCAGATAGTACTTATAGGGGCAATTTTCATTTAATATTCTTTATTAATATCCATTCACTACCAAATAAAACATGTTCTGTAAGCAAAAAGAAACAGTAAATAATTAGCAAATAAAAGAATACGTAAAACTATCTTGTCACTTAAACCAGTCCTCAATAAAGGGGGGGACGGACATCCAGGTAAAGAAAAGGATGGTGTAGAGTAAGTTTGCCTTGGGCACTTTCTTCATGGTGGAGGCAATTTTCAAACTGCTTGCTTTTCTGCAAAGTCCATGGGTATCTTTTACCTAGGCACATACAAACATTTCCTTGCAACTTGTCCTAGGTACAAAATACCTGCAGACTTAAGCATCTCCTTTTTGTGCAAGTTGATTTTCTTTTGAATATAATCTATATGGATTTGACAATACAATGTGAAGGTGGTTTTGAAAATCCATTTGCTCATTTAAATAACTATTTCACCAGGTAAAAGGACTCTCTGAAAATTTCACATAGGCATTGTTCTACAACACCTGCACTTTTACCTGCTTTCTCGTGAAAGCATTGTAGGGGGAGGCAACAACAAGCACTGTTTTGCATTTTCAAAACTAGGCCAGAAATAAATGCTTTTCATCAAATACAATAACTGCAGACAAAGCAGAAAGACATTTTCTGTGGATACTATTTCCCTTGGTAGATTTCCCTTTGAAAATGATGCTCTTTTATTTGTAGACTTTGCACCTGCCAATATAGATTTTTTAAATAAATATTTATTGAACTGATGCATCTCAGTAAAAGAACAATGCAGTTACAATGATAAATAGAATCCCACAGCAACTCTACCAGGATACAATAGCATAAACCAATTGCTTAACAGCAACTAACACAGAGACGTAGGGATAAGACACAATCATATCTACATTCAAACCTGAAAACAAGATTAACCATCTTCAATAAGAAGGCCTATTCATAAACTATTTCTAATGCTTTCTGATAATCCTTGTTAAGATTTATCTGTATACATTTAGCATTCTTTTTTTTTATAATTAGTTCTTTATTAGTTTTACTTCATATTTACAAGAAACATAATATAAATGAAAACATAAAACATACCAATATCTAAAGATACAAGTTTAGAGGAAAAGGAATCTGGGACATTAAGTTTCAAGGCAGCCACAGTGAGAGATAGGGAGGCATTGGCAAAAAGGATAGAGAACCTAGAAAATAAATCTAGGCAACTTAACCTGAGAATACTTAATTTTCCTAAAGTAATTGGCGCAATACCTTATACAACTTTGAAAAGGTTTATGGTGGATATATTGGGGTTTACCCAAGAAGACATGCCGTCAATTACTAAATGCCAGTTTTTGCCAAAACCTATGACAACATCAATAGGCCAAAATCGGCAGGGAAATCTAACTGAACTACTTGAAAATTCCACATTAGAAGTTCTGGTCAGAGCCACTCTCTTGTTTCCTTTATTACCACATTGGACATTCAATCTGTTATGAAAAATTATTTCAGAAGTTTTCCCTCTATCGTTCATGAATGCTAATGTTAAGGTTTACCCTGACCTAGCTTCTTCTACACAAGCTAGACGTAGGGGTTTTTTAACCCTAAGTCAAGAAGTTATTGATATTGGTTTTTCCTTTTTGTTAAGATTTCCGTGTAAATGTTTGCTAAGGAAAGGGGATGAGATCTTTATATATTTTTCACCAGAGCAATTAAAATTATTTTTGTATTCTAGGAAACCTGCCCTTCTACTCCTAAAGGTATATAATTTAGATTTGCTGGGTAGCATGTTAAAGCATTACCTAGAATTAATTTGTATGAATATCCTCTCTTTAAATTTTCTGGGAGTTCTCTATTAATGATTTTTGGTAAAAATGGAAGAATAATTATGGATTATTTAATTTTCTAAAGTATTGGAAAAATATTTTTCTCTCTTTACTGTCTTCCATGTATTTCCATTGCAAAAATGTATGTTTTTTGTAAATTCAAATATTGATAAATAAAGAATTAAAAAAACAAACATACCAATATATCAGCTAGCATCAAGAAAAAGGAAAAGTAGAAAATACACATTGGAGTAGATTTTATAACATGCATGCGTGCGGATGCCAGAGAGCGCACATGCCGGGGCGCACATGTTATAAAATCAGATGGCTGCAAGCAAGTTTGCCGGATTTTACAATCCGCGTGCGTAAGTGCGGGTGGTGCGCGCAAGGGGCGTGAACTTTTGCAATTTTCGCGCAGCAACACAGTCCGGACTTCCCCAGTTCCCTCACAGTTTGCTCCAATTTAGGAGTGGACTGGGAGAGAACTTCCCTACACCCCTACCTAAACTCCCTCCCTCTTCCCCTCTCCTCCCCACCCCCTAAACCCTACCTATCATTTTCTTTTTTTTACAACTTACTTCAGGGTCGGAGCTGAAGTAAGTTGTGTGTGCCGGCAGCCAGCCAGTGCACATGTCATCAGGACAGCATACAATGTCGCTGTCCCAGCTATGGATGCCATGTAAGTAATAAAATGAAAAAAATATAGGCTACTCAGTGAGGTTTATGGGGCCTAGCCTAACAGGGAAAAAGGTAGGCAAAGTAATAGAGGGGTTTAGGAAAGTTGATTGGTTAACTGCCCCAACCCTTCCAATTTATTTAAATATAACCCCCCACCAACAGCAGGGCCTCCTGCCTACCCTCCCGACTACTGCAAGACTCACCCAAAATCCTTGGTGTTCTAGTGACGGGCCTGGAAGTAATCTCCTGCTCCCAGGCTATGACTGCCATTAGTCAAAATGGTGCCAGCAGCCCTTTGCCCTTATCATGTGACAGGGTTGCCGATGCCATGGGTACTCCCTGTCACATGGTAGGGGCAAAGGGCAGCCCCTCCATTGCCTTCCAATGCTGGTGAAGAAGAGGTCAGAGCAGGAAGGACATCATGAGATGAGATTTATTCAGCATATCTAATATTAAAATATTAAATCTATTGTACAAACTTTTTTTGTATGTAACATTTTTGTGATTGATAGATGTTTACAATCATTTGCATTTTAGAGGATTTAATTTCTCTCATAGTTATTTGACATATTGATTTTTTGATTTATTAATTGAGCTGACCTCATTTTCAGTTTGACTTTCTTTAAGTGGCAGATTTTCTTGTATTTTTAGTGTTTATTTAGTAAGTGAAGTGGTTCCAAAGAATAATTAGCTCTTGGGTGTATAAACACCTTTTTCTAATATGTCATTAGTTGGTCCAAAAAGAATATTTCTGTTTAACGGGTGGTTTAAAAGAAGCTGGTTGTTGTGCACATGCACAGAAATTTTTGCTATGTTGTGAATACCCACAGGCAGCCAGCGATGATGAGACAGCTCAATGAAGATGTATACTCTATCGTGCAAGGATGGTACAGTATTTTCTTTAGTTTACTTAATACAGGAGTTCAGTTGTAGTTTTGTCAATATATTATGAGCAGGTTTTTATATTGTAGGTTTACATATCAGGAAGAGTCATTCTTATGATGTATTGAAGCATTACATTTGATCTTTTATAAGATAATTTGTAGGTGTTTTTGAACTTTTGAATCAGCTGGGATCAGCTGGATCATATGGAGTATGTGTGTGATATGATAAACAGGATTGAATACCTATTAAATTCATTGAAGTAGTGAAGGAAGTTGTATGACCTAGCAAAATCTCATGAAATAAAGCACATTCCAGAGATACAACCTAGTAAACATTGTTTTCATAAAGTGGCAAGTGTTGTGCGTTCCGTCCATGCTAGGCCCGCGGCTGGGTCTGCTCACCTTGCTCCTGCGCTGTCAGGCCCCGGGCTGTCCTCTCCCACTGCCGCTGCAAGTGCCTCCCGTCCGCGACGGCATCTCTCAGGCCCTCTACGTCGGGCCTAGCACCACGCTGGGGCATGGAGTCCTCTCCTGCGCCGGACCCACCCCTAGGTGCACGTGCACGGTCCGCCCTGCCCTTTAAAGGGCCAAGGGGGGAACCAGCTCCCTCATATAAAAGTGAGGTCCTGTCCCCCAGGAATTTGCCTTGGCAACTGGGTCGACACCGTGGTGTTATTTGTTTGCCTACTCCGTGTTCCAGCATTCATTGTTCCAGTGTCTCCTTGTTCCAGCATCTTCCTGTTCCTGAGTCTCCGTGTGTTCCTGCGACCTTCCCAGGTAGTACCCCTTCAGACTGAACTCTGGTACTGACCTCTGCCTGCCTGAACATTCTCCGGTCTGCTGCCTGGAACTGACATCTGCCTGCCTGACCATTGTCCTTTCTGCTGCCTGGAACTGACCTCTGCCTGCCTGACCATTCTCCTGTCTGCTGCCGGGAACTAACCCTCGCTTGCCTTGACTACGCTCGTACTGACCTTGGTATTGACCCTTGCTTTGACTGACTACTTCAGGACTGATACTCTGGTTCTGTCCCTTGAGCTTCTCTCGGACATGCTCGTCTGGCCTACTGTGACTACCAGACCAGCCTGCTGGGAATCCACTCGCGGCTTCCACCCGATTAGACCCGCAGAAGCTGCCTGTCTCACCTGGAGAACCTTCCTGAACTGTGACCTCCCTGAGGTCTCCGGAGCTTTCAGTTCGGGTCTAGTCCATACTATTTTGTTAGCTGTGAACCCTTGCTCATGATGGGCACACCTCTCCACTACCTCTCTGGGAGACCATCTGAGGCCCACCTAAGTCCAGGCGGTCTGGGTACCTAAGGGCTCAACCTGCAGAAACCCCGGATTATTATTAGTGAAGCTCCAGTTAGCCTCTGTCTCCTCATGTGCTCTGCCTCCTGGTGGCAGGTGCTCTCTGGGTCCGACCAGAGGGTCATACCAATCCTGCACCAGGCCAAGGTTCCACCTCCAGCACAACAGGTTGCCAAGGCCATGGACTCGGCGGAGTCTCCTGCCTTGCAGGTCATCCCTGATCTGGTCAATTGTGTCCGAGAACAACAACGGATTATGGAAGCATTGGTTTTTTCCGTGGAAAAGATGCATTCTCAATTGGAGGAATCAGCCTTGTCCAACCCAGGGGCTCTACCCCATAACTTGCCCTTTCGGCACCGCTGGCCCTCCCAGTTCCACCCAGTCTCAATGAGGATCTATGCCTCTGTCGAGGCTTCATAAATCCGTGTTATATGCAGTTCTCACTGCAACCCTCACTATTTCCTGATGACACAATAAAAATTACATTCATCCTCTAACGTCTTGTGGGGAAGGCCCTGGCATGGGCTTCTCCACTCTGGGAACATTGTGATACAATCCTTTGCCAGTTCCCTAAGTTCATTTTCATCTTCCAATGAACCTTTGAGGACCCAGTCCTACCAGTGATTGCTGGCCACCACCTACTCCACCTCCTTCAAGGATCGCACTTGCTCGCTGAATACACAGTGGATTTTAGAACTCTAGCTACTGAGTTAGGCTGGCAAGAAGACTGCCTGCAGGCTCTACCTCGAAGGACTGTCTCCTGCCCTTAAGTATGACCTGGCCGCCCATGAGATCCCAACATCTCTGGAGGACCTAATCTCTCTGGTCGGTAGGATCGACTACCACCTTCGACAACAGCATCAGGATGTAAGGCTCATTCGACCTCCTGCCGTACGATCACCCCGTTCGGAGATCCCTTGGTTGAAGGCTCTACCAGAAGCCCCTCAACCTCCCGAGGAGCCTACGCAAATAAACCGTGGTTGCCTTACACCAGAGGAATGTCTCCGATGCAGGCAATCTTGCCTCTGCCTATATTGGGGCGGTTCCAGACACCTTCTCCAAACTTGACCTGTACATCCGGGAAACTCCAAAGCCTGAGCCTGGCGGGGGTCCCAAGCTTGGGCGCTACAGTTTCTGGCCCTCAACTGATGTTGCCTATATCCCTCCTTAGGGAGTCACGTTCATTCACCACCATTGCCCTCGTGGACACTGGGGTGAGTGGAAATTTCATTATGGAAGAGATCATCAAGCTCCTACAGATACCAGTTCAACCTCTGAAGATTCCACTCTGTTTCCCCTCAATTCAAGGAGAAGATCTTCCCGGTCATATCACTCACCAAACCATGGCCATTCGTCTCATCGTTGGAACCCTCAATGATGAAGCGATCTCCCTCATGATTTTGAAAAGATCAACACACCCCGTGGTCCTTCGACTTCCTTGGCTCCAGTTACATGCACCCCACTTCGACTGTCAAACACCCCCCCCCCCCCGTGGGGCCCGCAGTATCAAACCTACTGTCTATGGCAAGTATCTCCATCTGTGACAGTTCTAAGTTCTACAACCCTTTCTGGCTTACCTGTCCCATACTCAGAATTCAAGGATGAGTTTTCCAAGCAAAAAGCCGATATCCTGCCTCCACTCCGAGAGTTTAACTGCCCCATAGAGCTCCTACCTGGAACCATGCCTCCCAAGGGCAGAACCTATCCCCTTTCACTCCCAGAAACCCAAGCGATGTCAACATACATCAAAGACAATTTGGCCAAAGGCTTCATAAGAACCTCTAATTCCCCAGCAGACGCTGGGTTCTTCTTTGTAAAGAAGAAGGATGGACTACAGAGGTTTGAATGCAGTAATCTGTAAGGACTGGTACCCACTACCACTACCTACAGGGCACACAAATTTTTACTAAATTGGATCTCCGGGGAGCATATAATCTAATACAAATTCAACCAGAAGATATCTGAAAGACTGCCTTCAACACAAGAGACAGTCACTACAAGTACGTAGTAATGCCCTTTGGACTTTGTAATGCCCCTGCAGTCTTCCAAGAGGCTAATGAATGAGACTTTTCGGGACCTTTACTACTCATTCATTGTAGTATATCTAGACGATATATTAGTCTTCTCTAAAGACATGAAGTCTCATCACACCTATGTTCAAACATTCCTCCATTGTCTCAGAGACCATCATCTCTGTGCTAAATTGGAGAAGTGCATTTTTGAACAACCCAGTCTTTCATTCTTAGGCTACATCATTTCCAAACATGGGTTCACCATGGACCCCAACAAACTCCAGGGTATTTGAGATTGGCCTCAACCAGTGGATCTCCAAGCCCTACAAAGATTCCTCAGATTCACAAATTACTACTGAACCTTCATCGCCAATTACTCCACACTGGCCGCTCCACTCACTGCCATGACTAGGAAGGTGTGTGACCTTCAAGTGTGGAGTCCCAAGGCCCAATCAGCCTTCCATGCCTTAAAAGAGGCCTTCTACACTGGCCTGTGTCTATGTCACCCGAATCCTAACCGTCCCTTCATCGTCAAAGTCGACGCATCTGCCATAGGAGCAGGAGCAGTCTTGAGTCAATACTCCACCAAGGGAACATTAGTACCATGTTCCTTCTATTCACATAAATTCTCCTCCACAGAGTTTATTCAGTGAGAATAAACTCACCCAATGAGGAAACACAGTACTTCAAGCAGGCTCGGAAGTTTTTTTTTTTTTAAAGGTAATTAGCTGTCCTGTAGTGAAGCTGCTCTGTGCCGGTCTTAGAGGCACTCTCCAGCCCCTCCCACTGACGTCAGGGTCCAGATGGTAATTCAGTGAGAATAAACTCACCCAATGAGGAAACACAGTACTTCAAGCAGGCTCTGAAGTTCTTTTTTTTCAGGTAATTAGCTGTCCTGTAGTGAAGCTGCTCTCTGCCGGTCTTAGAGGCACTCTCCAGCCCCTCCCACTGACATCAGGGTCCAGATGATAATTCAGTGAGAATAAACTCACCCAATGAGGAAACACAGTACTTCAAGCAGGCTCTGAAATTCTTTTTTTTCAGGTAATTAGCTGTCCTGTAGTGAAGCTGCTCTCTGCCGGTCTTAGAGGCACTCTCCAGCCCCTCCCACTGCTGTCAGGGTCCAGATGATAATTCAGTGAGAATAAACTCACCCTATGAGGAAACACAGTACTTCAAGCAGGCTCGGAAGTTTGTTTTTTTTTTAAAGGTAATTAGCTGTCCTGTAGTGAAGCTGCTCTGTGCCGGTCTTAGAGGCACTCTCCAGCCCCTCCCACTGCTGTCAGGGTCCAGATGATAATTCAGTGAGAATAAACTCACCCAATGAGGAAACACAGTACTTCAAGCAGGCTCGGAAGTTTTTTTTTTTTTAAAGGTAATTAGCTGTCCTGTAGTGAAGCTGCTCTGTGCCGGTCTTAGAGGCACTTTCCAGCCTGGGTATACAATATTTTTTGTTGTTCCATTGTCTGTGCAAATATAGAGATTGTCTGGTCTGCTGACTCTAGAACACGCAACATATAATTGTCCATGTGAGAAGCAATCCGTGTCTAGATGTAAACCGCATAATTCTAGAAATGAAAAAGAATGAAAAAAGAAAAAACATAAACTAGGCTCACTAAATGAACGGTATGGTAAATGACACAGCACAATTCCAATGCAATGTCACATGAAATAATTAAACCAAAATGAAAATAAATCAAAATCTATGAAAATTCAATTTAACAATGCAAGCGGAAACATTGAAATGGAATCGTAAAATATTTAGTCCAAGCCGTTAAGCCCGTTAAAACGGGCGAGATTTTTGTCCCCTCTCCTCCTACGTCTTTGCTCTGTTCTGCTCCCACCCACCCCCAGCACCACGAAGGGCTAGAGGCGGCAGTGGTGGTAGGAGCTGCAGTGGTGGCCGAGGGGGATCTCGCGAGGTGTAATGGTCCTGCCATCCCAACTCCCTCCCCCCTTCCCCGGTGGCAGAGGGACAGGCTCAGACCCCTTTCATTCTATCCTTACAGGACCCAACTCCTTTGCTCTCCCATTCCCCTCTACACTGAACCCCTTCCACTGTAACCTATAAGTGGAGAGCTGGGGGGGGGGGTGTGGCATAGAGAATCTCTCTCTCATACAGCCCCCTACATAGGCTTCCTCTCTCTCTCTCATACACTCTCCCTCTGTCCCTCACACACGCATGCCCAATCCCGCTCACACACATACACAATCCCTCATGTAGTCTCCCTCTCTCTCTGGCACTCACACTCGCCTTCAGCGCACATTACCACAATTCTCTCTCACACAGTTAAAATGGGTGGGATTTTTGTCCCCTCCCCATCTAAGTTTTTGCTCTGCACTCGCAAGAGCTTGCAAAGTTTCTATGCCAGTTGTGTCTGGGAGAGAGAGGAAAACACTGCCCCCCCCCCCCTCACAAAGGGCAGGTGGCAGACACTGCAACAGATTTGGGACACATTGCCTAGCTTACTTTGCTCTTTCTGGCAGACCTGTGCCTTTAAGAAATCTGATCGGGGGCTTGAGAGGGAGGAGGGAGCAGGGCTCTGGCTTTCACTTTTGTCATGGTGCTTTGCTGGGAGTGGGGGTGGAGCGATGCCCATGTAAACTCTTCCCATGGTGGCTGAGACCCATGGGCGGGCTGTTCTCTGTTCAGCTCTTTGCACTTTGGCTGCTGCAGGCTGCAGCTGCTTGTGATCTCTTCACAGCCGCTTTCTACTGCATTTGCTCTGCTCCAGCTGTCCCAATTCCCTCCCCCTCTTGCCCGGCGGTGGACGGACTGGCTCAGCGACTCTTCTACCCTTTCCTCCTCCTGTGTGTAACTATCCGGCAGTCCCTACTCCCTCTCCCCTTGCCCAGTGGGGGAGGAATGGGCTGAGCTGTTTCTCGGAGTGGTGACTCATCTGCCCTTTCCTCCTCCCCTCTGTGACACCCAGCACGTAGCGCAGAGCTCAATGGTCCACACATGCGCGGTAGAGCTGCGCATTTGCAGGCCGTGGGTCAGAGCCCATTTATATTGTAGATAGCATGTGTTGCTTGTACATCCAACAGATGGTGCTGTTTTTATTTATTTATTTATTTATTTAGAATTTTTTATATACCGGCATTCGAGACAGCAGTCACATCATGCTGGTTCACATAAAACAGGGGTGCAAAGTAAACATAACAATAACAAAGTGCTGAAAAGGCAGTTACATATAACAAGGTGATAAGAACTTGGCTTAGAGGAAGAGAAAGGACAGGTTATTAATTTACACAAGTAAACGATAGGAGATAAGGTCGACCATAGTGTAGATGGAGATTAGGGGTGGCTTGTAAGTATTAGATCAATTGACGTCTGGGAAGGCTTGTATGAATATCCAGGTCTTTTTCCAAAAAAGCATGTTTTTACCTGTCACAGGTGTGACATCTATATAGTATAGGTATATAAAAACACGCGCGTATTCGAATGCAACGTTTTGTCAAAATTTCAAAGCAATCGGTGAAGAACTTTCGGAGATTTAAGATTTTGAACAAACGGACATTTACATATTTATTTATATAGATATGCATTTAAATTTTGCTCATGTCTTCTATTTAATGAGGTATACGAGTATTTTTTCCACTTGTGAGTGCAGAGTTGGTCTATGCAAGAGATAACAGCTGGATCCATCTTCCCTGAGACTAGGATCCTGTCCAGTATTTCTCCCTATAGTTTGCAATGTGGGCAAGATGTGGACAAAAACTGCCTGTCCCTGATGCTGTAGAGCCTTCTGTTATTCCACCTACATAAGGTAAAGATATATATCTACAGGATGTTAGGAAAGCATGGCATATGTGGATGAATAACTCATAATCATCATATGCCTACATGATTTTTTATATTGGGCTTGGTATTTTTCCCTGTGATCCAGTATTTCTTTCCATGTGGAACAGGACCTTATTATTGCCTATATATATATATATATATATATATATATATATATATATATATATATATATATATATATATATATTTGTTATTTATATGTGTTCTGTGTCTTACAATAAATCAGGCCAAGAGTTTCTAATGAGTCTATCACTTCTTTGAGCCTACCAACCCTTTGTCCTATTATTCATGTCTGGATGAAAAACAGCTGATATGAATAACATTTCTGAACCAACTTCAAATGATAGGCTCTGATGACTGGTAGAAATAAGTATAATGTGAGGGTATTTATGGATTACTGGTAGTAGAGGTGGGTGAGGGTTCAAAGCCATGAAAAACAAAACAAAACATGGAGTTCCTAATAGCTCACAGCTTTGATATTTTCTGTGAGGCACCTCAAATAGCACATAATCCTAAATATTGTAGAACACAAGACAATGCAGTCTTCTTGTTGATAGATCTGCATTTAAAGGTAGGTCTTTAAGAAAAAGATGTGTGGTTAACAACATGAAGAGATTAGCAAATGAGATCAGGAAGCCTTCTGAAAAGAAGCAGAGCACTGCCTGTAAGGATTGCCAGTATTGTTAGGAGCATGACATTCAGGCCCTGTTAGGAGTGCAGAGGCGCAGTCCCATCTCAAGGGAGGATGTGAGCCCTTGAATCATGGCAAAGCTCAGGGAGGAGCCCCAAGACACACCACAAGAGGTGAGCAGGTACAAGCACGGGTGGAGCAGGAGCAAGGCTGGACTGAAAACAAGGTGAGGAATATCTGGAATAGGAACAAGGCAGGCTCAGCCCTCCATTGAACCTACATGCACCAATGAGACCCAGCAATACAAAGCTGTTCTCGAGAGTAGCCCTCCGGCCACTCGATAGCCCTTCTGGACTCGCCGCTTGGGAAGAATGAGTGCGTGAGGCCAGACGGAGGCTGAGGGCAGGAACAAGAAGACTCAGACGAAGACTCAGGATACTCGGAGGATTCAGACGTAGACTTGTATACTCAAGAGACTCAGACGTAGACTTGGATACTCAGGATATGTGGAGGACTCAGACAAGGACTCAGGATACTCGGAGGACTCAGACAAGGATTCAGGTTGCTCGAAAGTTTCAAGAAAAGATACAGAAGTCAGATGAAAGTACTGGGTGAGGACTGCATCGCAGTGTGCCCTACACAGCTTACCATGGCTGGTCGTGGACCACACTGAACGTGAAGCAGACTCCAGGCAAAGAAGTGGAACGAGACTGGAACATGATGAAGATGCAGTAGAGGCCTGTACCGGGGCATGCCCTACACAGCTGCCCGTGGCTGGTTGCAGACCACGCTGAAGCGGAGTATGTTCTGGCAGAGTCTTAGGCATGGACGGATGCAGACACAAGGGACTCCGAAGACCGGGACAGGATTCTCGGAAGTAAGGCATTAGAAACAGAAGTCTTCTGGAGGCTTGCACTACGGACAAGAAGAAGGCCTTGTACCATGAGGCACCCTACACAGCCCCCCATGGGCTGGTCATGACCACGATGGTGGCACGCCAGGAAAGGTGAACAGACGAGGGACCTGGGAACTGGACGACAAGCTAAAGATGAGATAGACAGAGTCAGGACAGGAACATTGGACATCAGGAACATGGAACATGGCACCTCAGGACACAGGACATCAGGGCATCTGGACACGGAACATCTGGACATCAGGACAACAGAAGAACTGGACATCTGTAACTTCAGGAACACGAGACAGGTGACAAGGGAGCTCCAACGAGGGACGAGACCAGGAACATCAAGGAGACGACGTTCAGGAACATGAAGACCAAGGAACGAAGATCCATCAAGGCACAGGAAGACCACGGAGGACCTGGATCCAAAGAAGACCACAGATGCTGTGAAGTCCAGATCTGAAGGCCCTGAAGAACTGAAGCAGGGCCCTTTTATAGGGCTGAAGCAGGCGAATACTGATGATGTCACTGATGAGGGCCGTGGGGATTTTCCTGCCGCTGGCCCTTTAAGAGCAGAAGAGAGGCACATGCCTGTGCCTAAGAGGAAGCCAGGAAGTGAGAAGACATCAGCAGCATCCCAGCCACATGGAAGGCCCAACAGGGAGTGGCATCGGCGGCAGCAGCACTGCTGCCAAGAGAGAGAGCAGGCAGCAGCAGCAGCTCCATGCCACAATGAAGGGACTCCCGGCGGTGGCACTAGGACAGCAGGGAGCCAAGAACGCAGTGGCTTGGCCCACCGTGAGGGACGGCATCAGCAGCATGGCAGGCTGCGGAATGTAGGGGACTGTCTGCGGCTCGGCCCGCAGGCAGAATCCTAAAAGTACCACCTCCTCAAAGACCCCCTCCTCAAGCCTCTTAACAACAGCTTGGAAAGGTGAAGGTATCACTCCATACCATCACGGGGAGATCAAGGGTCCAAGAACAGAAGCTGGAATTTCTTGGCGAGGAATTGCAACAATGGAGAAACTGTAGCTGAAGACATGATGAAGGAAGGTTGAAGATCCAGGCAAGACGTAGACAAACACTGAAGACATAAAACAGGCAGGATACAGGATTGCAGGACAGCAAGGCTTGCATCTTACGTTCTAGTAGTCAAGGTGACAGAGATTAAAGACAAGTAGTCCAGTTTGAATGGGAGGCACAGATGAAGATAGCATCTTGGAGTAAGGACTGGTTCTTGGTTCAATTTATTCAGAACAAGAGTGGAAGCAGACAAGCATCATCTGCATGGTGGTAGCAATGGTGAAGACAAATCAGGCATCAAGCTGGATTCTTTATATGTGAGGATTGAACCAGGAAGTCCAATGGACATTGCTCAAAGGGAGGAAAGTTGATCGAGGAGGCAATTTTACCTTTCGAAGATGGTCGGTTCATGGTTGAAGTAGGCAAGTGGAAGGAAGTTCAGGGTTGCTGCTTCCAGGCTTTACAAGGTCAAATGATGAGAGAAGTCTCTGTAACTTGGTAAAGGAGAGAATTGCATCTTAGAAAAATCCATATGTTAATAAAGGCTCCCATATGGTGGTGAAGTTGTTCCTAAGAGGAGCTTGGCAGTCGATAGATGTCGCTGTGGTACTTTATGCAAGATACTGATTCATAGAAGGGGGTTTCTCTGATGTCAGCAAGGATAAAATATCTCTCAGGATTTGAGTCAAAGAGCCACTTAGGGTAGAAGAAGCTTCAGGAGACAAGGCTCAAAGACAGCAGAGGATTCCAATGGGTACGTAAGCAAATCTCCACTGATGGATGGTTGAAATACAACTGACGGAGAACATCATTGCAGAAGCAACTTACAGGTGGAAAAGGCTCTCTAGAGTGATGGATTGAAGATAGCTTCTAGTAATTCAAAGGATGGAAACCTCTGGAGAAGATGACCATAGGTGTCTTCACAAACCCAAAAACAGTATAGAATCGCCATGCAGTTCCCAAGGAAGACAGGGTCCCTCCAGAAGGATTAACAGCAAGGCAATGCAGGCATACCAGACAAGCTGGAAAATGGTAGTTGCAGTCCTTAGCCTGGCAGTGAGACAGTACAGAAGAGCAGAAGACAGGGAATCAGGATCTCCCAAATCCTGAATGTAGCGGCTCGAAATGCTGCATGAAGGATGCTGGTGGACTAATGGCAGTGAGTACTGGATGTAGGATAACTCGTAATGATGATGATATGGGCTATAATTCCATTTGCACAGAGCAAGGCTTGATTGAGGCTGTAGATTTAAGGCATCTCGCCATGGTGAGATCAAGGCGGAGAATAACCACAGGGTGACATCCGGAAGTGGAATCAGTTACTCAAGCAGAGATGAATTCTTGGCTGTGGATGGTCCCAAGGCAAGCACCAGGACAGAGCAAGCGGGGACTGAGTTGGAAGTGATGAGCCGAAGACAGGTCTAGGGTACAGGCACCTCCTGCAAGTCATACAAACCCAAAGACCTGGAGAGGAGTATAGCTTGACAGGTTATATACTCCCTGAAGCTTGAAGATACTTAGTGTTGAAGGTACTTGATGCTAGATGTGGAACCTGGGTGCAAGCGCCTCCTGCAGTTCGTATGGAACCCAGGGAGATGAGCCAACATTTTAGTGGAAAGCACGGAGATGGTCTCTGGAACCATCGCAGGTGCCTCCTGCAGGTCGAGAGGGTTCCAGGATGGACTGGACTTAGAGATGATCTGGATGCAGGCGCCTCCTGCAGGTCATGGGATCCAGATAACTGAAGAGGAGAGACAAGCAGCAAAAGAAAATAAATTGGCTAAAAGCAAGGTACTAAATGTCCAGAAAACTAGGAGCAAAAATTCTGGGCTAGAAACAGGTTATCAGAGTGTCCAGGAACTTAAGGCAAAAATTCTGAGCAAAATCAAGGCTAACAAATTGTCCAGGAACTGGAGCCCATCACAGGCACAGCTCACCGAGCTCATAGCCTTCAGGCCCTGTTAGAAGCGCGGAGACCCGGTCCCATTTCAAGGGAGGATGTGAGCCCTTGATTCATGGCACGGCTCAGGGAGGAGCCCCAAGACACACTGCGAGAGGTGAACAGGTACGAGCACGGGTGGAGCAGGAGCAAGGCTAAACCCTCCACTGGACCTACACACACCAATGACACCCAGCAATGCGATGCTGGTCTTTAAAGTAGCCCTCCGGCCACTCAATAGCCCTTCCGGACCTGCACCTTGGGAATGATGAGTGTGGGAGGCCAGACAGAGGCTGAGGGCAGGACCAAGAAGACTTAGACGAAAACTTAGGATACTCAGAGTCTTCAGACGTAGACTTGGATACTCAGAGGACTCAGACAAGGATTCGGGTTGATCGGAAGTTTCTGACAAGGATTCAGGTTGCTCAGAAGTTTCAGGCAAGCATTCAGGAGTCAGGTGAAAGTGCTGGGTGAGAACTGCATCACATCGCGCCCTACATGATGAGCGTGAAGCAGACTCCAGGCGAAGAAGTGGAACTTGAGACTGGAACATGCCGAAGATTCAGTAGAGACCTGCACCGGGGTGCGCCCTACCCAGCCGCATGTGGCTGGTCATGGACCACGCTGAAGCGGAGCAGGTTCTTGCAGAGTCTTAGGCATGGACAGATGCAGACACAAGGGACTCCGAAGACTGGGACAGGATTCTTGGAAGTAAGGCATTAGAAACAGAAGTCTTTCCGGAGGCTTGCGCTGCGGACGAGAAGAAGGCCTTGTACCACGAGGCACCCTATACAGCCCCCCATGGGCTGGTCATGGACCACAACAGTGGCATGCCAGGAAAGGTGAACAGACAAGGGACACAGAACATCTGGACATCAGGAGAACTGGATATCTGGAACATCAGGAACACGAGTCAGGTGACGAGGGAGCTCCGACGAGGAGCGTGACCAGGAACATCAAGGAGACGAAGTTCAGGAACATGAAGAACAAGGAATGAAGGTCCACCAAGGCACAGGAAGACTACGAAGGACCTGGATCCAAAGAAGACCACAGACGTTGTGTCGACCGGATTTGATGGCCCTGAAGAACTGAAGCAGAGCCCTTTTATAGGGCTGAAGCAGGCAAATGCTGATGATGTCACTGATGAGGGCCGTGGGTCTTTTCCCACTGCTGGCCCTTTAAGAAGAGAAGAGAGGCACATGCCCACGCCTAAGAGGAAGCCAGGAAGTAAGAAGACAGCAGCATCCCAGCCGCGTGGAAGGCCCAACAGGGAGTGGCATCGGCGGCGGCAGCCCTGCCGCGAAGAGAGAGAGCAGGCAGCAGCAGCGACTCCATGCCAAGATGAAGAGACTCCCAGCAGCGACACTAGGACTGCGGAGGTACCAGAATGCAGCGGCTCAGCCCACCACAATGGACGGTGTTGGTGGCTTGGGAGGCCGTGGAAGGAAGGGGATTGCCTGTGGCTCGGCCCGCAGGCAGAATCCTAACAAGTAGGAACATGGAGAAGGGAAAGCTTTGTGCAGAACATATATTAGACACCAATATTAATGCAGGTAGGGCTTCTTCTCTGTAGTATAAGAAAGATTGTTCTTTTCTGTGACATCTGAAGCTTATAAGACATTAAGGTAATTTAGTAGACCTTGCAGCAGCAGCAGCTAACGTCTGGTGAATTAATCTCTTAATATGATACCTATATGATACATCTTCTTTATTTGTAATCATGTTGAATCAGAAGGGGTCATTTAAAGTTTGCTGCCAGCAATCAACATGGCACCGACGGCCCTTTCCCTTACTACGCCACTCAGGGACACCAATGGCGGCAGTAGCCCATGTGACATAGTAAGGGCGAGGGCCCCTCGGCGCCATTTTCAGGACTGGCAGCCGGCGGACCTTTGCCCTTACTAAGTCAGAGGACCTACAGCTGCCATTGCTCCACCCCACTGACATAGTAAGGGCAAAGAGCCATCGGAACCCGTTTCAGTGCTCGCAGCTGACGGACCAACGCCAATACTTCGCTCCTGGACCGCTCCTGAACGCCCGCTCCACCGACTGACATTTTTATCAGGTCTCGGGGGGTCTGGAGAGTGGGGGGTGGTAATGAATTTATTGCGAACATCTTGGGGAGGGGTCACAAGGGGGGGCAGGTTTCATTCATTCAGCAACTCTGAGGGGGGGCAGGGGGGGCTACTGTTTTTCCCAGGGCTGGGGGAGGGGGACAGGAGAGTGTGGGGTGGTTAGTTTAAGAGAACGTTTCTCATAGGGTTGTTTTTTTGGGGGAAGGGGGAGGTTCACACACAAATACATACACTAAACTTGCATGATCTCGGGAACAAACCAAAATAGCCCTCCCCAGCCCACAAAACAAATTTGGAAGTGCAAATTTGGTTAGGTACTCCCCTATTTGGCTACATAACACGCAGAGATGCCCAGGGACAGACCACATGTAGCACCAACAATTTTAATTTCCCAGGTCTTGGGAGGGGCCAGGAGGGTGGGGGGTTATTATTTGATTTAAATGGTTGGGATTGGGGGGGGGGGGGGGGGTTTCCCACAGAAATAGAAAGACAAAGGTTTTCTGATCTGAAGGGTAGGCAGTAGGCGGGGGGAGGTGACAGTGAGGGGAGAGAGTTGGAGTGGGGACAGGGGAGGGAAGGAGGGTGAGTGACCAAGGGGGAGGAGGATGAGTGACTGAGGTAAATGAGCAAGGGGAAGGGGGAGGGAGGGTAAAGAACCTGACTCTGCCACTGCAACGCATGTCTGGGTATCGCTAGTATGATCATATAGTCTGGTATTGGTGAGTAATGGAGCAGTTGAGTTTTGCACAAGTTGGAGTGATCTAATTGTAGATTAGGAAAACTGACATAGTTAAAGTAATTGATAATGGTAAGAATCAGGGATTGAAAGACAGTTCTGAAGTTGTCAAGTGCAAGTAAGGGCTTAATGTGCCTGAGAAGTCAGAGTTTATGGTATGAGTTATGAAGTACTGACTTAATATGCTTTTTCATGTTCAATTTAGAGTTGAAGATAGCTCCAAGATTACAGTGAGATTCGGAGTGTAATGTTCTGGAGACAGAAAGATGTTGGTGGAACAGAAAAAGCTGGGTTACCAAGAATTATTATTTCTATATTTGGCAAGTTCAGACAAAGTTTACTGTGGGATAGCCATTTGTTGATAGAGGATAAGCAAAGAGAGATGAACTGGGGTGTTAAATATCAAGTCTGATAAGTTAGAAAAAAGAACTGAATGTCATCAGCATAAAGCCGGTATGAGAGACCAAGAGTAGCAAGAAGTTTACAGGGAAGTGCCAGATAGATATTGAATAGGATGGCTGAAAGAGCTATTGAGTGGCCGGAGGGCTACTTTCAAGACCAGCATTGCATTGCTGGGTCTCATTGGTGTGTGTAGCTCCAATGGAAGATTTAGCCTTGCTCCTGCTCCACCCCGTGCTCGTACCTGTTCACCTCTCGCGGTGTGTCTTGGGGTTCCTCCCTGAGCCATGCCGTGATCCAAGGGCTCACATCCTCCCTTGAAATGGGACCGGGCCTCCGCGCTTCTAACAGGGCCTGAAGGCTATGAGCTCGGTGAGTTGTGCCTGTGACGGGCTCCAGTTCCTGGACATTTTGTTAGCCTTGATTTTGCTCAGAATTTTTGCCTTAAGTTCCTGGACACTCTGATAACCTGTTTCTAGCCCAGAATTTTTGCTCCCAGTTTTCTGGACATTTAGTACCTTGCTTTTAGCCAATTTATTTTCTTTTGCTGCTTGTCTCTCATCTTCAGTTATCTGGATCCCATGACCTGCAGGAGGCGCCTGCATCCAGATCATCTCTAAGCCCAGTCCATCCTGGAACCCTCTCGACCTGCAGGAGGCACCTGCGATGGTTCCAGAGACCATCTCCATGCTTTCCACTGCAATGTTGGCTCATCTCCCTGGGTTCCATACGAACTGCAGGAGGCGCTTGCACCCAGGTTCCACATCTAGCATCAAGTACCTTCAACACTAAGTATCTTCAAGCTTCAGGGAGTATATAACCTGTGAAGGTATACTCCTCAATAGAGATGTGAATCGGAACCGGAATCTGATCGGTTCCGGTTCAAAATCTTAAAATTTTTATCGTCCAGCTCGATTTTTTTTTTGTTATCGGCTGTGCCCGATCCGATTTAAAAAAAAAAAACCTCCCCCACCCTCCTGAACCCCCAAAAACCATTTTAAAATTACCTGGTGGTCCAGTGGGGGGGCGGGGAGCGATCTCCCGCTCTCTGGCCATTGGCTGCGTTAATAAAAATGGCGCCAATGGCCCTTTGCCCTTACCATGTGACAGGGAATCCGTGCCATTGGCCGGCCCCTGTCACATGGTAGGAGCACTGGATGGCCGGCGCCATCTTTAAAAATGGCACCGGCCATCCAGTGCTCCTACCATGTGACAGGGGCCGGCCAATGGCACGGATACCCTGTCACATGGTAAGGGCAAAGGGTCATCGGCACCATTTTTATTAGTGGCAGCCGATGGCCCGAGAGTGGGAGATCGCTCCCCGCACCCCCACTGGACCACCAGGTAATTTTAAAAGGTTTTTTTTGGGGGGGGTCGGGAGGGTGGGGGAGGCTAAGGGGGTCAATTTAAAGGGTCCGTTGGGTTGTTTTTTTATCGGGCCATCGGCGCCATTTTTTTAGTGGCAGCCAAAATGGCGCCGATGGCCTGAGAGTGGGAGATCGCGCCGGGACCCCCCCCACTGAGCCACCAGGTAATTTAAAACATTTTGGGGGGGTTCGGGAGGGTGGGGGATTCGTTTTAAAGGGTCGGGTGGGTTTAGGGGTTGTTTTGGTGTGCTGGTTTTCCCACCCTCCCCCTCCCCCGATTTACGATTTTTCATGATAAATCGGGGGAATTTCTATTGTATCGTGACTCTAACAATTTTTGACGATTTAAAAAATATCTGACGATTTTTTTAAATCGTCAAAAAACGATTCACATCCCTACTCAACACTCCGGGTCTTTGGGTTTGTATGACCTGCAGGAGGCGCCTGTACCCTAGACCTGTCTTCGGCTCATCGCTTCCAACTCAGTCCCTGCTTGCTCTGTCCTGGTGCTTGCCTTGGGACCATCCACAGCCAAGAATTCATCTCTGCTTGAGTAACTGATTCCACTTCCGGATGTCACCCTGTGGTTCTTCTGCACCTTGATCTCACCGTGGCGAGATGCCTTAAATCTACAGCCTCAATCGAGCCTTGCTCTGGTTTTGTTTCGGGGGCCCCCCGCTGGTAAAACGAAATTTCCCGCGGGTTCAGGGTTTTTTTTTCGGGGGGGACCCAGGTTTTCATGTTAGTGCATGCTAACTCCCGATAGTGCGCATTAACTCCCATTAGTGTGCACTAACTCCCGTTAATGTGCACTAACACAAAAAAAAATTTTTTTCTGAAATTTCGGAAAAGTTTCATTCATTTTTCGATTCCTCCGAAACATACCATTAGGCAATTACGTTGAAATTGCTTAATTTGGAAAATGAATGCACATCTCTTATAAGAATATATGAAGTTACATAATTGAAACCACAATGAATGATAACAGTGCTTGATAACAGCAGAGTTTCAGTACTATGATGAGGTCAAAATATATCCCAGCAACTTCCCTCTACTGATGACCTTCTGTCAGTAAATGCATTCTGCAAACGTTTGGGCCTCAGGAACTGCAAAGGTGCTTCTATACCTTATGAGATCTCCATACTCTCCCTACCCTCTCTGGATGCTTAGGTGCTGCTTCTGGAGCTAAGGTTGAGTATGGACCAGGAAAGAAAAGGCCAAGGGCATCTTTCCAGCTCTTGTGGTGAGTTGGAGTTTTAGCATTTACTGCCCCCTGTGGCTACTCACTTGATATCTGATAGCATCTAGTAACTAGACTCTCCAAACTCTATTCAGCTACTAGAAGTTCAGTATGCTCTAAGTCTGAAAATCCCTCACATGATTCATCTGAATCAGGAGTTCCTCTAATTATCTACTATAGATAGTTCTGATGAGAACTCGGTGAAAGCTGTGCTTGTTTTAGGTGCTCAACAAATAGTGATCCTCCACTGCTGATGCTAATGTTGCCATTTTTGCCTTCTTCGGCCCCTGAACATTAGTAAGAGTGGTGATAGAAGCAAGCAACTGCTGTTCCAGTTTCTTATCCACCCATGCCTGTACAGCTGGTTCCTACTTTCTAAAAAAAAATAAAAATCTTTATTTTGGTCATGGGACTTCTGATCCTATAATTACTAATATTAGTAGTGCTGAATATGATGGCCCCACTAGGTCCCTGTGGGGGGAAAGTCTTTCTTCTTCTCCTTCTATTGTTTTGCCATGTACTGTACCTTTTATGCCAGTGGCATAATGGAATTTGAAACACTCAATGACTAGGGGGTTTTGGTGATACAAAGTAGTGTACAATATACCCAGTGCTGGAGTTGCCAACTGTGTCCAGATTTTCAGGATAGGTTGATCCAGTCCTCGTTTTATCCCATTGCAAGCTAGGACTTATTCTAATTTCCCTATTTCATTCCCTAAGAAAATTGTCTATAAGTACCTGCAGGCAGGGTAGTAAAACCAGGACTGAATCAACCTGTCCTGAAAATCTGGAGTCAGTTGGCAATCCTAAACACAGCAGACCAACCACAGTCACTTTTGTTTGAAACTAATGTGCCATACAATACACACTGCTGTCTGACTCAGTTTGTGGAAGAACCATATATAAAATGCACTGACTCCTTTGTATATAAAGAAAGTCAAATAGCAAAGGTTGCTATTCCTGGCTGCCACTGCTGTGAAACATACATCTCTCTCTACTGTGCTGCTAAATGCAGAGACAAATACACTCTAACTATGTTGAATATTACATAAACTCTGTAACACCCTACAGAGAAATTACAGTCTCCTTTGATCGATAGCAACAGGCAACCACCTAATTTGCTTTCTCCTTCCTTTATAATTTGTGTATAAAACCTTTTCTTTCACTCTAAAAAAGTGCTTCAGAATCAGAACCTCTCTGAAATCCACTAGGGAAATGACTAAACAAGATGGTGACTGCTCAGTTAAGTTTTTCTTTTACTCTCAGTTTTAAAAACATGAGGAAGTCACACTGGGATAGGCTAGTTAAAAAAGTGTTTCACCTTGATTGGTCCTTCTTCTTCCTTGTTTTTTCTAACCCTGAATCCACTCTGAATGGCATGAAGAGAAAAAGATCTGATATTTTCCTTGAACCATAGAATATAATGTATCAGAAAATGAATGAAACAAACATTTTGGGACATTTTTGAAAACATTTTGAAAACAATAAATCAAACTAAAACTAGACCCATATGTCATCTTTTACCCATTCATTTCAAGTGATTGTACATACCTACTACTTCTTGGAAAGACTGCATGCTATGAAGGAAGTCATGGTATCCCAGCTCTTGCAGACAACAACCCAACATATGAGTCCATCTATCATTGTACAACCCAGCTGTAATCCTCAGGAACCTGACATTGAATGGCAGAAAGACTGATGATGTCATAGACCAGCACAATGCCACATTTTCCAATACACAGCTTCCATTACTAGTGATATGTATTCTTCATGTCAGTCTTTCTACACAGTTAGGAACTTCATGCTAGGCTCTGTGAGGAGGGTAACTTCTCCTTCACTGACAGGAAATTCAGGCCAGGTTCCAGGGCAAGGCAGCTTCTCCCTTCCAGACAGAAATTTCAGGCCAGACTCCATCAGTAGGGTGTCTTCTCCCTCACAAACTGTAATTCAGTCTGGGTTCCATGGACATTATTGGATGGCACGGAGCATAGTGACTTTGATGTTTCAGATGATATCTTCGAGGCCATTACTTACCTACTCTATAACCATGGTAGGCTGTAAGGCTTCTTTATGATTTCTGGTGGCCTTGGTGCATACAGACCATTTCTTAATCAATATTGCTTAGATTGATGTGCACCATGTTGGCATTACTGTGCTGGTCTTGTACGGAGATATCAAAAGTTTCACTACAATGTAGAAAAAAATGAATTCTGAATTCACAAATAGATACTTGGAATGGGCTAAGATTAGCTCTACCTGCAGGGAAGAGCCTTGCTGTTCCCTAGTGAAGCAGTCTGGAGCTTCACCTTTACCAGCTTACGTTCCCCTTGGGAAGAACCTTTGGGTGCTGGGGCCAGCAGGAATAGGTGAGTGCCTCTGCTGATGACTAGGGATGTGGTCCAAGGCCAGGCTAGGATCATAGCAGGCAGTGACAGGAAAGTTACAAAGTACCCTACTGATGATATCATCCTCTTCCCCCTTTATAAGGGCAGTTCCCCCAATGCATTCTGCCTCAGCAACAGGTCCAGCTATGATTGTAGTGAATGTTGCTTCCTGCCTCCGTCTGCCCAGCATGTTCCTGACTTAATCTGCCCAGCCTCTTCCTTGGATGGATACCTGGTTTTGAACCTTGCTTGGACTTTCATTATGCCTGATCACTGTGGCGGTGGTGGTAGGAGCTGCAGCGGTGGCGAGGGGGATCTTGTGAGGTGTAGTGGTCCTGCCATCCCAACTCCCTCCCCCATTCCCCGGTGGCGGAGGGACAGGCTCAGACCCCTTTCACTCTATCCTTACAGGACCCAACTCCTTTGCTCTCCCATTCCCCTCTACACTGAACCCCTTAAACTGTAATCTATAAGTGGAGAGCTGGGGGGGGGGGAGGTAGAGAATCTCTCTCTCATACAGCCCCCTACATAGGCTTCCTCTCTCTCTCTCTTGCACATACACTCTCCCTCTGTCCCTCACACACGCATGCCCAATCCCTCTCACACACATACACAATCCTTCATGTAGTCTCCCTCTCTCTCTGGAACTCACACTCGCCTTCAGCACACATTACCATACTTCTCTCTCACACAGTTAAAATGGGTGGGATTTTTGTCCCCTCCCCACCTAAGTCTTTGCTCTGCACTCGCAAGAGCTTGCAAAGTTCCTATGCCAGTTGTGTCTGGGAGAGAGAGGAAAACACTCTGTGTCCCCCCCTAGCAAAGGGCAGGTGGTAAACACCGCAACAGATTTGGGACACGTTGCCTAGCTTACTTTGCTCTTTCTGGCAGACCTGTGCCTTTAAGAAAGCTGATCATGGGCTTGAGAGGAGGAGGGCTCTAGCTTTCACTTTTGTCATGGTGCTTTGCTGGGAGTGGGGGTGGAGTGATGCCCATGTAAACTCTTCCCGTGGTGGCTGAGACCCATGGGCGGGCTGACAGCACTGCCTTCCCCCTCCCCCCCCCCCCCCCCACAGTTGCGGGATATTTACTTGGCTTCTCCTTATCTGCGGGACTCAGGGGGCGGGGGAGGAGGGCAAGCTGTTCTCTGTTCAACTCTTTGCGCTTTGGCTGCTGCAGGCTGCAGCTGCTAGTGATCTCTTCACAGCCGCTTTCTACTGCATTTGCTCTGCTCCAGCTGGCCCAATGGTGGGCATGTGCTTGCCTAAAGGGCATAGGAAGAGGCAGGAGCTGGCAGTGTTTGGTGGCCTCCTGACATGAGAGGGGTCAATGGCATCAAGCCATGTCGGGGACAGCAGCAGCTAGCCAGAGTGTGCCAGCCATGAAGGTGTATTTAATCAGAAAAACAGAGATAACGAACTTTGGCCAGAATGGCAAAATGTGGTTGAATTATCTCATATGCCTTTTTAACTAGGCCTCTCTGAGGAATATCAGCTCCTTTACGTAAACAGAGCTCCTGAGGCAAAAAGGCCAGATGTGTGTTTAAGGATGCCACATGCCACAAGACTGGAATTTATGTACCCTGGTCAGAAGAGGACACACTACAGGAGGTGTCACATGCCGGGGGGGGGGGGGGGGGGGGGGGGGAGTTCCAACTATTTGAAGTGATGGAGAAATCTCATTTCATGCTCTTATTTGCCTATGTAGGACCTCTTACATATGCATATCCAGGCTTTAAAAAAAAACAGCATGGGAGAGGGGCTTAAGAGGGAGACAGTGGAAGATGACCCAGTAACACCAGAAGACGACACCTATGCCATCGTTCCCTGCCCCTTCCTACAGCCCAGAAGACAAGCTTTAACATTGTGGAGCACTGCATGGATGGCGAACTACAGCACCTATCCTGGCTCAGCCACAGAGACCTAGGGTGAGATTGAAAGTATTTTCCAAAGTTATGAGGATATTTAGCTCAGTTTATTAATAGTACCCTAAGCAAGTCAAGGTTATTCTGACATGAGAGCCTGAATTTATCTAAAAATGCTTTATTTACTTTGTTAAAATGTAGTATACATTTCTGACATAAGTGGCATAAGTAGTGTGTATTATTCTGAGCAATAAGTCTGAAATTATCTCAGAATTAGAAATTTAAACAGTTGTCTTTCCTGAGCTTATCTGATATAAGGTAAATAAGTGGTAATTGGCAGTAGCATTGCCCCTATCTATGCAGAGAGACAGGTAGAGAGAGAAATGGGGGAGGGAAGCAGGCTGTAACCTACAGGTTAAAGGACACCCTTAAATTGCTTACAGTCCTCATGGATTTTGGCCTGGGTTTATATCAGAAGACGTTCCATTTGTGGTGCAGGGTATAACTAAATATGGGGTACCTCATGCTCAAAAATGAGAGCTGGTCTTTTGGTTGGAATTGGTGTGGCATGTAAGAGTGAACTGGGAGAGTTGGCATTCCAGTTCAGGGCAGCCATGTAAGCAGCCTTTCCAACATGTTGTGAGGTCAATATTATGATTGGGATCTGTACTTCCAGCATTCCCTCTAAGATATCTACATTGATGTTTCCCTCTGGAAATGTCCTGGGTCTCAGTCTTGGAGACAACAGATTTAGACTCCTATATTGCTTTGGTTCTGGCAGAAGAGCATATGAATAACATCACAATCATACCATTATTTTGCACTTTTCTTTGCAAGTCCTATATCCTCCCGTCCCCTTCTGCTCATGACACACTCCTCACTGAACTCTGCATCCCCTCAGGAAAGACCCTCCACAAACTCTCCCTGTATGATAACTCTCTCTCCCCTCTCTCTGTGGAGAAACTTCTCTGTCCCCTCCCTTCCTGGGAGACACGCTCGTCCACCATTTCCGCACCTCAGATAGAAATCTGAATAGCCAAATGCCTTTCAGAGACCTGGTTTGTCATCACCAAAAAAATAATGACATGCATGTATTGGTATGTGTGGCAATGCTTGTCTGCTACCTCTACAGCCATCTACAAGTCTTTGATCAGTCCCTTGAATATCCAAAAGCACAGAATATCCTGCATTTTCCATTCCATTGGGATGAGGGTGAAGGGTCATGATTGTTCTTTTCCAGTGTCTCACTTATGTGCCTTGATGAAGCTGAATTTCTCCTTTAGGTTCACCTTTATATCCTTGCAGTGATGGGTTTACTGCTCCATGATGCCTGTAAGACGTCCAAGGCTGCTGAATGATCATATGATTCTTCAATAGATGTTCTTCACTGCCCTTGGTGCCTTCTGGGATTACCTTTCATTGAAAGCTTTGTAGTATTTCATCACTTTCTGTATTATTTCTGATCCATCCTGAAATTAACTGTCAATATATATTGGCTGCCACATAATGTACTGTCTCCTTCCTGTGATGTTAATTCTGTCTGGATCTCTTGAAGATCCCTTCCTGCATGACATTGACTCACTCCCTGCTTCCCTTCTTCCCTGCTTCCCTTCCATCCATTTCTTCTTCCTCTGCTGCTGATTCTCCTATCACTTTCTTTACTGCTTCCCTACCAGCCACCCAACTTCAATGGCTTGCCCACTATCCTTTCATTCCTCCCTCCTGCTAGCAATCTTCTGTTCAATCTTAATTACTGCTTTTGCTGATGTCCTCATACTGCTCTAACCCTCCTTCTCAATCTAAAACTCCTCCCTTCCCTTTCTCACCTGTCATTCCTTAGCACTATCCTCACTACCTTCATTCATTCCAGAAACCTGTTTACAATGGCCACTCACTTCCTTTCCACTCATCAACTTCACACATATGCCTACAAATGCCACTCTTTCAAACTATATATTGTAATGGTTATTGATGATTGGGTGGATCCTTGGACACTGTGGCAGCTGACCACGCCCATGGGGGCAGTCCCATGAAGGACCACAGTGTCAGGCTAGACTCTGGACACACAAACACAGATTTGAATCTTTATTTAAAAAGTTTTGGAAACCACCAGAGGTGGCAGTAGTGAGTAGTAGATGTTGAGCCCGGCTGGGCGAGTATCCCACAGGATGCTGGAACAGCGAATCCTCTGCTTGGCTGTGCTATAGTGGAAAGAGACTTAGAGTTATGAGTACACAGTGAGAAACATACAGAGTCCCAGGTAGAATAGGAGAAGCCCTGAGACAGGGAGAGCAGGACCTCGAGGAGCGAGTACCTGATCCCTTAGAGTAGAGAGACTCAGTGGTATTGTACTCACACAGCGATTCCACTAGACGAGAGATCTGGCAGTGGAACATAGGGCGGGCCCTCAAGGAGCGAGTACCTGGTTCCAGGGAATAGATGGTAATTGTATTCACAGATGAAAACTGTTAGTGAAGTCTTCCAAGTAGAAAAGGTTGTAGATGCAGGCAGCGACTCAGGGAATATGGGCCCTCGAGGAGCGAGTACCGGTTTCCTGATAGCACTTGAAAGAAGCAGAAGAGGCCCCTGAGGAGCGGGTACCCCGTTAGCAGTAAGAGTTCCAGATAACGCTGGAATGGCAGTGTAGCTTCGGTACGGAGAACGAATCCCATCCATAGTGTTCTGGTTGCTAACTCGATTAGCTAGCAAAAGTAGTAGGCTTAAATATGCGGGCAGTGTGACATCATCTCAGGGGGACACCCCTGAGGTTCGCGCCAATGAGGAAATAAAGATGAGGGCGGAGTGCGCATGCGCGCCCTATGGTAGCTTGGAGGAGCATGGCGGGAAGCAGCACCAAAGCCGGTCTGGGGACGCCGGAAAGGATGGCAGACAGATGCCGCGGCAGCCAATAGTCCAAGGTGAGCGGGAGGAGCCGCAAGAAGAGTGAGGTAGGTTTTGTGAAGCCGTCGTAGACCGACGGTTGCAACATATATGCAGAAAGACCAAAACAAGACAAACAGGACAAACCAGCAAATACTCACATATTATTTTTAACAAAGTTAGACAGCAGACTGTAAGAAAGGAATAAATGAGTATTAACTTATTCAGTTTAGTATATTGATCCCTTAATTTTTGAAATACTGACTTAAGTTGACATTCTTTAAGTGAAATGTGAGGTGAATATTCTGCTTAGTGAAATTCCTCATTCCTATTTCAATTAATCATCCACTCCGAGCTTTCAAAAGATCAGGCCTATATAATCATCACAGCTTTACTAGAAGTAGCTAAATTTGAAAAGGTCAGTAAAAAGTAATCAAACTTGTGAAAAGCAGAACCTGCTCTAATTCCTAAACTATATGAATTACCTCTATTAACAATAGTAAAGAGTTCAGGGCATGACATAGTTAGAACTAATAGAAAAACCTTGTCTAGGTCCTTTTAAGAGACAGTTATTGCAGTTATTTGCATTGCTTCAGTGACAGAGAAAAGTTTGGTTTTCATGTTTTGTTTCTAATTAATAAGCGTCTAGCACTTTGAAAAAATATTGTCAATTAAATGGGATGTGAGTCAGTGGATTCCATGACACATTACTTGAAACTGAACTAAAAGGATGTCAGTGTTCTGTTAGGATACAGTGAATTCTGGTTGTGTTATCCTGAGTATAAAGCAATAATCCTGCTATAGAAATGTGACCTAGTTTTAGGTAACACATGCTGGTCTTGAAAAGGTCAGTTTTCAAAGGGCTTAAGGCATCTAACTTTTGGATTTAGATAATTAAATTCGGCACATTGAAAATTCACTGTGTTTGAGCACCTAAATTCAAGCACCTATTTTTACTAGTTGCCTAAAAAGTGGGAAATGAAAGGATTGGGGTCAGGTTGAGTAAGGGCAGTTAGACACTTAGGGGGTCATTTACTAAGCGTATCACACGCGATAAGGGACTTTTAGCACGTGAAAAGTCCCTTATCTCATGCGATACCAGAACGGGGGCGGAGTCGTGCAGCCTCAGCCCCGGAAGAGGAGGAGTCGGGGCAGCACCGGGGCTGACACTGCGAAGACTGTGCAGACAGCGAAAGGTAAGCACCTTTATCGCTGCCGGTTTCGTGCAGAATAACTACACCTTTTATGGTGTAATTATTCGGGGCGACGTCGGCAGCAATCGCACTGCGGAGGTGCGATCGCTGCCGGCTAGCGCAGGACCGTCCCCCGCTTTACCCCCCCCCCATTGCTGCCAGGATTCAAAGAGCCCGGCAGTATTAGTAAATCCAGGCCCTAATGCTGTTTTCCAGTACACCTAAATCAGGTGGTCAAATATAAACACTGCCAGAGTAGCTTCAGATCTACAGAAGCTGCTCAAATGCTATCAACTGTGGAAGTAAATGTATTAGTGTGAGGGACTACGTAACCATCCACCTCTCATGATCCCCTCTCCTACCCACCCAATTGAAAATAAGCTTGCATGACTGACAGCCTCCCGAAACCTCCCTAATTTTGCCCAGTTGAGAATTATGTGGCAGCCAACAGCTATCATCCTTCACTCCCTCCCCCACCCACTCGAAGAATAATAGGAGCAGGGCAAGGGTGACCTGAACCCCATCTCCAAATTCCAGAAGCACTCTTGCCCTAAAATGTTTCAGAGCCAAGACAGGAGGACACAAGTTTATGGTCCCCTGGCTTGGTATCTAGCATTGCTCTGACAGAGTAGATGCAGTTCAAAGAAGGATTACCAAAATGATCCATAATATTTATAAAATGAGACACTGGGTTCTAAAAATGGATATTCTATAGGAAAGAGGGGAGAAGGGGAATATGTTAGAGGCATTCAAATACCTTAAGAGGTAGATTTTTAAAAATGTGCATCCATGTGTACGCACTACCCGGTGTTCACACATGGATGCACAATTTTATAACATACGCACGCCAGCACGCATGTTAGGAAATCCCAAGCGGTGCGCACACGGGGGTAGAATTTTGCTAATTTGCGTGGCAACAAGATCGGGGTTCCCCCAGTTTCCTCCCAGTCCAATCCAATTGAGGAGCAGATTGGGAGGGAACTTCCCTACCCCCTACCCTAACCTCCCTTCCCCTCTCCTACCCACCCCTATCCCTATCCTAGGTACCCCCAATTTAAAATGTACCTTTTGCTCCTCCAAAGGTACAGTAGCAGGTTGCGTGCCCTGGCACGCAATCCCCCAGCACAGCAGCAAATGTACCGGCCACCTCCAACCCCGCCCTGCCCCCCGGACCGCCCCTTTGCCGAGGCCTGGCTCTTTAGCGTGTAACAGGGGTTACGCGCGTGGCTGGGCCTTGCGCTTGCTGCGCGCATTTTAAAAGGGGCCCAGCCACGCGCGTAACGCCTGTTACACGCTAAAGAGCCAGGCCTCGGCAAAGGGGCGGTCCAGGGCACGCAACCTGCTACTGCACCTTTGGAGGAGCAAAAGGTACATTTTAAAAATTGGGGGTACCTAGGATAGGGATAGGGGTGGGTAGGGAAGGGGAAGGGGAAGGGAGGTTAGGGTAGGGGGTAGGGAATCTGCTCCTCAATTGGAGCAGAGCAAAAGGTTATGACATGAGTCTAAAAGTATGCAGACTCGAGTGCAAGATAAGGAACTATTTCTTCACAGATAAGGTAATAGGTAAATGGAATACTCTCCCACTGGAGGTTGTAGAGGCGAAAAATATCTGTAAATCATTGGCTAAACAAAGAGAATTCTTAGATAAGAGGAAATCATTTTAAAACCATGAAATAGGGTAGGCTTTGTGCTATTGAATCATGAATGAGCAGCCTAAATAGGTCCTTAGGCTTAAATTCAAAAAGCATAGGGCGGGACCAATATCATGGATAGTGGTCCTGCAATATTTTGCACCTACCCCACGGCAGTATCACTGCATTCTTTTGTCACACAGAAAAAGTCCATGAGACAAAAGAAGACTACATGGCCTAGTAGATGCTTGATGATGGACCCCACTGCATTGGGCTGCCATTGCTTTAAAGGACCATGCAGCCCTACATGACCCCACCAAGAAACATTTAAGAAAAGTCACCGAGGGTCTTATTAGACCCTTTGCCCACTTTAGGGCAGCCATTTGAGGCAGCCCCACAAAAAATAAGTTTAAAAATAGAAAAGTCTGCCACCATGAAGCGATCACCAGCCATCTGGACCAAACCCCTCTCCAATCAAGCAAATATCCCTCCTGGGTCCATTAGCTGCCCCACTGCTTATGGCATACCACCCCACCTCCAAAAGCTTTTCCCCCACCTCCCTTTCTATATAAAGACTAGACTAATGGGGCTTCCCACTACCCAAAGCCTCTAAAATTACCTGGTAGGTTAGTGGCCCCCACCGCAGACCATCTCCAACATTCTTATACCTTTAAAATAATCATTGATGGCAAATAGGAGGGCCCAGGATGCCCATTAGCCCTGGATCCGGTCATCTACATTTTCTAAAATGGCACTGATTGGACTTTGCCCCACCACATGGAAAATGGAGCCACATGGTAGGGGCAAAGGCCAGTTGGAAAATAGCACTGACTAGACCTGGGGCTAGGGGGTACCCAGGACCCTCCTACTTGCCAGTAATCATTGTTATAAGGGAAATGGTGTGTATGTGTGTGGGGGCGGGGGGGAGAGGGGTGTCTGGGATTGAGGCCACAAAATGGAAGAGATGTTCTTGGCAATCATGATCTTGTGTGAGAGTGAGAGTGAGCAAGTATTATGTATGTTAGAGTTGTGCAATTCCTACTATTCTCTTATTTGACTTTCTCTTTTTGGTTGAATGGTTTGAGAGATGAAGCATGACTATGGTTGGTTTGCTGGATTCAATAATCATACTCCATAGTTCTTCTATTAAGTTTGTTTTCTGAATTGATATTCTTTCTATCTTCAATCTCCTTTCTCTGCCTCTTCACCCAAAGATAGTGTGTTTTGTGAAGTGTCATTAAATATAGCAAATAAGTGCATATACACAAAAGGTTATTATGCAAGCTGAGGCCATTTAGCCTGCACAAAAATTTGCATGCTATGCACTTGAAGGACAAATTTCAGAACGTTTTGCACAGTTAAATTGGTGTTTACCCATTTAAAAAGCATGCATGAAAATGTTTCTTACCCACTTACTGCATAGAAAAGTACTCATGCTGTGCACTTTTACCCACAGGAAAAAAATGGTGTGGTAAGGTTAGAGAAAGAAAGTACGCACAGTGATTTCATTTTTAAATTCCCACATAAATATGCCTACTTTCTATCTGCTTGAAAGGGAACCACATTTTCCAGCCAGTCCCAATTTTCAAAGGGAAACTCAGAGAGGAGTTTCCGGTTGAAAATTAGTTTATAGGCTTATGGGTGCAGTATAGCCATGGGCTTACGAATCCTTTTCATAATTATAATAATAATCATAAAAAATTTGTCCTATAAAGGTCTAGTGTGCATACTAAACCAATGTCAGATGACATTAGTGGTAACATGCAAAAATTGGTACATGCCAGCTTTAGCAGGAACAAGGAAAATAGTGTGTTATACTGTCCCGCACTTGATATAGTTTGTGTTTGCTAAAATCTAAAATTTAACTTTTCAGGTCAGGTGTTAACTTTTTAGCTGTCACTAGCTTTTTAGCTATTGAAAGGGATCAACAGCCAGCATTCATTTTAGCGGAAAGAAGCTGGTCATATAATACTACAAAATGAAGACGACATAATGATTTATAGCCTCAAATAATTCCTCTAGGTCATGTAGAATGGCAGAATTGTGAGTGATCATTGCTGTTATGGAATGTGGTTAGTTCAGCCAAAGGCCACTACAGGTTTTCTGTCTTGAGTCAAAAACGTAGTCTGGGCATTAAGAACTTCTTTGATATCAACAATTAATTTTTTTTGACTACAGAGCTGTTTTCAGAGAGGTTTTAAACTCTTTCAGACTATCATTCAGCTATTCTCTCACCAATAGGGTTGGCAGTACATTAGAGAGTCATCACCCACAGTGGCCCCATGTTTCCTCTTATTGTTCACAAGGCATAACCAGGTGTTTATCAGTTCAGAAATTTTATTTTGATGTCTGATCATGTTTGTATCTAAGTTGTTTGATTCCCTGTTCTTTGATGTATTTATCCTTTTAATTAGTTTATGATTTAAAACTTTAATTTATTATTATTGTTATTATTATTTGTATTTTACTATTTGTTGAAGCATTGTTCACTAATTTAGGCTGACTTTTCAGCTGCCATGAACTTTTAGAAGAGATAGGGAATACATCATAAAGCCACAAGTATATTAAGAAAAATAACTAAGCAAACAAGCCAATCCTGGATCCAATACTCAGGGTACTTGCAGAGGGTGGATCATTGTATGATGTGCCTCTAGAATTAGACAGGCAGATTTCCCTCCCTAGCACCAATGGGATGGATTTGGCAGGGCAGAATCCTTTGGAGGTAAAAGATGGAGGTAATGTGGCTGTTGTGGCAGGAGGAGTTATGGGGATATGAAGGAGAAGGAAAAAGCAGCAAAGAGAGAGAAGAGAAGGCTATAGAGAAGAGATACCAACATGCACTTGAGAACTTCAAAAATATATCATGACATGTGTTTCCATGCAATAGTTTAAGACAGAACAAAGATTTTTACAGCAATTAACACTCGGGCCGATACAGTAAAGTGCGCTCCAGCGGAGTGCACAGTTAGCCTGTGTTTGGCCGCGTGTTTTCGATGCACTATTTTTACCCCTTAAACAGTAAGGGGTAATAGCGCATCAAAAATGTGCGGCCAACCCCCTCCCCAAAAAATTAATAGCGCCCGCAACATGCAAATGCATGTTGATGGGCCTATTAGTTATTCCCACACGATACAGAAATTAAAATGTGCAGCAAAGTCACACATTTTACTTTCAGAAATTAACGCCTGCCAAAGCAAGGAGTTAATTTTGGCCAGCACCAAGAAAAGCAAAAAAAACTGCTTTTCTATACACCCTCCAACTTAATATCGTAGTGGATTGGAAGACGGATGCTCAAGTTAGCCGGCATCCGTTTTCCAAACCCGTGGCTGTCAACGGGTTTGAGAACCGATGCCGGTAAAATTGAGCACTAGCTGTCAAATCTGCTGACAGCTGCTGCTTCTGTCAAAAAGGAAGCGCTAGGGACATGCTAGTGTCCATAGCGCCTCCTTTTACCGTGGGCCCTCATTTGAATGCGGGCCGATACTGAATCGTGTGCCCAGGAGAGTGGCCTGTGCGCGCGTTGGGAGTGGGCGCTCGCCAGATCTCCCTCGCTTCTTTGTGTATCGGCCCGACTGTTAGTGCAGTCAAAGACCTGAGTCATGGCAGGCAATTCCTCCATAATTCATCCCCTTTCATTCTCCTTTCTCTCTACAACCTCATGTCCTTTAATTCCACTGTTTCAAGAGCCTTACTGATATACAAAAGAGATTGATAGAAATTTGACACTTCATCTGGTTTGTCCTTTCTTGCTTATGTAACATGCATATCCTCTGGAAATCCATAGGATAATATCCCACAAATCAGAGGTAAATTAGGAACAAAATGTCCCAATAATCATTTATTCACAGCCTATTTTACAACTTACAATTTTTTATTTTTTATTTGTTGCAACCAAACCTTGTGTTCTTCATTTACATAAAATTTATGAATACATTATAAAAACATTATCTCCAACATTTAGAAATATAATTCCCAATAACCCCACTCATACATTACCCATTACAAAGTTCCTCAAGAGAGGCTTCTAGGAAAAGTAAAAAGTCATGAGATAGGTGGTGATGTCCTTTCGTGGATTACAAACTGGCTAAAAGACAGGAAACAGAGAGTAGGATTAAATGGACTATTTTGTCAGTAGAAGGGAATGGGCAGTGGAGTGCCTCAGGGATCTGTATTGGGACCCTTACTTTTCAATATAATAATAAATGATCTGGAAAGAAATACGACGAGTGTGGAAATTTGCAGATGATAAAAAATTGTTCAGAGTAGTTAAATCACAAGCAGATTATGATAAATTGCAGGTAGACCTTGTGAGACTGGAAAATTGGGCATCAAAATGGCAGATGAAATTTAATGTGGATAAGTGCAAGGTGATGCATATAGGGAAAAAAACCCATGCTATAATTACACAATGTTAGGTTCCATATTAGGAGCTAACAACCAAGAAAGAGATCTAGGCATCATAATGCATAACACATTAAAATCATTGGTTCAGTTTGCTGCTGCAGTCAAAATAGCAAATAGAATGTTTGGAATTATTAGAAAGGGATTGGTGAATAAAACGGAAAATGTCATTATGCCTCTGTATTGCTCCATGTTTAGACTGCACCTTGAATACTGTGTACAATTCTGGTTGCCGCATCTCAAAAAAGATATAGATGCAATGGAGAAGGTATAGAGAAGGGCGACCAAAATCATAAGGGGAATGGAACAGCTCCCTTATGAGGAAAGACTAAAGAGGTTAGGACTTTTCAGCTTGGAGAAGAGACAGCTGAGGGGGAATATGATAGAGGTGTTTAAAATCATGAGAGGTCTAGAACAGGTAGATGTGAATCGGTTATTTACTCTTTCAGATAATAGAAAGACTAGGGGGCACTCCATGAAGTTAGCACGTGGAACATTTAAAACTAATCGGAGAAAGTTCTTTTCCAATCAATGCACAATTAAATGCTGGAATTTGTTGCCAGAGGATGTGGTTAGTGCAGTTAGTATAGCTGTGTTTAAAAAAGGATTAGATAAATTCATGTAGGAGAAGTACATTACCTGCTATTAATTAAGGGTGTTATTTTCTAAAGCTAGTGCATGTGATAGCTAGATCAGGGAGGAGACAGGGAGGAGAGCCACCGGAAGGGGAGGAGTCGGGGCGGCACCAGGGCAGACACTGCGAAGACAGCGTGGACGGCAAAAAGGTAAGGAGCTTTTTCGCTTCCAATTTCGCGCCCAATAGCACCAACCTTTACGATGGTGCTATTGGGTGCGAAAGCTGGCAGCGATTACACCGCAGAGGTGCGATCATTTCCGGCTTTTGCAGGCCCGCCCCCCGCCCCGACCCCCCATGTACCTCGCAATTCATGATGCCACGGTAGGTTAGAAAATCTAGGCCTAAGTTGACTTAGAAAATAGCCACTGCTATTACTAGCAACAGTAACATGGAATAGACTTAGTTTTTGGGTACTTGCCAGGTCCTTGTGGCCTGGATTGGCCATTGTTGGAAATAGGATGCTGGGCTTGATGGACCCTTGGTCTGACCCAGTATGGCATGTTCTTATTGGTATGCTATTGAGGCTAACAAATCATTTATGCACAAAAATTGAATGTATATTTAAAATGCAGATAAGTAGCATTTTAGCATGTATTTATCATTTTTACCTCTATGCCTGATGCACAAGACTTTGCTTACTCAGTTTTTCCCATTAACTATTTCACTTCTGGACACCACATGAAATTAAAGCAAGGGTCAAAAGATGAACTGTTTGAAAATCGTGCAGGCAGGAAAAATGCCTTTCATAATTGTGCATCTTTCCTTGTCCTACTTTGGAAACATTTTCAACTGGACTTTAATTTTTCATCTTTCTCTATTCCTCTTTTGCATAGTATATAAGCTTAACAGATTTTTCTTTAATTTCTACAAATGTGGTTACAACCTTATTAGTATTTGTAATAGCATTTATTTTATTTATTTGCAAGTTTTATATGCCATGCTATCCTGGGTATTTACTGAAGAAATACATCAGTATCATGACAATACAAAGGTAATAAGGGATGGAAAGAAACTACAAACTGATGAACCGAGCTCTGTTGTGATTCGGAAGGTGGGCCCCTGTTCCAAGGTAGAGTGAATCCTACCGAAGAGAGAGTCAACCCTCTAAGGTAACTACTGTCAGAGGGCGAGGCCAGGTGAATCAGTAGCTGGATGAAGACTTCGCCCTGGAAGCTTGTGATCCCCCCAGGAGGAGCTGTAGAGATCCGGCCTCTGAGACTTTAGGAGACTCACTGAAGATGGAAGATAATCTGGAAGCAGGCGCCTCCTGCAGGTCATGAATTCCAAATAGTTGAAGACTTCGCTCTGAAAGCTCATGATCCCCCCAGGAGGAGCCTGTAGAGATCCGGCCGCTGGGACTTAGGAGACTCACTGAAGATAGTCTGGATGCAGGCGCCTCCTGCAGGTCGTGGATTCCAGACAGCTGGCGCCTCCAGCAGGTCATAGCCAGTCCAGGAGTAGAGCTGAAGAATGGTCCGCAGCGGGTCCGATGGTCGATTCCAGAAGGAGGTTGAAAGCCAGTCCAGGAGCAAGTCAGGAGAATGGTCTGAAGCCAGTCCAGGAGTAAACCAGGAGTAGTTTCAGAAGTCAGAGAAGTACGGAAGTCGGTCCAAGGATCAGAAGCCAAGAGTCGGTCCAACGAGGGAGAAGAGCAGGATCGGGACGAAGACCAGGACTGAAACCAGGGACGAAGACACTGGAACCACCAAGCCGGAAGACTCAATAATCCTAACCAAGTCATACTGTATATATTGTATATAGGATATATGCTACAAATTTATACTCACATTCTTTTGTATTCATATGTTATAATGTTTTTTACTACAATAGTTTAATTAATTTGTTATCTTGTTGAATGTAAAATAGGGCAGTTCCCGCCCTATTCAACCTGTTATCTGGAAACCGATGTGATATCTCGATCGAATGTCGGTATACAAAATAAATAAATAAATAAATAAATAAATACCAAGGCAAGGTCTGAGGAACAGACCTTGCCTTAAATACCTGAGGCAAGGGAGGATTCCCAGGAAGGAGCCACGACAGCTTTCTGTTGTGGCCCCTTTAAATCTTATCTTCAGCCGCGTGCGCGGTTCTAAGACAACCAGGAGGGGGAGGAGTCATCCCGGCCGTGCAGGGCCCAGCAGCCAGCCTCAGCAGCGGCCATGGCCGTGCAGAGAACGCTGAAGGAGGCTGCCTGCTCCTGCAGGAGCCTCGAAGCCAACCCGATGCCATGGTTGAGTGCTTGGTCCCGGCCGTGGACTGCTGCGGCTGGCGATCATGACAGTCGGCCCCAGTCACAGCCCGCCATGGCCAACTGCCATAACATTACCCCTTCCTTTAGGCCTCCCTCTAGAAGGCTTGGCTTTACCTGGATGTTCATTGTGAAAGTTCTTGAGAAGAGTCTTATCCAGGATGTTCTTAGCAGGCTCCCAAGAATTCTCCTCAGGTCCAAATCCTTCCTACGCTAGGAGGTATTCCCATATGTTGCCTCATTTCCGGACATCTAGTACTTCACACACTTGATATATAGTCTCCTCTTCTGCCCTGGGTTAGGGAACGTCAGGGACCTTCCGAGTAGGCCAAGTGAGGATCAATGGCTTCAGGAGTGACGTGTGGAAGGAGTTATGGATACGCAATGTGGCCGGTAAACAACACTGGTAAGTCACAGGACCAAGCTGTTGCAGCACCGGAAAGGGCCCAATATAACGTGGGGCCAAGCGCATGGAAGGAACTCTCAACCGGATGTGCCTGGTGCTAAGCCACATTTTTTCTCCTGGACGAAACTGTGGTGCTCGCCGCCGATGTTTGTCAGCAAACATATTGGCGGTGTGAGCCGCTTTACGGAGCATGTGTTGAGTATGAATCCAGAGCCGCCGCAACTGTACAGCAGTAAGTTGGGCTGCGGGTGATGGCACCGGCAAGGGCAAAGGCAATGGCGGCCTGGGTTGTCAGCCGAATACAATCTGAAACGGGGAGGCCCCCGTAGAGGCACAGGCATGTGAGTTGTGTGAAAACTCAGCCCATGAGAGGAGTGTCACCCAGTTGTCCTGATAGGAGTTGACATACATCCGAAGCAGGGGTGGATTGGCCTATCGGGGGATCGAGCATCCCCCGGTGGGCCAATCACTTCAGTCACGTGGTCTGCCGTGCACGGCCGTGAAAGAGCAGTGCTCGGCAGACCACATGACGTGTCCTGGGTCAGCCAGGGCGGCGAATACCCGGGCCGGTCTGACATTGTGAGTCCACCGCTGATCCAAAGAAATTGCTTTAAAGTACGATTTGTACATTCTGCCTGACCGTTAGCTTGAGGATGAAACGTCGTGGTATAGTCCAGAGAAATGTGAAACATAGATTGAGCCAATAACGGGCCGTGAACTGAGATCCGCGATCAGATGCAATGTATTGTGGAAGACCATGGAGGCAGAAGATATGGAGCATGAATAGTTGGGCCAAGCGAGGAGCGGACGGGAGGGAGGGTAGTGGGATAAAGTGGGCCATTTTTGAAAATCGATCCACTACTACCAAAATTACTGTGTTGCCCTCTGAAGGCAGAAGATCCAAAATAAAGTCTGTGGAAATGTGTGTTCAAGGCCTTCTGGGGGTAGGTAACAGCCGTAAAAGTCCAAGTATTTCCAGTGGGAATTTTGTGTTGCGCACAGGTTGGGCAAGAATCCACATATGCTCGAATGTCCTTGCGCATCTCCGCCCACCAATAATATTGTTGAAGGAGCGTTTGCATCCGAGCTCATCCCAGATGACCAGCTAACTGCGAATCAGGCCCCCAGGCTAGCACTTTGTTACGCAGTCTCTTAGGCACCACAGTTTTACCAGGTGGAACGGTAAATGTCGCTGAGAGGGTAATGCAAGCCGGGTCTATAATATGTTGAATAGGCTCATCGATGTCTTCTGCAGAAAAGGATCGGGATAAGGCATCTGCCTTAATATTCGTGATCACCAGTTGATATCACAATTCAAAGTTGAAACGTGTGAAAAAGAGTGCCCACCGTGCTTGACGTGGGTTCAAACGGTGTGCTTGTTGGAGATACACTAGGTTCTTATGATCAGTGTATGCTGTTATACGATGTTGTGCTCCCTCAAGCCACTGCTGCCATTCTTCAAATGCCAGTTTAATGGCAAGAAGTTCTTTATCGCTGATGGAATAATTACGTTCGGCAGATGAAAATTTCTTAGAGAAATAGAAGCAAGGATGAGAAACTCCTGTAGAGTCATTCTGGCTTAAGACAGCTCCAACCCCTTCAGCTGAGGTATCCACTTCTACCACAAACGGACTTCTGGGGTCAGGGTGTTGAAGACAGGGCTTTTTGAGAAAAGAGTTCTTGAGTGCAAGGAACACTTCTTCAGCCTCTACAGGCCAGGACTTAATGCTAGCCCCTTTGCGAGTAAGGGCTGTGAGAGGTGTAGCAAACTTGGAGAAATTTTGAATAAAACTACAATAATTGTTAGCGAAACCAAGGGAACGCTGGAGTTCCCATTGTTGTGCTCCGCGGACGTGGTGCCCCACGACCGCGTCCCCCTACCTGACTCTCAGCACCATGAAAGTCCCGGGGGAGGGCTCCGACTCGGGCCCGTGCTGCCCGCTGCAGGGGAAGCCGTCCTGCTTCCCCCAGCTGCGTCTCTCCTCCACCAGGGAGATCCAAGATGGCCGCCACCATGGGATCCAAGATGGCCGCCGTCATCTCATTTGCATTTAAATGGACCTGGTCCCTTTAACTAGACTCACCTGCTTCCAATGATCCAGAGCAGAGGAAGTATATAGGGAGGCTTCCTCTGCTCATTCCTTGACTTGGCAACGTCTCTTGCGAGTGTTGTTTGAGTCTGCTTGCCTCAGCGAGTTCCTGCTTCTTGCTCCTGTTACGTCTTGGTGTTCCTGGTTCCTGACTTCAGATTGGCTTACAGTGATTCTCTGGTTCCTGACTTCGGATTGGCAAGCGGCGATTCTCTGGTGCATGACTTCGGACTGGTGAGCGACGACCCTTTGGCACTCGACCTAGGACTCCTCCAAGACTCCGTCTCCAAGGGCCCACCTAAGTCCCAGCGGCCCGGGTCCCTACGGGCTCCTCCTGGGGGGACCGCGGGCTTCCAGGGCGAAGCTCCAGTTGGCCTTTGCACCGTTGCTGTGACCTCCCTAGGTCCACCTAAGTCCCAGCGGTCGGGTCCCTATAGGCTCCTCCCGCGGGGACCTCAGACCACCAGTGGTGAAGACTCAGCGCCTCATCTCATCTCTTCGTCGCCTCCGTATTCGCCTCAGCCTCCAGTGCCAAGGGTCAGCTGGTCCTGCCTCCTGTTCTGCCTCGCCACCCGACAAGAGAGCCTACGGACCTTCCGAAAGGTATACCATCCTCTTGTCGGCCAAGGGTCCACAAGCCGGAGCATAACACCCATAACCCGTTAGGTTGGGGCCATTCTTGAATACATTTTAATTTAGAAAGATCCATCTGAAAGCCTTGTTTGGAGATGATATACTCCAGAAATGGTAGTGACTCTTGTTCAAAAATGCAGTTTTCGATTTTAGCATAGAGATTATTTTCTCTTAGCCGTTGTAGAACCAACTTAATGTGTTCACAAGACTGTAGGTCGGAAGAGAAAATCAAAATGTCGTCTAAATAGACGACAACGCAAACATAAAGCAGGTCTCAAAATATCTCATTGATGAGAATCTAAAATACTGCCGGAGCATTAGTAAATCCAAATGGCATGACAAGATATTCGTAATGTCCATCTCTGGTGTTAAAAGCCATCTTCCACGCATCCCAATCTCGTATCCTGATGAGATTATATGCTCCTCAAAGATCCAATTTAGAGAACACCTTGGCTCCCTGTAAACGGTCAAATAGTTCAGCTATGAGTGGCAATGGATACCGATCTTTGATAGTAATGGCATTTAGCCCACGAAAGTCAATAAATTGACGCAGAGTCCCATCTTTCTTTCCAACAAAGAAGAAGCCAGCTCCGGCTGGGGATTTAGAACACCTAATAAATCCCTTCTGTAAATTTTCTTGAATATATTCTGTCATAGCATGGGTCTCCAAGGCAGATAATGGATAGACCCTACCGTGACGCGGGGTAGCTCTGGGAATCAAATTTATACTGCAATCAAATTCTCGGTGAGGAGCAAAGTGTCAGCGGCTTTTTTGGAAAATACGTCCGCAAACTGACTGTATTGTGGCAGTAATCCTTCAAGACGGGAGGTGCAAATGAAAGTACATGAAGCGTTATGTGGTTATGTAGCAGGTCTTATGGCATGCGAGATCCCATTGGAAAAGGGTTAAAAATGTCCAGTCAAACTGTGGATTATGTTTCAACCACGGAATGCCAAGGACTATTGGATGAATAGCTTTCTGGATGACATAAAAAGAAATCTTTTTAGTGTGATTCGGTGCAATGTGGCACTCCATAGGAACCGTATGATGAGTTATCCTCCCAGGCAGAGGATCGCCGTGAATGGAAGATACAATTAACAGCTTCAGACATAGATGAGTAGGAATGTGTAGTTCTATAACATCTTGTAAAATGAAATTTCCTCCGGCTCCAGAATCTACTAAAGCCATAGTGGAGAACTGGTGGTCTCCCAGACACAGGGTGACTTGTACTATTAGTGGGGGAGCCGGAGATGCCTAGGATTATTCCCCCGATGGAGCCTAGGCTTGGGAGTTTCCCGGATGGGTTATACAGTGGTCAATGAGATGGCCTGATCCTCCACAATATAGGCAGAGACCTGCCTTACAGTGTCTTTGCCATTCTTCAGGAGAGAAAGGACCACGGTCTAAATGCATCGGTTCTTCAACTGTCCCTTCTGAGGTAGATGCCGATCTAGAGATGGAAGCCACAGAGCGAGAAGGAGTGGTCACAGCCAAGTGCCTTCTTGTGCTCGATCCCTCGTGAGCTCTCTCCTGGAGACGACGGTCGATCCTAGCTACTAAAGTCAATAATAGAGTCCAAAGAGTAGGTAACTCCAGGGCTGCCATTTCATCCTTAATTCTGGGATACAGACCCTCCAAAAATATGGACCGTAGACAGCTCTCCTCTCAATGGAGTTCAGAAGCAAGAGTTCTAAATTCAATTGTGTAATCAGCCAGTAGCCAACTTCCTTGTCGAAGCTATAAAAGCTTTGAACCTGCGACTACTTGTTTCCCTGGGTCATCAAATACAGTTTGAAACAGTTCCAAGAATTTAGGAAGGTTTTGCAGGATTGGGTCAGACCTTCGCCAGAAGGGAGAGGCCCAGGCCAGGGCCTTACCCTCTAATAGAGACAAGATATAAGTAGTTTTCGTAAGATCATCTGGAAAGAGGGAGGCTTGCAGATGGAAGTGCATGCTGCACTGGTCCAGGAAGCCCTGACACAAGCGAGGGTCACTAGAATAACGTGGAGGAATACGTAATGGAATCCTGGAGTGGTTATTTCCCGGCATCATGGGCGATAATGGTACTGGTGGAGGAGCTGCCTGAGTCACCGCTATAGAGTCAAGACGAGCATTGAGTCGCTCCAAAGAAGACGCCATGGATTATAATATCCGCTGCTGCTCCATGACTTTCTGGGCAGGTCCAGGAATGGCCTGGCATGCTGAAGCCTCTGCCGAGTCCATGGCCTTGGTATTCTGTTGTGATTCGGAAGGTGGACCCCTGTTCCGAGGTAGAATGAATCCTACCAAAGAGAGAGTCAACCCTCTAAGGTAACTACCGTCAGAGGGCAAGGCCAGGTGAATCAGCAGCTGGATGAAGACTTCACCCTGGAAGCTCGTGATCCCCCCAGGAGGAGCCTGTAGAGATCCGGCCGCTGGGACTTTAGGAGACTCACTGAAGACGGAAGATAATTTGGAAGCAGGCGCCTCCTGCAGGTCATGAATTCCAGATAGTTGAAGACTTCGCTCTGGAAGCTCGTGATCCCCCCAGGAGGAGCCTGTAGAGATCCAGCTGCTGGGACATAGGAGACTCAATGAAGACTGAAGATAGTCTGGATGCAGGCGCCTCCTGCAGGTCATGGATTCCAGACAGCTGGCACCTCCAGCAGGTCATAGCCAGTCCAGGAGTAGAGCTGAAGAATTGTCTGCAGCCGGACCGATGGTTGATTCCAGAAGGGGGTTGAAAGCCAGTCCAGGAGCAAGTCCGAAGCCAGTCCAGGAGTAAGCCAGGAGAAGTGTCGGAAGCCGGTCCAGGGTCAAGCCAGAGAAGTACGGAAGTCAGTCCAAGGATCAGAAGCCAAGAGTCGGTCCAACAAGGGAGAAGAGCAGAAGTGGGACGAAGACCAGGACCAAAACCAGGGACGAAGACACTGGAACCACCAAGCCAGAAGCCTCAATACCAAGGCAAGGTCTGCAGACCTTGCCTTAAATACCCGAGGCAAGGGAGGAGTCCCGGGAAGGAGCCATGACAACTTCCTGTTGTGGCCCCTTTAAATCTTATCTTCAGCCGCGCGCATGGCTCTAAGAAAGCCAGGAGGGGGAGGAGTCATCCTGGCCGTGCAGGGCTCAGCGGCCAGCCTCAGCAGCGGCCATGGCCACGCGGAGAACGCTGAAGGAGGCTGCCTGCTCCTGCAGGAGCCTCAAAGCCAACCCGACACTGCGGGTGAGTGCTTGGTCCTGGCCGCGGACTGCCGCGGCCGGTGGCCATGACAGTTAGCCCCGGTCGCAGCCCGCCCCAGCCGTCAGCCATAACAAGCTCGGGATTGTTGATATTTATTTTTATTCATACTGGATTCTCCTTTGATACATCTTGTAAATCAAATAAATAAATGTATGTTGTTTATTAAAATTACCATTAGATGGTACAAATTTATTTTTGTGAACAGGGATCATAACAGATTTTACATATAGAAATTATAATGCAGTGGTCTCTTTTGAAAATTAAAACCTATTTAACAGACGAATCAAGCAACTAGAAAACTTGACTCCCAAAATAAATTTACCATGCAGAGTTCTAGTGGTATTATTGCTCCTGGAAAAAAAAAAAAAAGGGTCCTTGGAGGTTAAGATACCTTTTATTTCAAAACACAAGAATAATTCAAATATGCTTTAGAACATGAACTTTCAAACTCATATAGATTCTTTTTTCAGATGAAAGTAAATGTGCTGTAGGAATTGTTATGTCTGTCACATTCTGCTGCTACAAATCCTCTTTATACCAAATAGATTTGTTGACTTCCAGGCTGTTTGTTATAAAGAAGGGTCACTATGTACAGTATAACATCTGCTCCATTGCAATGCAGGGAATCTTAACTACACTTTGTTCTAGTAACAGCTCTCTAATAATGCTTAAAACATGAAATGTATACTTATATAACATGGTAGCTAGAAAAATGTGAAGTGGAAGCCAAATTCTATGCTCATAATTAGTAGACAAATTAACATTAACATTCCATGAATTGTTCCACAGTGAATGAGCTGCATAGGCAATTCACAGATGGTCTTAATTGGGAAGTTTAAGAACTCATAAAATTGCAATGTATACCTTCCAGGATGTTGGTAACCAGGTGCCCTTAAGAAGAATCCTTGTAGATTGTTATGTGTTTATTAGGCTCTCAGGGTACCATATAAATGAACTGAGGCCATTGAGGTATGAAGGACTAAGAAGGTGAAGGGAGGCTATTGCATAGTACAACAAACATTAAGTTAAATAAGTTTATATTAAAAATGTTTACACTTGCACAAAATTTATGTGTGACCTTTGATATTATCCACTAGGGAGGTGAATCGTTTTTTGACGATTTAAAACAATCGTCAGATATATTTTAAATTGTCAAAAATAGTTAGAGACACGAAACAATAACGATTCCCCCGATCATAAATCCCTTACCCTCCCGAACCCCCCCAAAATGTTTTAAATTACCTGGGGTCCAGTGGGGGGGACCCGGCGCGATCTCCCGCGATCTCCCACTCTCGAGCCACGGCTGCATTAATAGAAATGGCGCTGGTGGCCCTTTGCCCTTACCATATGACAGGGCAAAGGCAGCGCTGGCACCATTTTGGTTCCTGTCACCCGACGTCACAAGTGCAGGAGATCGCTCCCGGACCCCCACTGGACTTTTGTGGGGGTCAGGAGGCCTCCCCAAGCTGGCCAAAAGTCCCTGGGGGTCCAACGGGGGTCCGGGAGCGATCTCCCGGCGCCATTTCTATTAACGCAGCCGTGGCCCGAGAGCGGGAGATCGCGCCGGGACCCCCCCCCCCCCCCCCCCCACTGGACCCCAGGTAATTTAAAACATTTTGGGGGGGTTCGGGGTGGGTTTTAGGGTTGTTTTGATGTGCCGGTTTTCCCGCCCTCCCCCGATTTTTTACGATTAAAAAAAAAAAAACAAAACATGACGATCAGATTTCCCTCCCCCCCCAGCCAAAATCGATTGTTAAGACGATCGATCACACGATTCACATCCCTATTATCCACCCCACTCCCATGGGAAGGGGGTCATTCTCTGCAGAGTACTAACCTACTCTTAAGAAGGATGGGAACATGAGCTCTGTGAATTGGGGACAGGATTAAATCTGTAGGACTTTAAAATGATCATTCTACCAGTTCACTCCAAAATAAAATCAGGCCACACAAACTGTGTTTCAAACAGAAGGGTTTACAGAACAATTAAATGGTTTCAATAGTTAGAAAAATAAACAAGGTGCAAATACACCAAAAAAATTCCAGACAGAGGAAAGAAGATCTTTGGTATCCGGAATTCACATAAAAATGAATCAAATCCTTAGGCGGCTTATGTCTACTCAGAGCAATGAAGTCTCAACATATTTCCACCAACAGCTTTTAACTATTCAGTCCCATAAAACTCACAGTTAAATAATTATTCTCTTGTTCTACAAGTTATTCATAACTGGCTGGCTGGCCCAGGACAAACTTTTCTATGTCTGTCTAGTTGTAAGATCTTCTTCAGTTGAGAACTTTTCTCTTCCACAGAACCGATGGAAGCTCCAGAACAGAGCATAACCCCTTTGGCTGCTCTAACTGGCTGCCCACAAGATGTCTTATTTTATATATTTATAAATCACCCCATTCAAAAGTCTCAAGGTGATGTACAAAAGTCACAAAAAATAAAAATACATAGAAAAAAACCCAAATAATATTATGATAAACAAATAAAACATCAGCATGAGAAAGTAAGGTAAAACATTAACATAGAAACAGAGAAAAGTGATGGCAGAAAAATACCTTAAAGTCTATCTTGTTTACCCATCCGCAGCAACTACTCAGCTCTACAATTTCTTCCTTGCCCTCATAGATTCCCTGTGCATATTCCATGCTATATTGAACTGAGATACTCTCCTGGTATCTACCACATCCATTGGGAGGCTGTTCCATGCATCCACCACCCTCTCTGTAATGAACCATTGCTTTAGTTTAATCTTGAATCTCATCCCTCATTCCAGAGCCTCTTTTCCATTGCAAAGGGCCAGCCTCCTGTGTCTTGATACTTCTGAGGTATTTAAATGTCTCTATTCTAGCTCCCCATCCGGCCTTTCCTCTGGGATATGCATATTTAGATATTTTAGTCTCCCTCATCTGCTTTATAATGACCATGTTAGTAGCCACTCTCTAAAGTGACTCAATCCAGTGTTGCAGATATTGGTATCATCTGCAAAAAGGTACATATATTGCACCATATTACATGTCTCAATATACTCACACTCCACATTCATACTGACAATGTCAATACATATGACAACAAATATTGTACACCAATTAAAATCCACAAAGAATTTACTTATTATTTTATCAATATTGCACTTAACCTACTGCCTATGTCTTCAAAATGTCACATTATATATTTCTCCTTATTAAGAACGTCTTTCCTATTGCTTGCTATTATTACTTCTTTATAGAACTTGCCCTTATATTAATTCCAAAAATACTCCTATTACTTCAAAATACTCCTAATTCAAAATACTCCTATACTTCCGATTCAAGATACTGCTGATTCACTGTACTCCCGACAAGAGCTCTTGTTTCACCCGATGGTTTCATCAGGGGATCAACCTACTGTACTTTTTCCTTCTCGCATATATAGGGAATCTCCAACTTCACCTCTCAGTGAATATACTGATCTTCACCACCTATTCTCACCATAAAAATATACACAATAATTAATTATATCACCTAATCTTTTACATCTCACAAATCACTATATTTAAAACATATTTGTTAAACATTTATTCAACCATCTATTAAAGCTTAATTCCAATGTTATTCAAAAGTATCTGTATGCATATATGTATATCCGGACACAACATTTACACCATTATATATCCCATGCTACTTATTCACAAATATCCCAACTCACCTTATTGAAGCAATGAGTCTATCAACTTATTTCATTCTCGGTTCACCAACCCTGTTCTCCAACAGCTTCGCTATACTCTCCAGATACTGGATACTCTCCGGATACCGGAGAGTATTGCGAAGCTGTTGGAGAACAGGGTTGGTGAACCTAGAATGAAATAAGTTGATAGACTCATTGATTCAATAAGGTGAGTTGGGATATTTGTGAATAAGTAGCATGGGATATATAATATGTATTTTTATTCTATATTTGTTGTCATATGTATTGACATTGTCAGTATGAATGTGGAATGTGAGTGTATTGAGACATGTAATATGGTGCAATATATGTATAAATTGTATTAATGTTTTTAAAGTTTGTTAAAAATAAAATTTGATGATAACATACAGGTATTTTGTTGATAATTATTTATGTAATGTTAATACCTGTCAAATTTACCCTTACATGTATGTTGATATTTGACCATCCTGCACTTTTGGCCACATGGCAACTCATGGCATACGACAGGAGGGGAGGAGCTGGAGCAGGAAGCACACACAATAGAATAAAACAGAAAAGAGCCATACTGTTCCAGGCTCCCTTATCCCTCTTTATCTCACAGTGCAGCTTATTGTTACAGAGTCAGAAAAAAGGAGCTGAAGTAGGGATCAGAGGGTTCTCTCTGCTCATCCCTGTTCTACTCGTAACTTCCCCTCTTCTGCAATTAGCAGCAGTGGAGGACAGGAGGGGAAGGGAGAGAAGGGGTGAAGCTGGAGCTGACAGGATAGCTTTCTGCTCCAGCCCTCACCATCTTGTCCACCCCCACACTCACCCCACCTGCTGTCTGGAGAGATTGGAGTGTACGCAGGTACAGCAGTCCTGCTTCTAAGTTTCTTGAGATTCAGCTGACAGCAGAGGGGAGGAAGAAGTAACCCAGAGGTCCAGTCAGGCCAGAATAATTTGTAGCAAGGGATAGGGAGTGAATGATGAAAGGGGATGAGGGGAGATGGGGGTGAATGTAATTAATGAATACTGTACTTTAGGGAGAAGTGCGTGAAGTGAATGTTGGGGGAGGAGAGGGGTGAGAATGCTTGAAGAAGAAATGGGGTAAAAGTGCATGAATGCTTCTGAGGGCAATGACCTGAAAAGGGACACAGGTTTTAAGAATTGACGGAGGAGACAACACAAGAAGGAACTTATTCTGTGGGAAGATGTTGATGGGGTTAATATTTTTCCCTCCCATCTCCTTGAAGTCAGTAATGCAAATTGGATTGACTGGCACCTTATTCCTCCCCAAAGTCCATGCTGCCACCTGTTCTGCAACAGGTATGAAGGTACCAGGACTTGGATGAGGAAAATAGAGGGAGGGAGAGAGGGCCAGGATAGGGTGCTTTATGAGAGTCATGTGAGGGGAGTGGAGATGTCATCTAAAAGCCAGGGGTATGGATAGAAGAGCTTCAAAAGAACAGTGAAAGGCAGCAGAGGATGGTGAGAGAACCAGAAGGAGGATATATGTGCAAGAAAGTCTGCAATGGTGATTGTGGGGAGGGTAAAAAAAATAGAAATGGTGTCACCGTGGAGCAGAAGTGGTAATGGGGAGGAGGGTGTGGGAATGAAAGGAAAGAGAGGATAAGGATGAGTGACAGTCATAGATAGTGAAGGTGGAAGAAAGAGTGAGAAAGAGCTAGAGGTGATGAAGGGGGGAGGGATGGTGACTGAGCCAGAAAGAGTGATAGGGCAGGGGAGAGAAATGAAACTAGAGGGTGATGGGAGTGGAGGGGTGATAAAGTTAGAGATAGTGATTGGATGGGGAAGGCTTTGAGCAACACACATGGGCTGAGGAGGGGCAGTGGAAGAGGGAGTGAATGCTTATGGGGGGAGTGACTTCAAAAAGGGGTGAATGTTGTGGGAGAGGTGGTAAAGGTGAGAGAGCTAGAAGTGGTAATGGTGGAGGGTGTATGTGAGAAAGCCATAGAGGAGACTGGAGGGAAGGGAGGATTAATGTTGAAACCACTACATCCCTGTCATTGTTTTTGTGGGATTTCGGGAAGGTTATGCTGGAGTTGCTAAAATAGATACTAGTAGGGGCAGGGTTGGGGATTGAGAGACTGAGAGGGCCAAGAGAGAGAGAGAGAGAGAGAGAGAGAGAGAGAGACATTGAGCAGAGCATGAGTGAGAGAAAGAGTGTGATGCAGGTCAGAGACAGGTGGGAATAGGATGGGAAGATTGAGAGAGACTGGTGAGGAAACAGAGAGACTGGTAGGAGATTGCATAGACAGAATGGGATTGAGAGACAGAAAGAGAGACTAGTGGAGACAGTGGCGAAACTGAGGGAGAGACTGGGGGAGGATTGAGAGATTGATGGGACAGGATCGGATTGAGAGAGAGAAATATGGAGAAAAGGGTGGGGGAATCAAGAGAGGGACTGGTGGGAGAATTGAGAAATACTGCTGGGGAAAGCATGGAGGATTGAAAGATTTGAGGGATAGGGTGGAGAGCTTGAGAGAGATGTGAGGGGTTTGAGAGAGACTAATGGGAACAGGAAGAGATTGCAAGAGAGACAGAGCAGAATTAGGGTTTGGATGATTGAGAGATATTGCTGGGAATAGGATGGGATTGAAACAGAAAGTGGTAGGGACAGTGTGGGCAAATTGAGAGAGAAATGCTGTTGGAAGAGGTACCCAATCTCACCCTGGTTTGTTTTTTTTTTAATATAAGGATCTTTGATATTGTGCATTCTGATTTAATAGCTCTTGGTACATGAAAGTTTGGCCACCCCGGTATAGATCCTCTTTGTCCAGCTTGCAGTGGACAATACCAGGAGACCCTGGTGAGCTGTTAGTGTGATGGGGAGAGGGCTATCACAATGAATGACGGTGGTATGGGTATGATTGGAGTAATCACACTTAATAGGATTCCCCACTGGGACTTGGTAGGGACCCATTTGCGACTGTGCTCTATTGGATCCTGAATGAGTAGTAGGTGGTCCACCTTGCTGAGACATGGCAGATGGACTGTCCTAGAGTTGGTAGAAGGGTTAAATTTCATACTGTCTGACCGATTGGGTTTTATCATGTTTACGTGTTAATAAGGCTGAACCCTTGATATCCAAGTACTTGTTGAGTGATTATGTCAAATTATGCTGTTGTAAAGGAAGGTGAATGTGAGGAGGCTGGATAGTCCTGGTTGCTCTTGTTGTATTTCCAATATTATAAATATTTGTGAAAATATATATGAACTCATTTTTTGCAGTCATATTTCACAAGTTCCCATATTGTACTTTCCTCAAAGTGCAATACCACATTTAACCAATAGATGCCATAAAAGATCTTTAGTAAACACGAACACTATTCACAGTGCTATATTATGATATTGTATTCATCTTGGATGCTTGAAATATATAAAATGTGCTCTCCACTTGTAAAATAACATCATATTCCAAGGATTTATTGAATCATAAAAGTATTAAAAATCCGTCGCCTTCAAAAATAGATTGGATGGATGTTATAATAGACATTTAGCTACACTGATTTCAATGTTAGCTGTTAATAATATTTTAAAATATGATACAATTACTTTTAAAGTGTCTAACAACATTATTGTTTCTTCACCTTCTACACTGACAAGTAGAAAAAAAACAATGGTTACAATGTATCCAATCTTGCATAATTATTATTGTACAATTGGAACAAATTCCAGTTAAAACACAATGCATTGTATTTTATTGCTGGTATAAATTCATTTTAATGCAGAAGACCTGCTATTGTATTATTATATTTTATTGTTGAAGCAATTTGATCATTATATGTATTATCTTCATTATAAAGCACTTTGGGTTCATATTTATGAAAGAACATGGTATAAAAGTGTAAAATGAGATGAGAGCAAGATGAGATAATGTTGAACTGAGTTATAAAGTGAAAAATCTGTAAATACTGTTAATAGTTTGTCATGTTTTAGGTGACATGAATTTTAAAGTACAAATTAAAATAGCTTCTGAACTAGTAGAAAAAATAGGAGTAAATACACCATTTTGAATACAAGAAAAAAAAGTAAATTTATGCCAGAAGGTGCCACTTCACTTTTTACATGCTTCTAAAAGGAAAAGTTGGAATCAGTTATTCTTTTGTGTTGAATCAATTAAAATGAGGGCCAATATTGCACAGTGCGATAACATTACACATGCTGGAAATAACTATGTCTTTTTTTCCTGGTGTTAAGCCATTTCTAGGCTTGGGGGGAGAGAGAGAAAGAGAGTGAGAGGGATAAAGCCTCTTGGGAAGTGTTCACAATATTCCACTATTTCTATCTCTATAGGAGGGCCAGCTACTAGCACGAGGTGAGGCGTTGCTGGTAGTTTACGGTTTAGGAGCCAGTTTTACATGCAGAGTGAGATGTTCAAACAGCACAGTACGTCTTGGTGAAGATTTGATGTCATTTGGAGTGAGGAAAGTCTCATAAAGTTGAGATTTCTACAATGATCTCTCGCCCTAGCTTGATAGTACCCTGTTATAGAGCCCTCTCTTATAAGCAAATAATGCAACTCTATGAACATCAGATTTTCTGAAAATGGGAGTCACTTATGTGTGTAAGAGCATCCAAATTTATGTAGGCTACTTTAAAATTACTCCCTATGGGGGTTATTTTCCAAAGGCTTATCGCACATGATATGGCCGTATCGCTTGCGATAAGCCTCTATCGCATGCGAAAAGGCCCTTTTCGCATGCGATAGCATGCAAATTAGATCGGGGCAGAGTCTGGGCAGGGAGGGGCGGAGTTGTGGCGGAGAGAGGGTGGAGTTGGCTTCGCTGCCGATGTTACTAATGTTATCGTCAGCAGTAGCGCACCGAATAGCACCACTTTTCACGGTGGTGCTATTTGGTGCGAAAGCCGGCAGATGGCACACCGTGGCCACTGAAATCACACTACCATGGTGCCAAGGCTATGAGCTTTCGCAGGCCCACACCCCATTTCCACAGGCCCATGATGGTAACTTTGAAATGGGCAACAAGAGATGGACACCAAGAGATGCTAGGATCTCCAAACCTCCCTGGTTCTTTTAGCCTGCACTTACCCCAGGTCCCTCAAACATTTCGCAGGTGCTTGTAATGTTTTTTTTGAGACTTTCACCTCTTTCATAGCAGAAGTAAAATTATGTGGCACTGGACGTGGGATGTGCCCAGGCACCCACATCCAGGTCTAGTGGTGTGGGCTATGTTAGCATGTGGTGCGGTAATTCTAAAATTACCATAAACATGCCCCTTTTTCTTACCGCGGGTGTTATCCATGCGTTATTATAGCATTTTGATGAATCTAGGGGTTAACTGACTATTGGGCTGATTCAGTAAAGTCCGCGGGAGAGGGGGCGAATGCCCGCTCTCCCGGCACGTGCACAGGCCACTCTCCTGTGCGTGCAATTCAGTATGCTAATTAGGCCCGGCAGTAAAACCAGGTAAAAGGAGGCGCTAGGGACGCTAGCACATCCCTAGCGCCTCCTTTTGGACCGGAGCAGCGGCTGTCAGCGGTTTTGACAGCTGACACTCAATTTTGCCGGCGTCGGTTCTCAAGCCCGCTGACTGCCACGGGCTCGGAAACCGGACGCCGGCAAAATTGAGCATCCGGTTTTCAACCCAACAGCCGCAGGTTGACTTCAAATGTATTAATTAAATTTATTTTTTTTTACTTTTGGAAAGTTTCGGGACCTCCGACTTAATATCGCCATGATATCAAGCCAGAGGGTGCACAGAAAAGCAGTTTTTACTGCTTTTCTGTGCACTTTCCAGGTGCCCGAAGAAATTAGCGCCTTTGGATAGGCGCTAATTTTTGAAAGCAAAATGTGTGGCTTGGCTGCACATTTTGTTTTCTGAATCGCGCGGGAATACCTAATAGGGCCATCAACATGCATTTGTATGTTGCGGGCACTATTAGGTTCGGGGGATTGGACGTGCGTTTTCGGCCCCTTACTGAATAAGGGGTAAGGGAAAACGCACATCCAATGGCGGGTTAACAGTGCGCTCCGTCGGAGCGTACTGTACTGTATCGGCCCGTATGTTTGAATATGTACCCCATACATTATAGTATTGTTTTATTATGCATTTTTATGATGTTTATCATGCTGTGTATCAGCTTGGGTAACTTCACAGGAAAGACAAATTATACATTTTTATACTAAATTAAATTTTATCTGCAGAATGAATGAACTTGTATGTTTCATGGTCATAGGGATTCCTGATATTCTTTCTATTTTAAACATGGATGTATCAGGCTCCTCCCATATGAAGATTAGGCTATACTAGTTTCCAAGTCATCTGAATGGTTCATAGCATATATTTGCATAACATAGTTGCTTTATGAATGTAATTATGATTAATATTTTCTCAAATATTTGATTGCCTATATACATAATCAATCATAAAATAAACAGCAACTATCACTATCAATTGTTTGGATAAAACTATACCAGCACTGAAACATTATTATGATAATCATTAGGCAGTGAATGGAAAGTGAAAAGATTTATATTTCTGCATTTCAGAGAAGAGGGAGATAATCTTGCTAATACACTTATCCATTTTAAAAGTAATTTTCAAAGCCATTTCCATGGGTAAAATAGTGCTTTCCCATGGAATTAAGGGACTTTGAAAATTACCAGCCCTATATACTATGGATGTAATTTTTTTTAAATTTATGAATTTACAGAAATACAAAACCATAATAATTTCTGCAAGAAACATACATAGTATAAGAGGGAAAGATACAAGACAAAAAAAAAACCACAAATGAAAGAAAAAGAAAATTTTCTCATAACTATAATATTATACCTCAATACTGAGGACCCAAAATCAATTTTCAAGTCTGAAAAAAAACAAAACAAATGAAAAGTAAATTTTCAAGGCAATATATATAGCAATGTATCGCTGGGCCTAGCCCTAGCCTATAAGAACATATTAAACTGTTCGAGTTCAAAGAATACATATTTTTTACCTTCTAATTTAATTTCATATTTACACATGCTTTATTTGGGTAGATTTAGATATATCAGGAAACAGCAATTCTATGACCCCAAAACAAATTTGATTTAGACTGAAACACCCCACACACACACACAGTTTTAAAGTACAATTCCTATCCGATTCAAGCACAAGGACTATCAGCAGAGTATCTCTAGAAGACATTTTTAATTGAGAATCTTTCAAAAAAGCAGTAAAGTTAAGGCTATCTGTTGATATTTCAGCTCTGGCTGAAACTTCTGAGTCAGAGATTCTCCCCAGGGGCAGTAGACAGATAAAATGCCTTGGCTATGGGGGAAGAGATTATAAAGGAACCCTTAAGATTTCCTATCAAAATCTTTTCAACATATCAATAGGAACTATCAAGGGAGACTTTGAAAAATATAGAAAATGAAGATAACATATTGATTCTCTAATATCTCTAATTCATGGTGGATAATATTCTTACCTTTAATCAAGGCAAATTCATATCCTTGCATTTATTTTTGATTTGCACCTGGGGATTTTTTTTTATTTAATCTTTATTAATTTTTAACATTCGTATCAAGATAATTCTCTTGACAATTATATCATTGCATACATTCATAATTCTCATAAAAGAAATACAAAAATCAAGAAACCATGTATACAATCCAAGTCCACAATATAAGATCCAAGTGATCTAATAATCTTAAATCATATTTAAATTTAAACTTAGCACTGGCAGGAGCTATCTAATATATGAGGTAGAGCAAACACAGACTTTCCAAGGTATTTGGAACTAAGTAATGGGTACAGAACACGCTATATTGCTGGGTTTTCACACAGAAATTGTGTTAATTGTGATGGTAAGAAAAAGAGGAAAGATTTATCTCTAAACTTAATTATACAACGACAAGGAAATCTTAGTGTGAAACATGCCCCCATCTGTAGGACCTGAGGTCTTAATATCAGAAATTGCTTCCTTCTTTTCTGCGTGGATTTGGACACATCTGGGAACACTCTCACTTGCATCCCCATAAATTTTATCCAGATGATGTTTAAAGTATTCTTTCAAAATCCATTCCTTATCCATCTCTAGGGCTAAATTTACTATCAAGGTAGCTGTTTCAGCTTGGACCCGGTCAGAAGACTCCAAAAAGTCCGTAAGATTTAATCCTGCAATTCCATTTTTTTCCTTAAATGGCTCTGAGGATCAAGTGTCCCTCCAGAAACCTTTTTTAAATCATCTCTCACTAGTACATAAAATACTCTAGTAAGTGGAGGAATTTGTTCTGGAGGTATTTTCAAGATTTCCTGTATATATTTAACAAAAATCTCTCTTGGAATTATGTGAGGAACTTTAGGAAAATTAATTATTTGAAGGTTCTTATTTTTTAATAAATTTTCCATATTTTCAACTTTATTTAACAAAGCCATGTTATCTTTGACCAATTGTTCTTGCTTATATTTCACAGAGTCAAAAAATATTTTTCTCTCAGTCTCTTGGCCACTTATAACTTTCACAGTATTTTCCAATGATTTAATTCTGACTTCATGGTCTTCAATTTTTATTTTTAATGGCTCAGTCTGTTTAATCATTAAATTACCAAGCTCAACCATTGTTTCCCATAACGATTCTAAGGTTATTTGTCTTGGTTTTTGTGGACAATAAGATTTTAAATTTATCTGTTGTGGCGTGGATGTCTTCTCCGGATATCTCGGCTCCAATTCACCTCCGTCTGGGCTACCAAGGTGCGTTTCAAGCCCTCCCGGCTGTTCTTCCAAGCCACTTTCTCTCAGAGGTAAACTCCATGGCCGGCTCTCCCTGCTGGCAGTTTCATCCTGCAGGGCTTCCGGGTCACCATCCGGCTCTCACAGCATCGCGGAGTTCCTTGGTGCCTCCCTCTGCATTGGGGATAGTGAGATATCAGAGTCAGGCAGGGAACTCAACTCCTCTCTCCCTGTTCTCTGCTCCCGCAACTCTCCTCCCGATGCGCCAGCTCCTAGAATAACATGGGCGACCATCGGGCCGAAGTTTGGCATCTCGGGAGTAGCCCCAGGGAAGGCTCTCTCTTGGGCACGCCTTTTCCTAGCCAAATGGGGCATTATAACAAGAAAAGTTTAAGAAATATCCACAGGCAAAGCACCACACTCACAGTGCTAGTGCTCAATCGCCATCTTGGATCCGTCAGCCCCAGGGTTTTAATTTGAAAATGTAATTCCATTAATGAACGTAAGATACTATCAACTTTCTTTGTCAAGGCTTTCTCCAAACTAGTAACAGCAATCCATAGAGAGTCCATAGTTACTTACCCTGGTTTTAAAGGAAATGTCAGTTTCTGGATTTCGCAGATGCATAAGGGAAGATAACACAAACCCTCCATCTACCAATGGAACCATTATAATAGCAGAGGATCATCCTCTCTAATGCTGGTAGGGCTCTGGGATGGTCTAAACCATTGTCTTCCCTTCTAGGGACTCTTCATCTAACCCTTGTGGCAACTTGTTATCAGGAGTAAGTGAGATGTCCATTACATTAAGATTAGAGGCAGAAGCACCAAGACTATTCCTTTCTGACTCTTTGTTTTGAGCTAAGGAAATAACAAACCAATCTAACAGAGTCATTCATCAAAATGCATTAGGATGTTATTTATTGCATCACCAGATGCATATGTAGATTTTGTAAAAAGGGGAGGAGTTTAGGCAGGGCTTATGAAAATAAGAGATGTTTGGCGTTGCATGCAATAATGTAATGCACATTATAATGTAGAAATAATGATACCTTTTCTTGTGGTGTTAAGCTGTGCGGTATGCCCGAAACAGGATTTGTAATATTTATCTTAAATTCTATTTTGGGCTGGTGAGGGGGGGGGGGGGAAGAGAGAGAGAGACAAAGACAGAGACAGAGTGAGAGCCTCTGGGGTTCACACATATTAGTCATCTATTTATACCACTATAAGAAGGTCATCCAGTAACTCGAAGTGAGGTTTTGATGGTGGTCTAGGGTTTTGGGGCCAGTTTTATATGCACAGTCAGCATCCAGGTAGAGAGTGCATCAAGCTAGGGAGACAGTACCTTGTAGAAATCTCATCTTTGTGTACATTTCCTCATTCCAAATCATATCAAAATTTTACCGATGTATACTGTGCTGTTCATACATCTCACTGTAAATGTAAAATTGACTCCCAAACCCTAGACCATCACAAAACCTCACCACGAGTTACTAATTGACCCTCCTTCAGTGATATAAATAGTTAACTTATATAAAAGCATTATAATGGGTCTCTCTCTCTCTCTCTCTCTCTGAGCAGCCCAAAATAAGGAACTGTCTGGCACTTTGCAGCTTCTGAAGTGAACATATCACAAGTGTGCTAAAATAGCACACATTGCAATAACTCAAAAATTACATTACCCGCACCCCTTTTTCTTATCATAGGTGTTATTCATGCAAATTTTATAGCATTTTCCTGAATCTAGGCCTACGTTTGTTTGAGCCAACTGAGTGGGTGGACCTGGCTTCAGCAAAAGAGCCTAAATACTGTGTTTCCTCTTCTTACCCTTACAGGATGGCTAAAATAATAAATGTGAGAACTACTTCCCCACTAGCAAAAGTAACTCCAAGTGATAAAGGTTGTTCATAGTTCAAAAAGAGAGTCATGCCCACTTCTTCTGTTTCCAATATCCTCCAAGTATATACGCTCCATTTAACATGCAGCTTTGGCTGTGTGCTGGTGACTGCGAGTGGCAAGTCACTGTTCTTAAGTATAGGCTAGCCCAGCCTTTATGACATCCAGATGAGGGACAGTCAGGACATCTCTCTTCTCATCAAGAAAAAAAGAACTGCTGCACATACTTTCTCTTTGAAAATTACCCCACCAAAACCACCCGCATACAACTACACCTGCTAAATTGGGCACAGATTCTTTTTTTTTTTTTTTTTTTTTTTTACCAGCATACTTTTGAAAATGGAGAATATCTTTGCTTGCTATAGGTTAACTTACATGTGTACAGGCCATATTAATGCAAGTTTACCAGCATATTAGGCAGGGAATTTTATAACAGTTCATTTTCATATGTCAAGCACTCTTTTTAACTTTTAACTGTTTTTTAATTTTGAAAAAGGCCTTTCATAATTATCTTCTGAAATGAAAATTTTATAACTGTGCAGGTTGGGGTAATGTCTGCATGTAGACTTTACCCCCCATTTTTTTTTTGTTAACATATACAGGTGAATATTCAAAGGAGTTATACAAATAAATGCAATCTACATGCATTTAACCTGAATAAATAGGATTCTGAAAATTGCTACACAATATGCCATGAATTTTCAATAGGTTTTACCTGAGCTAAGTGCACTTAATATGGGTAAATAGTTTTGAAACTTGCTATGATAACATGTTACATTTACACGCATAAATCCTCTGAAAATTCATCTGTAAGTTTTGCTTTGAAATGTTTGGGGAATTTCCCTTCACCATACACAAAATAACCCAAACAAATTTATATCTGCTCTTAACTGGCAACAACTTATACAGGTTAACTTATGCAAAGAAATGGTAACTTTAAAACAGTGCACAGCCAGATGAGCTGAAATTTTGTATCATGCGGTGAGTACGTGCACATATTGGGCAGGATTTTAATACCTACGCGTGGTCATACATTTGTGCGCACAACCCAGCGCCCACAAATGTACGCCCGATTTTATAACACGCGCGCGCAGCCGCAAGCATGTTATAAAATCCGGGGTCGGCTCACGCAAGGGGGTGCACAATAGTGCACCTTGCACGTGCCGAGCCCTTGGGGAGCCCTGATCCCTCCAAGGCCACTCCGAAATCAGAGCAGCCTGGGAGGGAACTTTCCTTACGCCCCCCTCCACCTTCCCCTCTCTTCTCCTACCTAACCCACCCCCCAGCCCTACCTAACCCCCCCCCGCTAATCTTTATTTTATAAGTTGCGCCTGCCTCCGGGCAAGCGTAGGTTACGCGCGTAGGGCTTTTAAAATCTGCCCCATTATGAAATAGGCCAGGTGCGTGTATGTGTGCCTAATTTTTAGAGCATACACACACAGCAGGGAAATGTTAGCACTGAGGTGTGCAAGTGAGGGATTTTTATAACAGGCTCACATCCAGGCCATGACCAGTTTCACCAGTTCATCCACCAGTTTGTCCATTCTATAGCTAGGACCTCAGGAACCCCCTGGTTCTTCAGCCTGTACTCCCTCAGGTAACCCAGACCATTTAAGCCCTTCATATGTGGGTAGAAATTGTTTTATTCTGACTTACACCTCATCTATAGCAGAAGTAACTTTGGGTTGAAAAATACCTGGATGTGCGCATATCTCTTTGTTCCCACCCTGGAATGCCCTGGCTCCCTCCCACATTCTGCTCCTTTTTTCCTGAATCGAGATATTTGTGCATTGGTACTTATGCGCATAAAATGGGCAGCTTATAAAATTGGGAGGACATGCGCATGTGCTCGATGCATGCCCATCTCCTGCTTTGGCGCGTGCTGGCTTTTAAAATGGTATTTTTAAAAAGAATTCCACGTGTAAATCTAACATACTATTGTAGCAGTTTTAAAAACCCATTTACGTGTGTAACATGCATTTACACATGAATATCCTAGGGACAATTCAATGGCACATGTTCTAGAAATTTTCAAAAGACAACTTATAAGAGTAAAACCCAATTTAGGAACTGTAACTTTCAAACAGGCATGCGAGCGCATAATTAAATGTCTAAATGGGTGCCCAGCCACAAATGTGTCAATTTTATATCCTGCACGCCCATAAGCACACATGTGATAAAATAGCACAGCTGCATAAAGTCAGCTTTGAGCCGCACAAGTGAGTGTATTTTATAACAGGTATGCGCCCACACCATGACCAGTTTGCCCATTCTCTATCTAGGTCTTCCAAACCCCATGGTTCCTTAGCCTGCACTCCTCCCAGTTAACCCAGAGCCCTCAAACACCTCAGAGATACCTGGAAATAGTTTTATTGAGACTTACACCTCCTCCATAAAAGAAGTAACTTTATTCTCGACTGTACCTGGGAGCATGCCTAGGTACTTGTGTAAACATCTTTTTGCCCCAGCCCAGAACACCCAGGCCCCGCCCATATCATGTCCCGCCCCTTTTTCCCCTGCTGAAAAGGTATTCATGCATCAAACTTGTGCGCGCATATTGCAGCTTATAAAATTGAGTGGACACGCACTTATGCTACATGCGTGCACATCTCCCGGCTCTTAAAATTCACCTTTACGTATGTAAATGCTTTTTAAAATTACCCTGTAAGAGAAAGATATCAAAAGATGCATGCATAAAAAATAACATGTGCTTGCATAAAATAGCATGTACCCAAGTATATGCTATTTTAAAAAAATCGCAACATATGAGCATAGGGATGGTAACTTTTAAACTGGCATGCAGGCGCACATGTGTGCGCATTCATCACCAATACCCAGGGACATGGTTGTTTTATAACATACGCGCATATATGTATGCATGTTATAAAATAACCAGGCCACATGCGCGTGTGCACTCAGTTTTAAGTGGGTTTGCACCTGTGTGCAAAATCCCTGCTTCTACAGCGTAAGTGGGGGATTTTAAAAGTAATGCATGCCAACGCAATTGCCACTAAAACTAGCTTGCTCCCAGTTTACCCAGTTAAGTGCTAAGTCTTCCAAACCCCTTTAGTTTGTTCTCCCCCGTTAGCGCTGACCTTAAAAAAACCTGATGATCTGCCTAGATTCTTTGGTTTTATCACTTACATTGCAGAAATAAAGTTTCGGGGCAGGAGACCCCAGTGAGCGCCATTCATGCAATTTTCAGGTTAAAATCCCATAATGCCCATGCCCCACCACCTTTTAGACATTTTTTATTTGTATGCACAGCAGCATTTACACGCTTATCCAAGTGACTTTTAAAATCCACTCAGTGAACACTGGCCTGACATATTCGTGCATCCCCTGATATGCACATCAGGCTTTTAAAATTCATTTGAAATTGGTAGACCACAACTAGACTTGGGCATGTAAAAAATGGGTGGGCCAGGGGCATTCTGTGAAGGGGCCAACAGGTACGCCTATAAAGGTGAATTTTCAAAGTGATATGCGCGCCAAAACAGGGAGATGCCTGTACACCTAGCACATGCCTGTGTCGCTCGATGTTATAAACTTGCCCCATGTGTACGGAAATACCAATGCGAGCATATCTCACAGAAGGGAATAAAGGGGTGGAACGTGGGTGAGGAATGGGCATTGGGTTGGGGCCAAGAGATATGCCTGCAGGTAGCTATATGAATGGGTGTAAGTCTGAATACCTATTTATTTATTTAGCATTTTTCTATACAGACTTTCCAATAACAGAATTATTGATCAATTCGGTCAATTATTGATCAAATCTAATGTAAGTGACCATAAATATTTCAAAAGTAAAAAAATGACTGGGTGGGGAGTCTGGGTGAAATGGGGGGGACTTCAGGCTGAACATTCAGGAGGGTCTCCATGAGCTGCAGATGGACTGGGTGAACTGGCAGACTAATTGGTTTAAACTGTTTTTTTCATTGCTGCATCCATGTTAGAAAACGCTTTGACGTACACATGAAAAAGCTGACTTTTTGGGGGGAGGGGCTGTAAATATGTCTAGATAACATGAGTAAAATCTATTTGAGTATCCCTTTATAATTCAAAGTAAAAATATGCGGATATATCATCTACACTCACTTATCTGGCTTAATTCCAATTTATCTGGCTAAGTAGTGCCTTTGCCGCTAATTACTTGGATCAAATTGAACTTATCTGGATAAATAATGCTTTTTATTAGATTTATCTGGTTAACTTACATACCTAGATAAGTTCAAAAAGTACTACTAGGACAAGAAGAATATTTTAGACTAACCCAGTTAAATACCACGACTTAACCACAAAAATCAGAATTTATCTGGATAAGTGCCGCTACATTTCTGGATAGGTACAAACTTGTGTTGCTCGTGGTATTTAAATACACAAGCATGTATTTGCATATGTATTTAATAAGCTGCACACAGGTTATAAAATACAGTAGCAAATTTGTGTGCACCCATATTCATGCATATTTCGATCATGCAAGCAATTTTGAAACTTGTCCTCCATGGGCCTGATTTTGAAAAGCATTTATTTGCTTAAAATGGGATTCACATGTGTAAATAACACTTTACCCATGTAAGTGGGCTTTTGAAAATTGCTACAGAATATGCCATTTAATTGTCAATAGGTTATACTGGTGTTAACTGTTACGATAGTATGCTACATTTACATGCTTAACTCCTTTGCAAATTCACCATATATTTTTGAAAAAAATATATGTACATAAGTTTCAACTCCACTTTTGGAATGTCAGTCACCAGTGTGCATAAAAGTACATGCAAAATTAGATTTGCATACATTTACACACACTGGGTTATTTTATAATATCCATTAACACATAAAGCCAATTTTTTTGCACATAAAAGATATTGATAATTCAGCCTGAAATGAGAAATTGTGTGTGTGTGTGATACTAAACAAAGTTGGAATTGGGTCACAGCTAACAGAATAACCAATTTGGTAAAGTGACTGATACATTTCTTTTGCATATTCCCTCATCTTCTGTCAGACAATATAGCTCATATTCTTTGATTACATATTTTCATTTATAGTATTAGCATTTACTTATAATATTTTGGCTGCATAGTAGCCCCACTGTAATTCAGTGGTAAAAGTATTTACAAAAAAATGCTGATATTATGAGGATCTGCAATCATAAATGTAACAAAGTGGGGTCACAAACAAACCTTGGTTCATATGATTTTTTTCTTCATTGGATTTCATCTATTAATATTTTGTGATAGGGTAAATCCCTTACTGAGGTTTTCATGTTGATGCACAACTGTACCAACACCTGCGATAGGAATTTGTTGCCAGAGAATGTGGTTCGTGCAGTTAGTATAGCTGTGTTTAAAAAAGGATTGGATAAGTTCTTGGAGGAGAAGTCCATTACCTGCTATTAAGTTCACTTAGAGAATAGCCACTAACATTAGCAATGGTTACATGGAATAGACTTAGTTTTTGGGTACTTGCCAGGTTCTTATGGCCTGGATTGGCCACTGTTGGAAACAGGATGCTGGGCTTGATGGACCCTTGGTCTGACCCAGTATGGCATTTTCTTATGTTCTCATACATCACAATATGTAAATGAATGTGTGGTATGATCACTGCAGACTGTTAAATTTAGTACTACATATGTGAGCCAAAAGTAGCTCTAACTATGACTCTCTAATGGTTTTAAAAATGTCAGGAAACCTGAGATAAGGGTTATTTCTTTTTAGTTTAAAAAATATATTTTCCATGTCAGCCAGGGGCAAACTTCTGTCTTCTTAAACCTTCTGCCATGCAATGTAGAAAGACATTTCTTCCTCTTCCTATGAAAATAACAGCTCACCTCATTTGCATGCTCATGAGGCCAGTTCCTGCATATTTCACCTTAATCTAGGATAAGACCAATAAATTATGCTTTTTTAGATTATTAGCTTTTATGCCCAGAGCTTAATTGTTTTGAAAGTAAAAACCGTGGAATTTTCCATGTGCCATTCAAATGCAATACAAGATGTTTTAACCAGCATCTTTACTGCAAAACTCTACAAATATGATGTCAAAGGGATATCTCACTTCAGACATATGTGATGTGAATTACTTAATCACTGACTCCTGACTCCACAGCTAGTTAACAAATAAATACCAATTTAGTTCATAAAAACAAAAAGCCATTTCTCTGAATAAGTTCAAATTTGTCTGTCTAAGAAGCAGCAAAGGCAGTATTAGAGTAACGGTATATAAAACTCAAATAAATAAAATCAGAACTTAGCCATATAAGTGTTGCCAAATGATATAATCGTGTATTTGTACATCAAATTTGAAAGGGATACAGGAACAAAGGTGAATTTTAAAAGCTTGGCATGCGCCGAGATCAGGAGTTGTATGTGCATATAGGAGTCACACACACCTGCCATATTTTAAAAGCTGTCTACATGCTCATGTGCCTCCCTCTGCACATACATCTCACTCAGAATTAAAAAGGGGAGTGGTTTGGTTGGGATGTGAGCATTTTGGGGCATGGCCAAGAGATGTGCGTGCAAATACTTATGCACCTGGGGATGCGCCCAGATCCAGTGTCATGTAACTTTAAATCTGCAATGTAGGAGGTGTAACAAAAAAAAATAAATAGTTATTTCTGAGTGGTTTAAAGGGTCTGGGGTAACTGGGAGCGTACAGGCTAAAGAACCAGGGGAGTTTGGAGGACCTGCAACTAGACTGGGTGAACTGGTGGAAGAACTGGTGAAACCGGTCATGGCATGGGTGCACACCTGTGATAAAATTCCCCAACTTGAGTAGCTGATACCCTGATGTGCGTGGCTATGTGTGTCCAGTTGTGAGATAGGATGCGTACATGCATGCGCTTATGCTATTTTATAATGTATGTGTGCATTTCTTATAAAATAGCAGTGTTCCTGGGCACATGCAGACACACACACACATCAATGTATGCCCACGTGAACCTTTGAAAGTTGCCATCATAGATTTTAGTTGCATTTACCCCCTGTAAATTGGCTTTTACATGCATAAGTCATGGGGGTTTCTAACGTGTAGGATCATTCATCAAAATGCATTTTGGTGTTAATGCAAATTTTTGGAAGGGGTGGGATTTACTACACTTTTTTTCCTGGTGTTAAGCAATTCCTGAGAGAGAGAGAGAGAGAGAGAGAGAGAAAAAGAGAGAGAGAGAACCTATTTATAAGGCTCTCATAGGAGTCAACAATTTATATCTCTATAGGAGGGCCAGCTAGGGCAAGATAACATAGTGGAAATCTCATCTTTGTGAGACCCTCCTCACACCAAATGATATCAAATCTTTACCGAGGTGCACTGTGCAGTTTGTACATTTCACTGTGCATGTAAAACTGGCCCCTAAACCCTAAACCACCTCCAACACCTCACCTCGCACTATTAGCTGGCCTTCCTATAGTTGTCTATGAGGACCTTCTATTTTCTCACTCTCTCTCTCCTTCTCCCTCCCTCCACTTTGTGAGTGAAAACTTTACTGTGATACTATATGTTACCACATTGTGTGGTAATTCTTACCACATGCAATATTATAGCATTTTGATGAATCCAGGGGATGGTGTGGCAATGAAATAACCAGTTTTTCCAATTAGTCTACCAGTTTGGCCAGTCCATCTACAGCTCCTGAAGGACTCTCCCCCCCCCCTGGTTCTTTAGCCTGAAGTGTCCCCATTTCACCCCTGACACCCCATCCAGTGATTTTTCAAGATGTTTACCATCACTTATGCCAGATAATGACCAGGTGTAAATATATGCATGTAAAAGACTTATATGCATCATTTTGGCAGGTTGAAAAATAGCAACGTATTCAATTAAATGTTGTCCCCTCCCTGGAATGCTCATGGCCCGCCCATTCTTACATGCACAAATTTACTCATGAACTGTTACGCGCCCTACCCGCGGTTGTCCCGCCCGCGGGGCCGCTCACCTTCGGAGTCACCCAGCTGGTCCCGGTCCTGTCTCCCTCGCGGCTCTCACAAGCCCAGCTAGGCCCCGGCGTCCTGCAGTGGCGGTCATCGGGCCTTCACTCACACGCCAGGCCTCACGCCGGGCCTCGGCGTCTCAGCCAACCACGCCCCTACGTGCACACGCGCGGACCAGCCGCCCTGATATGGGTTCAAGGGCGGGTTCTAGTTCCACGGTGCACCCTGATTAAAGGGATGTTAAAAGGAAGTTCCTGGCCTCACTTCCTTGCCTTAGCAATCGGGTCGGTTTGTTCCTGAGATTGCCCTCGCTCGTGTTCCTGCTTGCTTGTTCCAGGATCCTTCAGTTTCAGTTCCATTCCTGCTTGTACCTGCTTCCTTGCCTGCTTGTTCCTGTCTTCATTGTTCGTCTTCCCGGTCTTACCTTGGACTGCCTTTCTGGTAAAGACATTAGCTTGTTCCTGACTCGTCTGCTTGCCTGCCGCCTGCCAAAGACCCCCAGCTTGTTCCTGACTTGTCTGCTTGCCTGCTGCCTGCCTACAACCTCAGTGTTCTTGACCTTGTCTGACCTCTGGATCTTGACCCTTGCTTCGTTGACCACTCCTCAGACTGATTCCTGGACTTTGACCTTGCTCGCCTGACCTTGCTTGATTCTGGCTCTGTCCCTAGCCTTCTCATCACCAACGCTCTTCTGGTTCGCCTATCTCCAACCTGTTTCTAGCCTCGAACCCAATAGCGTTCTTCCTGCCTCTGTGGGCACGCTGGGCTGACACTCCCAGGAGACCCTGCGAGGCCCATTTAAGTCCCAGCAGCCCGGGTCCCTACGGGCTCCTCCCGGGGTGACAGCGGGCTTCCAGTGGTGAAGATCAACAGTGCCTCTGTCGCCTCTCATGCTCCGCCCCCTGTGGTTGGTCTCCACACTTCCACAGGCCAGGGGTCCATCCCTGAGACAACATGAATGCTGATTTACAGGTATATGTTGCAGTTTTTAAAATAGCATATTTTCACATGTGCTGTTTTACACATGCAGGTGCTATTTTTTATGAATTTAACATTTGAAAATTCATCTTTAAGTTTTTTTCACATAAACACAGCATTGGAGAAAAGTATTAATTTATCGGGTGTTTGGAAATAGAAGAAAAATAAGTTTTGCAATAATGTGGCCATTTGATCTCGTACATACTGCATCAGCCAAGGCACACAAAAGAGTGCTGTGAGAAATAGAAGAACAAGAATTTGGAACTAAAGTAATTTAATTTAAACTACAATACATGTGGAGAGGAAATATTCAAATCCATTTCTGCAGGTAAAACAGTATTTTTACTAGGGATGTGAATCTGGCTTCGGACGATTGAAAATATCATACGATATTTTCAAAATCATCAGAAATCGGGGGCTCCCCAAAACGATAGGAAAACCCCACGATATTGTTCGTGTGGGTTCTCTTATCGTTTTGGGGGAGGGCAGGAAAAAGGCACACAAAAATAACCCCTAAACCCACCCCGACCCTTTAAAACTAATCCCTTAGCTTTCCCCACCCTTCCAACCCCCCAAAAAACATTTTACAGGTACCTGGTGGTCCAGTGGGGGTCCCGGGAGTGATCTCCTGCTCTCGGGCCGTCGACTGCCACTTATAAAAATGGCGCCGATGGCCTTTGCCCTTACCATGTGACAGGGTATCCGTGCCATTGGCCGGCCCCTGTCACATGGAGGGAGCACTGGATGGCCGGCGCCATCTTTAAAAATGGCGCGGGCCATCCAGTGCTCCTACCATGTGACAGGGGCCGGCCAATGGCACGGATACCCTGTCACTTGGTAAGGGCAAAGGGCCATCGGCGCCATTTTGATTAGTGGCAGCTGACGGCCCGAGAGCAGGAGATCACTCCCGGGACCCCCACTGGACCACCAGTTACCTGTAAAATGTTTTTTTTGGGGGGAGTCGGGAGGGTGGGGGAAGCTAAGGGATTAGTTTTAAAGGGTCTGGATGGGTTTTTTTGTTTATCGGCTCGGGCGCAGCCGATAAACAAAATCACGATCGGGTCGGATGAAAAAAAACCCACTATGTGAATCGGAACCGGAATCCGAACCGATTCACATCTCTAATTTTTACAAAATTTCCTGCCCAATTTAAGTGGGTAAGCTTATGCACATAGGTGAATTTTAAAAATGTTATGCATGTAAATGTGAATTTTAAAAGTCTGGCGCTCAGAAAAATCTTTCTTTTAAAGCCACCTACACATGCACACATACATTTATCTCCCACTGCATGCACATCTCAATAACAGGGTCATTCTTTATTCTGCGATATGTCCATATTGCGGTGGTATTATTCTAATTCAGGGAAAGGAAGGAGTGTGGGCAGGGTTTAGTCAGAGTTATCTCCCGGCAGCGCTGCGGGCGATAATGTTTTTCACATTATCTCTGGCAGCACTGTGGGAAATAACTACACCTTTTCCCGTGGCACTATGGGGGCGCTCGTGTGCAGCATGACTGACCCGCGGCAGGCAAAACCACATCGCTGCGATGCAACTGGCTTCCCACTATCTCCCCCACCACTTTTTTTTTCGCACCTCATCATTCTGCAATAATATAAATATAGCAGAATGATGAATCAAGGTGTAAGAGTCAAAAAAGGGGTATGGTGTTGGCGGGACATGGCCGTTCCAGGGCGGGGCCAAGAGATGTGCATGTGAATACTTATGCATCTGGGTGTGCACCAAGGTCTAGTGCTGCATAGATTTACTTCTGCTATAGAGGAGGTGCAAGTTATAAAATCACCGTGTCACTGGATGTGTGCCGATGCAAATGCGCTCGTGTGCTAATTTGAAAGTTAACATCCCTACAATTAACGTATACGCGCATAAGCAGCCTTTACTCTCATATTCATTATTTTATAAAAATCCACAATATGCACATATTTTCACTTTCACATACACACATATACACGTGTAAAACAGGGGGCTGTGTAGCAGTGTACCTGGGCAGGGCCTACAATTATGAGTGTAAGTTGCTATATTAAAAGACACACATGTACATTTACCAACTTAATGGCATATTTTTTCTACCCGCTATTTATCTGGCATAAGTGATATTAAATGGTTTTATTGTGTGGTACTGATTTAATGGGAATCTGGATGAACTGGGAGCAAGTTCAGGTTGAATAACCAGGATGGTCTAAATGGCCTGGAGAGGAACTGGGCAAATTGCTAGACTAATTGGTTAAGCTGATAATTTCACTCAAATACTCAAAATACACTGATTTATGCATGCATATAAGTCCTATTTTATTTTTGCATGTAAAATATATGTGTATATATTTTAAAAATAGGTGGACCTTAGTAAGGCGGACTCCCAAATAACGCATCTCAGTATTTACCCATTTTAATGGGAATGGTCCCTCCCATGCAGTTTGTATCATGGTTCCCACGGCCATAGCTTCAGATATATCAGTGTTAATTTTGAGGCCAGCAAAGGAGCCAAACGATTCTTGATGGTAAAGCACCCTTATTAGCGAAGTTTGGGGACTAGTCAGAAAAACCAGGACATCAGCAGCAAAGGCAGATATCTTAAAATCCTGCCGCCCCACAGAGAACCCTTGAATCAAAGGATCCGCTTCAATCTTTCTGAGTAAGGGATCTATCGACAAAATATAAAGAAACGGGGACAATGGCCAGCCTTGACGTGTGCCCCTGAACAAGCGGAAATCTTCCAAAACTTGACTATTAGCAAAAACTGTCGAACTGGACAACTTTGCTGCTCTCGTTGACAGGAAAAATTTGTCTGTTAAAAGTGATGGAGCTCCCTAGATGGCTTTATGTGTTACAACAAATACTGCTGTGGTTAACAAAAACAGAGATCCTTCGAATAAACCAGGCTATCTGGGCATATCTGTGGGGTCCACATAAAGCTAGACTCCCTCTTCAAACTTTGATATCTTATCAGAAAATATTAATCTGAGAGAAGTGGGATTTAAAATGTTGCATTGTGTGTACATGTCCCGTTCCTGGATGTATGCCACAAAACTTTGTCATTTTGACTTATATTTGAAATGTCAACAGGAGAAAGGTTCCTTTTTCCATTGCATATGGGAATGTATTATGTTAACCCAGTATTGGAATGATATTGCGACTGAACTGGGATCTATACTGGATAAGCCAATTCCCAGAGAACCAAAGGTGTATTTATTTTGCCTGTTCCACAAGGACTTAGAGCCACTCGCAGAAACAGATAAATTGTTCCTTGGCAAGACTCTCTTGATTGGAATGCAGACAATTATGGTGGACTGGATCTCCATCGACAGACCGCAGAAGGCTCACAGGAAGAACCGACTTCCCTGATGCACTTTGAATATATGACAGCGAGCACTAAATCACTGAAAGCGCAAAGACAGTGTAAGGCGATCTGTAAGAAATAATGGTAGACGCTCCCACAGTCCACGAAAGACTTAAGCAAGCAATTCCACAAAATGGTGTACATAGCAGCTTCTTAAACGTCATCATAGACTGTTGGTTGTATTAGAATCCCACTTACACTGGGGGGGGGGGGGGTGGGGAAGCAGATAGATGGACCTGACTCGATTTCTGAGATGTAGTTGAATTCCATTCCATTGCGGTTGTAAAGTTTATCTGTTTGCTATATAACGAAAACTTAATAAAGAAATGATAAAAAAAAAATAAATTGGTGGATAAAGTACATACATTAGGTTCATTGAAATACATAATTTCAAAGCATTGCATGTATTGGCATGCTGGCCAACATATGCATATGGAATATATGTCTGTTATAAAATACTAAGCACTGCTAAATACAAGTATATATGCTGCATTGTGCGGTTTTTTGAAAATTATCTTCCCAGAACATATACATGTAACCTTATCTGCAATGAGCAAAAGCATTTGTAGGGCAAGGGGAAAAGTTTGCACTTACGTGCATGATTTTGCATTTTCAAAAGCATGCAATCAATTTTTCTGGAGAAAAGCTATACACATTATTAACAGAGAAGTTTTAGTGTAAGATATGTGAGTAACTGTCTGAAAATCTACGTAACCTGCTACAAAATTACCCCTAAATGCTATGACTGCCATATATGCTATTGCACACTTTCAGTTGAATGCAATGTTTGTTTTGTGCATTTTGGAAAAGAGATATTCATAATTATCCATAACAGCAATGAAACATGTTTTATTTAATGATTACCCTGTATTATAAAGTTCTCTTCAGCTTGATTAAAATAATTATTCAAGTTTCAGACAGTTTACCTATTTAACAGTCTTCTTAAAATATCTGTAAAATTCACAAGATTGGAAATGTTTAAATTCACTAAGGAAAGGTATAATTTTGAATATCATGCTACCATAAGCCTTTTAATTTATCAGTGCACATTTCAAAAGGAAAGAAAATATATACAGAATGCAGTAAATTAGATTTAAAAGACTGATAATTAAAAGGAACTGTAAAATCTGATGCCACATTGTAAATCCAAATTACAAAACTTTACAGAACAGAGATATGATTAAATGAAAAAAGTATACCAGTAGGATATATACAAAATAAAGATGTTGACAAGATTTTAAAGCTCCTATGTGCCAAATTCTTATAGGTATATGATAACACCCACATAAAAGATCAAAGATTCTCTAGAGTGAGCTTATGTGGGTGCACAGACACTCATTTTAACATTACAGTCCCTATGAGCAGTGGAGGATTTTAATAGAAGAGATTGCTTATCTTAGAAAAAACTATTTATGAACAAGAATAAACTTGCTAGATATGATAAGATTTGGGAGAAATACTGGAAATGGCTTAATTTGGTTGTATAATTTGTACAAATTGTTCTGTTTGACTTATATTTTCTAAAACACCGTGGCGGCGTGAATTGCGCGGTGCAGGGGGGGGGGGGGACCAGCGATAATCCGGGAGCGACATCCTGTACTCTGGCAATCGGCTGCCAGTATTCAAAATGGTGCCGATCGCTTTTGCCCTCACTATGTCACAGGGGCCGACGGTCTGCCCCTCTGACATAGTGAGGGAAAGGACCCTCCTGACCCCCACAAGACTTTTGGCAAGTCTTGTGGGGGTCAGGAGGGTCCCCCAAGACTTGCCAAAAGTCCCTGGTGGTCCAGCGGGGGTCCGGGAGCGATCTCCTGTACTCGGGCCATCAGCTGCCAGTAATCAAAATGGCGCCGATAGTCTTTGCCCATACTATGTCACAGGGGCTACCGGTGCCATTGGTCAGCCCCTGTCACATGGTAGGAGTAAAAGATGGTGCCGATGACCATGAGACAGGGGTTGACCAATGGCACTAGTAGCCCCTGTGACAGTAGATCAAAGGCTATCAGCACCATTTTGAAACCTCAGCCAAGGGTGTGAGTGCACGGGAAGGCTCCCGGACCCCCCGCTGGATTGCCAGGAAGTTTTGATAAGTCTTGGGGGGTCAGGAGGGTGGATGGTTTGTTTAAATTGGCTCATTTAGGCGGACAAATAATTCGGCGAAGATTCATTGTATTCGTGGGGAATCGCGATACGTTTAGCTTCCCCACGAATACAACGAATAGGGCCCTATACCTTGCAGATTCCTGATTCGTAGGGAATGAATGCACACCCCTAATTACTATAATCTACTGGAGTTAAAAGAAAAGCCTATACAACTATTTAAAAATCTTTAGATAATAAAATATATCTTAGATAATGCAACAAGTATAGTTTATAAATATATGATCATAATACCAATTCTAAATGAAACATAATTTAAAACAGAATCTATTTGAAAACCTAAATGGTGAACTCTCTCAGCAAATGATATGCAATTCCCATAAAAAATTAACCCATTATAAGAACTGGGGGCAGGTTGATTAGATAGCCACATGGCTTTTGTTTATTTTAGGTTTAGAACTAGTTGATTAGTTGATATCCATGATTTTATATTTCACATGCATCATATCACTAATGTCAGTTTGGTAAATCTATACAGCAAGGACATAAGAACATACATAAGAACATAAATAAGAACATAAGACTTGCCACACTGGGTCAGACCAAGGATCTATCAAACCCAGTATCCTATTTCCAACAGTGGCCAAACCAGGTCACAAGTACCTGGCAAGATCCCAAGGGGTAGATAGATTACAAGCTACTTATCCCAAGAAAAAGCAATGGATTTCTGCAACTATCCCTTAATAATTAATGTACGTTTCCTCCCGGAACTTGTCCAAACCTTTTTTAAGCATAGCTATACTAATAGCTTTCAACACATCTTCTGGCAGGGAATTCCAGAGCTTAATTATTCGTTGAGTAAAATAATAATTTATCTTAGTTTTAAATGTATGATCATGTATTTGTAAACTATACTTGTTGCATTATCTAAGATATATTAATAAAGCTGCATGCATATTTTATGAAATAAAATATTGATCTAAAATTGCACACAAGAACTAAGATATAGTGTATATTAAAAAGCATAGCTGAAAGTACAGATCCTTATGGCACACCAAGACGATTGGTGGTTTCATATAACGTCCACCGTTACCTCCAAGGTAATCAGTATAACAAATAACATATCGGGTTTCAGCCATGTAAGTCGGGAAATTTTATTATAGGCGTGCATCCACACCATAACCAGTTTCACCAGTTTGTCTGCCAGTTCCACCCCCATGTAGAGCTAGCTCCTCCAAACCCCCCAGTTGCTCCAGGCCCTTTAAACCCCTCAGGGATAGCTAGTTTTATTTTGTTTTTAACTTTCTCCTCTTCCATGGTAGAAGTAAACCTTTGCAGGTCTAGACCTGGGGGAATGCCAAGGTGCTTAAGTATTTGCACACACATCTTTTGACCCCACTCTGGAAAGCTGGTACCTCATAGGGGTGTGCATCGGTCCCTACTTTTTGGCAAGCCGCAACGGATGTTGACATATTCGTTGTATTCGTGGGGAAGCGAAAGGTATGGCGATTCCCACGAATACACGAATCTTCGCCGAATTATTCGGCCGCCAAAATAAATCAATTTAAACATGCCCCCCACCCTCCTGACTCTCCCCCCCCCCCCCAAAGACTTACCAAAACTCCCTGGTGGTCCAGCAAGGGGTCTGGGAGCCATCCCCTGCACTCTCACACCCTCGGTGCCGGTTTCATCATGGCGCCGATAGCCTTTGACCTACTATGTCACAGGGGCTACCGGTGTCATTGGTCAGCCCGTCACATGGCCATCAGCACCATCTTCTGCTCCTGCCATGTGACAGGGGCTGACCAATGACACCGGTAGCCCGTGACATAGTATGGGCAAAGGCTATCGGTGCCATTTTGATTACTGGCAGCTGATGGCCCGAGGACAGGAGATAACTCCGGGACCCCCGTTGGACCCCCAGGGACTTTTGGCCAGCTTTGGGGTGCCTCCTGACCCCCACAAAACTTGCCAAAAGTCCAGCAGGTGTCCGGGAGCGACCTCCTGCACTCCAGCCGTCGGATGCCAGTACTCAAAATGGCGCTGATCACGTTTGCCCTCACTATGTCACAGGGGCTGACCGTCGGTCCCTGTGACATAGTGAGGGCAAAGGCGATTGTAGGTAGGGGGGGTCAGGAGGGTGGGCGGTTGTTAATTTTAAATGTAGCTGGGACACGAATAGAAATCGCCGAATTAATGCATCGGGGCGCCATACGGCCGAACGCAACATATCTTCTCCCCGACGAATCCGAATCCCAAATGCAACGTATGGCGTCCCTCTGTACATCCCTAGTACCTCACCCATACCACATTCCTTTTTGATTCCGAGTGAGATGTGTATGAGCAGGATATATGCACGCATGTAGGTAGTTTTTAAAATACAGTGGTCACATGAAAGCCCTACATGCGTGCACATCTCCTGGTTTTGGCATGTGCTGGGCTTAAAAATTCACCTTTAAGATTTCTCTACACTATTTAATATATTTTCCACATCAGTGGTAGCCACCAAATCAATAAATGCCATCTTACAGGAGCTGCATGTTCATCTTTAATAATCTGTGAAATGTTAATGTTAACATTAGCAACTGATTTTAAAAGCATCTTTATCTTGTTCTCAAAGAAGACAGCTAATATCTGACAATCAGGTGATTACTTATCCATTTTATCCATAGGTAATTTACATAAAGTACAAACTAAATAATGAGGTTCAGGTGGCCTATTAATGGAATAGTTGAGCCGTTGCATATAGTATTCTTTTATACATGAGCTAAATGGCCATCTATAAGCACACCAGACCAATTTAAAAGCTGCGGCATTTTCAGAAGTTTTATTCTTTCACCATGTTCGCTCTGCTCTTTTAGTTGCTCAGTTTTTTTCTATTACTATTTGATTGTACCAAGGTACAGACCCATCTGTTTTAAAATAATAGGTGTAACTTTATTCATAGAACATGTGAAGGTGGTAATAATTGAATCTACTAAGGGCCGGATTTTAAAAGCCCTGCGCACGTAAATCCGGCCGGATTGACACGCGCAGAGCACTCGCGCGCCGGCATGCCTATTTTGCATAGGCCGCTGGCGAGCGCATAGCCCCGGGACGCGCGTAAGTCCCAGGGCTTCGTAAAAGGGGTGGGGCGTGTCCGGGGGTGTGGCGCCGACCCGGGGGCATGGCTGAGGCCTCCGGACCAGCCCCCGGGTCGGGGGGCTGGCCTCCGGACGTGCCAGCGCGTGCCAGCAGCCCGCTGGCACGCGCCCGGCCAGCAGCCGGGCGCGTGCCAGCACTGGCGGGCTGCTGGCACGCGCCGGGCTGCTGGCCGGGCGCGTGCCAGCAGCCCGCCAGCAGCCCGCTGCCACGCGCCAGCAGCCCACTGGCACGCGCAGATTTACACCTGCCTCGGGTAGGCATAAATCTGTCGACAAAGGTGGGGGGGGGGTTTAGATAGGGCAAGGGAGGGGAAGGTGAGGGGAGGCGGAAAAAAAGTTCCCTCCGAGGCCGCTCTGATTTCGGAACAGGCAACGTGCGCCAGGCTCAGCGCGTGCAGGTTGCACAAATGTGCACCCCCTTGCGCGTGCCAACCCCGCATTATAAAATCCAGCGTACTTTTGTTCGCATGCGCGCTATTTTTGAAAATGTACCCCTAAGTAATTTACTGAACTATAGTTGAGGTCACCCACTCTTTGAGTCCAATAATCAAATTGATAATCATAATTTAAAGGATGATGACATATTTTCAAAACTTCAAGTTTACAAACATCTTGTTTCAAAATGGGAAGAATAAGACACAAAGATATTTAATGATGATTGGACCAAAATACTGTCAAATTATTTAAGTGTGATATCAAGCCAATACCAACAGATTCCTCTGGTATGATCTGTTGATCCAAACTATGGACCACCTTATGTACTGGAGAAGAAATCAATTGTTTTAATTGTAAGGCAGATAGCATCATTTGAATTTCATGAAGTAAATTTTTGAAAGAGATATCTTCCTGAATATTTAAATCTCCCAAAATTTGAACCTTCCAGGTTCTAGACATTATTGACATAATCATTCAAACCAGTACAATCAAATCTATCCACGTTAGGAGGATGATATATTCAAAACAACAACCAGTCCTGTAAATGTATAGTTAAATTCTCACATCCATTTCCAACTTTCTATTTTTATATCACACAAATTGAAAGATTCCTCGTAAATAAGTATAATGCCACCTCTTCCTTTTCTTTCCCTTGCCTAGTGAAATTATATGTATAGCTTGATGGACATAATGAATTAAGAACAACATTGCTTTCTGATATCCCATAGTACTTTTCTGAGCCACCAACTTAGAATTACAGTGTATATATATATATATATATATATATATATATATAGTGGCGATAATGGTGCCCCTGGTGGCAGGTCCTCAGCGGTGACTTCAGGCTTGGGGCTAATTATCAAGGACTGCTTCCACAAAGTCCTTTATAGCTGATCCCTTCCTGAAGTCTCTCCCACGAGCAGGCGTAGCAGATAACCATAAGGCAAGGAGGCTATGGGTTAGAACCACTTGTGAGGGAAGGCCCTCTTACAACTAGGCCCCTGAGACCAAACTTCCCCCATTCTCCACTAGAGTAAGGGTCACCTCCCTGGCAGCCCTTTAACATAACATATTACATCCAGGCAGAAGCTTCTTATGTATTGAAGTTTATTAATTAAACCAAACTCCACAGAAAGGAAAAACACTCAACATAACAAGTATTACCAGCCCGGCATGATTCATTAATCCCAGACACCAAGCTTCTCACTCTGAGTTTCTAGTATACGTTCCCCTGCACAGCATGTGGGCAAAGTAGGTTTTTCCCCCAGTACATTCTACTTCCCCCAAGCATAACCTAGTACTGAAACCTCCCCACTGCAGGAACGTCTCCTTAGGCCAGCTGCCAGGTCCTAATTACCTCTTTTCCTCCAGCTGCCTTAATTTAGTAAAACAACTCTTTTCACTGCCACAAGCTCCCCTGGCTTGTGCAGTCCTAAAACCATTTTATATTCTTCCTTTTTAACTTATACTTCGTTCCAACCCCCACAATAAGCATTCCCCACATTTACATAAGCCTTCCTACCCCAGCTTCTTCAACGCCACTGGAGCTAATCCCTCTAATTAACCCTCAAGGCACTGCTGAAGATACTTATGCATACCACTTGTTACACAGACATTAAAAGTGAAAGAACCCTGTTAGAGCTGACTTAGCTTTTAGTGGAAAAGGTCTGCCTGGGCACCATCCTCCAGCCTCAGGCTTTGGATCTTACTTGCCTTCCCTCCAGCTCTCCTCTCCCTTCTCTTTGGAGGGCTACTCTCTTTATGTCAGATAGAGTGCCCCTCCCTAGGAAGAAACCGCCCTTGTGTTTCCCTGCCCCCAACCCTTCCTGAGGCTGACTACCGGGGCATCTGGGAAATGTAGTTTCCTTCCTGACAGGTATCCCGGAAAACACCCAGAGCTCTACAGCACAGAGACTCCGCTCTGGCTCAACTCATCACAATATATATATATATATTTATCTATATTTCTCAATAAAATGATACACAGAGCAATTATAAAAAGATCACAGTAAAAACAAATCCATCAGTTTTCTGGGGATAAACTATATTGAAAACCGTCAAGATATATAATCTTCTCTGTTACATAGAACTTCAGATCTGGACCTGTATAATTCTTCCTTTTCAGGAAAATATTTCTTATTCACATTTTATTTAATGTTTTTTTTTTGTTACCATAAATATCTTTGATTTAAGTCAAACCTATCTTCTATCTGGTTGACAGTATGCTCAAATAGGATGTCAACGTGTAAATGCATGAAAGATAACATTACACACTGGGACTTATGTTGCAAAGAATGACTGGGAATCTACTGTATCTGGTTTGTTCACAATATGTATACTAACACCAAAACTGACAGCATATAACTCTTATATATACCAATACTTTAAACACAATTGTAGAAAACATGATAAATTCAAATATGAAACTAATTATTTTAATGTGGTTTTTTTTTAAGTGGAATTTAGCAAAAGTTAAATCTTTTAAAATATGAGTTCTAGAACAGATTCTGCTCCGCATATTTACTAAAAGTAGGGAGGTCAATATTAAAAAGTCATTAAGGGGGTTATTTTTAAACACTTATTGCGTGCGATAAGTGTTATGAACCGCACTGCCCGCGGATTCCCCCGCGAGCAGGCTCTGCTGACTCACCATGCTGTTCCTTTCTTCGCCGATGCGGCAGGACGCCGTCGTCCGCCTGCCCACGCGGCCCGGAGGCTGCCCTGCATCCTCCTGTCTTCCGCGGCCAGAGCCGCAGCCATCTTCGGGGTCTGGGACCGCCCCCATCGCTGCTTTCTCTTCGCGGTGCTAAGGCCGCAGCCCCGGGCTGGAGTAGCAGCAGGAGCTGCCCCCGGGGCCTCCTGCAGCGGCTGGAGCCGCTGCTAACGTTGGGCCTGTGTCCCAGGCCAGCCCTGCCTCTTCTGACGCACTACGTCGGTGCAAGCTGCTGTCCGCGGTCCTGCACAGCTCCTGCTCTCTTCCTAGGTGTGCGGCTGCATCTTCCTTCAATATTTAAAGGGCTAGACACAGGAAGTGTCTTGGCCCCACCTTGGTGACTGTTTCCTGTACCAGCCCTATAAAGGGCTGCTCCGTCAGTTGTTCTGGGCCTTGCATCATCGTGGAGTCTTCGCTCTGGAGGCTCCTGCCTGCCAGAGCCTGTGTAAGGTCTTCTTGTCTTGTGGAGCCCCTCATCGTGATGTCTTCTCATTATGCCATGTCATGTCTTCGTGCCTGAGGTCCTCGTCCAGGTGCCCTGCTGTCTTGATCTTCCACGTCCTGGTGTTCCTGCCTTCCTTGATGTTCCTTCCTTCACCTCGCCTTCAACACTCTCAAGCCTTCTAGTCCAGTAGGCCGGGGGTCCCTCAGATGCAGTACTCCTGAGTGGACTAGCCTGCTGGTGTACGGTTGTCCTGTGCTCCTGAGCTGTCATGTCCCGGATGTTTGTTCCTGTGCTGTCCCCACTCTCGTCGTGGTCCGTGACCAGCCTCTGGGGCTGTGTAGGGGGCGTAATGGGACAGGTGGTCCGTGACTCAGTCCCACAGGTGGGCTGAGTATGGCGCCTTGAGAGACAGTGCCAATGTCCATGCCTTGTGTTGCCTATGTGGATTCTTATGTTCTTATGTTCTAAGTGTCTCGTCTGTGATGCCGTCCGCATCGATCCCAAGTGTCTCGTCTGTGATGCCGTCCACATCGATCCCAAGTGCCTCGTCTGCGATGCCGCCTGCATCGATCCTGATGTCACGTATTCATAGCCCTGGTGTCATGTCTTCAACCCAAGTCTTCGTGCCATGCGATGCCATCGCATCAACCCAAGTCTTCGTGCCATGAAATGCGGTCTCATCAACCCCAGTTTTCGTGCTCTGTGATGCCATTGCATCAACCTCAGTGTCTTCGTGTCAATGCCCATCTGCCCTCCACCTCAGGCCAGACCTGCTGCTCCATGCTGCTCGCAGCAGGTCCAAAAGGGCCCGGAATGTTCGGAGGACCATTCACCTTCCAACATCCTTGGATGTTGGCCATGGGAGCTTGCCGGCCTGGCCGAGGGCACGATTGTTCAGCCACGCGGAGCCACCGTCAACCCTTGGCTCGGTCCGGAAGGTCTGGGTCGGGGCTAAGGCCCATGGGCACACGAAAAACACTGTTCTCAACAGAAAGCTGCTATCGCACGAGATAAGCCGCTATCACACGCGAAAATGGATTCACCATTCTGTGATAGAATGGTGAATCCAGGCCTTAGACAGATAACGGAAAAAGTTATCCATCTAAGGGCTAGATTCATCAAACTATCCCATGTGATAGGAAGAGGAGCGTGTTTTATGATAATAGCTTATTTATCGCAATGTGTGCTATCTTAATGCTTCGCATAGGTTTTACCGCAAAGTGCGATAACTTTTTCACACTTTGCACAGGAGGTAGCGAATGCTAATAAATCTCATGCATATTCATTAGGAATATCCTGAAAACCTGACTGGCTGGTGGGGGGGGGGCATAGGAGTGGTCTGAGCACCTCTGCTCTATAGTTTTAAGAATAATGAGTATGTAGGTATAGGGTTAAGAGATGATTAAGTATGAGTATTTGTGTTTTGGCATGTTGAGTAATGAGTGTAAAATATATTAGAGTGGCTGCACTGTTCTGTCATTGTGATTTTTACTTTTGTTTTTGTTTAAATTTTTGTTTAGGATTAGAAGGATTTTATTGTATATTTAAACATCTGCACTTTATATTTATATATAAACTAAAAACGTGGCTATTTAAGTTGTCCTATACATAAGAACACTCCCAAATTTCTCTCCCCCAATTGCCCCTCTCCCCCCCCTTTCCAAAGAACCAAGATATCAAATCTATTGATGGTTATTAGTGAATCCTTTGACTATAGGTAATATAGAATTTGTACATAGTTATTGCTTATTTCATCCTCTTATTTATTGCTCTGTTTAATCCACTGGACCATTTCTTTTCCACTACTCCACCCAACTTGTTCCTTCATCTTCCCGTTACATGTAACTTGAATTTTTCTCTTTCTAAATCATGTTCTATTGTACCCCGTTTAACTGTAAACTGATGTAATATGAAAATGAATGTCAGTATAAAAAAGTTTTAAATAAATAAATATGTGTTTTATATGACATGTTGAATATTATTATCCTGCTGTCTTTCGGCTGCTTTGGGTCACCTTTATAGTATATTGAAATATTTAAGAATTTGCACTTTATACGATTGATAGTTTTCTCATTTACTTTTGCAGAATGTATTAAAAATAAATACAGATTCCTTCATGCCTTTATACGAATTGTATTTTGGGATCTTTATATATATTCCTTCTTTTGTTCATGTACCATAGAATGGTGAATGCCAAGTCTTCAGAGAGACATGAAACAAACTGCAAATGCTGAATACTGACTTAATAATACCTTATTAGGTTGTAGTATAGCACTGCTGTTACTGGTAATTAAATGAAAGCCAAGCCAGAGAAAATGGCTCGCTATTTCAGCACTACTTAACCTTTTGTAGAATTCTGACAGTAGTCTCTCCACTTTTGGCCATTTAGGACCAAAGAGATGCTCCTGGATTTGCAATTTTCTCATATTTGAACTAGAAGGCTGATTTCAAAGCAGGAAGCATCATATTTATGTAATGGGGGCAAGTAAAATAATTGAACAAAGAGGCAACTACCATCAAAGTGTCTGTCATGTTACCTAAGCAATTATCTAGCTGCCTAAGGCATAAATTCTCTAAGCCACTATATTTTATCGCAGGAGGGGCCCCATATCGCAAGGGGGCAGTCCCACAATATTTATCGCCTCCCTGACAAAATGTCACAGCAGTATTGCTGCATTGTTTTGTCTCACGGAAAAAGCCCTGTGAGAAAAAACAACTTGGCTGGGGCCTTGGCAAAGCATGATGGTGTCCCCCAATGCATGGGCCCCCTATTGAGGCAGCCCCACAAAAAAAGTAACAAAACTGTAGAAAACAGCCATACAACAATGACACCCTGCCACCCACAGATACCCTTCACCCCCACCAACCTCTTTCCATAAAGAATTAGGCTGGTAGGTTCTGGAGAGGGGGTTCTGTGGTCCCCCCAGCCCCCTATACCTGCAAAAGAAGAGGGCATGGGGCCCAAGGATCAGCACCATTTTCCAAAATGGCGTTGAAGTGAACTTACCCTGTCAGATGAAGAGACACGGTTCAGGGACCAGGATCAAAGCCACATGAAATGTTTTCAAACAGATAAGAATTGAATAAGTTGCCAGACATTCTGTCAGAACTTAATGCAAGGCCATTTATATCATGAGGCAAGGTGAAGCAGTTGCATCACATGGCAAAATTTGGGGATTTGCAATAAGCTTCACAAAACACTTCTGCAGCAGCCAGCTCACCTTGCCACAGATATTTTACCAAAATGGCACCGGCACTACCTTTGCCCTCACTATGGGCCTCATTTTCCAAGCAGTTTACCGCGTGCGATAAATTCGCAAATCGCGCTAACAGCCGTTAACGCGATTTGCGAATGCAAATTAGTAATTTGGTAGTCAGGGGGCGGAGTTGGGGCGGAGACCCTGACTACCAATGTTTCACTCATTGCCCATCTATGTTCACTCATTGCCCAAACCTCTTCTTGGAGTGAGCGTCCTCACTCCGACGGCCAGCACATCTTCACTAGGGACCATGTTCTTTCCGTACGTCTCATGTGGAATGCGAAAATGGCCCCCAACCCCCGACGCTCTTACCTAATCCCCACCCCGAGTTAGTAGGTGGCCCTCCCATAGGGATTCAAATACTTGTCTCCCATAGGGATTCAAATACTTGTCTAGGGCATTCAAATACTTGTCTAGGGCATAGGCACTATAGTAAGGCTCTCTCTCTCTCTCTCTCTCTCTCTCTCTCTCCCCCACTGCACTAACCCTCTGTCGGCTACTGACAACTATCGTGTGCTGCGATGATGATTCTTCGGATACCGACAATATCGTGTGCTGCGATGTTTCTTTGGGTGTTTCCTCGCGCACTGGGAAAACATCGCGAATGGCGCTAATGTTTTCGCAAACGGCGAAAACATCACCGCACGCGATGTTTCCCCGCCTGCACGAAAGAAGCCTCATTTGCATTGGAAACGCCCCCAATGCGTTACCAAGCGATATTGGCAAAATGAGGCCCTATGTGACATATGAGGGCAAAGGCTAGCGCCGGTGCATTTTGAATACTGGGAATACGGCCCCAAGTGCAGGAGGTCGCTCCTGGACCCCCGCTGGACTTTTGGCAAGTGTTGTGGGGGTCAGGAGGCCCCCCAAGCTGGCCAAAAGTCCCTGGGGGTCCAGCGGGGGTCCGGGAACGATCTCCTGCACTCGTGCTGTCGGGTGCCAGGAACCAAAATGGCGCCGATAGCCTTGCCCTTACTATGTCACAGGGGCTACCGGTGCCATTGGTCAGCCCCGTCACATGGTAGGAGCACAAGATGGTGCCGGCCATCCAGTGCTCCTATCATGTGACAGGATCCGGCCAATGGCACGGATACCCTGTCACAAGGTAAGGGCAAAGGACGGCCCGGTAGCCGGAGGACGGCCCGGAGCGGGAGATCACTCCCGGGACCCCCACTGGACCACCAGGTACCTGTAAAAAGGTTTTGGGGGGGACGGAGGGTGGGGGAAGCTAAGGGGTTACTTTTAAAGAGTCGGGGTGGGTTTTTTGTTTATCGGCTGGGCAGCCGATAAACAAAATGCGAACGGGCCCGATGGGAAAAAACCTACATGTGAAACTGAACCGGAATCCGAATCGATTCCGGTTCCGATTCACATCTCTAATCAAAACTATAGAAGGGGGTGGAGTAGACAAAACTCCATTTACGGAACATAATGAATGGGAAAAGTTAAGAAAACTGAAAGTGGACAAAGCCATGGGACCTAATGAGGTTCATCCCAGAATACTGAGGGAACTCAGAGATGTGCTGGTGGGTCTGCTATGTGAACTGTTCAATAGATCCCTAGATAAGGGTGTAGTGCCTAGTGACTGGAGAAGAGCAGAGGTGGTCCTGCTTCTCAAGAGTGGGAGCAGAAAAAAGGCTGGAAACTAAAGGCTGGTTAGCATTACCTCAGTGATGGGAAAATTAATGGAGACTCTACTGAAGGAAAGGATAGTGAACTATCTACAATTCAGTGGGCTGCTCGATCAGAGGCAGCATGGATTTACCAGGGGAAGGTCCTGTCAGATTAATCTAATTGATTCTTTTCTATTAGGTGACTAGAAAACTGGATCAGGGAAAAGCACTCAATGTAATTTTCTTGGATTTTAGTAAAGCTTTTGATATGGTCCCATATAGAAGACTCATCAACAAAATGAGAAGCTTGGAAGTTAGCTCCAAGGTGATGGCATAGATTACAAACTGGTTGATGGAGAGAAGACAATGGGTGATGGTAAATGGAACCTACTCTGAATAGAGAATGGTGTTAAGTGGAGTGCCACAGGGATCAGTGTTGGGACTGGTTCTGTTCAACATCTTTGTGAGTGACATTGGGGAAGGGATAGACGATAAAGTTTGTTTATTTGCAGATGATTCTAAGATCTGCAACAGAATGGACACACCAGAAGGAGTAGAGAGAATGAGACAGGATTTAAGGAAGATAGAAGAGTGGTTGAAGATATGGCAGCTGGGATTCAATGCCAAGAAGTGCAGAGTCATGCATCTGGGGTGCAGTAATCCAAAAAAGCTGTATGTATTGGGGGTTGAAGGGCTGATGTGCATGGTGCAGGAGAGAAACCCGAGGTGATAGTGTCTAATGACCTGAAGTCGACAAAGCAATGTGACTCGGAGATAGCTCAAGTCAGAAGAATGCTGGGCTGCATAGAGAGAGGAATATCTAGTAAGAAAAGGGAAGTAATAATCCCCTTGTACAGGTCCTTGGTGAGGCCTTAACTGGAGAACTGAGTTCAGTTCCGGAGACCATATCTCAAAGGGGACAGAGACAGGATCGAGGCAGTCCACAGAAGGGTGAACAAAATGGTGGTTGGTCTCTATCAAATGACTTATGAGGAGAGATTGAGGAACCTGAATATGTATACCCTGGAGGTGAGGAGGAGCAGGGGTGATATGATACAGACCTTCAGATACTTGAAAGGTTTTAATGATCCATGGTCAACAACCAAACCTTTTCCAATAGAAAACAATTTAGTAGAACTAGGAGTCCGCAATTTGAAACTCCAGGGAGAAAGGACTTAGAACCAATGTCAGGAAATATTTCTTCACGGAGAGGGTGGTGAATGCCTAGAATGCTCTTCCAGAGGAAGGGGTAAAGACTAAAACTATGAAGGATTTCAAAGGGGCATGGGATAAAGCTAGAGGATGGGTATGAATGAAAAGGCTTGGGGGTAACCTGCACAGAGTGGCAGTTACTATCCTTAAAAGAAATGAGAGGGTAACCTGCATGGAGAGACATTTACTAACTTGGGAAGCTTGCTGGGCAGACTGGATGGACCATTTGGTCTTTTTCTGTCATCATTACTATGTTACTATGTAAATCTAGAGCAGTCTGGCTTGTTCTGTTTTCCTAAAGGGAGGTGTATTGATGTTTTAGGGCCTGGTGTACTATTTGCAGTGTTGCCTTTTCATAAATAGGATTGTTATTGTTTGAGTACAGGCCATTAGTGCTGTTTTCGTGTGGAAGGTTTATTATATTGTAATTTAGTTTATTAATGGCTCTCTGAAGGACATGACCACATCAAACACACCTTACAATAGGCTTAATGCCTTATGGTTTCCATGGGTCTTTTTTGCAGAGTTTTCTGGTTAACACTACAGCAGTGCAAGTAAAAATAATATATATGTTGTTGTGATATTTTTACCTCAGATGACAATGAATGTCACTTTTCATGCTTCGTTTTTAATTGTGTGTGATGAAGGCTGGAAGGGAGGGGTACAAAGCTCTAATAGGGCCCTTAACACCCATGCACTAACCTGGACAGAGTGTTCCACACACAGACCCTCATCATTTAGTCATGTCCTATTTTTGCAGATGGCAAATGTGAGAAATGTGAAAGGCAAGCCATAGGGTTCCTGGAAGTGTAGCAGAGATGCCAGCTTCTTAGAAATATTATCACTGACACTCTATCTGCCACTCTTCTAGAAACTCTGACTCCAGCTTTCCCCCTCTACAGAATTTCAAATCACTGAAAGGGCCAGACTCCAAGAGGACCCTCCTTTGGTACTCTAAATCATTTGACCTGTATTGTGCCTTGGGGTGGGGGAGGGTGCCAACTCATCCCTCACCTCAGCAACAGATTACCTTGAGCAACCACTGGTTTACTGCATGGATCCTTTCAAAATATAAGAACTGTAATGCATGTTGAGATTTTGCTTGGAAGAAAGGAAAATCATTAAGGCTAATGGAAGATATTAAAACTTAGACATTTTTAGCTAAATAATCAGTGAAACAATATATATCTCTGCACTTATATTTTTATTTGCTTTTGCAATGAATTTAAATTTACTGCCATTTGGCTAGATCTATTCTACCTTTCTGTCTTTTGCTAACATTTTTTAGACTTTAGCAAAAGATATTATATCAACTCTTGCAGTAGTCTGAGGAAAATATCAATGTCATGAGAAAATAATAAATGAAATGCATAACAATCACATTTTATTCAGTTTTCAGGGGGCTGGTAATTTTGCAATATTTCACTGAGCTGTTTTTTGTTTTTTTTCTCTTCTTCATTCTCTCTCTGTTCGTGTTGGAGCTATGCCTTTTCTCCAGACTTTTATTAGAGGTCCAAAGAAATAAAAATGTTCTTCAGGGATTCCTGCAGATAGCAATCTATTGCTGTTTTGTTTGTCAGTAAATACACGGGTAAATCCTGCCTCCTGATTGTGCAGACAGGGACTGTTTATGCAGCAGTAGCCAGTGAGTATCCAGTGAATTCCAGAGAGCTGGGTGTTACTTCCTGTGTTCAGTTGGTAGTATAAACCATTTTATGTTATCAATGGCAATACCTTTTTCAGTTTCATAACACAGGTTTTCTTCTTCCCAAGTTCTGTTATGGTTTGGTAAATTTCCCACATTTACAATAAAAAATGTTTACACTTTCCATAAATCCAGCATGAAGCATTGATGAAAAATATGTATTTGAAGGGTTATGGTAAAATAGACTGAACAAAAGCAGAAACTGTGCCTGGTGGTCATGTGGGGGTATATTTTATATTATGTCATAGAACACTCTACACGCAATCTGGTAAAGCAAAGCTTAGTTTTCTAAATGTAAATATATGGATAATAAATCAGCAAAATATCAACATTGAATACAATATCACAGTAAACTGTGCATAAATTGATACAGATAAATAGGAGACAGACAGAAATATACAGCATATTAACAAACTCCTCCCTTATATGTCCTGCTCATATAAGCCAGTGTTCATAGAAAATCTGTAAGACTCGCTGGCTGGGGGGTCTCTGAAAAAGAGATCATCCAACTAAAATAAGCAAATGCAATGCCTTATATATTTTCTCTACAAGTTAGGTATCCCACTGTTATGTCCCTGCCCACAGACCCAACTCCTGCGAGCAGGCACTCCACTTTACCGCCATCATCGCTGCTGCAGACTCCACTCTAATGGCCTGTGAGCTGCTGCTGGCATGTATCTTCGCAGCCTAGGCCCGCCCCCGGACCGGGCCGCCGCCGCAGACATCCTTCTATGTGGCCCTGAAGCCCCCACTACTGTTGCCCGACGCTGCTGCTCTTCACGGAAGGAGAGCTGCCCATCAACTTACTTCTTCGTGGCCAGTGCTGCTGACAGAACTCCGCCTGCAGCAGGGAAGCCACCGCGGGGATTCCCTCTGGTGGCAGGAAACCGCTGCTGCTGTCTCCATATATGCGGCCTATGCACCGCCATCGGGACCTCCCATGCGGCGTGGAAGCCGCCTCCGGCCTTTTCCATTGCGGCCTGGACGCCACTGTCCTTGGTCCTGCTCCCTTCCTCTAGGTGCGTGGCCGCGCCTCCTTTTAAGATTTAAAGGGCCAGTGGCAGGAAAAGCCCGCAGCCCACCGGAAGCTGTCAATATCCTGTTTCAGCTCTATAAAAGGGCTCAGTTCCTGTTCCTCGGGGCCTTCATATCCGGAATCCATGATTGTCCATGTTTTTCCTTGCTGGTAAAGGTCCTCCGTGACCTTCACTTGTCTAGATGGCTCTTCATTCTGTGTTCTTGATGTTCCTGGTCTCCTTGTCCTGATGTTCCTGGTCTTGTCCTTCGTCGGAGCTCCTTCATCACCTGTCCATGTCCTGATGTTCCAGATGCCCTGATGTTCCGTGTTCCTGGTGTTTTGGTCTTGATGTCTTCGTCTTTGCTTCTGCATCCAGTTCCCAGGTTCCTTTTGTCCACCTTTCCTGGCATGCCACCTTCATGATCCGTGACCAGTCCATGGGGGGCTGTGTAGGGCACTTCGTGGCTCAAGGCCCGTCTTCTCATCTGCAGCGCAAGCCTCTGAGAGACTCCTGTTTTTAATGCCTTGCTTCTGAGAATCCTGAGTCTTGAATCCTGTCCGGAGTTCCTTGTGCCTGCTTCCATCCATGCCCAAGACTCTCCTAGAACCTGCTCCACTTCAGTGTGATTTGCGACCAGCCACAGGCGGCTGTGTAGGGTGTGCCCCGGTGCAGGCTTCTACTGAATCTTTAACATGTTCCAGTCTCAAGTTCCACTTCCTCACCTGGAGTCTGCTTTGCATTCAGTGTGGTCTGTGACCAGCCATGGGTGGCTGTGTAGGGCGCACTGCCATGCAATTCTCACCAGGTACTTTCATCTGAATCTTGAATCTTTGCCTGAGTAACCTGAATCCTTGTCTGTGTCTTCCAAGTTCCATGAGTATTCATCCGAGTCTTCCAAGTTCCAAGTCTGAGTCTTCCAAGTTCCTGAGTTCCTGTCTTGTCTTGTTCCTGCCCTCAGCCTCCCTCTGGCCTCACGCACTCTTCGTTCCCAAGCAGCGGGTCCGGAAAGGCTATTGAGTGGCCGTAGGGCTACTCTTGTGACCAGCATTGCGTTGCTGGGTCACACTGGTGCATGTTGGTCCAGCAGAGGGCTGACCCTGCCTTGTTCCTGCTCCGAATTAATTTGCCTTAGTTCCAGTCCTGCTTTGCTCCTGCTCCGCCTGTGCTTGCATGCTCTCAGTGTGCCTTTTGGCTCCTCCCTGAGTCGTGCCATGGTCCAGGGGCTTACACTCTCCTAGGAGCTAGTGACTGTGCCTCCATGCTCTCAACACCAGCCGTAGGCCACGCTCGCAACACCCAATCCCTCCTTTACCTATGAAGGTATTTCACAACCAGTCTTTTGATCCCCCATTTGGTAAAAGACACCAACTGTTTAACTTATTATCAGCTCATTGGTATGGGTACTAGTCTTTAGCATTTGATCTTCCCAGGTGATAGGAAATACCAAATGTCTTAGTATTTGATGTCCCTAGAGATACCAGATGTTCCTTGGGGCCATCCCAGCTCTTTATCAGCTCATTGTTGCCAGAATGTTTCAGGAATGCAGGCAACAAATGGTGATAGTATCATGCCTTTGTAGAATCCCTGCACTTAAATCACATACAATATATTGATTCATACTCATCAATCATTAGAACCTTTTCTGATCCATTTGCGGTACAAAGTATTCCAGAGATCTTGCTAGCTGTATAAAATTATCTTTCCACAGAAACATGCCTCAGAAACAATGTCCCTAGCATGTAATGAATATATTTGATATATATAGTTTCCAATATGATGTGATTGGTTAGCTATTGCTAATTTTGTTCAATGATGCAATGACTAAGCAATTATTCATTTGATGGCAGTATGTTGTCTGTGCATTCTAAATAAACACTGTTCAATCTTGTGTAAAAAAAAAAAAAAAAAAAGATGCTAAATCACAGTCCTGCACAATTATGGAGTTTTCTAGCCTTTCTCAGTAGTTTTCATCACAACCATTAACTGCTTTATATTCGATAATACTAAAAGCAAAGCATTAAAAATAATAGAATATTCACTATTATTCCATTTTTTGTTTTATTTGTGTTTATTAGAATATGCAATCTCTAGTACATTAACATTTTGAGGATTGTAGAATATAATGGGCCTAATTTTAAAAAGCATTTCCATGCTAAAAATTGTGTTCTACATGTATGAATGCATATTAATCATATAAGTGGGCTTTTGAAAAATTGCTACACTGCATGCCATTGAATTGTCAATAGGATATTCATGTGTACATGTACTTTACATGCATAAATGGCTTTTTAAAATTACTACTATAGTATGTTTCATTTACATATGTAACTCCTTTGAAAATTACCTCCAATATGAGCACTTTTATTATGCAGGTTGTAAATGTAATCTTTCATGATACTGAGCTAAAAATGTAAAGTAAAATCATTATGTCACATTATATCACCAGCACTGGACTTTTTTTTTTAGAATTAGTGACCTTACTGTAAAAATATCACCATCTGAAGCAGAACTACCAGATAACTTCAAATCATAACTGACCTAATAAATCATTCCTGAAATTTGTAACCTCCCATCTTTAGGGATTGTAGGGATTTTTCCTGTTTTGAGAGTATAATGCTTAGAGCTGAGTGATTTAAAAATAGTAGGGATGTGAATCATTTTTTGACGATTTAAAACAATCGTCAGATATATTTTAAATCGTCAAAAATCGTTGAGTCGCGATACAATAGAAATCCCCCGATTTATCGTGAAAAATCGTAAATCGGGGGAGGGGGAGGGCGGGGAAAACCGGCACACCAAAAAAAAACCCTAAACCCACCCCGACACTATAAAACAAATCCCTTACCTTCCCCCACCCTCCCGAACCCCCCAAAAACTTTTTACAAGTACCTGGTGGTCCAGTGGGGGCGCGGGGACCGATCTCCCGCTCTCGGTCCATCTGCGACATTTTGGCTGCCACTCAAAAATGGCGCCGATGGCCCTTTGCCCTTACCATATGACAGGTTATCCGTGCCATTGGCCGGCCCCTGTCACATGGTAGGAGCACTGGCTGGCCGGCGCCATCTTTAAAGATGGCCACCACCACCATCGTAAAGATGGCCGCCGCCATCTTTAAAGATGGCGCTGGCCATCCAGTGCTCCTACCATGTGACAGGAGCCGGCCAATGGCACGGATACCCTGTCACATGGTAAGGGCAAAGGGCCATCAGCACCATCTTTATGAGTGGCAGCCGACGGCCCGAGAACGGGAGATCGCTCCCGGGACCACCACTAGAGCACCAGGTAATTTAAAATGTTTTGGGGGGCTTGGGAGGGTGGGGGAACCTAAGGGGTCGTTTTTAAAGGGTCGGGTGGGTTTTTTTTTTATCGGGCCATCGGCGCCATTTTTGAGTGGCAGCCAAAATAGCGCCGATGGACCGAGAGCGGGAGATCGGTCCCCGCGCCCCCACTGGACCACCAGGTACTCGTAAAAAGTTTTGGGAGGGTGGGGGAAGGTAAGGGGTTAATTTTAAAGGGTCGGGCCTCACTAAAAAAAAAAAAAATAACGATGTGAATCGGAACCAATTCCGATTCACATCACCCACGATCAGATTTTTCCCCCCCTCTAGCCAAACCCGATCGTTAAGGCAATCGGGCACACGATTCACATCTCTAAAAAATAGCACTGGTTAAAAACCATCAACATGGTTTGAAGTGTTTGCAGCCCTACTGGCAATATTGCTAGAATAGCCAAATCCCTTCAGCAGACCAGTTCAAAGTATTACATTTAAACAAAAATTGCTGATTATGCGGGTTATTTTCCATCTCGCATTATAGTGTTTTCACATGCGAAAAATGCCTTAACGCATGTTAATAGCACCATAATGCATGGTACGTTGCTAATTTTTAAAAGGGGAGGAGTCGGGGTGGGATTTTTGTAAAAGTGGGCTGGCTTCATGAAGCCATAACACACGATATAGCATAGTTTTAATGCTGAAAATAACGACACCTTTTTCATTGGCATTAAGCTGTGTGATAGGCCCATAACACAAATTTGATTTTTTCGCAAATTGTGTTCTGGGCATTTTTAGGCTGGGGAGGGACCTGAGATGTAAGAGGGAAGGGGGGGGGCGGAGAGAGAGAGAGGGAGTGAGAGAGCACCTCTGGGGGTGGCACCATAATAAGCAGCTATTTATGCTACTATAGGAGGCCCACCTAGTTATTCGAGATGAAATGTAGGTAGTAGTGTAGGGGTTAGGGGCCACTTTGACATGCAAAGTGAGACATACAAACAGAACAGTACACTCTTGTGAAGATTTGATATCCTTCGGAGTGAGGAAACTCACACAACGATGAGGTTTGTACAATGTTCTCTCAACCTAGCTTGATGTCATTGAGACTCTCCTGTCTCTTCAGCCTTACCACCACCACCCCCCCCCCCATTTCACCCAGATCCTCCACCCAGTCAATATTTCACTTTACTGCAGATAAAGTGTAAATATACTTGAGTAAGCTGCCAAATCTACATGCATAAATCACTTATAAATTAGCAACTTGCATACTCGAATGTTGGCCCTGCCCAGAAACACTGCTGGACCGCCCCCTTTTTACATGTGTAGATTTTCTCACACACCCTTATTTTCACTTTTATGCTGTAGATTTCTAAAATAGCATGTTAATGAGTAAATGGTATTTAAATATGTATATGCTGATTTTATGCATGAAACTTTTGAAAATTCAGCTTTAAGTGAGTCCAAACTTGGTGGTGTTTTTTTATAATCATGAAACACACGGGCGAGGTTTTCCTGTCCCACCAGGGCCATATATATTTTTGAGCTCTGACTGAAGTGCTCTCTCGCCCGCACATGTGCGGCATGTCTGTCAGAACCGCTCTCTACTGCACATTCGCAGCAGGTCGGTCAGAGCTCTCTTATAGATATGATTATCAAAAATCCTCCAGCTGATGAATAAGCTAAAAAATGTAAAGCTATTTTTTTTCGCCTCTCAAGCATTTGTATATCAAGTACTTTATTCAAGACAAACATCTTCTGGTGGTTCGTCTATAAAATAAAAAAATTCTGCTGGACATCAGCCTCAATTAATTGAAATGTAAATAAACTGAAATTCAATCAATCAATCACAAACATGGGGCTAGATTCATCCAACTATTGCATGTGATAGGAAGAGGGATGTGTTTTATGATAATAACCTATTTATTGTAATGTGCACTGTCTTTTCACACTTTGTGGTAATACCACAATTATTGCATTTCCTACCTACAACCATTGGGAGAGAGAGAAAAAGACTGAGAGAAAGAGAGAGAACCAATCTATAAGACCCTTCTAATAGTTAGCTAAAGTCTAATAGTTAGCTAAAGTTATACTACAACCTAAACCTCACCTCGAGGTGAGGTTTAGGTTGTAGTATAGGGGGGGTTAGGGGCCACTTTGACATGCAGAGTGAGATGTACGAACAGAACAGTACACTCTTGTGAAGATTTGATGTCCTTTGGAGTGAGGAAACTCACACAATGATGAGATTTGTACAATGTTCTCTCAATCTAGCTTGATAGTAACATCAAGTAAATCTACACATGTAAAAAGGGGGCGGTCCAGCAGTGTTTCTGGGCAGGGCCAACATTCGAGCATGTAGTTGCTAGTTTATAAGTGATTTATGCATGTAGATTTGGCAGCTTACTCAAGTATATTTACACTTTATCTGCAGTAAAGTGAAATATTGACTGGGTGGAGGATCTGGGTGAAATGGGGAGGTGAGGCTTAAGAGTCAGGAGGGTCTCAATGACCTGCAGATGGAGTAGACAAACTGGTAGACTAATTAATAACACACGTGTAAAACCAGACTTATAGGAAGTAAATGCATGTAAATTATGTTGGTAAAATCTCCCTATATCTGTTTGTGAAGTTAGAAGTAAAAATACTTGGGTATAATAGTTGTATGCCACTTATCTGGATAATTTGCAATTTATACAGCTAAGTAGTGGCTTTGTTTAGTGTTTACTACTTAACTGGATATGTATTAACAGTGCTACTTAAACAGCAAAGGAAGACACTGCAGACAGATAAGTCTGAAAAAAATGATACTTATCTAGATAACTATTAAAGACTTATTTGGCTATCTGGCTTACTGCCTGATGATTCACTAAGGCTTTTCTCCCATTCTGTCTCTATGGGAAAATACCCTTAGCTGGATATGTAGTGCTTTTAAGATGTATCCGGCTAAACCATCATAATACTGTATTTGCATGTTTTATTAGATATGCACACAGGATACAGGTTACATCTGTGAGTATTTCAGAACCTGTGCATATCATATATGCGCAGATTATAAAATACAGGAATAGATTTCCACACACCAACATACACATATGAATGTGTGTGTGCAGCTATTTTAAAATTATCCTCTTACTGTGGTATTTTTTTTATGGAAATATGCTGTTGTGAATATTATTTTCATATATAGGGTTGTGATATTGTCTGAACATGTGCTGTATGTGATTTGTTGCAAATATTTAGTATTCATAGTGACTGTATTACCTAAAACTTCTGAAAAAAAGTTTTAGAAACTGAAAACAATTTGAGATCAGAATTTGAGATCAAGGAAAAAAGAAGATCAAAAACAAGGTCTAGAACAGCTAAGACAACCAAAGTAGTAAGAGTGAAGGCATATGAGAGCTGGGAGTTGAATGATGTTAGTTATTAATAACTCAGTTTCACATCAGACATAACAAGGAGAAGTTGAGTAATATTGGCAGAAGTGTGTGGATAACAAAGTGACCAGCAACTCCAGTATTGCCTTAAGGCTGTTCTTACCAAGCTAAGAAAGTCCAGGCAGGAGGAATAGAGCAGCTCACTGAAGAGGTAGCCATTAGTGTGGCAGACACTGTGAATTTGCCCCATGGTACTGTGATAACTTTGTGGGTTCAACGGATGTTACTGAAGGCCCTGCTGGCCAATTGGCGGCCATGTTAACAATTTCAGACTACTATAATGAGGCAGTCTGAAGGTAGAAAACTATATTGTCAAACTATTCCAATATATAGTAAATTTAGTACCTGGATCTCAGTTCTAACTTTAACATATTAATGACATGCTAACATTTGCTTTAAGACAGTAAATATAATCTTATTTTTTGTTATAAACATCAAAGACATTTGCTCAAATGCTCTTTTTTTATATACCAGTGTAAAAGGGTTTCATATTCTGCCCCCTATATGTGGCATGGCATCTGTGACTTCAACAGGTCATTCTGCCAACAGTGTGAGTCACAGGTCTCCATCTAGACCCTGTCTTTATTTGTGAGGTCAGTGTTCTTTAGGTGTAATAATGTAGTGAGTCCCTCCATACTAGCAAGGTTTTAAGAAGTAGCAAAGCTCCTATGCTCATGTGACTTGGGGGAGTCCAGAATCAACCCAGGCCTCCAGGAGTGGGTGCCTCTCCTCAAGGGAGGCCCCTGCAAAGCCATATCCTCTCATGGGGATTGCCAGAGAAAAAAGGAGAGGACTCTAAGCAGCACTAGAGTCCTGCAGGAGAGCAGGAGAAGGATTTCAGGTGAGGAGTTCCTGAAAGATCTGAAGTGGATGAAGTGGGTTCTGAAAGCCAGGAATAAGTTTACTAGGAGGTGTCAGAGGAAAGACAACCTAACATAACATATTAACAGAGTAATGATGGCATAAGAACAAGGGACAGTAACTTTCAAACCGGTGTGTGGGTGCACATGTGCACACTTGCGTCAACCTGCCCCCAGGGATGTGGCTGTTTTATAACATGTGCACATGTATATGCATACATGTTATAAAATAACCTGGCCGTGCGCACATATGCTCCAACTTTTAAGTGGGTGTGTGCACAAATGTCACTTCTAACATGTAAATTGGGGAACTTTAAAAGGAGCGTGTGCCATAACTATTCCCAGTTTTACCAGTTTGTCCCCAATTGGCCCAGTTAAGAGAGAGGTCCTCCAAACTGCCCTAGTTTAATATCCATCTCTCTCCTCAGTTATCTGCGACCCTTAAAACCCTATAGATCTTGGGGCTATGGGGTGCTCGGGGTTGTTGATCTTCCCAGCGTTCCCTACGATCTTAGAAGTGTGGCAGGTGGCAGACTGGGAGTTCTAGGGGCGCCGGGGCTAAGGGATGTCTCTTCAGCCAAGGCGGTTGGCTTCTGCTCCTCACCTAAACCGCCAGCGGCTCCTCCTTCCAGCTTCAAATTAGTAGGCCTTGGAAACACCTCTTCAATCCGGTGTTGCCTTCCATCGGACTTCGGGGTTGAGGTAATATTCTCACTCCTAAAGTGACTACAGGGGGGGATAGGCTATGTGAGGTAAATAGTAGGATAATTATGCATATCTTTAAATATGCTTAGTACTTTATTGATCTGCTTCCGTAAACCTTGGATCTCCTATTATCCTATGATATATATACAGATTTATATAATTTTACTTAGTAAGAAGTGACCTACATAATGTTGTTTTCAGTATCTCTGTATTGTTTTCTGAAGAATATTGATCAGATGTTATGTTTGAAAATCATAATAAAAATAAAATGAACGCCCCCCGAAAAAAAAAACTCCATAGATCAGCCCAGTTTTCTTTATTTTTTAACTTACACATCATCCACAGCAAAAGTAAATTTATTAGGCAGGGAGCCTTGATGCACGCCGGATCACATACGTATTTATGCACATGCCTCAGGCTCATGCCCTGCCCAGACCTCATCCATGCCCCACCCCTTTTTGAAAACTTTTGAGATGTGCCTGCGGCAGTATTTACATGTGTATCATCTGGGCGGCTTTTAAAATTCGCCTTTAACAACAAAAGACAAGATAAAGAACAAGTAGTCAATCCATTCTGCCCAGCAAGTTGCTCATGAAAATAACTGCCATTTTGTGCAGGTTACCCCCATGTTTTCTGTTATGGGTTGTAACTGCTGCTCTGTGAAAGTTATCCCCATGCCTTCCATTAAACAGGTCGATACTGTAACGTGCGGTTGAGGATTTCCCGTCTGTAACGAGCTGGGAGCGCACAATTCGGACGCGTAAGGCGATCCAGCGATACAGTCTCCAGTTTCACGTGTCCTTAGCGCTTCTTAAAACAGACGCATAACCCTTTCCGCAAGCAGCATGTATATGATATGTAAATGAACGAATTAGCTGTATAATGAAGGAATTAGCTATTCCCCTCCGATACTGTGACGCGCGCTCAGATTATCTCCTTTGTAACCCGCTATTTTGCCGCGTCCTTAACCTGTTAGTTTACCGCCTACCCTCTACTTGGTGTTAGTGTGGTGTTAGAAAATTAAAACGGGAATAAAGTGTAAAAAATGGGGGCGATTTCGGCGCTCAAGGCCCCGTCCGGTCTCCGGTGCAGCCCCAGTCCTGTCCCCTCCTCCTGAAGCAAAAAAAAAACCCGAAAAAGTAGCAAGGCTCGGGCCTGCTACGGTAGTCCCCTTCTCCCCTCCTCCCGATTTCGGTGCTCAAGGCAGCCGGGTGGGCGTGCATTCATCCAGGCAGAGGGAGCCGGCGGCGAAAGCGGCCTCCGGCTCCCTCTGCCTGGATGAATGCACGGCCCCCGCCGGCAGTGAATGAATGCCCGTGCGATTTCGGCGCTCATGCCTTGAGCACCGAAATCGCACGGGCATTGTTTCTGTTTATCCCAGTCTAATCGGTTGCCCATTCAGGAGCCAAAGTTATTTTCATTATGACTAGGGTTCAGTGGTCTTTTTCTGATTTAAAAAAAAAAAAAAAAAAGGCTGGAGATCAACTTATTTGTTAGAAAGAGGTTTTCCTATAAGGAATTTGATGCATGAATGAATGCCCGTGCGATTTCGGCGCTCAAGGCATGAGCGCCGAAATCGCACGGGCATTCATTCACTGCTGGCGGGGGAGGAGAGGAGAAGGGAGAAGGGACTATCGTAGCAGGCCCGAGCCTTGCTACTTTTTCGGTTTGTGTTTTTTTTTTTGCCTCGGGAGGAGGAGACAGACTGGGGCTGCACCGGAGACCGGACGGGGCCAGGGCAGGTGAGCGGGGGCTGGGGGAAAGTTTGCCGAGCATCGGGAAACATAACTGCCCACTTCCTGGTACCTGTCATTTCAAATGTCATTTGAAATGACAGATACCAGCGCGGCCGTGAAGTGTTAGGCCCGCGAACCCAGGATACTGTATAGGCGCTCTATACAGTAAATGGGTTTCGCGGGCCTAACGCTTGCCTAAGGCTTCGCAGCCGCGGCATGCATTTGCATGCAATTAGAAGAGAGTATCGAACGCTAGGTGAAGAGAACTGTGCGTGTGGGGAACGAGGGTGCGCCTGGCAATGCCGCACTCTTTCTACCGCGGCCTTAGAGTATCGACCTGAAAGGTAGTAAGTGCCGCTTCATGCACGTTACCCCCTTGCTTTTGGTTAAGGGTAGCAATTACAGCTCCATGCAGGTTACCTCCTTCCCTTTAGTTAAGTGAAGTAACTGCTGTTCCAATAAGATTACTACTTTATTTCCTCCATCTAGCCTCTAGGGATACGCAGTGTTTATCTCATGCCCTTCTGAATTCAATTGCTGTTTTTATCCTTACAATCTCACCACCTGACTGGGAAAGTCTGCCAGAGAGAAGCAGAGCATTTCCCTGGTGAGTTGATGGACTGATGAACTGGGAGGTGCCAGAGGAAGGGCAGCCTGGTTGCCTCAGATACAAACTTAATTCCTAGATGCATCAAGCTGTGATTTTTTTGTCGCAGGATGGTTCCACTATCCAGAGGGGTGTCACTGCAATAGTGGGGTCACTCCCCTGACAAAATATTGCGGCTCTATGGTGCATTCTTTTGTCTCGCAGTCAAACACTGCAGCCCTTTAATGCAATGGCGGCCCCATCCTCAAGGGATTACCATCATCAGCTTAAAGGGCTGCTGGCCCTCCAAAAAAAAGTCATGGCCACATGGGGAGGTTGAAGTGGGGTCAGTACTGACCCCCATCTCAACCCCGGGCCACCACTCAAGGCGGCCACGACTCTCCCAAAATGTTAAAAATAAAAAAAAGAGATGCTCAGCGAAGGCCTCGGCCCCCATTCCCCAAAGCACAACAGTCTAATACTACCCCAGCCTTGAAACCAATCCCTCTATCCCAAAAGTGAAATCCCAATCCCAATTCTCCCATGCCCCAAGTGATTGAAATAAAAAAGGTCCTGGGCCCCACCAAATTCCCTTTCCAGGCTCCCCCTTTGAAAGTAACAAAAATAGTGTCCCTGTCCCCATCCACATCCCTCCCGCATACTCCTGGACCTAAAAACTGATCCTGCATTGGGGGGGGGGGGGGGGGTGGCGGGACACAACTTTTTTTCTTTTGGGAGGAGTGGGGGGGGGGGGGGCAGGGACCATTTATTTTTTTTTTTACAATTGGGAGGGCCATCGATGTCACTTGGGGGGGGGGGGGGGGGAGGGACTGGGATCGGGGACCAGGCTCACATTTGACTTTTGTGCTTTGGGGAGGAATGGCGGGGTCTGAGGCCATCGCCACGCAGGTCTTTTTTTTTTATTTGTAAAAAGACCTGCATCTTTGGGGGGGAGTTGTGGTTGCCTAGATTGGCAGCCCCAGGTAAAGACAGGAGTCAGCAGACTCCGGCTCAATCTCCCCATTTACTGCAATATTTATTTATTTATTTATTGCCAATTTAAATGTGCAGCTCGAGCCTTGGGACCTGCGTTAGGGTCCCAGGCATCCTGCCACATATTTAACATATTTCAAATAGGTGTAGTTATTTATTGCAGCTGACCATCCTTTCGGTCGACCGTGATAAAATATTTATAATGGATTGAAATAGGGGGGGGGGGGGGGAATCTGGGTGGGGAGAAGCAAAATTTGCATTTAGCACACAATATACGCACTATAACTCACGTTAGAGCACTACCGCGGCGTGATGCATCACCCAGTTAGATTGTAAGCCCTCTGAGGATAGGGAACTACCTTCAGTATCTGAATGTAATCGGCTTTGAAGTGGCAAAAAGCAGAACATAATATCAAACCAAAAATAAAATAATCAGCCCAAGTCACAAATGAGAGACAAAGAAAGAAAGAAGGACTTTGGAGAAAAGATTATGGCTATCAAACAGGTATTGGGAGAGTCCAGCATGGAAAGAGGTACACATCCCATAGAGCTGGCCTGTTTTGGGGAAGATATGTGGAGTGGTGAATCAGATGGTGTTTATTTTTTGTGACTTTTTTCTGGATTGAGTTGCTGCGTGAGCACCATTCAGAAGTGTATCTTACTTGGACTTTAATTTCCTTGCCATCAGTGGCTAAAGATTTTTATTTTGAACATAGAGCTGGTGTGGAGGTGGCTGTTTTTGGAGTACTTGACTAATGAGCAGGACGAGCACGTGTGAGTACTTAATCCTAAGCGCCTTGAAAAGAGCGCCAAAACAGGAAGTGGGCTACACTAAAATGGTGCCCAGCATGGAGGCCATGGGGTTTTGGAGGCTTCAGGGGTGCCTGGAGATGTACTCCCGACCCGGGGAAGGCACCCTGAAGATCTTGCAGACTTTTGCAAAAAAAGTGTCCCATAGAGTATAATAGATTCAAGGTGGCCATTGTCCCTGCCCGAGAAGGAGGGGAGGTGATGAAGAAGTCTCCTGATATTCACCCGGGGCAGTTCGCAGAGGGGGAGTCCAGTGATTCAGTGAGATGGAATCAGAAGGAGGTCCTGTGCTGCTGTGGAGGTGATGCAATCTGCATTGAATGAAATCACAGGCTATAGTCTAAATCCTCCTGCAGAACAGGGGAGGAGCTGTGTGCTGGGGTCCACCCAGCCTGACGAGGAGTGAGGGGGCATTACAGCAACAGTAATTTTTGTTTGTGAACAGGGAGATTTCGCCTACTGACATCGGAGAGTGCCTCCTGCAGCCTGAACTGCTACAGCTGGCTCCTTTCAGCGCTTTCCTCACAGATCCTAAGCTGGAGAGGACTGTGAGTGAAAGCAGCATGTCATACCAGCCCTGTGTGCTTGGCAGAGGTAAGCAGTGCCAGCGCAACCCCTGGAGAGAGCACTGCAGCGGCCCGGGATTAGGAGGGATGGGCAGGAAGGCCCTGGAGCTTGTTAGGTTGCCTCCCTTACTGTTGAAGTTTGTATCTAGGAGCGCAGAGGTAAATAAAGAAGCAACGGGGAAGGGCACTGAAAATCTCCAGCCCCGCCCCCTCCCCTCTGGCAAGCAGAAATCTGCTGCCTTAGTGGAAAAGAGATAGAGACTGGGGAAGCCGGGGATGGCATCGGCCAGGAGTGCGTACTATAGCATGGGACTGCAGGGAAGAGAGAGAGAGAGAGCCTTAGCAGCACAATAGCATACCTGCAGAGAGGGATCCGCTATCAGGAGTGACAGGGCCAACGGAGTTCTCCTTTTCCTCTCTGAAGCCTGTGGTTATGGGGCAAGCAGGCTTGAAAGAAAAGGGAGGCAGCCAGCATGAAATCTGCAGTGTAGAAGTCAGTTCCCTAGAAATAGTGTGTTTGTGAACGAGGAGACCGCTGGGTCCTAGAGACTGCCTAGTTCCTTTTTATTTTTAAAGGTAAAAAATGCATGATGATGAACCAGGAAAAGCACCCCTTTTCAGCAGTTTCAGCACACGGAGAAGCTGGAAGCTGGGTCCTCATCCCCAAAATGGGTTGTAGCTCTAGAGTGTCCATCAGGGTCCCCCGTCCAACTTAAAGAAAGAAGAACCAAAGAAAGATCCCCTTAAAGGACTTGGTGGAAAAGGTGTCTCTGCCCACATCAGTGCCCAGCTTGATTTTAAGGGCAAACTGTTGTGACTGTGAGAGCTCTGCTACTGAAGAAGGAAAGCTGGAATCTCCTGATCTGATGCCATTTCAGGTTTTGCCAGAAATAATCGGTATATGGGGAAACTGGCCGGAACCTGTGCATAAAGACTGCCAGCCTAGCCATGACCGAAACCCCTCAAACATTTGCCAGTTTCTGGATTGTTCCAAGCTTCCAGTGAGACTGTTCCTTCCAGTGTGAATCCAGTCTGAAGAAGTCTTCCAAGCCAGAATCCAAGTTCTAAGGAATCCCTTCTCTGTGTTGTCCTGTTTGTCCTGTTTGTTTTTTCTCGTAAGTGCTGTTTGCGTTCCTAAATGCTCTTTCCTTGTTTCACTTGCTGATCATTTCCAAGCCGACCCAGATGGAGAAATTCCCAAGGGCTATGTAAGTAGTGGAATCAGCTATAGAGTGTGCTGCATCCCTACTGTTAATTTCAATTTTTCTTCCTGGGTCTGTGAACAATGGACTTTTTAATAGAAGCAGATGTCCTACCAAATCAAGAGGGCTGAAACAAGAAAATATCACTTGTTCTTCAAGGACTTTGGTTGAGTTTAAGAGAATTTTGTTTTGCTTCCACAGAAAAAAAGAGAGTTGTAAAAAAAAGGACATTTAAAAAAAAAAAAAGAATTTCTAGTAAAATCCCAAAACTACTAAACATTTGTCATTCATTCAGACGTTTGCCTTCATTTGCATTTTCCCTGAATAAGTCTGCCTAATTTGAATTTTATGTTTCAGATTGCCTGCCTGCTCTTGCTATTCTAAGAACTAGTGCCTGTTAACCTGGATTTTGCTTTGCAGAATTTGGTATGCAGTCTCAAGAAGATGGATTGGAGGAAGAATATGTGCTTATTCTCTTTTTAGGTACCTGGATCTATAGCCCAGAGTGTCCATAAAATAGTGACCTGAAGGAGGAGTTGTTGGAATGCAAAGCAATGAAGATTTGTCTTTCTGATGATCATTCCTAATAGAAAGAAGTCCAGCTGGCTCATATCCACCATGTGATGAGATGTGATTTGCTTTAGAGGGTGTTAGTTCAGGGGGATGAGCCCATTGTTAAGGTTATTACGATTTAACTTGAGATCCTTTGTAGGTGAAGCAAAGAAGATCCAAGAGGGTTGAGAGATGCTAAGGCAGATCACAACTTGTGTCTGCATTAGAGAATTATGGTGTTATGTGATTTTTTTGGTACACAAATGGTGACTTAATGTCAAATGTTGTCAATGTCTAACATGTGCTTCCTTTCTGTATTTTTAAAGTATTTGTCCATTTGGGGTATGTACCATACGTACATATACTTTGCTTTGTGGTGGGAGGGGGAGGAAGTGACAGGGTAGTTTGTCCTTTAGTGGTATGGCATTTGTGGCCTCAATAGTAATAGTAATTTGCTAGCAGTTGGGCTGATGCAGTCGGCCGAGCGCACCGTTAGCCCCCGTTTGGCCACGTGTTTTCGACGCGCTATTTTTACCCCTTATACAGTAAGGGGTAATAGTGTGGGGAAAACGCATGGCCAACCCTCCCGAATCTAATAGCGCCCGCAACATGCAAATGCATGTGGATGAGCCTATTAGTTAGTCCCACATGATAATTATGTTATTACCCCCATATATCTTAATCCAAGTTAATTCGACCTGTTCATTGTAAGACATTTACTTGTCATTGTTGTTATTGTTTAAAATGTAAACTGAATTGATCAATAATTTTGTTATTGGAAAGTCGGTATAGAAAAATGCTAAATAAATAATAAATAAATGATACAGAAAGTAAAATGTGCAGCCAAGCTGCACATTTTACTCTCTGAAATTAACGCCTACCATCTAGACCAGGGGTGGGCACTTCCGGTCCTCAAGGGCCACAAACCAGTCTGGTTTTCAGGATATCCCTAATGAATATGCATGAGAGAGATTTGCATGCACTCTGCCTCAGATGTATGCAAATCTATGTCATGCATATTCATTATGATATCCTAAAACCTTGACAGGTTTGTGGCCCTCAAGGACTGGAATTGCCCACCCCTGATCTAGACCCTGCCCTTATTTTGAGGTCAGTTTACTTGTAGGTGAGTAAATATAGTTTTCCACTCCCCACTGGTAAGAATTTGAGATCTAATAAAACTTATATACCCATGTGACATGGGGGGGGGGGGGGGGTAGGAGTTTGAGAATCAGCTTTATCCCAGGGCTGAAGGAGCAGATGCCTTTCCTTGTGGAAGTCACATGCATGTCCTCATAAAAATGGCCATGGATAAAAGGAGAGGACTGTACACTGGAGTCCTATAGGATAATAGGAGATAGTTTTGAGGAAAGGAGTTCCTGGAAATTCTGAAATTCAGAGGGATAGCCATGTTAGTCTGGTGTAGCAAAAATGGCACGAAGCGGGTGGCACCTTATAGATGAACCAATTTATTGAGGCATGAGCTTTCAAGGACAGAGTCTACATCACACTGTGGAAGTCCTGATGAAGTGGGTTCTTGAAGCTGGGAATGAGGGTACAAGGAGGTGTCAGAGGAAAGACAACCTGTCTCAGTCTGCCAGTGTGAAATGAGAACCCAGGAAAAGAGGATTTCCCTGGAGAGCTAGTGGACCAGTGTACTGGGAGGTACCAGAGGAAGGATAGCCTGCCTGGGAAAGATCACCAGAGTTCAGTTACAATCAGCCTCAGATTCAAAAGAAAGAGAAAGAGAGTGAGAAAGGACCTTGGACAAAAAACTCCAGCTACCGAACAGGTACTGGGAGGGCCCAGGGTGAAAAGAGGTACCCATCCCAAAGAGCTGACTTATTTGGGGGTGAAGTGTGAAGTGATGAATTAGTCTGTGTTTATTTTTATGACTTTTCTCTGGATTGAGTTACTGGCAGGTCGATTCAATATAAAGTGCGGGAGAGCACTCTGTGTTGAGTGCCCGTTCTCCTGATGCGCTCCCAGCACCTCTCCTGGGCGCACAATTCTCTATTTAAATTAGGGCCCGTGCTAATAAGGATGTCCCTAGCATCTCCTTATTAGCGGAAGCAGTGGCTGTCAGCAGGTCCAACAACCAATGCTTAATTTTACCGGCGTCGGTTTTTGAACCTGCTGACAGCCACAGATTCGGAGAACGGATGCTGGCAAAATTGAGAATCTGTTTTCAAACCCACAGACCAGCGGACAGATGTTTTATTTTTTTGAAGTTTTGTTTTTTTTTAATTTTTGGGACCTCCGACAATATCGCTATGATATTAAGTCAGAGGGTGAACAGAAAAGCAGTTTTTTCTGACTCTGGGCAGGCGTTCTGAGAGTAAAATGTGTGGCTTGGCTGCACATTTTACTTTCAGTATCCTGGGCGACTAACTAATAGGTTCATTAACATGCATTTGCATGTCATGAGTGCTGTTAGTTTTTGCGAGTTTGGCCGCGCGTTTTCGAGGCGCTATTACCCCATACAGTATAAGGGGTAATAGACGCGCATCAAAAACACGTGGCCAAATGGGTGCTAAATGGTGCGCTCAACCAAGGGCGCCATACTGAATTGGCCAATATGTGAGTACTATTTGAGAAGTGTATCTTGTTTTGACTTTGATTTTCCTGCTATCAGACAGTAAAGATTTTTATTTTGAACAACAGAGTTGGTAAAGACACAGCCTTTATGGATACTTGTCTGAAGACTAGGAAGATCCGCTAAGAGTACAAAACCTTGAGGGTCTTGAAAAGAGTGACCTTCACCCCCCTGGCCCATGCATGAATTCCAGGAGCTCAAGGGGGCCTTGCATAGTCCAGGCCCTCCCCATGTGCTCCTATGCCCAGGACCAGAATGGGATGGAGGTTACACCAATATAGATTTACAATGCATCATCTGGCCTTAGCTCATTCATCTTATCTTTGCATTGCAATTTGTACTACATTTGCAGCACATTCTTTTTGAGCAGTTTCCATTTCTATGTGGTGAAGAAGTTGCTGTACTAAAGTGCAAAGGAATTTTGCAAAAGAGTGATGTGGTGGGAGCAGGGGCATCTCCCACCGACAAGGGTCACACTGGCTTCATTTTTTCAAAGTGGCACCCTTCAACACTTGGCAGTGTTGTTCCACTTCTATTTTTGATATGTTGCAAAAAAACAAAACATGCAGGCCAATGCAATATCCGCATGGGAAAAAATGGATGCTCATGTTTAAGCACCCGCTTTCCTAACTTTTGACCATCCACCTCGCCCAGGTGCAGGATGCAGTACGGAAATGAGCTGCTGCATTAAAAAGGAGGCACTAGGGCAAATTGTGGTCCCTAGCACCTCTTTGGCATTGGGTGCCTAGGAGAAGCGGCTGTGCATGGGTTACATAAATGGACACTCAATTTTATGAGCATCAGTTTTCCTAACCCATGCACACCCATAAATTGAGTGCCCATTTTCCTAACCTGACCCCCATAAAAACATTATTTTATTTTATTTTATTTTTTCACATTGCTGCTTTCTGTGGTTCCTCCAACTTAATATTGCCATGACATTAAGTTGAAGGAACCACAGAAAAGCAATAATTTAATTTTTGCTTTTCAGTTCCAAGTTTGGGACTCCTCAAAACTTAACACCAGCTCCCGGGCTGATATTAAATTTTGAGGACAAAATGTGCACATCAGGTACCTGGTTATTTTTTACATTGGAGGTAATAGCTAATAGCATCATCAACATGGCATTTATATGAGATGAGCACTATTAACTATGCCCTGGTTTGAATGTGCTGATCCTCTTATGGGATCAGGGATTATGGACGCATCTCCAAAATGTGCGTCCAACCGCAGGTTAACCTGTGCACAAACCTGAGTGGATGGTATTGCATTGGACTCTTAACGGGGCCTCCCGACTTCCTCATGACCTGAGGCTCCCCTTGGGCCCCCCTACCCAAAGCATCCCCTGCCAATAACCCAGAACTGGTGCCTCTGCAGGCTAGACTGAGCTGAGCTCAGCCTGGGCATCTACAAGCACTTCAATTTTCCCTAAAAGATGCCAGGGCTTCTGTCTTTCCTAGCCCCATTTACCCCTTTCATAGTCATCCTCAGCCTAGTGATCACCAAATATTCCTGCCCTGTTGGTTTCCTCTTTAATGTATTTGTTTATTTATTTGGATTTCCCTCACACTATCACTAGTAGCCTAATGCCAGTTAAATTCAGGTACTGTAGGTATTTCCCTGATCCCGGAGGTCTTACAATCTAAGGGGTTCATTCACTAAGTTATGTTAGGCCATTTATTGTGCAAAAAACATTGTGAATAACCTATGGTGGGCATAATGTGAGATATTTGAAATATCTCACTCTAAGGAGCCCTGGGACCATGTACAAACACATGCTAATGAGCTCATTAAAATCTTAAACTACCCTAAACTTTGCAAATCAAATATCACTGCTTGTCCCATCACACGATAGGAGAAAAGGCCAGGTAGATGGTATCATTTTGGAAAATAGTTGCCGTTGGGTCTGGACCACCAGCTTGTCTTTGTTAGGTAAGGGAGAGATCTAGGGATGGGCTAGATGGAGGATAGGATCCAGTGGTCCACTAGACCATCAGGGATTTCTGTGTGTAAGGAAGGGGTTCTTGGGCCCTTGCTTTGGTGGTCCATTGGAACACCAGTCCAATTTTATTTTCTAAAGGGGATGATCTGGGGTTGGGCATCCAAGCCTTCCAGCTTCCAGAGTCTGACCTTTTGAGTTAAGGGGTGGGGTTGGTGGGGGAGGGGAGATCCTTGTGTCATTCTTAAAAATTTCATTTATTAAAATTTTCACAGCAGGCTGCCTACAAAGGAAGTGGAGATTCAGTGGGTTAGGGCGTCTATACAAATCCTCAGGATTTTTGCTAAGTTTTGGGGGAGTCATTCTAAGGGCCAAGTGGCCCCACAGCTGGTGGTCATAGTTGTATGGTGTTTAGGCTTTTGTTGCCACAGTATTTTTCCCCTGGGGAAATAACAGGGGCCAAATATATTACTGCAGGGAAATGTATAATACCATTGGGGTGGATTTTAAAACAATACGTGCGCCGGTACTTTTGTTCGCGCCGGTGGCGCGAACAAAAGTACACCAGATTTTATAAGATACGCGTATAGCCGCGCGTAGCCGCGCGTATCTTATAAAATCCGGGGTCAGCGCGTGCAGGGGGTGCACATTTGTGCAGCCTGCGCGCGCAGAGCCCAGCGCGGCCTGCCTGTTCCCTCCCCCCACCTTCCCCTACCTAACCCACCCCCCGGCCTATCTAAACCCCCCCTTACCTTTGTCGGCAAAGTTACGCCTGCTTTCAGCAGGCGTAACTTTGCGCGCGTCGCCGGCAGCCCCGCTCCGTCCTCCAGTCCCGGGGGCGTGGTCTGGAGGCCTCGACCATGCCCCCGGGCCCGCCCCCGAAACGCCGCGTCGTTTCGGGGGCGTGCCGCGGCATTTCGGGAACGCCCCCGGACACGCCCCCGGACACGCCCCCTCCCTCCCCGTTTCGAAAGCCCCGGGACTTACGCGCTTCCCGGGGCTTTACGTGTGCCGGCAGCCTATGCAAAATAGGCGCGCTGGCGCGCGCGGGCCTTTGAAAATCCGCCCCTTAGTGAATAATACCATAAGTTTGTACCTGAGGCAACAAAGGGTAAAGCGACTTGCCCAAAGTTTCTAGGAGTATCAGCAGGATTTGAAGCCAGAGTTCCCTGATTCTTAGCTGTCTGCTCTAACCACTAGGATACACCTGCATTCTGAAGAAAACAACCTTTAACAATATTACACAAATGCAAGCTAATGAACCAGCGTCAAGTTGTCAATAAAATTGTTCCAGACTCAGGCTTCTTTGAAGAAAGTCAGGGAACTGAGGGGCTGAGGGAAGGTTCAGCCCAGTCTGGGAAGGCCCTAGCCTCGGCACTGGATTATTATTATGGGGAGGGTAGAAGGGTCCTGGAGAAGTCCCTGGAACATGGGGAAGTGGTAATGGTGCGTGCGAACACTTTTTCTATTTAACGAGTGTGCACCAAGCCAAACGCAATAGTGGCCATCAACATTGCCCTTCTCATTCCCTTTGTAAAATTATTTTGCTGTTATTACTAGCATAGTATTGCCTATGTTTTTAAATGTATTTTATCGCCTCTTTATTTCCATCACGTTGTATACAAGTTTGGCAAAACATATAAATTGTCATGCTAATAAAGTTATCTCACGAGGAGAGAGAGAGAGAGAGAGAGAGCGAGCGAGCTAGCTCTCGGGGGCTGGGTGACGTCACCCGGAGGGCGGGCTCTGCGGGGTAATTGCCAGAGCTTGGGGAGGCGGGAGAAGAGTCGGGTTCGGTGTCTGAAGGCGAACGGTGAGGGGAGAGGTGCGGGTGCTGTCCGCAGAGCCGCTGGTGCTGAAGAGGGAGCACGCGCCGGCTGCAGCCTCCCTGCGAGTGGCTCCCTTTCGGTGGAGAGGACGCCGCGCGTGGAAAGGAGCACCGCCAGCAGGCTCATCACCTCGCCGGCAAACTCTGGCTTGCCTCCGGACGGCCTTTTCACTCGGGGGATTTCTACTATCTGGTTGTCTGAGTGTGTTGCTTCTTCGGACTTGGCTTTTGCCTTTTCTTTCACCGGCAGATCATAGTGGGAGGTCGTGGACGCTCAGATCAGGTAAGTAGTAGGTTTGGTTTATTTTTCTTCTATTGACTTTTCATTTCCTTTTGTTGCTGTTGTTTATTTCGAGGTTCCTGCAAGGGATGTAAACAGAAAAGTTCACAGCTGTTGCCAGGGTGGGGGGGCTTCAGGTCAGGATGCTGCCAGAATCCATCTCCAGGAGGCATTTCGTGTGTGCCATTGATTACAAATCCTGTGTGCGGTACTTACAAGAACTCTTTCAGAGCCAGCCAAGCGGCAATAACTTCTTTCTATCTTTCTCTCAATCTCTTATTTTTCACAATCTTCATATTTTTGTTATGCCTTCCTCGTTGTAAGAAAGGACTTAGGAGTTTGCCTGAACGGGTGGCTTCGAGCATGAGGCTGAAGACACAGTGCAGCAAGCCACAGAAAGAAAAGTAACTTTTATAAGACATCTGCGTTGCTTTCCCTTGATAAGTTGAAGGCAGTCTTCCAAGTTCATTTACGAGGGATAGAGCAGCAGATGACTACAAGACCAAACTGTGCTGCTCTCTCTGGGAGATATCGTCCCATGCTGCATTACCTGTGTGCCCAAGATTCAGTTTTTTTGCATTCTAGGGTCGGGTTGCTTCAAAGTTATGAGAACTCCAGTAATGACCGGTGCATGTCAAGTCTTCAGAGAGGCATGAAACAAATGCAAATGTGGAATGCTGATTTAATATTGCAGTATTAGATTGTAGTATAGCACTGCTGTTGTTGGTAATTGAATAAAGCCTAGACAGAGAAAATGGCTCGCTATTACAGTCAACACTGTTTAACCTCTTGTAGACTTAACACAGGGGGGCTTTCCAGTTTTGACCATTTGGGACCAAAGAGATGTTCCTGGAATTGAAATTACCTCATCTTTGAAGAAGACGACTAATTTCAAAAGATACAGTGTCCTATTTCTTATATGGGGTCAAGATAAGTGAGCAAAGAGACTATCAGGGAGGTGTGTGTGTTAAGTTATGTAAGCAGTTATTTAGCTGCCTAAGGCAGCTCTTGTCTGTTGTAAAAGTAAAAGAATGATATCTAGTAACTGGTCTGTAGAATGGGCCCCTGCAGAATATCAAAAACCACTATTCCATCACACATACTAGAGCTATCCAATGAACTATTATATACACTTCATTGCTGCAACACTGTATAAACATATAACAAATGTATCTATGGTAAAGTGGCACAGTTCATGATGAAAACCCTCAACATCCTGTAAATACAGTAAAGCAAGTTCAGTAATACCTACATTTCTTATGTATGTTCTAAATCTGCTGGATAAAAGGTGGTTGATGTCTGCCCTGCCCCACCCCACCTCCAGTGTTTCAAACAGAGCTGCAGATTAAGAACTCCCCACTCTTTGGGGAAGCGAGCACAATGTGGGCGGGGAAAGCGAGACGGGGGGGGGGGGCCGGCCGGGAGGGCGTTCCCCGAGTTGAAAAGGGGACGCAGGGCTTGGGCGACCCCCTTTTCGCCTGAGGAACAGGCCGGCGCTGGCTGTGCCTTATGCTTATGCTGCTGATTCTGTGAATCTCCTGCAGTGATTCCCTGATTGCCTTTCGTTACTGGCTGAATCTTTTCATCGAGCTCCAAAAAGGCTGCTAGCCTTACCTTGTGAGCTGCTGATTTCTGTGAATCTCCTGCGGGGATTCCCTGGCTGCCTTTCCTTGCTGGCTCAATCGTTTCAGTGAGCCCCACACGCTGCTCTTACAAAGCTTCCTGCCACGTGCTCCTCTCCTGCTTGTTCCAGAGACCTTGTTGCTGCAGGAAAAGGGTGTCGCTGAGGCTGAGCAGATCAACTCCTCAATTCATCACACGGTATTGTAAAAAAAAAAAAAAACAAACCCAACCCTGTTTTTATTCCAGATTCCTACCCTTCCCCCTCTTCCCACATGGTCCTGGAACCTTCCCAGCCGATAGATATGCTTGCTTTACTTCATAAACTGCTACAAGGGAAAGCGATCCCATTGACTGCCGCTTACTTGCTTTCACTTTGTTTTTAAAGGGCCAGTGACCCCCTGAAAGGATTTGTGGACAGCGGTCCTTTTTTCCTCATGCCTGCCTGCACACTAGGGATGTGAATCGTTTTTTGACGATTTAAAATATTGTCCGATATATTTTAAATCGTCAAAAATCGTTAGAGCCGCGATACAATAACAATTGCCCCGATTTATCATCAAAAAATTGTAAATCGGGGGAAGGGGGAGGGCGGGAAAACCGGCACACCAAAACAACCCTAAAACCAACCCCGACCCTTTAAAATAAATCCCCCACCTCCCGAACCCCCCCAAAATGCCTTAAATTACCTGGGGTCCAGAGGAAGGGTCCCAGTGTGATCTTTTACTCTCGGACCTCTGGGTGCGTTGTAGAAATGGCGCCGGCGCTACCTTTGCCTTGTCATATGACAGGTCAAAGGTAGCGCCGGCACCATTTTGTTTTTTGTCCCCCGACGTCAGGAGCGTAGGAGATCGCTCCCGGACCCCCGCTGGACCCCCAGGGACTTTTGGCCAGCTTGGGGGGGCCTCCTGACCCCCACAAGACTTGCCAAAAGTCCAGCTGGGGTCCGGAACGACCTCCTGCAGTCGAATCGTGTTGCCGTACGGCCGGCACCATTTTGCGCCGGCCGTACGGCAACCCCCAGGTAATTTAAGGCATTTTGGGGGGGTTCGGGAGGGTGGGGGATTTGTTTTAAAGGGTCGGGGTGGGTTTTAGGGTTGTTTTAGTGTGCCGGTTTTCCCGCCCTCCCCCTTCCCCTCCCCCGCACTGGACCCCAGGTAATTTAAGGCATTTTGGGGGGTTCGGGAGGGTGGGGGATTTATTTTAAAGGGTCGGGGTGGGTTTTAGGGATGTTTTAGTGTGCCGGTTTTCGATTTACACGATATTTAAAAAACCCAAACTGCGACGATCCGATTCCCTCCCCCTCCCAGCCGAAATCGATCGTTAAGACGATAAGACGATCGATCACACGATTCACATCTCTACTGCACACAGCACTCCTCTACTTTTGGTCACATACTTGGGGACAGCGGTCCTTTTTCCTCATGCCTGCCTGCACACAGCTCTACTTTTTGGTCACATACTTGGGGTCAGCGGTCCTTTTTCCTCATGCCTGCCTGCACACAGCTCTCCTATACTTTGTTCATATACTTGGGGACAGCGGTCCTTTGCGTACCTTCTACGGCACCCGGAGTACGGACAGCAGTCCTTCATTTTCGGTTTATTTAATCTCATATATTGCATTTAAGAACAGCAGCACAGCTTTTAGCTTTTCCATTCGCCAAGCCTCAATATAATACGCTATAGATTGTAAAGTTTCACAATTTCTCTGATTTTATTATTTCCATTCTACTGTGCACCGTGGTTGTATTTACTCATCTGTGAATGTTTTGAATGCTTCTGGTGCCATTCCCGTTTTCTGATGGGTTTTAGCCGTTGCTCTCAATAAAACAGTTTTTATAGCAGAAAGTTCATTTACAGTACGTTACTGCACTTATAATATCGTTGTATTATAAAGGCCAGCAGCCTACAATTTCTCTTCCGTTCTGGCATGTTACGGTTGTCATGGCAGCCCTGGGATTATTTAAAAAAACAAACAAAAAACTTAAAATTATGGGGTGAGGGGCGAAAAGAGCACATAGAGCACATGGCAGGGCTAGAGCACATGGCAGGCGGCCATGTTTAGGGGGGGCCTAGAGCACATGGCAGGCAGCCATGTTTGGGAGGGGCCCATGACAGGCGGCCATGTTTGGGAGGGGCCCATGACAGGCGGCCATGTTTGGGAGGGGCCCATGACAGGCGGCCATGTTTGGGAGGGGCCCATGGCAGGTGGCCATGTTTGGGGGGGGGCCTAGAGCACAGGGCAGGCGGCCATGTTTTAGGGGGGCCTAAAGCACATGGCGGGTGGCCATGTTTGGGGCGGCCTAGAGCACATGGCGGGCGGCCATGTTTGGGGCGGCCTAGAGCACATGGCGGGCGGCCATGTTTGGGGTGGCCTAGAGCACATGGCAGGCGGCCATGTTGAGGGGCACATTGTACATTGCTAGCAAATTTTCAAAATTATTTGCTGTTTACTCCTTGCGCTTCGCTTTGCTTGCTTTCCTGCTGTCATTTATTATTACTTTTCCAGCTCTCTACACATGGCTTCCATCATGCAAGATCAGGCCCATACAACACACACCATCTGGTGCACCTGCTGATGCCTTGCTACCGGAGCCGGCATCAGATGTCACATTACCTCCCTCTAGGGCTCTCAAAAGGTCCAGAACCCAGAAGTCTAAACGACCGGGAGCTCAACCGAGCCAGAAGAATTCTGCTCCGACATCCATACCACCTCAAGTCATACAACCTCAAGCCCAGGGATCGCTGCCAGGAACAGGGGGCTTAACAGATATGGATCTGCTGTTAGCGGAGATTCGAGAACAAGCAACTGCCCATGGGACTGAATGGGTCAGGGAGTGCATGGCCGCTGCGGCAAAAAATCCAATTCCGGCGGCTCTAGCACCTATTCCTGCTATTCAAGTTCCCATCCCGGTGATTCAACCACCTAACCCACTCATAACCGCAAAGAAGACGTCACGCCGTGTGCGTCCAGCATGACCTAGATTTATCTCGGAACGTCGAAGCTCTCCAGGTCCAGACTCTGCATCCGCTTCAAGCCGCAGACAGTCAACAAGCACCCGGCGTGGCCCTACCAGGTCTCTGCCGGCAGCTCAACCGGCGGCATCTTGCCTCGAACACGCATTACCTACCGCTGACTCCTTTCCTACTAGGATTAGAGGTAAGCCCAATGCTCATTTGGACGTTGGTTCGTCATCTGATGGCAGCGACGACGACACAGCTCTAGCTAGAGCTATTTGCAATGTTTTTAAATCCTTTAAAAGAAAACGGTCAGCCGGACGTAAAAGCTCTGGCTCGCCTGCTTTGGTTGGGACGTGGTCCCTAACAGTGACGCTGCACCGTCCAACCTGGCTTCCTTACCCAGTCTTCAAACGGTGGTCCCAGTCCCCCAGGTTGATGTTCCATCAGTCCTCACCATTCCCAATTCAATTGCGTCCCCTTCACCTATTGCACCCCCAACTTCAGTCCCACAGGGACCCCAGGCCTCTGAGCTGACGGAAGAGGTATTGTGCGGAGTGACCTCTCTAGCTCACAGCGTCCCTCTCACGACAAAAAACAAGATATGGAACAGGGAATTCATTGACATTTTTTCTTTGCTGATCACGGATTTGGACACTGAGCCTGAAAAAGAGGGACAAACTTCTGTAAAAGATAGACGCCCAAAAATTGCAAAAACCATTCACAATTGGGTCAAAGCATTTCACATCCTTATCAGTGTCATTGTCGAGCGGGAGCCTGAGCAGTCCCCGTTCCTCATCAGGTATTTGGACACCATCATGAAAGCCCAGCGGAGAGGCGGCTGGGCTTGGTTAAACTACGATATCCGGTTCAGGAAGGCTATGGCTTATAACCGCTCTCTTACCTGGAAACACAGGTTGTTGGACTTATGGCTGGACGAGATGACGTTGCATAAGTCTACCTGGCAGGAAAAACCCTTTCCTGCCTCTCCCTGCGACAGGTATTCCTTTCACGGCACCGGCAGACGTGACGTGTGCAGGCAGTTTAACGCTGGCCTCTGCACAGGGGCACACTGCAAGTTCAAGCACCTGTGCTCCTCCTGTGGCCTCGGGTCTCACCCCGCGGCCCATTGCCGCAGCTCAAAGGAACGCCGTCCACCCCATCAGCCTTCCAACAACCGACCAGCTGAATTCACTAGCCCCAACTCCAGTCAGCGTTGATGCAATGCGCCCCTGGCTTCAAATATATCCTTTCCCTGACAAAGCCAAGGAGATATCCAATGGCTTCTCGTATGGCTTTAGAATACCTTGTCATTTTGGTGCCCCCAACTCCCAAGCCCCTCCTCGTAACTCACACTCTCTAGCTAAGCACGAAGAGGAGGCGGCCAAGAAAATTCGCTCGGAATTACTTTTAGGTAGAATAGCAGGTCCATTCCTCAATCCACCCTTTTCCAATATGGTGGTTTCCCCTCTTGGCATGGTCCCCAAAAAAGAGACGGGTCGCTACCACCTTATCCATAACCTTTCATTCCCCCCTGGCAATTCAGTCAATGACCATATTGACCCACACCTCTGCTCTGTGTCTTACACCTCGGTGGACTCTGCCATCCGCTTCATCCGGAATGCGGGTCCCCTTGTGCATATGGCAAAAGTTGACATAGAGTCTGCCTTTCGCCTGCTACCGGTGCACCCAGACTCCTTCCATTTACTCGGTTTCCATTTCAAAGGGCAATTCTTTTATGACAGATGCATTCCCATGGGCTGCTCCATTTCCTGTGCTTTCTTCGAACTATTTAGTTCATTTTTGCACTGGGTTATCGAGCAGCAGTCGGGTCTCAGGCACATGACACTGTGGCTTTGACAGCCAGGTGTCTGAGGTAGCTGCCCGGTTTTCCAAGCTTAACACTTCCTTGCAAGGGGTAGCGCTGGTCACCAAGAGCCAATTCAGTATTTAAGTTATGGAAAGTTATACAAGTTGTATTATTTAAGCTATGTTAGCTTGTTGATATATTATATATATTATATGCTGTTATTGTATTTAAAGGGCTGCAACCATTATTTCATTGCAACCAATAAACTTATCGAATGTTAAGCTGCGTGATCCTTTGTAATCAGGTAAGGGAGGGGGGGTTGTTGTGGGGGGGGGGGGAGGGTGTAAGGGTCGAAGCATTTCAACTGTCCACATTGTGTGTTAAAGGAGATTCATGTCTTTGACCTAGGTTATGTCTACATCTGTTATATTGTAGTGACTTTTCCTGGTGGTGCTGAATGTTGTGGTGGGGTATTTTAGTATTTTATCTTGAAAATTCAAACATTAGTTATATATTAGTACACATGCATAAGTTTTACTATAAGTACTTTTAATGGTGGAGTAGAAAAAGTAGCAATTGATTTCAAAACAAAATATAATATTAAATAATTCCTATTTTTGCAATTGTATTAAATGACAATAAAAATTTATAATATGTACTAAATTAAGCTGTAATGGAGTGACAGTAATAAATGCCTTAATTAGATAGCAATGGTTATTTTTTTTTTTTTTTTACTTCTTGAAATGCTTTCATGCAGATCAGCATTGAATTAGTTACCAGATATTCTCTCTGAGTTTACTGCATGGATCTTCAAAGTATGATAACATGTTGAAATCTTGTTTGGAAGAAAGGCAAATCATTATGGCTAATAGAAAACATTAAAACAGCCATTTTTAGCTAAATTATCAGTGAAATAATATTTGTCTCATCTCTTAAATTTTTATTTGAGTTTGTGGTGAATTTATATTTACTGCTGTTCTGATAGATCTGTTCTAGCTTTCTGCCTTTTACTAACATTTTTTAGCCTTTCTTAGTAGATTGAGGAAAAATGTCATTTCCATGAGAAGCAATAAATGAAACATGTATTAGTCACATATATTTAGATGTCAGGAGGCTAGTAATTTTGCAATATTTTTCTGAGCTGTTTTCACTTCTTCGTTCTCTGTCTGTTAGTGTTGAAGCTATGCCTTTCCTCCAGAGACATTTATTAGAGGCCCAAAAGAATCAGAAATGTTCTCTAGGGATTCCTGCAGATAGCAATCTATTGCTGTTTTGTTTGTCAGTAAATACATGGGTAAACCCTGCATCCTGATTGTGCAGACAGGGATTGTTTATGCAGCAGTAGCCAGTGAGTATCCAGTGAATTCCAGAGAGCTGGGTGTTACTTCCTGTGTTCAGTTGCTGGCATAAGCCATCTTCTGTTAGCAGTGGCAATACTTTTTTCAGCTTCATAGCACATGTTTTGTTCTTACAAGGTTCTGTTATGATCTGCTAATTTTCAAAAACCTTTAGTCACATGAGAGTATCAGATGAAATTCTCACATTTGCAGTAAAAAATGTGTATACATTGCCATAAATCCAGCATGAAGCATTAATGAAAAATATGTATTTGAAAGGTTAAAGTAAAATAGACTGAACAAAAGTAGAAACACGCCTCACAAGCAATGTCCCTAGCATGTAATGAATATATTTATATATAGTTTCCATTATGATGTGATTGGTAAGCTGTTGCTTATTTTGTTCAATTATACAATGACTAAGCAGTTATTCATTTGATGGCAGTACATTGTCTGTGCATCCAATTCCTAATAAACACTGTTCAATCTTGTGAAAAAAAAGTAGCTAAATCACAGTCCTGCACAATAATGGAGTTTTCTAGCCTTCCTACATAGTTTCCATCATAGCCATTAACTGCTTTATAGTGATATAAATGAAAGCAAGTTATTAAAAACAAGTGAATATTCACCATCTCCTCTTATTTATTTTATGCAGTCTTTATCTAATCCATTAACATTTTTGGGATTGTAGAATATAATATGAACACTTTTGCTATGCAAGCTGTAAATGCAATATATTATGACACTGAGCTGGAGATATAAAATAAAAACATTACCTCACTAGTTGTGACAGAAAACTACTAGCTATTTTGAAATCATACCTGACATAAGTCAGTCCTGAGATTTGTAACCTTCCATCTCTAAGCATTGTGGGGGTTTCTCCTGTTTTGTTAGTTCAAATGCTTAAAGCTGAGTGATTTCAAAATAGCACTGGTTAAAAATCATCACACATGAGATGTTTGTAGCCCTATTGGCAATATAGCAAAAATAGCCAAAACCCTTTAGTAGTCAGGTTCGAAGTGTGAAATATAAGCAGAAATTGATTTTGTTTGTGATTGACTGAAATGGGCTGAAGTTCACAGTTTATTTCCATTTCAGTTAAATGAGGCTGATGTCCAGCAGAGTATTTAGAACAGCTACCAGAGTGAGAGTCTTGAATAAAGTACTTGAGTTGCTATATCAATGCTTGATAGGAATAAGAGAAAAGATAGCATTACATTTTCAGCTGGGGGATTATTAATAATAGTATAATTTCATTGTGTTTCATGATTTTAAAAACCATGATTGAGCTTGGATTCATTTGCAGTGTTATTCTATGGAAATATACTTTTGTGAATATTCTTTCAATAGATAAGGGTTTGTAGTACTGTCTGAAAATGCACTGTACATGATTTGTTGTAACTATTTAGTTTTCATATAAAAATTTTTTTAGTAGTTTGATTTAAGCAAACTTAATGGATGTATTAGATAACATTTCTTTTAAAATGATTTGAGATCAAAATATTTGATCAAAGAAACAAAAGATCAAAAACAAGCTCTAGAACAGCTAAGATAACCAAGAAAGTGTGAAGGCATAAAAGAGCTGAGAGGTGAATGATGTTAGTTATTCATAATTCAGTTTCACATCATATAAAAAGGAGAAGTTGAGTAGTATTGGCAGAAGTGTGTGAATAACAAAGTGACCAGCACTCCAGTATTGCCTTAAGGCTGTTCTTACCAGCCTAAGGAAACCTAAGCTGGAGGAGCAGAGCAGCAGACTGAAGAGGTAGCCAATGCCATTAGTATGGCAGACACAGTGAATTTGCCCCATGGTACTGTGATAACATTATGGGTTTAACAGATGTTAACAAACTCCCTGCTGGCCAACTGGGGGCCATGTTAACATTTCAACACTACTATAAAGAGTATTATAACTAAGAGGCAGACTGAAAGTAGAATACTATATTGTCAAACTATTCCAATATATAGTAAATATAGCACCTAGAACTCAAGTCCAGCTTTAACACATTAATTACATGAAAACTTTTACTTTAAGACCGTTACAAAAATGAAAGAAATTTGTTGAAATGCTTTTTTTTTTTTTCTACCATTATAAATTTATAATGCATCACCTGGAATTACTTCATTCCATCTTATCATTGCATTGCAACAAGTTTGATTTCCTTAGTTTCTTTTTCTATATGTTTAAGAAGTCACTGTACTGAAGGGAAAAGTGATTTTCCAAAAGGATGCTCTAGAGGGGGCAGGTGCATCCCCCACTGCCTCCTACCCCACCAGCTCCATTTTTCAAAGTGGCATTAGCCAACCCTAGGCACTACTTTTCCCCTCTTGTTTTTTATGTTAAAAAAAAACAAAAAAAACAGCCCTCCCCAGGCTCCCTGACAATTCCTCAGGTCTTGAGGCTCTCCATGGGCCCCTTTACCCTGCCAAATAACCCTGGGCTGGTGCCACCCTAGGCTAGGCTGAGCCAAGCCAAGCCAGAGCTTCCATGGGACCTCAGACTTTCCATACTCTACAAAGAAGAGTGGGCTGGGGTCTTCCCTGGCCCTTCATGGGCATCCTCATCCCAAAAATGGGCAGGAGTTGATCATGCCCCGCAGGCTTCCTTTTTATTTATTGTTTATTTATTTGGATTTAGCTGGCACCTTATCACTGGTAAACCAATGCAGTTATATATTAAGGGACCGTAGGTATTCCCTGGCCCTAGAGAGCTTACATTTCGTGGAGATGTATTTACAAAGGTTTTCTCCCATTCTATATCGATGGGGGAAAATGCTTAGTAAATGACCCCCTAATGCTTATACCTGAGGCAACAGAAGGTGAAGTGGATTGCTCAAGGTCCCAAGGAGTGTCAGCAGGATTTGAACTCTAGCTTCTTTGGCTGCTCTAACCACTAAGGCTAAAGAAGATATCATCTAACATATTACATAAATGCAAACCAACAAACTGGCACCCAGTCTGATGCCAATAAAATGGTGCCAGTCTCACTCTGAAAGAAATGGAGGAACTGAGGGGTTGGGAGAGGTTCCTGCTGGGCTTGGCTCATCCCAGCTTGGGAAAGCCCTGGTCCCAGCACTAGATTACTGGCAAGGGTGGGGGAGAGAAGAGGGACATGGAGAGGCCCCCAGGACCTGAGTAAGTGATGTGGTGGTGGTGGTAGTGCGTGTACTCTCTTTTATTTAAACAAATATATTATTTTGGGACTTAACTGCAAATAACTAAATACATGAAAATTTTCAGATATTTTTGGGCAGCTCTGTTTTCAGTTTGTTCCATTCAGAACAAACCAAAAATAAACTTTTTTTTCTGAAATGCCATTTATGCACAAACAAATTCACATCCTTAATGATTAACTTCTCAAAACATCATAATTATTTTGAGGTGCAAATTAATCAGGTTGAAAAGTGATGTATGCACCACCTGTATTTTCAAAGGAAAATTCCAAAAGAGTTAGGATATGACATCAGGAGCATTAACCTGCACTTCCAGAGCTAGCTGAAATCAATTCCTCTCAAAAAGGGGGTCTAGTTAACTCTTACATACCTTCAGGTGTGTTCTCTGTCAGGAAGTGCTCTGCCTCTGGCACCAATCAAATCTATTGATCATAAGCCTGCCTCAAATTCATTTTTAAATATTTCTTCTTTATAACTGTGCACACAAGTCAAATGGAGGAGGAAGAAGTTATGGTTTCACCTTTAACAGTGGATTAACTGAATAAAAAACAAACAAGAAAACATCCTGCTATTCAAAGGCTTTCAGTGTCATCCTATGTATTATACTATATCTCAGACAGGTGAAAAAGCCAGTTCCTACAGAAACATATACAATCTGCAAAACAGCGATAAACCTTTAATGTTTTGATCAAAGGTTTTGATTAAATGTTTTGATAAAACTTTAAGTGTTTTGCTTATAGAAATAAAGGGCTGGATTATAAAAGGGTTACGTGTGAAAATGGTCTTACGTGTCGCCGGGCCTATTTTAAATAGGCCCGGCGACACGCGTAAAGCCCCGGGATGCGTGTAAGTCCTGGGGCTTTACAAAAGGGGTGGGGCGGGGGCAGGGCTGGAGGCCTCTGACAGAGCGACCATTGCTGCTGTGTCAGAAGATCGCATGCCGGCAGCCTGCCGGCGCATGCAACTTGCGCCTGCCCAGAGGCAGGCGCAAAAGGTAAGACAAAGGGCAGGGTGGCGGGTTAGAGTAGGGCTGGCGGGGGAGAGGCTAGGGGAAGGGGTGGGAAGGTCAGGTTAGAGGGAAGGGAAGTTCCCTTCCAGGCCGCTCCAATTTCGGAGTGGCCTGGGAGGGAACGGGGGAAGGCAGCGTGGCTCAGCATGCGCAAGGTGCACAATTGTGCACTCACTTGTGCGAGCTGACCCAGGATTTTATAACATATGCGTGCCTACGCGGGCATGTTATAAAATCGGGCATAGATGTGCGCGTGTCGGGTAGCGTGCACACATGTACGCCCGCGCGCAACCTTTTAAAATCTACCCCATAGTGTTTATAAAAAATGGTGAATGTATCCAACAACAACCACCTGCATCCCATCTCAATAACCCATCAACGTTCTCTGTTTCATCGTAATGGGTTCAATCAAGGGAAATCTCCAAATTGGTATGATTAAAATAGCTCATATTTTTATTTAAAAAAAAAATGTTTTGAACAACACTTATCTGAGCATTTCCAGTTCCCAAGTCATAAGAGCCTATTATACACTGGCCTGAAGAATTTCAGTTCCAGTATCATTAAAGCTTAAGAACATAAGAAAATGCCATACTGGGTCAGACCAAGGGTCCATCAAGCCCAGCATCCTGTTTCCAACAGTGGCCAATCCAGGCCCTAAGAACCTGGCAAGTACCCAAAAACTAAGTCTATTAGCTTATCATACTCTGTCCTGTAAAAAGAAACACAGCAAAGCAGCTTCTCAGTATTATAAACCATATATTTTTATTCCTAAAACTGATACACCACAAGACAAACTTAGAAATCTACTGGCTTGTCAAGTCCTCTATTCCCAGACTTTGGACCGGATTTTAAAAGGGTTACGCACGCTGGGCCTATTTTAAAAAGGCCATTGCCATTCTGTTGGAAGATCACGTGCCGGCAGGCGACGCAAAAGGTAAAATAAACATTTTGGGGGGAGTTAGAGTAGGGCTAGGTGGGGTGAAAGGTTAGGGGAAGGGGTGGGAAGGTCGGGTTAGGGGGGGGGGGGGAATGGGGAAGGCAGCGCAGCTCGGCGCACACAAGGTGCACAATTGTGCACCCCCTTGCACACGCGACCCCTGATTTTATAACTTGCACGCGCCTGTGCGTGCAAGTTATAAACTCAGGCAGACATATGCACATGCCAGGTAGCAAGCGCACATGTAGGCCGCGCACACTACTTTTAAAATCTACCCCTTTGTGTGCATATTCAGAAAGCACACAAATGCTTAACATGTTCCTGCCCACTGGTTTAGCTATCATATTATCACTTAAATCATTCAAAAAGATTGCTAAACATTAGAAGAAAGCATGCTGTGCTATTTCCTGATTGAGCCCTTTAGGATGCAGAGTTTGCCATTTAAAAATAAAGAATTGTTTATAATGCTGCAAATATGGGCTGACATCATCTCTCCTCCCCCTACCCCCATTTAAGTAAAATTTGCTGTATATCAAAGTACTTTAGCTGCTCAGTGGTTTGTGACTTCTGAATCCAGTGCTCAAAGAATGCAACTTTTGGGTTCTATAATGCACAATCTAATTTTCTTTTTCATTTGACCAATATAAATCTATTCCATTGGAAAATAACTGCATAAATAACTTGTGACATGCAACAATTATATTGATCTAGCAAGACATATTGAAGATGGAAGTCAGGCTAGACAAATTTCTGAATAGCCCAAATATTGTCACACACAATACAGAAACCCCCAACATTTTTGACCCCAGCCTCTACTGGTGCAGATGGGAGATAAGACACTCACATTTCTTGAACTTTAGTCCCTCTTCTAAGCAAATAGTGAGTTCTCCCTAAAAATGGCATGCCCAGCTAGTATGTCCCAATGGTGCATAATAGCACATCTAAATGAACCAATGCCAGGCACAAATGGGTGTACACCTTGTACAAAGTGCTTTGTGAGAAGTTTTTAATAATAGCTTGCAATGGACAAAAAGTGCTTGTTTGTAAGCATGCTTGATACATTTATGGGGGTACTCCCAGAGTTGAAATTTACTGTTCATTTGTGTCGCCTGCACTTTGAATTTCTCCACTGAGGTACACAATCTTCTCAATCTCAGGAATTGCCTAACAAGGATGTTTTCTCACCAGTGAAATGGATAATGACAGGAAAACTCTTGAAGTCTATTTCTATCCATGGGTTTATTATAAATCCTTGTACATAACCATCTTCAGGCATACAGATAAGAATATAAAAAAATAAAATGCACTGTTCATGATTATGTTTATTTATTTATTTTTGGGTTTTTATATACCGATCTTCTTGCATTGGATGCAAATCAAACCGGTTTACAGTGAAACAATTTAACTTGCCTAGGAGCATTACATGGAACAAAGAACATCAAACCAATAAGAGTGCTTATGAGCATTACATAGAAACAAACGAGGAACACTTAAACATTTAAACCTATAAAAAACCTTTGGTAACTATTCTTATACAAAAAGTGAGAAATTATGTATAGTAAACTGCAAATTGGATTCAATCATGTGTGATGGGCATTATATTCCCCTGGTAAATAAAAGGAAGAGTGTTGTAAGGAAAACCTGAGAAAGAGATCCAGTATGCAAAAGAAATTAGAACAGGAGATAGACTCCAACTTCCAGAAGGCACAGGGGTTCTAGAGGTGGAAGAACATAAGAACATAAGAAATTGCCATGCTGGGTCAGACTAAGGGTCCATCAAGCTCAGCATCCTGTTTCCAATAGAGGCCAAACCAGGCCACAAGAACCTGGCAATTACCCAAACACTAAGAAGATCTCATGCCACTGATGCAATTAATGGCAGTGGCTATTCCCTAAGTAAATTTGATTAATAGTCATTAATGGACTTCTCCTCAAAGAACTTATCCAAACCTTTTTTGAACCCAGCTACACTAACTGCACTAACTACATCCTCTAGCAACAAATTCCACAGCTTTATAGTGCATTGAGTGAAAAATAATTTTCTCCTATTAGTCTTAAATGTGTTACTTGCTAACTTCATGGAATGCCCCCTAGTCCTTATATTATTTGAAAGTGTAAATAACGGATTCACATTTACTCGTTCAAGACCTTTCATGATCTTAAAGACCTCTATCATATCCCCCCTCAGCCATCTCTTCTCCAAGCTGAACAGCCCTAATCTCTTCAGCCTTTCCTCATAGGGGAGCTGTTCCATCCCCTTTATCATTTTGGTTGTCCTTCTCTGTACCTTCTCCATCGCAACTATATCTTTTTTGAGATGCGGTGACCAGAATTGTACACAGTATTCCAGGTGCAGTCTCACTATGGAGCGATATAGAGGCATTATGACATTTTCCGTTTTATTAACCATTCCCTTCCTAATAATTCCTAACATTCTGTTTGCTTTTTTGACTGCTGCAGCACACTGAGCCTACGATTTTAAAGTATTATCCCCTATGATGCCTAGATCTTTTTCCTGAGTGGTAGCTCCTAATATGGAACCTAACATCGTATAACTACAGCAAGGGTTATTTTATTTATTTACAAGCGTTAAGAAGCCCGTTAAAACGTCCTACATCCCATCTGTCTCTCACCTCCCCCCTCTTCACCACACCCTACCTCCCTCCTCCCCCCTCTCTCCCGCCCTCCCTCTCACCGCTCTTCCCCTCAGTCCCACTCCCTCCCTCCTCTCTCCCTCAGTCCCTCTCCCTCAGTCCCCACTCCCTCTCCCCCTCTCCTCCTCTCTCTCTCCCCCCTCACTCAGTCCCCCCTCTCACTCAGTCCCACTCCCTCCTTCTCACTCAGTCCCACTCCCTCCCTCTCACTCAGTCCCTCCCTCTCTCTGTCAGTCCCTCCCTCTCTCTCTTCTCCCTCGTTGCCGCCGCCGCTACCACCGGACGCCGCCGCTGCCATCCGCCGCCGCTACCACCGGACCCCGCCGCCGCCACTGCTGCTGCCACTCAACGCTGCCGCCGCTTCCTCCCGACGCTGCCACTCAACGCCGCCGCCGCTGCCTCCCGACGCTGCCACTGGACGCCGCCATTTTTTTTCTTTTTTTTCTTCTCAGACCGACGTGCTCGCCTGCACATGCGCGGTAGAGCTGATCTCTACTGCGCATTTGCGACACGTCTGTCATCCTTCGTTTATTAGGTAGGATTTATTTGAAGACTTTTATATACCAGTATTAGTGGGGGACATCATACCATTTTACATTCAAACATTAAGGCTTGGAAAATACATAATAACAGGAAGATGGAACTGGGACGGGGATAACAAGTTATAGTATGGAAATATAGTTTAAACAAAAAAACAGAACAAAGATAACAAGAAACTTTAACTTAAGGCATGTCTAATCACATTGTGAGTGGCGTATGGACTGACAGAGTGGGGGGAAATCTGTTCTGGATGAGCTGCTTTAAAACTATTCCGGATAAGCTCGTTTAAATAACCAAGTTTTTAGATACTTTTTAAATTTAATCATACATGGTTCCAGATGCAGGTTAGGAGGCATGGAGTTCCAGAGGGCGGGGCCAGCAATTGAGAGGGCATGGTCACATGTGGAGGAGAGATAGGCTATTTTCAGTGAGGGTACAAGTAGGGTACCTTTGTTGGCAGTTCTGGTGGGTCGGGTGGAAGAGGGGAAGTTGAAAGGAATGTCTCGACATTTGGAGTTGTGGGCATGAATAGATTTGTGTACTATGGTCAATGTTTTGTAGTGAATGTGGGAGAGGATAGGGAGCCAATGTAGATCTCTAAGAATGGGGGTGATCATGTTTACGGGTATTTGTGATGAGTCTTGCTGTGGCATTTTGTAGCATTTGTAGAGGTTTTATTGTGGAGTAGGAGAGCCCTAGGAAGAGTGCGTTACAGTAGTCAAGTTTGGGGGGTATAGTGGCTTGAATCACTGTACGGAAATCTTGGTTGTATAGTAGTGGTCTGAACTTTTTAAGAACATTGAGTTTGAAAAAACCTGTTTTAAGAATTGAGTTAACGTAGTCCTTCATGTTTAGTTGATGATCAAGGAGAACTCCTAGGTCCTTTACAAAAGGTTGTGCTGTAGAGGGGTTAAGCTTGGGATCAATAGATAGGGGGGTGGAGGGGGAGGAATGGGAGGAGATAACCAGGAGTTCAGTTTTATTTGTATTGAGAGCAAGGTGAAGGTTCGTGAGCAGGGAGTTGATGGCCATGAGGCAGCTTTCCCAGTGCTTTAGGGCGTCAGATGGAGCTTGGATAGGAATGATGATCTGGACATCATCAGCATAGAGATAGAACTTTAATTTAAGATCAGAAAGGAGTTGGCAGAGAGGGGTGAGGTAGATATTAAAGAGAGTGGATGAAAGAGATGAGCCTTGCGGGACTCCTTGATGTAAGGGGTGAGGGATGGAAGTGGTGTTACCAATTTTAACAGAGAACTTTCTGTTCGATAGGAAGGATTTGAACCAGGCGAGGGCAAGGCCTGTGATGCCAATGTTTTCCAAATGGGCCAGGAGGTGGTGATGGCTGATGGTGTTGAAGGCTGGGTGAGGAGGTAGCTGTGGCCTTGGCCCTTGCCTCTGAGGAGGTGGTCAGATAGAGAGAGGAGTAGTAATTCAGTGTTACACCTTGCACTTGACCACATTAAATTTCATCTGCCATTTGGATGAATCTTCCAGCCTTGCAAGGTCCTCCTGTAATGTATCACAATCCGCTTGTGATTTAACTACTCTGAATAATTTTGTATCATCCGTAAATTTGATAACCTCACTCATCGTATTCCTTTCCAGATCATTTATATATATATATATATATTGAAAAGCACCGGTTCAAGTACAGATCCCTGAGGCACTCCACTGTTTACCCTTTTCCACTGAGAAAATTGACCTACTCTCTGTTACCTGTCTTTTAACCAATTTGTAATCCACGAAAGGACATCGCCTCCTATCCCATGACTTTTTAGTTTTCTTAGAAGCCTCTCATGAGGGACTTTGTCAAATGCCTTCTAAAAATCCAAATACACTACATCTACCGGTTCATCTTTAGCCACATGTTTATTAACCCCTTCAAAAAAATGAAGCTGATTTGTTAGGCAAGACTTCCCTTGGGTAAATCCATGTTGAGTTGTTGACTGTGTTCCATTAAACCATGTCTTTGTATATGCTTTATGATTTTGATCTTGAGAATAGTTTCCACTATTTTTCCCAGCACTGAAGTCAGGCTCACTGGTCTATAGTTACCCGGATCGCCCCTGGAGCCTTTTTTAAATATTGGGGTTACATTGGCCACCCTCCAGTCTTCAGGTACAATGGATGATTTTAATGATAGGTTATAAATTTTAACTAATAAATCAGAAATTTCATTTTTTATTTCCTTCAGTATCCTAGGATGCATACCATCTGGTCCAGGTGATTTGCTACTCTTTAGTTTGTCAATCTGGCCTACTACATCTTCCAGGTTCACAGTGATTTAGTTCAGTTCATCTGACTCATCACCCCTGAAAACCATCTCTGGAACTCATATCTCCCCAACATCCTCATTAGTAAACACAGAAGCAAAGAATTCATTTAGTCTTTCTGCAATGGCCTTATCTTCCCTAAGAGCTCCTTTAACCCCTCTGTCATCTAAAGGTCCAACCGACTCCCTCACAGGTTTCTTGCTTCAGATATATTTAAAAAAGGTTTTATTATGAGTTTTTGCTTCTCTGGCCAACTTCAGTTCAAATTCTCTCTTCGCCTGTCTTATCAATGTTTTACACTTAACTTGACAATGCTTATGTTTTATCCTATTTTCTTCAGATGGTTCCTTCTTCCAATTTTTGAAGGATTTTTTTTTTGCCTAAAATAGCCTTTTTCACCTCACCTTTTAATCATTTATTTATTATTTATTTAACGGATTTATATACCGGAGGTTCCTGTATAATATACATATCACCCCGGTTTACAATGAACAGTAAATATCGCTTCAAGTTAGAGGCTTACAATGAACATGGTAATCATGTTCATTGTAAGCCTTTTATTTTATTATTTTATTTTATCAAAGTTTCCCTTTTGAAAATGTTTATTGTAATTAACCATGATGCTAATCATTTTGCCTTCCTTCCACCTTTATTATGTGGAATACATATGGACTGCACTTCTAGGATTGTATTTTTAAACAATGTCTATGCTTGTTGAACACTTTTAACCTTTGCAGCTGCACCTTTCAGATTTTTTCTATTTTCCTCATTTTTTTTTATAATTTTTTATTTTGCAATTTTCAATAACTCAAAACATTTTACATGTTCCAGCAAATGAGCATAATATTTCCATTATTTAAGGTAACTTTTTACAATTATCCAGATCTCTAATAGTACCATCAAATAAGAATTAAGAAAAATATATTTAGAATAGATATGGAAAACTGAAGTGTAGTATTACTATTGCTCATGTTACTTTTACACAACAAGGGGGAGATCCATTCCACTTTAGAGCAATTTAACAATCATATAGAAAAAAGGAAAACTGAGAGTAAGGCAGTTATATATTAATTCGCTGATTCAGCCTGGGTCTAATGTCCACTGATGTGATTGTAAGAAATTGCCAAGCTGATCCGGCTCGTAGAAAACATATCTATTCCCGGACACTTTCATGACACATTTGCATGGAAACCTCAGGATAATCTGGGCTCCATGACTTCTAGCTGTAGGTAACAATGTCAAAAATTTTTTTCTTTTTCTTTGTGTTTCCTTAGAAACGTCAGGGTATATCCAAACCTTCTGGTTTAGATATAAAACAGATCGATTTTGTAAGAACTTCTTCATGATATTTTCTCTGTCCAATGGTGTTGAAAATTTTACCAATAAAGTTCCTCTTCCTTCTAATTGCTGTTGTTGTGTGGTTTCTAGGAACTCAGTAATATTTAATACGTTTTCACCAGATCCCATTTGATTCTCAGATGTTTCTTTAAGGTCAGACACAAAATATGCCTTAATTATCTTAGGTTGTTCTTCCAAAGTGATCTTAAGAGCATGTCTCAGATAACTTTTAAACTGTTCTTTTGGAGATATCAAATTGCATTTAGGAAAATTCAATACTCTAATATTGGTGTTTCTCAAATCATTTTCAATTATCTTTAACCTCCTATTAGTAACAATATCAGTTTTTATCAACGTATCTTGTACTGTCTCAATTTTATTTATTTTCTCCTCCATTTGAGTCATTTTCTTCTCTTGTTTCTCCACTGACGTTTTCAGGTTACCACAAATTTCTTGCATTATTTTCATAGGACCTGATATCGTCATTAAAGAGTTTTGAAGTGTGGCTATAGCTAGCCATAATGATTCCAAGGTAATATTCTCAGGTTTTTCTAGCGGTTTCAGTTCCGGGAAGGAAATTGCTTGTATAACGACATTTATATTTTCCTCAGATCTAAACAATTCTGTGGAGTTTTCCAAGGCCATTCCCTCTCCTCCTACGGCTCCAAGGCTTTCGGAGGGTTCCCCTCCCCCCTCCGGGGTTGACGCCATTAGTCCTCCCTCCATAGCCGAAGTTAAGTTCTCCCCTGCGATACACCCCTCGGGTGAACTCACCCCTTCCAACGCATTCCGTTGTAGAGGTGATTCAGTGCTCGCAGACTGTGTCCATGTCGGGGGGGGGGGAGGTGTCAGCGGGGCTCCAGGGCTTAGAGTTGTTTCAGCCACATGCGACAGCGTTTGCTCACCGGATGTCGCTAGCGCGGTCCTCACTGGATTTACTGCTGGGGAATAAAATTCCGCAATAGTTGTTTGCTGCAGTGTCGGGCTAGGGACACTCGAGGAAGCCTCTCTAATCCGAACTTTTCGCTTGGTATGAGGCATTTCTGCCTATTTCCAAAAAGTAAAATGAGGTAATTTCTTGCAAACACCGCGGAGCTCCAAACACCATGTCCTCTCAGTAAGACGCCATCTTGGATCCGGATTATTTTCCTCATTTTATCAAAGTTTCCCTTTTGAAAATTTAGTGTTAAAGCTGCAGATTTACTTATTGTCTCCCTTCCAGTTATTAGTTCACCTCTCTCACCAAATCCTGTGTTCCACTAAGAATTAAATCTAAAATAGTTCCCTCTCTTGGTTCCTGAACCAATTGCTCCATGAAGCAGTCATTTATTACATCCAGGAACTTTATGTCTCTAGCAAGTCTTGATGTTACGTTTACCCAGTCAATATTGGGGTAATTGAAATCTCCATTTATTATTGCACTGCCAAATTGGTTAGCTTCCCTGATTTATCTAAGCATTTCATCATCTGTCTGACCATTTTGTCCAGGTGGACGGTAGTGTACTCCTATCATTATACTCTTACCCAACACACATGGGATTTCTACCCATATAGATTCTACTGAGCATTTAGTCTCTTGTATGATCTTTATCCTTTTGGACTCTATACCCTCCTGGACATAAAGTGCCACACCCCCACCAAGTTGATCCTCCCTATCATTGCGATATAATTTGTACCCTGATATAGCACTGTCCCATTGGTTATCCTCCTTCCACCAAGTCTCTGTGATGCCAATTATGTCAATCTCATCTTTGGCCTATTGAGAGGATGAGAGAGCCTGGGCATGGTGGGAGAAGGGTGAGAGCTTGTCTGATGGAGAGGAGGGCCAGGAAGAGGAAGGAGCTCTACTAGAACCAAATAAAGAGATAGATGAGATGAGGTGGAGGTGTTAAGCATCCCTGAGGATGGGCCAGAGTTGATGGACTTTGGAGACCCTCCAGAAGAGGACATACTTATGGAGTTTGCAGGTCAGGAGCCTTAAGTGAACACTGCCAAAGAGTAGATGCAGTTCCAGCCATAGTGAAAGGGAAGCATTATTCTCACCTGCAGACGTCAGTGGGAGGTGGCACTAAGAATCAGGCCCTGTAGAGCACAGCCAAGTTTAGGCTGTTCAGGAAGCATCTATGAGCAATGTGCTGGAGGATTAAGGTGATAATTGCTTTCTTATCATATGAGTTTGAGACTGATATGGTTTGATAAAGCAAAGTTATAGAGACTTTATTGGGATAACATGGAACTATGTGTGCTTAAGCCCAGCTCACCAACAGGCTGATACAGTACAGTGCGCTCCAATGGAGCGCACTGTTAACCCGCATTTGGATGCGCGCTTTCAACGCGCTAGCTTTACCCTTATTCAGTAAGGGGTAATAGCACGTTGAAAATGCGCGTCCAACTCCCCCCGAAACTAATGCATATTGATAGCCCTATTAGTTATTCTCACTCGATTCACAAAGTAAAATGTGCAGCCAAGCACATTTTACTTTCAGAAATTAGCGCCTACCCAAAGGTAGGCGTTAATTTATCTCGGCACCGGGAAAGTGCACAGAAACCCAGTAAAAACTGCTTTTCTGTACACCCTCCGACTTAATATCATGGCGATATTAAGTCGGAGGTCCCAAAAGTTAAAGATAATTAAAAAAAAAAAAAAAAAAAGTAAAATTGGCTCGCGGGTTGAAAACCTGACGCTGAATTTTGCCAGTGTCCGGTTTCCGAACCCGTGGCTGTCAGCAGGTTTGAGAACCGATGCCGGCAAAATTGAGCGTCGGCTGTCAAACTCACTGATAGCCGCCACTCCTGTCAAAAATGAGGCGCTAGGGACACGCTAGTGAATAATTTTGTTTACTGAATCGCGTGCACAGGAGAGTGGCCTGTGCGTGCGCCGGGAGAGCGGGTGCTCGCCCGCTCTCCTGCAATTTTTACTGTATCGGCTTGCAACTGGGGTAAGACGATATGAAACTGTAACAGTGACACCCTAGAAGTAACAGGGTAAAATAAAGCTATAGAGAGTTTAAACTACCATGAGAACCTGGTGAGAGTATTTGAACTCATAGCTGTAACACTCTGGAAGGCACGGGGTACAATATTTTATTTATTTATTTATTTTTGGTTTTTATATACCGATCTTCTTGCATTAGATACAAATCAAACCAGTTTTGGCAGTAGAGACTGAAGTACCTTGCCTGGGAAGCCTCCGAGGGTGGAACCAGAGAAGCTGCAAGGAGGAGTCGGGATATATAGACCTCATCACTGTCCCTTTAATCTTTTTGTAAGAATGGTCTTCTTTTGAGCTTCTTCAGGTGTATCATCCTGTTTTTGTTTTTCAGTTTTTAGGAAAATATTCAGATTTTCATTGGTGAGGAATCCTTTTATGTGCCCATGACCACCATGCCTTTCCAAACAATGAGAACTCTGTTCACTTTCTGTTCTGTTCATGGCCACTGCATGTGCTTTGGTTTCTTTAGGGCTACCATTGTGAGATCTCCCCACCTAGATAGAGAAAGTAAGAGTACTATGGTTAGGTAAGAAGTAACTATTACTTTGGTTTAAAGACAGTTCATTCATGAAAGAAAGAAATTGAGAGGAAAGAAGAGGTAGCATCATACTAATCTGTGACCCACTGTAGAATAGAATGAAATACCAAAATGCAAGCATCACTTCACTGAGGAAATGAGGACAAAATTTGCATGTTTTCAGAAGGGCTGAATTTCCTTGGAAACTGAATGCTTAGTTTAAAAATCTAACACCTTTATCTCAGTGGAGAATAGTGATGAGTGTTTTAAATGAGTGCCAAAAATGGAATGAATGAGGCCACTATTGGTTCATTCTGAATGGAGGGAACTGAAAACTGCTTCATGAAAATAGCCCCCAAAACTCTGGAAACTTTCATATTCACTGCCTTCAAATGAAAAGGCCCCTTCATGGCCCTCCAAACAGCCTCCCACCTGATAAACTTCACCCCGGTGCCAGGGCTCACTAGGACCCTCCCAGCAATGAAGGAAAAAGTATCAGCGGGCATGGGGATGGGCAGGCGGATAGGGATGGAGTGCATGAGCCACGATTTTTCTTAGTGGGTGGGTGGGAGGGGAAAGATGGAGTGAGCTCCTTTTAAAGGTAACATCGGGATGGGGGCCTGGCTTCCAAAATGTGGTAAATCTCTATGATCTAAAAAGGTTTAGGGATTGGGGGGTTAGGATACAATGTGTGAATTGACATGGTTTGAGGGGGAGGGAGGGCTGGGGCAACATTTTTTCTTTAGTAGATGACAGAGCTACTTAATCAGATACCTTGACAAGATATCCGATTAAATAGCTTGTTATCCAGCCACACAAGGCTGTGTAAGTTTGGACCTGCTCTGAAGCAGATATAAAGTTATCTGGCTAACCTAGCCAGATATACCTGATATCCGGCTAGGTTAGCCGGCTATCTCAGCCTCTCCCCGGAATGCTGATGAAACACCCCTTTTTTTATCTGGCTAAATTCTAGCCAGGAAATTATAGCTGAGTAAGCCATTAAGATGAATAACTATTACATTATCCATCTAAATGGCTTTTGAATATGGATCTCAAATATAGTGTCATGATGAGTCATGACAATAGACTCACATAGCAATGATTCAAAAGAGAACATGGAAAATAAAAATGTTTTTATGCAAATGCTGCTGTTGCTTGAATGAGCTAGGAGGAAACAGAGATAGCTTCATTGGTCCAGCCCTCATCATCCAGCTGGTTCTCCCAGTGTAATATTGGAATACACATTGCAAAAAATTGAGATGTTTCTCTTTAAAAGAGGTAGGAAATGACTGCAAAATGTTACCTTTCAAAATGTCTTTTCTGTCAAAAGGCAGCATGGCCCAGCTTCCATGATTTCCCCTGGGAAGAAAATAAAATAGTTATGTTTCCTCCCATGCAATACACAGGAAGCCATGAGGCCAATATTCAAAAAAGCCTCCAATGGATAACTTAGACCTGGATTCATCATTCTTCGCAGAATGATGAATCCAGCAAAAATGGGTGGGGGAGGTGAAGGGGGGCGGGCCTGTGAAAGCCCGCAGCCTTCGTACCTCCGCGGTGTCTTCGCTGCCGGCTTTTGCACCGAACAGCGCCACCGTGAAAGGTGGTGCTATTCGGCACGCTACTGCCAACGATAACGTTGGTAACGTTATTGCCGGCAACGTCACTGCCGACTCCTCCCTCCCCCACCCCGACTCCTCCCCTCCCCTAATTTGCATTATATCTCATGCAAAAAGGCCCTTTTCACGTGCGTTAGGGCCCTAACGCACATGATAAAGCTTTAGTGAATGACCTCCTTACTTGGCAAAAGTTATCTTGATAAGATATTATGGATATTCAGCAAGATAAACATTCCACTGATTTTCCTATTTAATATTATCTGGATTCCTTTAGCCAGACAATTTTACCCTTATCTGGCTATCTTTTTTTGTGAGTTAGGTTTAAAGTTATCTAGCGTCATGTGGACAGATAACTTTAGCCCTAACTGGCAATATTCAAAAGAAGATAGCTGGTTAAATGGTGATGCAAACATAAATAAAAAAAGGTACTTTGAAAGGCAGCCCCCTCTATCCAAGCTGATTCTATGGACCTTACTGGGCTAAGCAACACTAACTCCTCTAGAAGAATCTTAAAAAAGTATAAATTGAATGAGACCAGGGTGGACATCCCATCCTCCCGCCTGCTCCCCATGTCAAAATAACAGAGCCACAGACAGTTCTTCTCTACCATCCTCACTCTCCTCCACCCACAACTTAATCCTGATCCTCTCACTCTCCCATTATGTTTGCTAACCTTGATCTTCAGATGGGAATGCGATAAACAGCCTCCATAATCCCAGCTGGCACATTCCATGTTGCTGTGTGAGAGTGGATGGAGTGGAGGGATATTGTTGACACAATTATGTTGAACCGGAATAGGCTAAATGACTCTTTCCACTTTTGCTTTTGCAAATCTCTTGAGTAGTTTAGAAAGGGATGGGAGCCCATGCTTCTATAAGACCTTGGAACATAAGAATGTATTTATTTATCTATTTATTTGTTTATTTTTTTGTCATGCTGGGACAAACCAAGCATTCATCAAGCCCAGTATCCTGTTTCCAACAGTGGCCAATCTATGTCACAAGTGCCTAGCAGGATTCCAAATAATAGTTAGATCCCATACTGCTAATGGCCAGGGCTATGCAGTGGCTCTCCCCAAGCCTACCTTTTAATAATGGTTTATGGACTTTTCCTCCAAGAACTGGTCCAAACCTTTTTTTAAATCCAGCTAGGTTAACTTCCTTACCACATACTCTGACAATGAATTCCAGAGCTTAATTGTGCATTGAGGGAAAATAATTTATCCAATTAGTTTTAAATATGCTACATAGTAACTTCATGGAGTGTGCTCTAATCTTTGTACTTTTTGAAAGAGTAAAAATAGATTCACATTTATCCATTCTACTCCACTGATTATTATATTAACCTCAATAATATCCCACCCTGTCCTTTCTCCAGGCTGAAGAGCCCTAATCTCTTTAGCCTTTCCTCATAAGGAAGCTTTTCCATCCCCTTTATCATTTTGGTCAACCTTCTTTGTTTCATTTCCAGTTCAACTGTACCTTTTTTTGAGATGTGGTGACCAGAATATACTCACTACTCTAATTATAGTCTCACCATGGAGCATAACAGATATATTATGGCATTCTCCATTTTGTTTTCCACTCCTTTTCTAATAATTCCTAAAATTCTGTTTCCATTTCTAACTGCTGCCACACACTAAGATGAGGATTTCAAAGTATTGTCCACAATGAAGCCTAGATCCTTTTCCTGGGAGGTATCTCCTAATATGGAACCTAACACTGTGTAACTACATTTGTCCACAGTACATTTTATTTGACATTTGGATGCCCAGTCTCCCTGTCATGCAATGTTCTCTAGCATATTCTCACAATCTGCTTGTGATTTAACAATTCATAATAATGTTGTGCTTACTGCAAATTTCATCACCTCCCTCAATCATTATTCCCTTTTCCAGATCATTTATAAGTATTTTAAAAAGTACCGGTCCCAGTACAGATCACTATTTACCTTCTTCCATTGAGAAAACTGACCATATAGTCCTATTTTCTACTTCTTATCTTTTAACCAGTTCACAGTCCATAGTAGGACATTACCTCCTATCCCATAACTTTTAAATTTTTCTTAGGCGTCTCTCATGAGGAACTTTGTCAAACGCTTCCTGAAAATCCAAACACACTATTTCCAATGGCTCACCATTATCCACATGTTTATTAACCCCTTCAAAATATGTATCAGATTGGTGAGGAAAATCTTCTCTTGGGTTAATCCATGGTGGCTGTGCCCCATTGAACCAGGTCGTTCTTTATGTTCTTGATTTTGATACTGGAGAAAAGGTGCTCTCAGGGATAGAAGATTGATGAATGAATGCTGGTGATTCAGCTGCTTTGCCTTGTTGAATAGCTCCTTTGCGCTTCCCATACTAAAGAAGAAAAAATGAAATATAGTCCTCAGAAGCAAGGAAAAATGTGAAGCCTTCTGGAGCAGCTCAAGAATGCTGATGCTATGCAGCAGCCATCTTGGTTCTAACTGGGTGAATTTTAATAATCAGGGTTTGTGCAGGATGGAGGAAGGGCCATGTGGTTTAGGGTGGCACAGATCCCTGGGCACAGGGATAACACTGAAATTTGGGGCAGCTATCTCTATCCTAATTTTGCCCACTTAAACTAACAACCTAGTGCGAAATATAGATCTATGTACCTAAATTCTCTCCCACCCTAAATCCTCCTACCTGCCTATCCATTTTTAGGTGTTTACATTTAGGATTCTTGTGAATTTAGGGGTTTAAATTTAAGCACTGAGCAGAGGAGATTTCACTTAGCAGATTTAGATACTCCTCAAGTTAAGTTTCTAGATTTTTTGAATATCTGCCTCCAAGATTGTTTTATTTGGAATGAAATAGTAGTCTATTTGTTAGAGCAGTAGACTGAGAATCAGGGAAGTCAGGTTTCAAATTCTGCTTCTCCCACTGATGAACCTTGGGCAAATCATTTTACCCACCAATGCTTGAAGTACAAATTAAGGGGTCTATTTACTAAGCCGTGGAATTTTTCTCAGAGGGCAAAATACCACAGAATTTACTATGCTACAGAACCAAGTAAAATATTCTGGAGAAAATACCATGTATTAGTAGATCCCTTCCCACTTCAAAAATCGCATGATGATGGGTCTGGGCCATGGAGTCACCAGGATTTAGAGATGCTGATGGTCTTGAAGTAATCTCCCCACCAAGCATGCCAAAACCTGTGGGAGGGTCCCACCATCCAGCGCCCCCTGAAGTAGCCAAAGTAAAAAAGTAAAACTTTTAAAAGGTTAAGGATAGAGTTGATTCCTTTGTTTTTCCTTCATGAGCATCTAAAATCCTTTCTAAGAATCCAAAAATGTACCATCTTCCAAAGGTCTTCAGTAGGAAGCTACTTGTATAGATCTATTTTTTTTAGTGCTGTGTAACACATAAAGTCAATTGCTTAGTTTTTTTTTTTTCTTGAATTCTGCCATAAAATTTTGGTTCCCCTTTCCAATTGATTCTTAATGGGGATGTTTTAGAATATGTTATATTTTCCTTTTGTTCTCTTTTTCCAAACATCTGTTTTCTGTATGCAATGCTTTTGTTTTGTATATAATTGAAATTGAATAAATATAAAGTGAAAAAAAAAAAAGGTGGTCTGGCACAAAGAGCTCTGCCCCTCCCTCAAACTCCTGCCCTATGGCTATAATCTCTCCACCTGACCTAGACTCCACCCACTCCCCCAACCCACCTGTACCATTCCGAGACATATTTGATGTTCTGGTGGGGACCCAGAGCTCTCCCTAGGGCACTGGGCCCAGCAGGGCCATTTACAAAATAATTCAGGCTGCTCAATAGTATGTCTTTGCCTTTATCACCAGGGTCTTGGAAAGGCACAGAGGGTTTGCTGGGCTGGGCTTTGAGGAGGGTTGCCTAAAGATTGTTGGGAGGGAGGGGGTGGGGCTTTGTGGCAGGCCTTCAACTTTTAAAATTTGTACTTTTTTACGTTGGTGGCTTCAAAGAGCTTCAGAGGTAGTGGTGAGACAGGGAGTGTGTACAAAGACTCTAGACCTTGTGCTCACAGTAGAGCAGGTTATGCACAAGCTACTCTCCCCTGTAAGGTTACCATATGTTTTCAAGACTGCACTGCAAAGAAATAATATGGATTTTTACCCTCCCAATCATGTGCTGCTGCCCGTAGCTTTTAATCTTCCCTCTCTACCCCATTGTGACCAGAGCAATCAACTAGCCAATTGCTCGTTCCCACCGCAGCAGCCTGCCTAACAATAGGCTGGCTGTTCATTGTGTACCCACTGCATGTGCAACATAATTTGTCTCCAGTACTGCCCTTATTTTGTGAACTGCCTGTGCTTGCTGTTCGGTTGCTCTGCTGTGCTGACACAGGAGAATCCTGTGATCCAGCCAAGGCCTGACAGGAAATTATTGGCAGCATTATCCAAAATGATATGCATGAAATAGCATCATCAGTGTTTCACATTTTAGCTGTTGATGAAAGCACAAATGAATCTATTAACAAATACTTGATGCTGTATTTTAAATATAGGACCATAAATTCTTCAGATTATAAAACTTCATTTGGTGGACTGTTAAGATTGTAACAATGTGATGCTTTTTCAATTGTTTCTACAATCAAAGAATTCTATAAAAAAAACATCAACTTGATTTAATGAAAATAGTAATGTAGACATCTGACTGTGCCTCTGTGATGCTGGAAAGAATCAGTAGTGTGGCGTCCCATGGTCCGGCCAAGACAGCATAGACCGCCGCTACTGAAGATTTCATGCATGGAAGATGAAAAAGACATATCTTTCAAAAATATTAATGTGAAACAACTTTGTGTTAGGCATGAGCCACTGGGAAAGTTTATTGAAGAAGAAAAAATATCTACCTGTGAAAATGTGGTTCCTGATGCAGTATTATTGGCAAAACGCTGGCCACATTGAACCATCTAACTTTGGAGTGAACCTTCCAACATTGAAGTTGAACCATCCAATTTAGAAGTTTTCAGCCTGAATTGAACCATGCTGTTTCACATTAATATTTTTTGAAAGATAAGCCTTTTTCATCTTCATTAATTGCTTTTGGGAGACATATGCACAAAATTTGCAATTTATGCAATTTGGGGTAGATTTTAAAACATTGTGTGTGGGCATACATGTGCGCGCACACATGTATGCCCGATTTTATAACATGTGCACTGCCTTCCCCCGTTCCCTTCCCCCCTACTTTTCCTTTTTTTCGGTTCTGTTTCACAACTTACTTCAGCCTTGGGGCTGAAGTAAGTTGTGAGCGCCGGCCAACTGCCGGCGCTCAATCCCAAACACAGCGGCAAATGACCACTGTGCCTGGAGCCTCTGGCCCCGCCCCTCCCCGCCCCTTTTTGCAAGCCTTGGGACTTACACGCATCCCGTGGCTTTACGTGCATCGCCGGGCCTTTTTAAAATAGGCCTGGCGTGCGTAAGACCGGTTACTCGCATAAATCCTCTGGATTTACGCACATAACCTTTTTAAAAACTGGCCCTTGATGCGTACTAAGGAAAGTTTTTTTTGACTGATGATTGAGCCTAAGTCTGTTAGGCAAACAAGCATCTGAAGTCTTTTCCTCCTTACATAAAAATATATATTCTTTCAAGTGTATTGAAAGATGCTGTAAGGGAATACTTTTTTCTAATGTTTGATGACTGTATTCCTTTCTTTCTTAGTTATTTTTAGGTCCCAGGATAGGCCAGAGTTGGAAACATGGGAGTCAGTGTCCTAGGGATATTTGAGTCAAAGTTCCAAGATCGGAGTTTGTAGAGTCAGGTTTCAGATGAAATCTGGAGTCAAAGTTTAAGGAGGAAGTATCGACAATAAACCAGAGACCAAAGTTCCTAGAAACTGAGTTATGCCGGCAAACATTTTGGACTCTGCATTAAGTAGAGTCCTCAATTAGGGCTCTAAAGCACCTTCAGTTCAGCCAGTCCCCTCTTACTGGAGATGTGGATTATGGCTGCCTGTTGAAAGTCATCTTTTTTAAAATCTCTTTACTTAAACATACTGTCATAAAAAATACAATCCAACCAATACACAGCTTACAATGTTGTTCAATGTCACTATAGAAAGGCACAATAAAGTATAAGTCATTGAGTCATTTAATATCAGGTCATCATTGAAAGTCATCTTTATGCTGTTGGCTCCACCTTCTTACTGATTTCCCTGGCTCATTGCTTGGGAAGCTGGTGGTTCTTACTCTAACATCTCTAACAATCCCCTACTGCTTGCCATTATTGGAAAAATGATACTAGGCTAGATACATTTTTTGTCCAAGTCTGGTAATTTTCATGTTCTTACATTCCACAAGGATGCCTGAGTGGCACTCTCATTGATTGCAGTGGAACTGTGTAATGCAAACATTTATTAAGTAGATTTAATTCTGCCTCACCCTACTGAGGTTTTTGCAAAATAGCCTTCTTGAGTGCAGAAGGAGGGCATAGTTATAAAATTGCCTAGAAGTAAATATCTGCTGAAAAGAACTGAATACTGAGTTGGTCTGAATATATATTTATACAGCATGAAAAAAAATACTGAAGCTTTAATAACATCATTTATTTGTCCATTTACTCATCTCAGAAATTTCCTGAATTGATTCAGTATTCTTTATACAGAAAGAAGACAACTGACTATCATGTCCAGCCTTTTTCTCAGTGTTCTACACATTACAGACTCTAGTTTCATAGGTCTTTTCTCCATGGTGCGCCTTTACAAAGCTTTTTAAAATTTGTGTCCCATTGTTGATCCTGTTTTGTTTTCTTTCCTTTTGTCTCTGCTATTTCCCTCTCCTTTAATGGCATGTCCTGGCAGCTCAGAAGACCCTCGCTAGCCTCAGTGAAGGGACTGCCACAATAGTGATGGTCATCTTTCCTCTTTCAATAAGCCTGAACATACATTAAATACCATCTCTGGGTGAGGGTGGAATTTGAATGCACTTTTTAGCATTATAACTTGTCATGTGTTATGGTTATGGCCCCTTGGACCGGAGCGAGTGGTGATGTGACCACTGAGGGATTGCCCCGATGGATCTCATCTCCGGTAGGTGGAGCTGGTGAGGACAACCCGGCTGGACCTTCACCTATACCAGCCATCGTTCCCCACAGAATGAGCCCTTGGGTGCCGGTGCCGGCAGGACTTAAGTGCGGGTGCCTCGAGGAAAATGGTGGAGCTGAAGATGTAGACAGGATCAGAGATCTGGGTCTGGGCTGGCAGCAAAGGTGCAGAACGGAGTCCAAACTGAAGATCCAGGGCAGGCAGCAGACAGGCAAGAACAAAGTTCCAGGCCAAGGGTCAAGACGGGCAGCAGACAAGCAGAGATGAGGAGACAAGCCAAGGTCAAATCAGGAGATCAAGCCAAGGATGAGGTCCCAGGAACTGAGGATCAAGGAGAAGAGCAGAGACTGGAACGAAGACACAGGCAGGAAAGCGGGAACAGGAATGCCAGAACAGGACTCAGGAATACAAGGACTGGAGGAGAAGCAGGAACGGAACCAGGAACAGGATCAAGGCAGGAACTGGAACGAAGACGTCAGGAACAGCAACTAGCACTCCGAGGCTATGACCTGTTGTAAAGGCAAAGGACTATAGACTGCTATGGGGTTTAAATACCCCTCCCTTGTGATGTCATCTTTTGGGGCCGGGCCGAGGTTTCCCGCTGTGGCCCCTTTTAAGGGCGGGGCCTCCCACGTGCAATCGCCTAGGGAAAGCCCCTGCTGGATGGAGGAGGACGGTGTGCGTGGCCATGCGGTAGGCCGTGGTTGGCTGGCCGCAGAGCGGGTCATGCCATGCCTGGCAATGGCAGAGGCTGGTGGTGGAGCAGGTAGGTGGGACCGGCCGAAACCTACTACGGCCGGGAGCTGCAATAGTACCACCCCTTACATCCCCTCACAAGAAGGGCTGGGCTTGCCTGGGTATGTGCAACGGAAGTGCTGGAGTAAGGATTTGCCAAGATATTGGACGATGGTTCCCATGAGTTCTCTTTAACACCAAAGCCTTTCCAGGTGATCAAGTATTCCCAGCACCTGCGATTCCAATGAACATACTGCTCACGTAAGAGAGTATATGTCACCTTAAGACTACTTTCACAGCTTTCCAATAAACGATTGGATTAAGGTAGGGGATTAGTTAAATTGTCTATATTCCCCCCATTTAGACTTTAGATATAGGACAAACTCCTTACCCTCTATTAACACAGGAGTCATCTTCAGAAACCACTTCTGGAGGCTTGGGTGGGGCGGCATGGAAAGGAGAGATTATCAAGGTCTTCAATAGAGATACATGAAAGGAATTAAGTATCCGGAGACTGGTGGGAAGTCATAAGCGGTAGGTCACTGGACCCAGGAGTTCACTGATAGAGAAAAGTCTGATGTACCTGGGAGCCAGCCTCATTGAAGGGACCCAAAGGCGGATGTGGTGGGTACTGAGCCAAACCCAGTCCCCCGGGTTAAAGAGAGGAGCAGGGCGATGGTGCTTGTCTGACACATGCTTGGTGGAATTAGCAGCTTTCACTAGATTAGCATTGGTAGACTCCCACAGGTCGTGCAGCTGTTCAGCCATAAGCTGAGCTGCCAGAGAAGGTACGGAGAGAGGCAAAGGCAAGGGAGGTCTCATATGTTTGCCGTACATGATTTGGAAGGGAGAAGCACCAGTAGAGGAGTGCACATGTGAATTGTGCGAAAATTCTGCCCACGGCAGTAGTGTGGCCCAGTCGTCATGGCGGCTCCCTACAAACAAGCAGAGGAAGGTCTTCAACTCCCAGTTGATCCATTCGGCTTGTCCATTCCCTTGAAGGTGAAAGGCTGTAGTGAAGTCCAACTGCACACCAAATGTTTTTAACAATTCACGGCCCCAGTACTTGGGGCCGTGAATTGGGGACCACGATCAGATGTGATGTACAGGGGGAGGCTGTGTAGTTGGAAGATATGCAGGGTAAACAGTGGCAACTCAGGAGCTGACGGTAGCTTGGATAGAGGTATAAAATGCACCATTTTGAAGAACCTGCTGACTACAACCCATATCACCTGGTTGCCAGAGGAGATGGGCAGGTCTACCACAAAGTCCGTGGAGATGTGGGTCCATGGTTCCCGCAGAGCTGGAAGAGGCTGTAGGAGTTCCCACAGCCAGCCGGGCAATGGTTTTTGTTGTATACAAGTTGGACAGGAACTGACATTGGCACGAACATCCTGGGTCATACGGGGCCACCAATAATAATGGAACAACAATTCCAAGGTTCGTGCTCTGCCTGGGTGTCTGGCAGTGAGGGAATCGTGAACCCAAGATAGTACCTTGGGTTGAAGGCGGAGTGGGACCACAGTCTTCCCTTAAGATATCGTGTCCGTGATGGCCAGTAGGATCTTGGTAGGGTACAAAATATAACGAGGTAGGTCCGGTGTGTCTTCAGCCTCATGAAGTTTAGACAGGGCACCTGCCCAGGCATTTTTCATTGCAAGATGATAGCGCAGTACAAAGTTGAACTGGCTGAAGAAAAGGGACCAGCGGGCCTGGTGTGGGTTCAGGCGCTATGCTTTACTGAGGTACTCTTTGTGGTCAGTGTAGACCATGACGGGGTGTTGTGCCCCCTCCAACCATTGTCTCCATTCTTCAAAGGCCATCTTTATCTCCAATTCCGTAGTTTTTTTCTGCGGGAGAAAATCTGCAGGAGAAGAAGGAACATGGGAGTAACGCCCCTTGGCTGGAGGACCGCTCCTACGGCTATGTCAGAGGAATCAACCTCCACGATGAATGGGCAAGTCGAGTCTGGGTGGTGGAGACAGGGCTCTTGCAAAAAGGACCTCTTTAGTTCTTCAAAGGCTTGGACAGTCTCAGCGGGCCAATGCCTGGTGTCAGAGTTCCTTGTTAGGGCTGTAAGTGGTGCGCAGATATGGGAATACCATGGGATGAAGTTCCTGTAAAAGTTGGTGAAGCCAAGGAACCACTGCAATGAATGAAGTCCCACTGGTTGCGGCCACTCCTGGATGGTGGTTAGCTTGTCTGGGTCCATTCGGAAGCCGGAAGTGGAAACGATAAAGCCCAAGAAGGGCAAGGACTCCTGTTCAAAGAGGCATTTTTCTAGTTTCACGAACAGGTGATGTTCTCTTAGGCATTGAAGAACCCAATGGACATCGGTACAGTGCGTAGTAAGGTCTTTAGAGTAGATCAGGATGTCATCAATATAGACAATTACTCCATTATGAAGCATATCCCTAAAGACTTCATTCATTAGGTTTTGAAAAACCGCTGGCGCATTACACTGTCCAAAGGTCATTACTAAGTACTCGTAATGACATTGCGCGTATTGAAGGTGGTCTTCAACTCGTCCCCAGGCTTTATTTGAACCAGATTTTAGGCCCCACGAAGGTCCAATTTTATAAAGACTCTGGCTCCTTGTTCTGGAATAAGTGGGAGCGGATTGCAGTCCCTGCGAGTGATAGCGAGCCATCCTTCTTAGCTACAAAAAAGAATCCAGCCACTGGAGAAGTAGAGGGACGAATGAACCCTCTGTCAAGATTCTCTTTAATGTATTGGGACATTGCTTGAGTCTCTGGCAGAGATAGCGTCCACAGGGCGGAACTGTGTTGGGCAAGAGATCGATGGTGTAATCGAAGGGGTGATGCTCTGGAAGAGTCTCCGCCTTCTCTTTGTAGAATACGTCGGAGAAGTCAGCATACTGTGGAGGTAGAGGAAGGACAGAGGCTGCAAGTAAGAGCTGAGGTTGGGGCATCTGTTGTAGGCAGGTAGCAAAGCAGTTGGAACCCCCAAGCAGCGATTTTGAGTGTCTTCCAGTCGATGGCAGGCGAGTGTTTTTTCAACCAAGGAAGACCCAGCACCAACAGGTGAGTGGCTTTTTCTAAGATGAAGAAGGATATTTCCTCCTTGTAGAGAACTCCAGTAGGCAGAGAGTGACTCGGCCAGGAAGCTGATCACCCTGGATAGATGAGACCAGTAATGGCGTGGTGCGACGAAGCATGGGGAGTTGCAGTTGGTGTACCAGGTTAGCCAGAATGAAGTTCCCTCCGGCCCCGGAGTCAATGAAGGCCAGGATTGCAAAGGATCCTCTGGGAAACTGGAGTGTTACAGGAACCGTGCATTGGGCAGCAGGATTGATGCAGTCGAGGGTCAGCTTCCCGGTGACACTTAGGCCTGAGAGTTTCCCCAGACGCTCCGGGCATAGGGCCAACAGGTGATACTTGCTGCCGCAGTATAGGCAAAGCCCAAGGGATCTGCAGCATTGCTTCTCCTCCGCGGTTAAACGGCTTCGGCCCAACTGCATGGGTTCCTCCCCATGTTCCAGCAGGGGCTCAGGGACAGCAGCAGGGGTGAGAGAAGGTCGGTGCCAAAGGCACTGTTCGGCAAGCCGGTTTTAGTTCTTTCATGCGCTGCTGAAGTCGCTGGTCAATCCAACCTGCCAGGTCGATTAGCGCCTCCAGTTCCTGTGGGAGTTCTCGAGCAGTCAGCTAATCTTTTAGGCGTGAGGACAGCCCCTCGAGAAAGATGCTGCATAGGCTGTCTTCCCGCCAACCTAGTTCGGAGGCCAGGGTGTGGAATTTCACCACATATTTGGCCAACATGCGAGAACCCTGGTGGAGATGAAGCAGTTCAGAGGCAGCAGTGGACTGGCGACTGGGTTCATCAGACACCTGGCAAAGGTTTGGATGAACCGGGACAGGTCTCTGAGCACCAAATCCCCATGTTCCCACAGCGGAGAGGCCAAGGCCAGGGCCTTGCCATCCAGCAGGGACAGGAAGTATGTGGTCTTAACCTGATCAACTGGAAACTGCATGGGTTGGAGAGGGAACCTCATGAAACAGTGGTTCAAAAACCCTCGACATTGCTTCAGATCCCTGGCGTAACGAGGTGGAGGAGGCAATGGAGGTGGTGAAGAGAGAATCACCGGGGGAGGGGCAGCCGCCCGAGGCCTGGAAGCAGTCTCCAGATGAGTAGCTAAGCACTTAACCATGGCGGACAAGACTTCAAGGCATTGCTGCTGCTGCTGCTGCAAGTGTTGGGCCAAACCCGGAATGGCCTGTAGACTAGAGATGTGAATCGTGTCCTCGATCGTCTTAACGATCGATTTCGGCTGGGAGGGGGAGGGAATCGTATTGTTGCCGTTTGGGTGTGTAAACTATCGTGAAAATCGTTAAAATTGTGAGCCGACACACTAAAACCCCCTAAAACCCACCCCCGACCCTTTAAATTAAATCCCCCACCCTCCCGAACCCCCCCCCCCCCAAATGCTTTAAATAACCTGGGGATCCAGCGGTGGTCCAGAACGGCGGCGGTCTGGAACGGTCCCCTCAATTGAATCCTGTTGTCTTCAGCCGGCGCCATTTTGCAAAATGGCCGCCGCAAAATGGCGGCGGCCATAGACAAAAACGATTCGACGCAGGAGGTCGTTCCGGACCCCCGCTGGACTTTTGGCAAGTCTTGTGGGGGTCAGGAGGCCCCCCCAAGCTGGCCAAAAGTTCCTGGGAGTCCAGCGGGGTTCAGGAAGCGATTTCTTGCCGCGAATCGTTTTCCGTACGGAAAATGGCGCCGGCAGGAGATCGACTGCAGGAGGTCGTTCAGCGGGGGTTCCGCCGCTGAACGACCTCCTGCAGTCGATCTCCTGCCGGCGCCATTTTCCGTACGGAAAACGATTCGCGGCAAGAAATCGCTTCCTGAACCCCGCTGGACTCCCAGGAACTTTTGGCCAGCTTGGGGGGGCCTCCTGACCCCCACAAGACTTGCCAAAAGTCCAGCGGGGGTCCGGAACGACCTCCTGCGTCGAATCGTTTTGTCTATGGCCGCCGCCATTTTGCAAAATGGCGCCGGCTGAAGACAACAGGATTCAATTGAGGGGACCGTTCCAGACCGCCGCCGTTCTGGACCACCGCTGGATCCCCAGGTTATTTAAAGCATTTGGGGGGGGGGTTCGGGAGGGTGGGGGATTTAATTTAAAGGGTCGGGGGTGGGTTTTAGGGGGTTTTAGTGTGCCTGTTTTTCTGCCCTCCCCCTTCCCCCGATTTACGATTTTTTAACGATAAATCGGGGGAATTGGTATTGTATCGTGGCCCTAACGATTTTTGACAATTTAAAATATATCGGACGATATTTTAAATCGTCAAAAAACGATTCACATCCCTACTGTAGACCAGACAAGTCCACCGGGTCCATGGCCTTCGCAAACTGTTATGGTTGTGGACCCTTGGACCAGAGCGAGTGGTGATGTGACCACTGAGGGATTACCCCCAATGGATCTCATCTCTGGTAGATGGAGCTGGTGAGGACAACCCAACTGGACCTTCACCTATACTAGCCCTCATTCCCTGCAGGTTGAGCTCTTGGGTGCCGGGGTCAGCAGGACTTAGATCCTTTAGTCCTGGGGCTTTACTAAAGGTGCAGTCCAGGGCGGGGGTGGGGCCAGAGGCCTCCGACACAGCGGCCATTGCTGCTTTATCAGAGGATCGTGTGCTGGCAGGTAAGACAAAGGTCAGGGGGGTTAGAGTAGGGCTGGGGGGGGGGGAAGGTTAGGGGAAGGGGTGGGAAGGTCAGGCTAGGGGGAAGGAAAGTTCCCTCACAGGCTGCTCTGATTTCGGAGAGGCCTGGAAGGGAACGGGGAAGGCAGTATGACTCGACGCACACAAGGTGCACAATTGTGCACCCCCTTGCGCACGCCGACCCACGCACACCTTTTAAAATCTACCCCATAAGGTTTTGTGAAGCAATAAGGTATAAGGAGGTTGGAGGTTTTTATGACCAATGATTGAATAATACAGAGCATGTTTTTCAAGTTCAATGAACCATACATGCTCTAATTCTGAGGTTTTTTCCTCAATTTCTTATTCATGATAACTTCATCTTTGGTATTTGAATTATTTTTGAACATCTGGTAAAAGCTATACTTGACTTGGAATTAATAATGCTATCTGAGCCATCTTGACAATAAATTGAGGTTCTCGCCAATTGAGGTCTCACCAATTATCTGTAGTGCCTTTTCCTTTTGCTAAATCCACATTCCAGAAATAAAATACTTGAATCAGTAATGGTGTGGTCCTTTCTTTCTTTTACTGGTTTCCCCCTTATTTCTTTCTGAAACGTAGGACATCTGACACCAGATGGGCATATGCTGTGAGTAAGCACTGTGTGGATGCCACTTCTCCTGCTTCCTTTGGCTACCGGATGTGTTTCCACACCTTGTCCAAGAATGTTTCCATGTAGGCACTGACTCTTTAAGGCTGAATGAATCTGATGAGAAATAAATGAACAGTTCCCAAACAAAAAGGGAAAGAAATGATGGAAAAAATTCCCTTCAAATGAAGATCCAAAATAAAGAATCTTTTCTAATGCCTGAAGGTAAAATCAATCAGAATTTCTTACATCTTCACAAATCCATGTGTCACTGAATTGGGCCTAAGATTCGCTCAAGAAAAAGGGAACTATAAAACTGTTCCTCTCTTGCAGACTTTCAACTCAAAAATCCAAAATTCCTCTAAGGGTCTCAGTATTATATAAACACAGGATACAACCATTGGAGCAGCCTCACATGTGGTTCTGGGACAGAGATGATTAGAGATGCGAATCGGTACCGGACTCATTTCCGGTATCGGGTTCGTAGTAAAACCGTGGGAAATCTTCGTTTGCGGTTCTGAATGCTTTTTTTTTCCAGCTGTCCGGAGCCAAAAAAAAACCCCACCCCAACCCTTTAAATTTCATTATTTAGAATCCCCCACCCTCCCAACCCCCAAAAAACTTTTCTAAAGTACCTGGTGGTCCAGCAGGGGTCCCGGGAGCGATCTCCCACTCTCAGGCCGTCGGCTGCCAGTAAACAAAATGGCGCCGATGGCCCTTTGACCTTATCATGTGACAGGGGCTATTGGTGCCATTGGCCAGTCCCTGTCACATGGTAGGAACAATGGACAACCGGTGCCATCTTTAATTTTGATTAGTGGCAGTCGATGGCCCGAGAGCGGGCGATCACTCCCGGCACCTCCGCTGGACCACCAGGTACTTTAGATTGAAGAAGCTCAGATATTAAAGAATTATATACAGTGTCACAAACTACCCTTAGGTGATTATTTCAAAGATAAAATTATTGCTGTTCATTCTGAAATGACATCTGATGATATTCTCTGTGAAAGATACATGGGATCATTTTTAGATGACATGAAATGGGTCAATCAATTAGTGTTATTAACCTGTGAAGCAAGTGAGATATTATCAGCTTTTTGAATAGCAGCCATTGTTGAATCAGGACAGATACTAAGTGATATTAATGTTACATTTTAATCACTTGACCCTTCAAAACTTGTAAAAAACCATGAACTGGGCTTGTGGTCATTTTTATTATTGCTTGTAAATTATTCCTTAGAGCGGAGCATTCTGCCCTGTCCTTTAAAAGGATACAATAGTTCACCTATATTGAAAAAATAAAAAACAGGCATAGACCAGAACCTAGTAACACATTATCGTCTGGTTTCCAATGTGTCTTTCATAAGCAAGGTAATGTTAAAAAAAACCCCCAAAACTATATTCCAGCAAAAGCTTGAGAATCTGACAAGGATTGGTGGATTTCATTCCTGTCAGTTAAAGTTTTGGCAGGGTAACAGTACTGAGGCTCTGCTTTTAACAATGACAGGTTGTATTCAGCAACAGGCAGATAATGTAAAGCAGTCTTTTGTCATTTTACTTGCCTATTTGCTATATTCAATATTTTGGATCATGAATTGCCCTTGGAAGACTTGAGGCATTAGATCTAGAAGGAGTAGTGTTGAAGAAGTACAAGTAATTCCTAACAGACATTTTAACAACATAAAATCATAAGTAGTGTGATGCTGGTCAGACTAAGCTCCAATGAGCCCAGCATCGTTTCAAATAGTGGCCAGCCTGGTTCACAAGTAACCGGCAGATCCCAAATAGTTTATATAATTCATTCCCAGGGATAAGCACTGGCTTTCCTAAGCCTACCCAGCTAGTTATTGTGTTTGGACCTTTCATTTGGGAACTTGTCCAATCCTATTTTGAATCCCACTATATTAGTTGCCCTGATCACATCCTCTGGCAATAAATTCCACAGCTTGATTATTCAGAGTGAAAAAATACCTCCCATGATTTGTTCAAATTCTGCTGGTTGCTAGTTTCATGGAATGTCCCCTAGTCCTAGTCCTAGTGTTTGAAGGGGTAAATAACTATTCCTTATTTACCCATTTCACTCCACTCATAGTTTTATAAATCCTTTTCGTCATCTATTCTCCAAGTTAAAGAGCCCTAGTCTGTTTAGCCTTTCCCCATAAGGAAGCTTTTCAATCCACTTTATTATTTTTGCCACTCTTCATGGTATCTTTTCTATGTCCACTATGTCTTTATTTTTGAAATGGGAGAACCAGAACTTCATACAATACTCAAGGTACAGACATACCATGGATCAACAGTGTTCAACAGACATGGGCATTGTTTAAAAATACAATCCTAGAGGCACAGTCCATATGTATTTCACACATTAAGAAAGGTGGAAGGAAGGAAAACAATTACCATCATGGTTAAAAGGTGAGGTGAAAGAGGCTATTTTAGGCAAAAAAAATCATTCAAAAATTGGAAGAAGGATCCATCTGAAGAAAATAGGATAAAACATAAGCATTGTCAAGTTAAGAGTAAAACATTGATAAGACAGGCAAAGAGAGAATTTGAAATGAAGCTGGCCATAGAGGCAAAAAAATCATAAAACCTTTTTAAAATATATCTGAAGCAAGAAACCTGTGAGGAAGTTGGTTGGACCATTAGATGACAGAGGGGATAAAGGGGCTCTTAGAGAAGATAAGGCCATTGCAGAAAGACTAAATGAATTCTTTGCTTCTGTGTTTACTAATGAGGATGTTGGGGAGATACCAGTTCCGGAGATGGTTTTCAGGGATGATGAGTCAGACGAACTGAACGAAATCACTGTGAACCTGGAAGATGTAGTAGGCCAGATTGACAAACTAAAGAGTAGCAAATCACCTGGACTGGATGGTATCCATCCTAGGGTACTGAAGGAACACAAAAATGAAATTTCTGATCTATTAGTTAAAATTTGTAACATCATTAAAATCATCCATTGTACCTGAAGACTGGAGGGTGGCCAATGTAACCCCAATATTTAAAAAAGGCTCCAGGGGTGATTCGGGTAACTATAGACCAGTGAGCCTGATTTCAGTGCCGGAAAAATAGTGGAAACTATTCTCAAGATCAAAATCGTAGAGCATATAGAAAGACATGGTTTAATGGAATACAGTCAACATGGATTTACCCAAGGGGAGTCTTGCCTAACAAAACTGCTTCATTTTTTTGAAGGGGTTAATAAACATATGGATAAAGGTGAACCAATAGATGTAGTGTATTTGGATTTTCAAAAGACATTTGACAAAGTCCCTCAAGAGAGGCTTCTAAGAAAACTAAAAAGTCATGGGATAGGAGGCGATGTCCTTTCGTGGATTACAAACTGGTTAAAAGACAGGAAACAGAGAGTAGGATAAAATAGTCAATTTTCTCAGTGGAAAAGGGTAAACAGTGGAGTGCCTCAGGTATTTGTACCTGGACCGGTGCTTTTCAATATATATGTAAATGATCTGGAAAGGAATACGACGAGTGAGGTTATCAAATTTGCGGATGATAAAAAATTATTCAGAATATTTAAATCACAAGCTGCTTATGATACATTACAGGATGACCTTGCAAGACTGGAAGATTGGGCATCCAAATGGCAGATGAAATTTAATGTGGACAAGTGCAAGGTGTTGCATATAGGGAAAAATAACCTCTGCTGTAGTTACATGATGTTAGGTTCCATATTAGGAGCTACCACCCAGGAAAAAGATCTAGGCTTCATAGTGGATAATACTTTAAAATCGTCGGCTCGGTGTGCTGCAGCAGTCAAAAAAGCAAACAGAATGTTAGGAATTATTAGAACAGGAATGGTTAATAAAACAGAAAACGTCATAATGCCTCTATATCGCTTCATGGTGAGACTGCACCTTGAATACTGTGTGCAATTCTGGTCGCCTCATCTCAAAAAAGATATAGTTGCAATGGAGAAGGTACAGAGAAGGGCAACCAAAATGATAAAGGGGATGAAACAGCTCCCCTATGAGGAAAGGCTGAAAAGGTTAGGGCTGTTGAGCTTGGAGAAGAGACAGCTGAGGGGGGATATGATAGAGGTATTTAAGATCATGAGAGGTCTTGAACGAGTAGATGTGAATCTGTTATTTACACTTTCGAATAATAGAAGAACTAGGGGGCATTCCATGAAGTTAGCAAGTAGCACTTTTAAGACTAATTGGAGAAAATTATTTTTCACTCAATGCACAGTAAAGCTCTGGAATTTGTTGCCAGTGGATGTGGTTAGTGCAGTTAGTGGAGCTGGGTTCAAAAAAGGTTTGGATAAGTTCTTGGAGGAGAAGTCCATTAACTGCTATTAATCAAGTTTACTTAGGGAATAGCCACTGCTATTAATTGCATCAGTAGCATGGGATCTTTTTAGTGTTTGGGTAATTGCCAGGTTCTTGTGGCCTGGTTTGGTCTCTGTTGGAAACAGGATGCTGGGCTAGATGGACCCTTGGTCTGACCCAGATTGGTAATTTTTTTTTGTTCTTTCTTATCAATAAAAGACATTTATGATATTCTTAATAAATACATTGGGTGTAGATCGATCATCAGCAAAGCAAGTTTTGTGGGGTAACACAAGGATCAATTATTTCATTACTACTTTTTAATGTTTATGTATCACCTTTGGCAGAACTTATTAAAACATTTTGGGTGCAATGTTTTAGGTTTGCTGATGCTAGGTCAGACCAAGGTCTATCAAGCCTAGTATTCTGTCTCTGAAAGAGGCCAGTTTGAGTTACAAAAGTACCCAGTAAATCCCAAATGATAGATCAAATTCTTGTTGTATACTACCAGAAATAAACAACTGCTAATAATTTTTTATGGACTTTTCTTTCAGGAAACTGTCCAAACCTTTTTTAAACCCTTCTATGCTAGTCATCTTGACCTCATTGTCTGGTAACAAATTCCATAGCTTGATTTTGTATTGAATAGAAAAATCAAAATTTCTACAAATTGTTTTAAATCTACTAGTTTTTAGTTTCTTGGGATGTCCCCAACTTTTAATTTTATATGAAAGAGTAAATAACTAACCTATTTATGTTGCATTTGCTGGTCCGCAGGCTCGTCCTGTGAACTGGCACAATTACCCCTTGGGCCAGGCCTCCCCGGTCATTCCCTGATGCCGCCAGATGGCCATGTTCCCCAGCAGGGGGGGATACTGCAGCTTGATGTGGCAGGATGCTGCTGCCGATACCACTGGGTCCCACTCCTCCTAGGGCATACATGTGCCCAACATCATCTGCTTTGAAGGACCCACAGTAGGAAAGACCTGGAGGTGCCTCGATTACATCATTCTGTCCATCCTATAAAAGGTCCATGCAGACACTCCACCAGTGACTCAGCAACAGGTCTCCCTACTGCTTAGTTGTGCGTGTTGCTCAGCATTCTTTGTCTTTAGTTGCAATGGTCTTTGTCTTTGTCTTCAGTTCCAGCATCATTGTCTTCAATTCTTCTTTGTCTCCTTGTCTTCCCACCTGTCTTGCTCCTTGCCTTCCTGCTTTGCCTATCCATCCTGCCTTTCCCTTTGGATGAATACCCATTATTGACCTAAGCCTGCCTCCTGGGCAGGCTTGAATGCCATCTGCCACTGACTACTGCCTGCCTTCTGGGCATTCCTGAACACCACCTGCCACTGACCCCAGTCTCTTTCCAGATTTGCCAGTACTATATTTACTCCTGCTCAGCGACTTCAACGTATCTCCCTACCATAAGCAGAGACCCCCACCTAAGTCCTGCTAGCCCCAGGTGTTGCGCCGGAGGTGGACCCTTGGACCAAGGTGGGGTTGATGCAACCTCTAGGTAAGGGCCTATGGGTCCCCACCATCAGCAGATGGAGTGGGCTGAAGTTAGAGGCCACTGGAGCTTCACCTATACCAGCCCTCATTCTCCTTGTGTTGAGCCTTTGGGTGCCGGGGATGGCAGGACGTAGGTGGGCCCCGAGGTTAGTTAGTAACGAGAAGTGGTTCAGCCGAGAGACAGCAGCCGGTAGATGGTATAGGCTTACCCTGGACTGCATTTGGTACAGGAACTCAGGCACCAGAGGAACAACAAGTAACTGGAGGCACTCAAGCAAAGAAAGGCCTAATCCTTGTAAGTCCACGTCCAGAGGATAGGTGAGAGGAGGCATCACTGACAGGCTAGGATCAGAGCCGGGAACAAGTGGAAGTCGTGGCAAACAATGTAGAACTCTAGACACAGATAGGTCTGTAGCGTAGTCTATCAAGGCAATAGTCAGGGCATGAAGAAGGCAGGTGTAGTCGATCAAGGCAATGGTCATGGCACGGAGAAGGCAGGCGTAGTCAAGCGTAGCTGAGGTCCGGGGTTGGAGATAGACTGAAGAGTAATCAGGCATAGCAGAAGTCTGGGGCTGGAGATAGGCTGAAGAGTAGTCAGGCATAGCAAAGGTCCGGGGCTGTAGATAGACTGAAGAGTAGTCAAGCGTAGCAAAGGTCTGGGTCTGGAAACGAGCTGAAGAGTAGTCAAACAAAGCAAAGTTGAAATCCAAAGAATCAGTCCAACACATAGATGAGACAGGAACGAAGAAGTCAGGAACCGAGAACCACAGGAATCAGGAACACAAAGTAGAGAGAAATCTCTATCAGCAATGAGTACACGGAGTATGAGGAGACCTGTTGCAAAGGCAATGCTATGGAGTGAGGCCTGAGCTTTTATATGCTGAAGAGTCTGACGTCAGCATCCAGGGCCGTGGCCAGGTTCCCGCCACGGGCCCTTTAAAAGAACTAGTGATGCACGCACGCAGCACCGATGGTGGTGTCTCTCTGTGGGCCACGCAGAGAGGCTCGATGAGCAAGGACATCTTGGCTGGCAACACTGGGGACCATGGCAGGGCTGGGGGCACTGGGAGCTACCTGAGGTTGGAGCTGACAGCCCACCTCCACCAGCGAAGAGGAACCAGGAGGTGGAGTCCATATGAGAAGGTGAGAGGGCTGCCAAGGGTGGCACGCATAACACCAGGACCCAAAAGCTCAATCTGAGGGGAATGTGGGCTGGTAAAGGCAAACCTCCAGTTGGGCCTCTGTCTCATCCATATCCGCCTGCCAACAGTGGGGACCTGCATAGCATCTCCCTGCAGGTTGCGCTAACTCCACTTCGGTTCAAGGGTCCACAATTTACTTGTTCTACCTCACTCAATTTTATAAACTTCTTTTATATCTCTTCTCAGTTATCCCTTTTAAAAACCGAAACACCTTAACCTTTTTAGTCTCTCTTTATAAGGGTTCCATTCCATCCCCTTTATCAATTTTGTTGCCATTCTTTGTACTTTTTCTACTTCCACCATGTCTTTTTTGAGATGGTCAACTGAAACTTCACACAATACTCAAAGTACAGTCACACTATGGATCAATATTGTCTACCTTTCTAAAGTTAATTGCATTCTGATTACTACTGCCAAGTGGATCCACAACTTTTACCCCTTGCACCAGTTTCTTTATTCTACTGAGAACTAGGTTTAAAGTAGTTGCCCTGCCCGCCCTCCCCCACCCCCCAAGGTTAGTTCCATAACTGGCCGTTGCATGACGAACTAGAAGCAGTAATTTATTGCATCTAGGATTTTTACCTCTCTTACATGTCCTGATGATAACAATACAGTTATTTTTCTTTACCTGCTCTCAAATCCTCTGCAGTAGACATGTACAACTCGATGCTGTACCTCTTCTCCTCTTCTTCATAGTCTTTTGCCCTGGAAAGTGATTGATCAGCCCCAAAGAATGAAAATTGTAAGTGTTCATACAGCAGATTAGTAGCAAGGAGATATAACCCTTCAGCAGCTTCCAGATCTGAAACTATACCTGGAATTCTCTTAGTGTTATTGTAGTATCCTTCAAACCACATCTAATTATAACACAATCATTTTTTTCTTATTCCTATTATCAGCTTGCCTACACATGTGAGTTAATGCTAACTTTCATGCAGCAGACTGGTAGCAAGTTGGTCCTTCTTTTCAACAGCTCAAAGATTAGCAACTAGATAAGAGATTTTCAAAGGGAAATTAGCAGCTGTATCCTTAAAGCTACAGAAAACATGTGTGTATCAATATGAAGCACACAACTTTTAGTAACCTGGGTTACACACTTTCAAATGGAGTACTACCAATGCCTTTTGAATAAAATCATAGAGAGGCAAATATTCAGTAAGCCGCTTAGTGTACAAGTTATCCAGCTAAAATTAGCTGGATAACTTGCTTGTATATTCAGTAGGATAAGCTACATTCACACAAGGCCGCATAACTTTAGACTAAAAGTGAGCAGTGTTCTAGGGGGTTTGTTTGTTTTGTCATTTTCATTTCATGTCATTTTGTGCTTGATTTTATTTTTAAATGTTTTTCATGGTTAGTGTGCAATAAGTCCAGTTACTGTGTACTAAGAGAAAACTACAAAAATAACAAAATGTAGGAAGTTTTTAAATTTGTTTCATGTTTCCAATGAAATAAAATAAAATAGATAAATGGTTGACGTTGTCTATTTCATTTTAAATTAATGAACATTCCTACTTTAGACCTGCTCTGAAGCAGGTGTAAAGTTATCTAGCTAATTTATTTATTTTTTTTAAGGGCTTTTAACATATACCGACATTCATAGAACATATCATGCCGGTTTACAATCAACTTTGTAGCAAAGAAAGAGAAATTACAAATAACAGGGAGAGGGGAAAGGGGAGCAGGGATGGAAAAAGGAGAGAATGGGGGGCGGGTGCAAAGCAAGCGCATAAGTAGCGTGAAGAACATAGGTTGTAAAGCGTAAGGGAGAAAGAAAAAATAAAGGAACTGCATTAAAGGCCTTAATGTATACATAACATATCAAAAATTACATAGTCAATATTTCCATAAGATGCATCCTTGATTGGTGGGTAGCAGAGTAGAGGTCGAATTGGGAGGAGGCAATAGAGGGGTTTAGGTTTGATTGGCATCTGGGTAGGCCTGTAGGAAAAGCCAGGTTTTGATGCCTTTTTTGAAGTTGGGTAAAGAGGGTTCAAGGCAGAGAGACATGGGGAGTGAGTTCCATAGGGTAGGGCCAGCGATGGTAAAAGCTCTTTCTCTTTTGTAGTTGAGAGGTGTGCAGTTTTGAGGGGTGGGATGTGTAGGGTGCCCGCAAGGGTGGCTCTGGATGGATGATTGGAGGTACGGAAACGCGGCATTTCCTTGAGCCAAGCAGGGTTGTTTTTGTAGAGCGCATTATGAAGAACTGTGAGGGTTTTGTATTTTATACGGAAAGGGATGGGAAGCCAGTGCAGATTTTTTAAGACTGGGGAGATGTGTTCTCTCTTGCATGTGTCTGTGATGATTCTTGCCATGGAGTTCTGTAGGATTTGTAGTGATTTAATTGTGGAATAGGGGAGGCCTAGGAGAAGGGAATTGCAGTAATCCAATTTAGATAAGATGGTAGACTGCAAAACTAGATGGAAATCCTGAGCGTGGAGCAGGGGTTTGAGTTTTTTGAGGATGTGGAGTTTGTAGAAGCCTCCTTTTAGCAGATATTTAATATGGGGTTGGAAGTTGAGGTGTTGATCTAATACAACACCTAGGTCTCTTACAAATGGCAGGAGGTGGTGGGTACCTTGGATGTGACCTGCGAGATGATTTTGTGTGTTATGGGACAGTTTTCCTCGGTTATCTTGGCGTTGATGTTATTCCAAGATTGCAAGGCTGTATCTGGGCTGGTGAGGTCCAGGTTTTTATTTGCTTTGTCGAAGGCAAGGGAAATATCTTCCAAAGAGCAGGTGATATTCTTACTGGGGGCATGGGTCATATTTCGTGAGTGTGAGATTGTGGATGGTTGTTGATAGAGAGGTGGGCATTAATAATGAAATGATCATACCAGGAGATGGGGGTGGCAGTGGGGATACTGTGTGAGTTGATGTGATTATTGACAAAGAGGAGGTCAAGGGTGTAACCGGCTTTGTGTGGGAGAGGTGATGAGCTGTTTGAAGCCTAATGTCTGGAGGGTGATCAGTAGGGTTTCACAGGCTGGTGTGATGGGGTTGCTGTCTACAGGGAGGTTGAAATCTCCGAGAATGACTGCTGGTGTGTCTAGTTTAATGTTATTTGTTATGTATTCTATGATGGGGGATGGGTAATGTTCAAGAAGGCCTGGGGGAGCATAGATGAGGCAGATCTGTATGGCCTTAGATTTAAACAGTCCGATTTCTAATCTAGGGGGTGGATGTGATGGGTGGAGTTTGAGGTTGAGGTGTTTTTTTGCAGCTAGGAGTAAACCTCCCCCTTTTTTTTTGAGACGAGGGATCGAAAAGATATTGTAGGTCTGTAAGGGGAGTTGATTGATAAATACGTGATCTGTGTCTTTTAACCATGATTCCGTAATGGCACATAAGTCAGGGTTGGAATCAGTATGTAGGTCATGGAGAATGGGAGCTTTTTTAAGGATGAATTGGGCGTTGAAAAGAGATATAAATAGGGAGGCTAGGCCTAGAAATTGGGTGAGGGGCGTAATCATGATGGGTACTACCGATCTATAGGAGGTAACGGGGTGATTGCTAGTGGTATTGGTTTTGGGTCGGTAGGTGTGAGGCAGGATAGGGATGGTCAGACGGCACATTTCAGGTAAGGAGGCCTAGTCAGTATGAGGGGGGAAGGGAGAGGTGAGGAGGGGGGAGATAGTAGCTGGGGGAAAATGAAAGCTGTTTATAGGGAAAAAAGATTTGTCTCTTGGGGAAAGAGGTCTGGGGAGAGGGGGGATAGTTCGAGAGGGAGAGGGTCAGTGTGCGGTAATAAGGCACAGGGTTAGAGTAGAGAGAAGGGGGCAGTAGAGGTAGTGGAGAGTAGGCCCTAAGGATGGCCCGAAGTGGACACACGAAGGGGCGTACTAAGGGGCAGGCCCCTTAGGTCGCGCTCCTTCGTGTGCGCGACGCCCGGTGCACGGCCCCGTTGAAAGCACGCCCTAATTTAAGGGCTTTTAGTCCTTCCTCCCAGGTGCCTACGTAGGCGCGGCTCCTGCTTCATGATTGGAGGCAGGGAAGCTCAGGGAGGGCAGCTGGGCGTCGTTGAGGTGATGGCGGCGTTGGCCTTACTTTTTTGTGATTTCTTTTGCCTGTCGTCGCTTCTTCTCTTCAGCTTTGGCTGGAGTGCAGAGGCTAGGCTGGGGTCCCTCACGGTCTGCAGTCTCTCTCTCTCTCTCCCACTCTTCCCGATTGGGGGGGGGGGCTCCCACGTCGGGGTCGGAGTCGGCAGATGTCGGACGCTGGGGTTTTCGCAGCAAGGGGGCTGGAGAGATCACGCAGGCAGTCGGGCAGAGTCGGGAAGTGGAGCGGCGGCGAGTGCAGCTCTGAGCCGGTTTCCATATAAACAAAGTCAGTGGATGATCTGCAGAGATTTGCACCTCCTTCTTCTGGCAGATAATTTTTTTCCCCTTCCAAATATGAACAGGTTAAAAAAAAAAAGTATGAACTAAATGTTAGACAAGCTACTCAGTCTCCCTTCCCTGGGAGTGATAGAGACACATCTGAGCACAGAGCACAGCAGGGACAGCAGCAAGGAAATTTAGGGGGTTATTTTTCAAATCGCGTTAGGGACTTATTGCAGGCATTAGGGCCCTATTGCCCACCATAATGAATGTGATAAATAATTCAATGTGAGATGCGAATGCAAATTTAAAAAATTTAGTCAAGTTGGAGTAAATGAAAATGAGGGATACTTAACGTTATGTGCAATAGTATAAAGCATGCTATTGCGGCATTTAATGCCAAAAATAATGACACCTGTTTCCTGGCATTATCCTGGGCATTATGGCCAAAACAGGATTTGCAATAAATATCACAAATCCCATTTTGGGGAAAGAGAGAGAGCATCTCTGACAAGGCACACATTATTATTTGTCAACTTTTTATACCACTGTAAGAGGGGCTATTCTGAACTCAGGGTGAGGTTTTAGTGGTGGGCAAAGTTGTGGGGGGCTATTTATTTATTTGGAAGCTTTTATATACCGATGAACGTTGGGAACATCTCATCGGTTCACAGAGAACAAAAAATTCAGCTAACGAGCTTTACAGAGAACAGTGAACAATGAACAATGAACAATACATATAAAGTTGAACATGGCAAGTGGACAATAACATAGGGGCGAATAGAACTGGGATACATTGGAGAGTTAGAACTGAAGCGTATACAGTACTTTTGGGATCAAGCAGTGCCTAAATACATAAGATTAAATAGGAAAGAAGGTCATAAGTTAGATTAACTTAGTGTTCAAATATCTAAGTCAGATAAACATAGAATTAAAAGGGGAGGATGGCAGTTATGAGTAAGCTTGTGTGAACAAGAAAGTTTTCAGGTTCTGTTTAAATTTTTTGTGGCAGGGTTCCTGACGCAGGAAGGAGGGGAGCTTATTCCAAAGGATGGGTCCTGCCAAAGAAAAAGCCCGGGCTCTAGTGGAGTGGAGTTTGTGCTGCTTAGGGGAAGGGATGGGAAGTGTTGTTCTGTGTTGCTGCCTTATGGGTCTGTTTGAGCTGTGGAAGGTGAGGTGCTCAGAGAACCAGTGCATGTTCTGGTTGTGGCGTGCCTTGTGGATGAGAGTAAGGGTTTTGTATGTTATTTTTTCTGCGACAGGAAACCAATGAAGGTGTTTTAATACCGGGGTGATATGATTGTTTTTGTGCGTGTTGGTGAGGATGCGTGCAGCAGCATTTTGGAGTAGTTGGAGGGGTTGAAGTGTGCTTTTGGGTAGACCAATAAGAAGGGCATTACAGTAGTCTATTCTGGAAAGGATGAATGCTTGCAGGATAGTGCGAAAGGTGTAGTAGGGGTTTGATTTTTTTGAGGGTGTGCAGTTTGAAATAACAGGCTTTGAGTGTGTTGTTAATGTGCTTATTGAAGGAGAGATGGTTATCAATGGTGATACCAAGACTGCATACATGTTTGTTGGAGACCAAGGGGGGATGGGGGCAGTGGCCTGGGTGCAGGGAAGGGGAAAAGTTAGGAGGGGTGATGTGAAGTATCTCTGTTTTGGCAGTGTTGAGTGCTAGGAAGTTGTCTGTCAGAAGATTGTTAATCACCGTTAGAGTGGAATTCCAGGTCTCAGTAGCTATTTGAAATGTGTCTTTTACAGGAATAAGAATTTGCACATCATTGGCGTAGATGAAGTGTGGGAGGCCTAGATTAGATAGAAGGTTGCAGAGCGGAAGGAGGTAGATGTTAAACAGAGTGGAGGACAGGGAGGAGCCTTGTGGGACACCTTGTGGAAGGGGGGTAGTTTTAGAGGTGCAGTTGCCTATTTGTACACTGTATTGTCTGTCTTGTAAATAGGATTGGAACCATTGCAGGGCTGAACCTGAAATGCCAATATCTGAAAGGCGTTGAACAAGTATTTTGTGATTGACAGTGTCAAAGGCAGCAGAGATATCCAGGAGGATCAGAATGTGATACTCCTTTGTCAAGGCCTTTGAGGATGTAATCGGACAGATTTTACATGCACAATCAGAGGTACGAACAGTACAGTAGCCATCATTGAAGATTTTATGTGATTTGGAGTGATGAAAGGCTCTTAGGTAGAAAGCTTAAATCCAGAACCTACAGGGTAGCATTCTCTGAAATGCTCCCTGTTCCACATGCAGGTCTCCAGAGGCAGGCAGAGCTCCGGAGTCTCAATGGGTGGATGAGACGATGGTGCAAGGAAGAGGGATTCAGTTTTGTAAGGAACTGGGGAACGGGGAGTCTCTTTCGAAGGGATGGGCTCCATCTTAACCAGGGTGGAACCAGACTGCTGGCGCTAACCTTTAAAAAGGAGATAGAGCAGCTTTTAAACTAGAACAAAGGGTAAAGCCGACAGTCGCTCAGCAGCGCATGGTTCGGAGAAGGTATCATCAAAGCATACTAATGATGCATTAGAATTAGGGCATCCCGACAGTGAGGTTCCAATAATAAGAAAAGTAGTCCAAGTGCCTGTAACTAAAAACTCACCTGAGCTAAAAAATTCTAACATATCCCTATCAATTAAAATGCAGAATGAAAATACAAACAAAAAACAAACTTTGAAATGTCTGTATGCTAATGCCAGAAGTCTAAGAAGTAAGATGGGAGAATTAGAATGTATAGCAGTGAATGATGACATAGACTTTATTGGCATAGAGTCATGGTGGAAGGAGGATAACCAATGGGACAGTGCTATACCAGGGTTCAAATTATATCACAATGACAAAGAGGTGCACCCGGGAGGTGGTGTGGTGCTTTATGTCCGGGATGGCATAAAGTCCAACAGGATAAACATCCTGCATGAGACGAAATGCACAATTGAATCTTTATGGGTAGAAATCCCTTGTGTGTTAGGGAAGACTATAGTGATAGGAGTATACTACCGTCCACCTGGTCAAGATGGTGAGACGGACAGTGAAATGCTAAGAGAAATTAGGGAAGCTAACCAAATTGGTAGTGTGGTAATAATGGGAGATTTCAATTACCCCAATATTGACTGGGTAAATGTATCATCGGGACATGCTAGAGAGATAAAGTTCCTGGATGGAATAAATGACAGCTTTATGGAGCAATTGGTTCAGGAACCAACAAGGCAGGGAGCAATTTTAGATCTAATTCTCAGTGGAGCTCAGGATTTGGTGAGAGGGGTAATGGTGGTGGGGCCGCTTGGCAATAGAGATCATAATATGATCAAATTTGAATTAACGACTGGAAGGGGGACATTAAGCAAACCCATGGCTCTCGTGCTAAACTTTCAAAAGGGAAACTTTGATAAAATAAGAAAAATTGTTAGAAAAATACTGAAAGGAGCAGCTACAAAGGTAAAAAGTGTACAAGAGGCATGGTCATTGTTAAAAAATACCATTCTGAAGCACAGTCCAGATGTATTCCACGCATTAAGAAAGGTGGAAAGAAGGCAAAACAATCACCGGAATGGTTAAAAGGGGAGGTGAAAGAATCTATTTTAGCCAAAATATCTTCATTCAAAAATTGGAAGAAGGATCCAACAGAAGAAATAGGATAATGTAGAAGCGTTGGCAAGTTAAATGTAAGACATTGATAAGACAGGCTAAGAGAGAATTTGAAATAAAGTTGGCCGTAGAGGCAAAAACTCACAGTAAAAACTTTTTAAAATATTTCTGAAGCAGAAAGCATGTGAGGGAGTCAGCTGAACCGTTAGATCATCGAGGGGTTAAAGGGGCAATTAGAGAAGATAGGCCTTTGCGGAAAGATTACAATTTTTTTTTTTGCTTCAGTGTTTACTGAAGAGGATGTTGGGGAGATACTCGTATCCGAGAAGGTTTTCATGCATAATGATTCAGATGGACTGAACCAAATCACGGTGAACCTAGAAGATGTGGTAGGCCTATAATTAAAGTCATCCATTGTACCTAATGTAACCCCAATATTTAAAAAGGGCTCCAGGGGCGATCCGGGAAACTACAGACCAGTTAGCCTGACTTCAGTGCCAGGAAAAATTGTGGAAAGTGTTTTAAATATCAAAATCACAGAAAATATAGAAAGACATGGTTTAATGGAACAATTTCAGCATGGTTTTACCCAAGGCAAGTCTTGCCTCACAAATCTGCTTCACTTTTTTGAAGGAGTTAATAAACACCTTGGGAAGGTGGCCAGACCAAAGGGCAGGGCCAGAAATTGATAATTATGTCCCAGGACTGTGAACTGCAGAAAGCACTGGTGTTCTAGTCTGATGGGAAGGTACGCCTCTGACAGATCCAAAGAGGTCAGAAATTCCCCCTGACGGATACGGCCATTATTTCTGAGTGCAATGTTTCTTTGCGAAAATGCGCAACCGCAGATGAAGGTTGACACCTTCCAGATCCTGGGTGGGGCAAAAGGAGCCCTCCTTCTTGGGCACAATGAAATAAATGGAATATCGACTCATATTTTCTTGAGATGTGGACAATGTAACTTCAGACTGAGGAGCCTTGCCAATGTAGTTTTCACTGCCTGCTTCTTTTGTGGTGAGTGGTAGAGAAACACTGTGAACACATCCCGATGAACACTGCGAAACTCCAGTGTCTATTGGATAATAGAAGGACTAGGGGGCATTCCATGAAGTTAGCAAGTAGCACATTTAAGACTAATAGGAGAAAATTAAGCTCTGGAATTTGTTGCCAGAGGATGTGGTTAGTGCAGTTAGTATAGTTGGGTTCATAAAAGGTTTGGATACGGTCTTGGAGGAGAAGTCCATTAACTGCTGTTAATCATGTTTAGTTTGGGAATAGCCACTGCTATTAATTGCATCAGTAGCATGGGATATTTTTGGTGTTTGGGTAATTGCCAGGTTCTTGTGGCCTGGTTTGGCCTCTATTGGAAACAGGATGCTGGGCTTGATGGACCCTTGGTCTGACCCAGCATGGCAATTTCTTATGTTCTTATGTGAACTGGTAGATGTAGTATATTTGGATTTTCAGAAGGCATTTGAAAAAGTTCCTCATGAGAGGCTTCAAGGAAAAGTAAAAAGTCATGGGATAGGTGGCAATGTCCTTTCATGGATTACAAACTGGCTAAAAGACAGGAAACAGAGAGTAGGATTAAATGGACAATTTTCCCAATGGAAGGGTGTGGGCAGTGGAGAGCCTCAGGGATCTGTATTGGGACCTGCACTTTTCAATATATTTATAAATGATTTATAAATGATCTGGAAAGGAATACGACAAGTGAGGTAATCAAATTTGCAGATGATACAAAATTGTTCAGAGTAGGTAAATCACAAGCAGATTATGATAAATTGTAGGAAGACCTTGTGAGACTGGAAAATTGGACATCAAAATGGTAGATGAAATTTAATGTGGATAAGTGCAAGGTGATGCATATAGGGAAAAATAACCCATGATATAGTTACACAATGTTAGGTTCCATAAGAGGAGCTACCACCCAAGAAAGAGATCTAGGCGTCATAGTGGAGAGCACATTGAAATCATTGATTTAGTGTGCTGCGAAAGCCAAAAAAGCAAACAGAATGTTGGGAATTATTAGAAAGGGAATGGTGAATAAAACAGAAAATATCATAATGCCTCTGTATCGCTCCATGGTGAGACCGCACCTTGAATACTGTGTATAATTCTGATCGCTGCATCTAAAAAAAGATATAGTTGCAATGGAGAAGGTACAGAGAAGGGCAACCAAAATGATAAAGGGAATGGAACAGCTCCCCTATGAGGAAAGACTAAAGAGGTTAGGACTTTTCAGCTTGGAGAAGAGATGGCTGAGGGGGGATATGATAGAGATGTTTAAAATCATGAGAGGTCTAGAACGAGTTAATGTGAATCAGTTATTTACTCTTTCGGATAATAGAAAGACTAGGGGGCACTCCATGAAGTTAGTATGTGGCACATTTAAAACTAATCAGAGAAAGTTCTTTTTCACTCAACGTACAATTGGACTCTGGAATTTGTTGCCAGAGGATGTGGTTAGTGCAGTTAGTGTAGCTGTATTTAAAAAAGGTTTGGATAAGTTCTTAGAGGAGAAGTCCATTACCTGCTATTAATTAAGTTGACTTAGAAAATAGCTACTGCTGTTAATAGCAACAGTAGCATGGAATAGACTGTAGGCCAGATATTAAGAATTACGCGCGGGTGTAGATTTGTGCACGCAACCCGGCACGCACAAATCTACACCCAATTTTATAACAAGCGCACGGGTCGGCCGTTGGCCGATCCACGATCCCGGGCACAGCAGCAAATGGCCGTTGTGCCTGGAGGCTCCAGTTGTGCCCCGCCCCACCCCCAACCCGCCCCTGGACTGCTCCACCCATTCCCCGCCCCCTTTTTGAAGCCCCAGGACATACGCGCATCCTGGGGCTTGCGTGCGTCGCCGGGCCTATGCAAAATAGGCTCGGCGCGCGCAGGAGCGTATTCTCGAGGTTACGCGCATAACTTACGCACGTAACCCTTTGAAAATCCGCCCCTTATTTTTTGGGAACTTGCCAGGTTCTTGTGGCCTGGATTGGCCACTGTTGGAAACAGGATGCTGGGCTTGATGGACCCTTGGTCTGACCCAGTATGGCATGTTCTTATGTTCTTACACAAAGGTGAGATTTGTGCATTGTACTCTTGACCTAGCTTGATAGCAGCTAGATTGAGAGTGCATCAAGCTAAGTCAAGAGTACATTGTACAAATCTCATTTTTTATACCTTTCATCACTCCAAATCATATAAAGTCTTCACTGTCTACTGTGCTGTTCATACCCCTGATATGCATATAAAACTGCTCCCTCCCAAAACCTAGCCTACCACCAAAACCTCACCCAGAGTTACTAGTTGCCCCTCTCACAGTGGTATAAGTAGTTTACTTATATGAGAGCCTTATAAAGAGTCTCTCAGCTTGCTATGTAAAAATATCAAGGGTGTAATAAATGTAACACATTGCAGTAAAATAGCTATGCAGTATCAGGAAAATTACACTAACCATGCCCCCTTTTTTTTTTTTTTTTATCATGGGCACTATTTTTAACAATTTTATAGCAAAATGATAAATCTAGGTGTTAGCCAGTTATAATTAAATATTAACTAAACTGGCTGGATAATTTAACTCCTCCCTGAAACTTCCCCATAAGGTCTTTTTTATCTCGATAGATTTTAGCCTGATAATGACTTATCCAGTTCAAATCAAGCTAGATAAGGCACTGAATATACAAAAATGTGCCATTTAGATGGATAAATTGTAAGTTATATATCTAAATGGCTTTGAATTGTTTTTTCACTCAGCATATAATTTTGCTGTGGAATCTGTTGCCAAGGATACAGTCAAGGTAGGTAGAAAAGTGGGATGAAAAGAAGTTTGGACAAATTTCTGGAAGAAAGTTCCATAAACAATTATTATCTAGATCACTTAACCCTAGAAGTGAGCAACAAGAAACTGATCTCATTTTTGGAATCTGCCAGATATTTGTAACCCAAACTGGCCACTTTTGGACACCAGGATGCTGAGCTTGATGGACCTTTTGTTGTGTCCATCGGTGCCCGACGCCCTCTCTCCGCCATCCTTACCTCTCTGGCACCTTCCTCTCCGGCCGTGGGAAGATTGGCTGCTACGGCATTCTTCTGCCGCAAGTCTTCGGGCATTCCTGGACCGGCACGACGCTTCTATCTGCCATGTTCCTGGAGGCCTAGGGGCGCACGCACGGCCCCGACTGAAGTACCGGCAATGGCGTGAACCTCGGGGGCGTCGCCCGAAGATGATGTCACCTGCGACAGATATTTAAGGTCTCAGTATTTGCTAACACATCGAGTTACCAAGAATTGACAAGGATTGCAACGGACTCGCTTTGTCTTTCTAAGCAACTCTACCTCCTCGGACTTACCAGAGGTACCCGCTCCTCGGGGGCCTCTCTCTCTCCTTTGTTTTTCAGGTGACAGTCTGGAACCAGTACTCGCTCCTCAAAGGCCCTTGTTCCCAGACTTGCTTCATATACTCTTCTGCCTGGAAGTCATCACTACCAACTATATCAGCAACATCAGTGAGTTACCATTGTTCTCTCTGAGCTTTTCCTGGAACCAGGTACTCGCTCCTCGAGGGCCTATACATTCCAGCTCCTGGGCTTTATTGGGACATTTTGTGAGTGTTACCATCTGCATACCCTACCTACTCACTATATCTCAGTTTCTCTACAGCTCAGCCTCCAGGGATCGCTGTTCCAGTATCTGAGGGACTACAGCCCAGCCGGGCTTTCCAGCTCACTACTGCCATCTCTGGTGGTTCAATATACTGTTTAATAAAATAACTAGTGTGTGTCTGTCTCCAAACTCTGAGCCTGACCGGTGGTCCCTCTCGAGATCTTCCCCTGGGGGTGTGGTCATCTGCCACTGGCCCAAGGATCCACCCACAACTATCCCAAACTATAACAGATTGCTAACTCCAGCAACTCAGTTCTGAACAGATTGCTATCTGATTGTTTCTCCCATCAGCATAGCGGACAATAACAGATTGCTAAGTCCATGGATCCAGCACAACTCAGTGCTTTGCAGGCCATACCGGGCCTGGCCCAACGCATTGTGGAGCAGAAAGACGCTTTGGAGAAACTTACTTCAGCGTTTCATCAACTACACACACAGAAGGCTCAAGGCACAACCTCCAACCAAGAAGGTCAGTCACCGGAGGTAACTGTGAAGACTGCTGTACCACTGGAGGCTCCAATCTGCTTTTCCGGAGAAATCCAGAAGACCTGGGGCTTTTTGAACCAGTGCTGCATGCACTTTGCCTTACAGCCGTCTCTATTTCCTACAGCGCTCTCCAAGACTACCTACATCCTTTCATACCTGGATGGTAGGGCTCTGTCTTGGGCATCCACCTTGTTGGACCACAGAGACTTGATTTTGCAGGACATAGAAGGATTTATGGACTTGTTTAAATCCGTTTTGATGACCCTGCTCAAATGTCTGTAGTCGGTTCTGCTTTAGTGGATTTGAAGCAAGACAGCAGATCATTGGCTGAATTTGCCATAGATTTCAAAACTCTTGCGGCAGAACTTTGCTGGGACCCCAAATGTCTCAAGACTCTCTTCTGCAGAGGCCTGGATAACCGTTTGAAAGATGAGCTGGCCGCTCGCCAAACACCTGACTCGCTGGATGAATTAATAGCCTTAGCTTCTCGGATTGATCTTCAACTCTGGGACAAGGTGAAGGAACTCCGGCCTAGGGTGGGTTGAAACAGGCCAGTGCTGTCTCTACACCTCGGATGGTTCCAGTAACCCATGCTGCTGATACAGATGAACCTATGCAACTGGGTCACGGTTGCTTGACCAACAAAGAGAGAAGATTTTGGAAGAAGTGCAGCCTTTGCATGTACTGTGGTCAGCCCGGCCACAATGTCTCCACATGCTCCATTCATCTGGAAAACGGACGGGCCTAAGTCCTGCAGGAGGACTGTTCTTAGACCATACTGCAACATCTCCTCCGCTCTCTCTCCCAGCCTCTTTGACCTATGGACCGATCACAGTTCAGACTCCTGCCCTAGTGGACTCAGGGGCAGGAGGCAACTTCATTCTCAGACGTCTAGTGGAAGACCTGAGGAGTCCTCTCCACAAGCTGAAAGATCCACTACAGTGTCATCTTTTGAAGTGGGCTTTGGACGTTCCCCAGCTTCACTACTTCCTCTGAAGATCTCAGTGAAGTCCCCAGCAGCTCATCCATCACTGCTGATAACTTATACTCAGTGAATTTTCTTCCAAGACTCAAGATCTACCTGTCATCAATGCAGAAGATGACTTGGAATACAAAGTCGAAGAAGTCCTGAATGTTCGTAAGAAAGGCAAGACTTTTGAATACCTTCTAAAATGGGAAGGTTTCGGCCCCGAAGAAAACTCTTGGGAGCCTCAGACCAATATCCTGGACAAAGAGATGCTTCGTCAGTTCCACCACGCGCATCCTTCAAAACCTAAGCCTGGTACCCGAAGAGGAAGTCGCCCTTTGAAGGGGGTACTGTTGTGTCCATCGGTACCTGACACCCTCTCTCTGCCCTCCTTACCTCTCTGGCGCCTCCCTCTCCAGCCGTGGGAAGATTGGCTGCCGTGGCGTTCTTCTGCCGCAAGTCTTCGGGCGTTCCTGGACTGGCTCGACTCTACTATTCGCCATGTTTTTGGAGGCCTAGGGGCATGCGCGTGGCGCGGCCCCGACTGAAGTACCGGCAATGGCGCGAACCTCGGGGGCGTCCCCCGAAGATGATGTCACCCGCGACGTATATTTAAGGTCTCAGCATTTGATAACACATAGAGTTAGCAAGGATTGACAAGGATTGACAATGGACTCGCTTTGTTTTTCTAAGCAACTCTGCCTCCTCGGACTTACCAGAGGTACCTGCTCCTCGGGGGCCTTGCTCTCTCTTTTGTTTTTCAGGTGACAGTCTGGAACCAGTATTCGCTCCTTGAGGGCCCTTGTTCCCAGACTTGCTTCATATGCTCTTCTGGCTGGAAGTTATCACTACCTACTATATCAGCTACATCAGTGAGTTACTTTCCTTCTCTCTGAGCTTTTCCTGGAACCAGGTACTTGCTCCTTGAGGGCCTATACATTCCAGCTCCTGGGCTTTATTGGGACATTGTGTGAGTGTTACCATCTGCATACCCTGCCTACTCACTATATCTCAGTTTCTCGCTGTTCCAGTATCTGAGGGACTACAGCCCAGCTGGGCTTTCAAGCTCACTACTGCCATCTCTGGTGGTTCAATATACTGTTTAATAAAAGAACTAGTGTGTGTCTGTCTTCAAACTCTGAGCCTGACCGGTGGTCCCTCTCGGGATCTTCCCCTGGGGGCATGGTCATCTGCCACCGGCCCAAGGATCCACCCACAACTATCCCAAACTATAACAGATTGCTAACTCCAGCAACTCAGTTCTGAACAGATTGCTAACTCCTATCTGATTGCTCCTCCCATCAGCATAGCGGACAATAACACCTTTGTCCCAGCATGGCATATATTATGTTCCTGATGAATGCTCCCACTCAAATGACTGACTATATCTGACTGTTTCCTCAAGGTACTAATTTAATTATACAGAAACATTCAATTTAAAGGACTTTAATAAAAATGGGCTGCATGCTTTTCTCTGCTAAATATAGCAAATTCACATATCTGCCCTGAGTATAATCACTGGTCAATCATATCTATACATTTTTAATTTATTTTTTCAGTTTTTAAATATGTATTTAAAACCAGTCTTCAACAGTCACTTAACTTAAGTATGAAATTCTTTCAGAGTAGGATCATTGATTGTGGTAATTCTTTGCAAATGATGTCCGATATTAACAAAACTCAATGGACACAATCTTTCAGGTAGTGCACAGGCAATGGAGGCAGAACCACTGCCACAAAGCAATGTCCCCCTGATGCAGGAAGTTTTAACTTATTGAAACATGGACAATGTCTGGGAATTTGGGAAAGTTCTGAAAGAATTTCACATTTAAGATATGTGGCTAGTGATGATTGGTTTTAAATGCATATAAAAAAATTATAGATTTTTAAAAATGTATAGATATGATGGACTAATGATTATACTCAGTTGAGATGTGAATTTGCTGTATTTGGCAAAGAAGAGTGTGCAATCCATTTTTATGAAAGTACTTTAAATTGAGCATTTCTGTATTGTGAGGAAGCAGTGGGATATAGTCATATATTTATGTTCATAGCAACCCCAACATTTCTTATACTAAATAAGTTCATTATTGAATCTTTAACCAACAACAAAATAAGTCATGCTCTCCAAATTCAAAGATTATTTTTATATGTAGATTTTGTGATCAAATATACAAATGTATTAGATAGATTTGATATTGTAGTTGGACAAATGAGCAGCTTCTAGTTTTTGCCAGGAATACATTGATACACTTTGGTGACATTTTTGTTCTCATTATTATCTCCTTGTAAGTTGATGCCATTAACAAATGAGTAGTATGTATTAACAATTTAACCCCTACTACAGTTTCTATTGGGCCACAGAGGCACCTCTAGGAGGTGGAGGACAATAATGGGGCTCCTGGGCTCTTCCAAAAGGGGAAACACTTGCTTCAGTGCTCATAGGGTTTGGGCTGTTCAAGGTTACCTACCTTCTAATAAATAAATAGCACATATCACTTGACCATAAATTGACATAAGTCAGGATGGGAAGGGGTAGGAAACAAGCCACAAAGCAGGACCAATCAAGGTCAAGCTTTTTATTGACTATCCTATCTGACATCTGCTTAGATTGACAATGACTTCCCCTTATCTTCAAGCTGAAAGTGAAAGAAAAAAACCTGGCCATTTCAATTCACTTGTCACTTGGGCTGTGGGAGAGAGTTATATTGTGTAGCACTGAAAGCTGAGGGCAATTGTAAAAAGAATGAGAAAAGACTGAGGGGCAGTGGCAAAGTGAAGTGGGCTTTAGCTTTACTGCTGTCACACAATGTATTATATGTCAAAAATATTATTTCCTTCAGTATTGCACCATACATAGTGTGACTATCACTAAAATAAAAACAGAAGGGAAAGTTACTCGGAAATCTATGTGGTTGGTGCAATTAGCAGTGTACTGACACAAAGATTTTTAAACTTTAGACGTGCAGTTAGTGAGTAGAAAACACAGCAAAGGAGTCAGGCTTGATTTTTTTATTCTCTGATTTTTATTTTGGAGTGGAAAATGATTCAAAGAGTGATAATAAACTGTGCATATACCTTCTGTTTTTCCATAAATTGTGTTATTTCTGAGAAAGAAAAAGCAGTGCCACTACCAGGCCCAGGTGGGCAGGCAGTGCAATTAGCAGTACAGCAGAGTGACTTGCTCCTGAACAAGAGAAAGTGTGCCTTCCTTTGTGTACTGCACTATATGAAGTGAATTTTAAAAGCCCTGCATGTGCCAAAACCAGGAGATACATGCAGAAGTCATCCGTGCGCGTCGTGCAAATTTTAAAAAGCACCTATGAATACGCAGATCTCCCTGTATGCGCACAACATATTTTTCCAAAAAAGGTATGGGACATGGGCATGATCTGGGTGGAGCATAGGCGTTCCAGGATTTATGAATGAAACCAGCGTGTAAATACTTATGCGCACAAACAAAAAGTGTCCACTACTGCATAACTTTATTTCTGCTATGGATGACATGTAAGTCCTAAAACAAAACAAACAAAAAAAAAATAGGCTAGTCAGCGGGGTTTTAAGGGTGGGAGCTATAAAATTGTGTGCATATATATGCGCATACAACCTATTTTATACCATGCGTGCAAATACACCCGTATGTCGTAAAATGGCCATGTCCTTTGGGACGACCTGGCATAAGCATGTACATGTGCACCCATGAACCGGTATCAGTTACCATCCATGTGTGTGTATATGTATGTGTGTGTGTGAACGGGCAGCATGCGCAGGGCTCGGCGCTCGCAAGTTGCACAAACGTGCACCCCCTTGCGCGCGCTGACCCTGGATTTTATAAGATACGAGCTGCTACGCGCACCTGTGCCTGCATGTTATAAAATTGTGTGTCCTTGTGTGCATGCCGGGTAGCGCACGCACATGGACACGTGCACATATCACTTAAAATCTACCCCTAAAAGTATATGTCTTGCGAAGTATACCTTATAGGTATACATTTACACAATTATCTGTGCAGCTACTCTTGGAATCTTCTTACCCACAGTGAGTGTTGAATTGTTTTTCATTCAAATAGATGTTTTTGGTAACCAAGAACTGAGTTTATCTGATATCTGCAGCTCGGGAAGAGGTTTAACTGACTCTAGATTCTCACGCTAGAGTGTTGAGGACAATATACCTAGCAATAGTAGAAGCACTGAGCCTTGATCTTAGAGCTGCTTAACACAATCTGGGCTGAAGATGTACTTTTTAAAGTACCAGGCGGGAGGGAGGATTAAGGTTGGGATAGGGAGGGAGGCTGTACAGGGTAATTTTTGGATAATTTTGGCAGGACCCAGGAATGGGCAGAGGGGAAGCTGCCACCTGCCCTTTAAGCTTAGCTTTTTAAATATGAGTTTGAGGGGTTGGGAGGGATAGGAGCTTCGCCTGGCGGGTCACATTTTTCTTTCATTAATTGGGGGTGAGACTGGGAATTGGGCTGCAAGGCCCACACTACTCAATTTTTTTTCAGTTTGTTTTTATTTAACTCAGTGGTTTCCAACCCTGTCCCGGGGGCCCACCAGCCAGTCGGGTTTTCAAGATATCCACAATGAATATGCATGAGAGAAATTTTGCATGTTATAGAGGCAGTGCATGCAAATTTTCTCTCATGCATATTCATTGTGGTTATCCTGAAAACCCGACTGGCAGTGGCTAATGGGCCCCCAGGACAGGGTTGGGGAACACTGATTTAACTGATTTAACTTCTTTGATTATAGCTGGTTAAGTCTAAAGTTATTCAGGCACATAACACTGGATAACTCTAGACCTGCTCTGCATGTCTGGAGATAGGGAACAACTTACTTAGCTAACTCAGAATATCAGAGTTAACTGAATATGTCGTTTGCCTAACATTTCCCCACCCCAGAAGGCCCCTAACACCCCCTTAACTTATTTGGTTAAGTTTTAGCTGGATAAGTCATTATCTGGTTAAATAAATAAATACGTTAGCTGAGTGAATATGGGGAATATTTAAAACTCACAATTTAGCTGGATAATATGTGAGTTATCTGGCTAAATGGTTCAGCATATTACCCACCATGTGTCTATCACAGTGTTTCTCAACTTTTCTAAGCCTAAGGCAACCTATATTAACATAAATGTGATATGGCACACCAGCCTTCATGGGACAGGCAGTGCAGACATAGAGAATACTCATATGGTCAAAAAGAGCTAGGGAAGCACTGAAAGCTCCATCAGTGTTTTACAAATTATAAAACAAAGGGAAAGAGGGGTCAGAGATAAAAATGAACCCATCACGATGGAACAAATCCCTCCAAGTGCAAGACAAAGGAGAAGTTCGGATGGGCAGGCAGCTGGCTCAGTCACCAAAGTTACTGCCTTGGTGCTGCCTTGGAGGAAGAAGGTCTCATGATTGGAGAGCATCAACCTGGTGCAGCAGGAAAGGATCCTGTAGCAAGGACCTGCTCTCCAGGTAATGCATTGTCCTTTCGCACCGAGGATATCTCCCCAAGGCCTACTGTCCAGGAGGGAAGGGTTAGGTCGGCCGTCATAGTTGGTTATTAGGAATATAGATAGCTGGGTGGCTGGTGGGCATGAGGATCGCCTGGTAACATGCCTACCTGGTGCGAAGGTGGAGGACCTCACGCGTCACCTAGATAGGATTTTAGACAGTGCTGGGGAGGAGCCAGCTGTCGTGGTACATGTGGGCACCAACGACATAGGAAAATGTGGGAGAGAGGTGTTCTGGAAGCCAAATTTAGGCTCTTAGGTAGAAAGCTTAAATCCAGAACCTCCAGGGTAGCATTCTCTGAAATATTCCCTGTTCCACGCGCAGGTCACCAGAGGCAGGCAGAGCTCTGGAGTCTCAATGCGTGGATGAGACGATGGTGCAAGGAAGAGGGATTCAGTTTTGTTAGGAACTGGGGAACCTTTTGGGGAAGGGGGGAGTCTCTTCCGACGGGATGGGCTCCACCTTAATCAGGGTGGAACCAGACTGCTGGCGCTAACCTTTAAAAAGGAAATAGAGCAGCTTTTAAACTAGAACAAAGGGGAAAGCCGACAGTCGCTCAGCAGCACATGGTTGGGAGAGAGGTATCTTCAAAGGATACTAATGATGCATTAGAATTAGGGCATCCCGACAGTGAGGTTCCAATAATAAGAAAAGTAGTCCAAGTGCCTGTAACTAAAAACTCACCTGAACTAAAAAATTCTAACTTATCCCTATCAATTAAAAAGCAGAATGAAAATACAAACAAAAAACAAACTTTGAAATGTTTGTATGCTAATGCCAGAAGTCTAAGAAGTAAGATGGGAGAATTAGAATGTATAGCAGTGAATGATGACATAGACTTAATTGGCATCTCAGAGACATGGTGGAAGGAGGACAATAACCAATGGGACAGTGCTATACCAGGGTACAAATTATATCACAATGACAGAGAGGAGCACCCGGGAAGTGGTGTGGCGCTTTATGTCCGGGATGGCATAGAGTCCAACATCCTGCATGAAACTAAATGCACAATTGAATCTTTATGGGTAGAAATCCCATGTATGTCGGAGAAGACTATAGTGATAGGAGTATACTACCGTCCACCTGGTCAAGATGGTGAGACGGACAGTGAAATGCTAAGAGAAATTAGGGAAGCTAACCAATTTGGTAGTGCGGTAATAATGGGAGACTTCAATTACCCTAATATTGACTGGGTAAATGTATCATCGGGACACGCTAGAGAGATAAAGTTCCTAGGATGGAATAAATGATAGCTTTATGGAATAATTGGTTCAGGAACCGACGAGAGAGGGAGCAATTTTAGATTTAATTCTCAGTGGAGCACAGGATTTGGTGAGAGAAGTAATGGTGGTGGGGCCGCTTGGCAATAGTGATCATAATATGATCAAATTTGAATTAATGACTGGAAGGGGCACAGTAAGCAAATCCACGGATCTCATGCTAAACTTTCAAAAGGGAAACTTTGATAAAATGAGAAAAATTGTTAGAAAAAAACTGAAAGGAGCAGCTACAAAAGTAAAAAGTGTGCAAGAGGCGTGGCCATTGTTAAAAAAAAAATACCATCCTAGAAGCACAATCTAGATGTATTCCACACATTAAGAAAGGTTTCCACGATTACCGGCATGGTTAAAAGTGGAGGTGAAAGAAGCTATTTTAGCCAAAAGATCTTCATTCAAAAATTGGAAGAAGGATCCAACAAAAGAAAATAGGATAATGCATAAACGTTGGCAAGTTAAATGTAAAACATTGATAAGACAGGCAAAGAGAGAATTTGAAGTTGGCCGTAGAGGCAAAAACTCACAGTAAATTTTAAAAATATATCCAAACCAGAAAGCCTGTGAGGGAGTTAGTTGAAGAGTTAGATGATCGAGGGGTTAAAGGGGCACTTAGAGAAGATAAGGCCATTGCAGAAAGATTAAATCATTTCTTTGCTTTGGTGTTTACTGAAGAGGATGTTGGGGAGGTACCCGTACTGGAGAAGGTTATCCTGGGTAATGATTCAGATGGACTGAACCAAATCACAGTGATCCTAGAAGATGTGGTAGACCTGATTGACAAACTGAAGAGTAGTAAATCACCTGGACCGGATGGTATACACCCCAGAGTTCTGCAATTTCAGACCTATTAGTAAAAGTTTGTAACCTATCATTAAAATCATCCATTGTACCTAAAGACTGGAGGATAGCTAATGTAACCCCAATATTTAAAAAGGGCTCCAGGGGCAATCCGGGAAACTACAGACTGGTTAGCCTGACTTCAGTACCAGGAAAAATAGTGGAAAGTGTTCTAAACATCAAAATCACAGAACATATAGAAAGACATGATTTAATGGAACAAAGTCAGCATGGCTTTACCCAAGGCAAGTATTGCCTCACAAATATACTTCACTTTTTTGAAGGAGTTAATAAACATGTGGATAAAGGTGAACCGGTAGATGTAGTATACTAGGATTTTCAGAAGGCATTTGACAAAGTTCCTCATGAGAGGCTTCTAGGAAAAGTAAATGTCATGGGATAGGTGGCAATGTCCTTTCGTGAATTACAAACTGGCTAAAAAACAGGAAACAGAGAATAGGATTAAATGGACAATTTTCTTAGTGGAAGGGAGTGGACAGTGGAGTGCCTCAGGGATCTGTATTGGGACCCTTACTTTTCAATATATTTATAAATGATCTGGAAAAAAATACGATGAGTGAGATAATCAAATTTGCAGATGATACAAAATTGTTCAGGGTAGTTAAATCACAAGCAGATTGTGATACATTGTAGGAAGACCTTGTGAGACTGAAAATTGGGCATCAAATTGGCAGATGAAATTTAATGTGGACAAGTGCAAGGTGATGCATATAGGGAAAAATAACCCATGCTATAGTTACACAATGTTAGGTTCCATATTAGGTGCTAAACCCAAGAAAGAGATCTAGGCATCATAGTGGAAAATACATTGAAATCGTTGGTTCAGTGTGCTGCGGCAGTCAAAAAAGCAAACAATGTTGGGAATTATTAGAAAGGGAATGGTGAATAAAACGGAAAATGTCATAATGCCCCTGAATCGCTCCATGGTGAGACCACACCTTGAATACTGTGTACAATTTTGGTCGCCGAATCTCAAAGATATAATTGCAATGGAGAAGGTACAGAGAAGGGCTACCAAAATGATAAGGGGAATGGAACAGCTCCCCTATGAGGAAAGACTAAAGAGGTTAGGACTTTTCAGCTTGGAGAATAGACGGCTGAGTGGGGATATGATAGAGGTGTTTAAAATCATGAGAGGTCTAGAACGGGTAGATGTGAATTGGTTATTTACTGTTTCGGATAATAGAAAGACTAGGGGGCACTCCATAAAGTTAGCATGTGGCACATTTAAAACTAATCGGAGAAAGTTCTTTTTTTCAACGCAGAATTAAACTCTGGAATTTGTTGTCAGAGGATGTGGTTAGTGCAGTTAGTATAGCTGTGTTTAAAAAAGGATTGGATAAGTTCTTGGAGGAGAAGTCCATTACCTGCCATTAATTGAGTTGACTTAGAAAATAGCCACTGCTATTACTAGCAATGGTAACATGGAATAGACTTATCTGGGTACTTGCCAGATTCTTATGGCCTGGATTGGAAACAGGATGCTGGGCTTGATGGAACCTTGGTCTGACCCAGTATGGCATGTTCTTATGTGGCTACCAGAGCTCCTCCACTGCTGCTGCTTAAAATGAGTCACATTGTGCTCAGTGCACACTCTCCCTGTGTCTTTCAGTCTGGGGATAATACATACGCTGGAAGAACTCAAAAGAGGAATTCAGCACAGGAAAGATGAGCAGGAGCTGTGTGAAATGTGTGTGCCACATAAAGTGGGCCCCGGCTATCCATATCCTGCCTGCTGCCCATTAATTTCTACACTTCTGGGCTCATATTGTGCCTCTGATAAAGAGGCATGCATATGTAATGGACCCTCCTGCCTCATAACCGTTGGTGGCCCTGCTTTATTCCTTCAGCTAGAGACAGTGTAGAGTTAGGGGAGGCATCATTCAGTACATTCTCTCCATTTGAAGGTGCTGCGATGGCCTATCCGCTAAGGGTTTATAAGCAGCTCTCTCCAGAGAGATTGTGGTCAGTGCTTTTATGTTTTTAAGAGTTAGGTTGCATTTTCAGGCCTACTTGGAGGTGCTAGTCAAACCCTACCTGGGGATCCTAAACAAGGTCAGGAGGTGGTTCCTACCAATCCACTAACTGGCTGGCTGGGGCTTCTCTCTGAGTTGTTTTGGAATTTTTACATTTTTGTGGTAGGGGCTTTGTGAGACCCCTAGACATCACCTGGACTCAGGCCACGGGGAACCCTGTGTCTTGGGTGCTCTTGGTAGGGAAGACCTGTCCCTCTATACCAGGGGTCGGGAACCCATGGCTCGCGAGCCAGATATGGCTCTTTTGAGGGCTGCATCTGGCTCGCAGACACGTGTCGCCATACTTCGCGGTTCCCCGCTGACCCAGCTGCTCCCCGGTCCTCCGCCGCCCGGGCTTAAAATGCTGTCAGCCCGGGCGGAACGCGGCAGGACAGCTGGAGTCAGCGGCACCGGCGTGCTCTCTTCTCCTCCCCCCCCCCCCCCCCCGCGGCCCGGAAGAGGAAGTGGAGAGCATCGGGTGCCTGCGCGGGAAGAAGAGACCACACTAACGTGGTCTCTTCTTCCGCGCAGGCACCCGATGCTCACCACTTCCTCTTCCGGGCCGCGGGGGGGAGGAGAAGAGAGCACGCCGACTGGAGTCATCCGGGTGCCTGCGCGGGAGTCATCGGGTGTCAGCCGGGTGCCAGCGCTGGAGTCATCGGGTGCCTGCGCGGGTCTTCCCGCGCAGGCACCCGATGCTCTCCACTTCCTCTTCCGGGCCGCGGGAAGAAGAGAGCACGCCGGTGCTCTCTTCTTCCCGCGGCCCGGAAGAGGAAGTGGAGAGCATCGGGTGCCTGCGCGGGAAGAAGACTGCAGCGCGGCTCGGAGGAAAATGAAAATCTTCAACCGCGGCCGATGGGACTCCGCCTTCGCCTCCGCGAGGGCTGAAAATGAAGGAGGTTAGCGTTGGGAGGTGGCTGCTGCTGCCCCGAGTTCCCGAGGGGGGGGGGAAGGGGGAGAGAGAGAGTGAATGAGCGAGCAAGCATGTGTGTTTGAGATCCTGTGTGTGTGAGTGAGAGATTGCATGTATGTGAATGATTGAGAGCCTGTATATGTGAAAGAGAGTATGTCTGTGATTGAGAGCCTGCCTGTGAGAGAGAGAGCATGAATGTAAGTTTACCATTGGGAACCTGTATGTGTAAGTTTGTAATTGAAAACCTGTTTGTTTGAAAGAGTATGTGTGTATGATTGAGATCCTTTGTGTGTGAGAGAGATCATGTGTATGTATGATTAAGAGCCTGTGTGTATAAGTAAGAGAGAGATCATGTGTGTCTGTGTCTGATTGACAGCTGGTTTAGGTGATGGAGCATGTGAGTATGTGATTGAGAGCCTGTGTTTAAATGAGAGAGAGAGACCATGTGTGTCTGTGTGATTGAGAGCTGATTTAGGTGAGGGAGCATGTGAGTATGTGATTGAGAGCCTGTGTTTAAATGAGAGAGAGAGACCATGTGTGTCTGTGTGTGATTGAGAGCTGATTTAGGTGAGGGAGCATGTGAGTATGTGATTGAGAGCCTGTGTGTAAATGAGAGAAAGAGAGGACATGTTTGTAAGCATGTGAATGAGAGTCTGTGTGTGAGAGAAAAAGACAGCATGTATTTATGTGATTGAAAGCCTGTGTGTGTGTAAGCGTGAAAAGATAGACAGCATGTGTGTAAATGTGTAATTAAGAGCCTATATAAGTGAGAGAGAAAAAACATTTGAATATGTGAGTGACTGAGAGCATGTGTGTATAGGTGTGTCATTGAGAGCCAGTGTGAGAGAGAGCGCTGGTATGTGACTGAGAGAGGAGAAAGTTCCAAGCAAACCACCCCACCTCCTGCTAATTCAGAACAATCTCAGGACACCTGGATATCAAACGTTCCCAGGTATGCAGAGCAAAACATTTTTTGTATCCTTATTATTTTTCATTACTGGATCTTTGTGTCTGCTATTTTGAAATATTTTGTTGGTATCTGGAAATGTTTTATATGAGTTTTTAATTATTGGATATTCCACTCATCAGCTGTTTCGAAATATGTTCTTTTTGTTAGTACAGTTTTACTGCTGATGATTTTATATTTCTTGATTTGTTTTATAAGGATGTGTGATGTTTCTTTTTTCCTTTGTTACACTGCATACAGAGACTCTGGCTTGTTGCAGTTTCCAATTCAGTTTTTTCTGCATGCTTCTTGTTATGCGTTTTGGTCTCTTTATTCTATGTTAGGTGAGGGACAGCACGTGATTCAGGTGAGGTTTTCTGCTGGCGTGTAGTTTCTGTGTAGGACTCTATAGCAGCCTGACTTGGTCCGTTTTCCTAATAGGAGATGTATTGGTGTCTTAAGGCCTGGTGTAATATTTTCAGAGACTTATTGTACTTTAAAAGTGTGATCTTACATAAAATGCACACATTTACTTGTATTTAGTTTTAAACATATTGTATGGCTCTCATGGAATTACATTTTAAAATATGTGGCGTTTATGGCTCTCTCAGCCAAAAAGGTTCCTGACCCCTGCTCTATACCCTTAACAAGGAAGAAAACATAGTGGTGACCTGCAGCAGGGAGGAACTCCAGTATTATCTTCAGTTTTGAGGGAAAAGTACTTTGGTTGTAAGATCCAAAAGGAAGAGTATTGACTGCTCCTTTATTCCTGTCTTGGAACACTGGGAACTTCCTGTTCCAGAGAGGATCCTTGAGAGTTAAGAAAAGGATTGAGCAATCACCTTCCTGTGAGTAAGAATCCTTTGAGAACCTGAGGACATCCAAATGGAGCCTTTGCCCCTGGGGAGAGAGAGGATTTCACACTCTCTTTGCATTAGACTGTTTGCCAACTTTTAAAAGTATTGGAAGGATTTTTCCTATCCTACAGAGGGAATTCCTGTTCACTCGAGGAATCTCACTTAGCCAAGCCCTGGCTAAGTGAGACACCTGCACAGATAGAATGAGAGACTGTAATAGAGAGAAGAGACTATAAGTAAAAAGTAAACCTGTGGTGCTGAGGACTGAGTTAAGTTGTGCCATATTTTATTTGATCATCCATCAGTATAAACTTTTAGTCTGGACACTGAAACAAAGGTCTCAAGTGTATTTATTTGGCACCCACAGCACTCACAGTGAAGGAAACCTCTGCTCTCCCAGGGCATAGAAAGTGCCATAAAAGATAAAAAAAAAAGTCAGCCCATCACTTTGGGCCCTGAAAGGAGTGTTCTTTCCCCCCACCAATAAAGAATTCAAGCCATGGGGAAAGAGACAAAGAAAGAGCTAGCCAGAGTGGTCCCAGTCCCAAAGACACACTAAATATTTTTATGGCCCTGTCAGTGGTTAGCAGCCACCAAAAGATGGGGGAACATAAAATGGCACCCAGGAACGTGGAGCTTGGATGAGTGTGGGGTTTGAAGAGAGTTGACTTGGAATTAGAAACTGCATGTTTGCATCTTATCTTGCTCTGCTATGTCTTTTTCTTGAAATCGGGTGACCAAAACATGGCTTGTTACAGAGGCAATATGATATATTGTTGCGGTCGCCACCGCTTCCCCTCACCTTGGGCTCAACCCTGCCTACCTCCGCTTCAGGAACCGCCGCGTTCCGCCGACTCTGGACCCCGGGGACTTCTCTCACTCCACGTGGCGGCCACCATTACATGCCTGCTTCTCCTCCGTCTCGCGCGCGCACGGACGCCCGTCTTGAACGATCAACTCCCCGAAGCCTGGCCCCGCCCGTGCTGCTGACGTCACGCCCAAGTCCCGATATAACCGGCGTCCAAACTCTCTCTCATCGCCTTGTAACGAGGTTCCCAACTACATAGTTGTTCTGAGTTGCGCTCCTGTTGTTCTCTACGGTTTCCTGCTTCTGACTCCGGTTTGCCTACGACTCCGCTTCAGCCTGCTGCCTGCCTCTGACCCCGGTTTGCTACAGACTCTGCTTCAGCTACAGCTTGCTCCAGCCCCGGTTTCCTACAGACTCTGCTTCAGCTACAAGCCTGTTCCAGCTCCAGTTTCCCACAGACTTTGCTTCAGCTGCAGCCTGCTCCAGCTCCGGTCTGCTACAAACTCCGCTTCAGCTCACAGCCTGCTTCAGCCTCCGGCTTGCTACAGTCTCCGCTGCCGCCCGCTGCCCTGTCTTCAGCTGGCCCTCGGCCCTGTACTGCCGGCTCCTGCTTCCTAGGTACCTTGGACTTCCTATACTTCCAGTTTACTCTGGTCCCGGTCTAAGCACACCTCTGTCTCTGGACTCTCTGACTATACCCCAAGTCCCGAGGTCCCAGGGCCCTACGGGCTCCTCCTGGGGGGTTCCTGGTTCCCGGGTGAACACCTCCTGTCTGGGGCTCTGCCTCCCGGCCTACCCCGTCACCCTCGGTGGGCCGGCCCAAGGGTCCACTACCTCGCCAGCAGTGTCCGACTGCAACATATATTCCATTTTATTCTCCATTGCTTTTCAGATCTTTCTTAACTTTCAGTTTGCTTTTTTGACCCCTGCCACACACAGAGTTGAAGATTTCAATGTATTGTTCACATGAACTGCAAAGTTCTCTTCCTGGGTGGTGACTAGAGATGTGTTTCATTTTTTTTTTTTTCGTTTTGTGGTTTGGTTGGAGTCCCCTGTGGGTTATTTCAATTTTTCCATAGTTTGGGATTTTTTTAGAGGGGGGTTCCCGAATTTCATGTTAGTGCACACTAACAGGAGTTAGTGTGAACTAATGCAAAATATGAATTTTTCTGAAATTCTGGAAAAATTCCTTTCGTTTTTGGACACTCCCGAACCATAATGAATTAGACAATTTTGTTGAAATTGTCTAATTAGTTTAAAATGAATGCAGATCTCTAGTGGTGACTCTAAATATAGAACTTAATATTGTGTACCTGTAGTTGGGATTACTTTTCCTTATGTGCATCACTTTGTACTTTTCTACATAAAATGTCATCTTCCTTTCAGATAACCAGTCTCCCTGTCTCACAAAGTCTTTCTGCAGTTCCTCCCAATCTTTTGATGTTTTAAGAACTTTGAATAATTCTGTGTCATCTGAAAATGTGGTCACTTCACTTATCATTCTCTTTGATCATTTATGAATATATTAAATATCACAGGTCACAGTAGCGATGTACTCCACTAATGATTTTTCTCCATTTGGAAAACTGATCATTTAATCCTATCCTTTGTTTCCTGTCTTTTAACCAGTATGTAATCCATACAAGAACACTGCCTTCTATCTTTAATTCCTTAGGAGTCTCTCATGGGGGACTTTGTCAAATGCCTTCTGAAAATCCAAAATACACTATATAAATTGGTTCACCTTTATCTATATATTTATATATTTCTTCAAAAAATTCTAAATTATTGTTAAGGCAATCAGCAGATTTGATTTAGGATCCTCTGGTCTTCAAGTCTAATGCAATAGTTTTGAATCTTGTCCTGTAGGATCTCAGAAGCCAGACTAATAGGGTTATTTATCAAAATGCTATAAGGCATTTTCGCATGCGTTAAGGGCTTATCATATGCGAAAAGCACAGTTAACACATGCGAAAACCCCTTAACGCATGCAATAGTACCATAACGTATGGTGTGATGCAAATCAGAAAAAGAGGAGGAGTTAGGGTTCACCATTTTGCAAAGTCCTATTGCATGGCTTTAACTACACCATTCTCAGTAGTGTTAAGCTGTGCAATAGCTTGTGATAAGGCTTTATTGCTGCCCATGCTGGTTTTACTTGTTTTGAAGCTCCCAGAGAGCCAGTCTAGCTATGAGAGAGAGAGAGAGAGAGAGAAAGATGTTACCCAAGTAGAGAGTCCATCAAGCTAGGTTGAGAGAATATTGCACAAATCTAATCTTTCAGTGAGTTTCCTCACTCCGAAGGTCATCAAATCTTCACAAGAGAGCACTATTCTGTTTGTACGTCTCACTTGGAATGTCAAAGTGTCCCCTAACCCCTTACACTAATACCTAAACCTCACCTCGAGTTACTAGGTGGGCCTCCCATATAAATAGGGAGAGGGCATTATAGCTAGGTTCTCTCTCTCTCTCTCCCTCTCCCTCTCCCTCTCCCTCCATGGTCCCCCCAGTGGTGTTATTGCAATTTGTGTTAACTAAGCTCTTCACATAGGTATTAGGGCAAATTGTGATAAACTGCCTATTACCATGGGATATTTAGTGCATTTTGATATATCCAGGCCTAAGATGGAAAGTTTTAAGTAATGAGTGATGCAAAAAGTAGTGTTTGTGACTCATGAAATGAACATTATTCTCTCTACACCAGTACAGAATGAAACCCTGAAAATGGTGTTAGAAGTCACATAATAGCTGAAATTTTAAAGCAAACTCCTGCTTAGTATTTGGACAATATTTCCAAGCATCTCAGTGCTATAATTAATTTCAAAATGGGGATTGAGCCATCCAGCCTGTTGACATTCCCTTTCAATAGGAACAATAAGTTGAAAAAAAAAACAACTTTGTCCAATTCTGACAGTTGTTAAATAATTGTTTACTTCTTTGGATAAAAACAACATACAAATGGATCTGTAATAGTAATTCAGATATAATTGCTGAAGAAGGACTACTCAATGCAACACCCTTAGTCTCCATTAAGCAGTCATTCTCTCTAAGCAGAAGTTATTAATAGCTGCCATAAATTAACAAAGTGGAATATTCATGGGATGCAAATGGTAAAACACAAATGAGCTCAGAACTTGAAATTTAAATGTATTTTTTGCTTTATTTTAGATTTTTTTTGCCCCCAGCAATCACACGGCAGCAATACAATCTTAAATCTAGTATCAGACAATCTCCACATAAATCAATTAATTACTGTTCTAAATAAGCAATAATTTCTATAATTAAAACTAACTGAGACACATCTAATTTCTGGAGAACCTACCAATTAACTCAGCATTCCCTTTAACTGCATATCAACTAATTGGCTTCAGTTCTAATAATCATATTATTCTAGTGCATGTCTTTCAAATCATCTTTGTTATAATTGTTTACAGAATTAAAACACAATAAAAATGAGTATCCTAGCTTTCTGCTGTAACTCGTGCACAGTTTCTGTGGTAGGTTAGACTATTCCAATGCAGTTTTTAGGATATTATGGTGATTCTGCTATATGATGCATAATTTAGCATGCAGTCATTATGTACCTAAACTGTTAAACTGAAAATCTTTCCCTTTTTTTATATTTTAATTTTAAAAATGAAAGTTTACCTGCCATTGTTGAATTCTTATTTCTGAATTATATCTATCCATTAGCAATTAAAGTTTAGTTCCTCTTGTTTCCTTTTGCTTTTTGTTCCTTTCAACTATTCTTTTCTTTTGTCATAAGAACATAAGAAATTCCCATACTGGGTCAGACCAAGGGTCTATCAAGCCCAGCATCCTGTTTCCAATAGTGGCCAATCCAGGCTACAAGTACCTGACAAGTACTTAAACAATAAGTAGATTCCGTGATACTGATGCCAGTAATAGCAGTGGCTATTCTCTAAGTCAGCTTGATTAATAGCAGGTAATGGGCTTCTCCTCCAAGAACTTATCCAAATCCTTTTTAAACCCAGCTACACTAACTGCACTAACCACATCTTCTGGCAACAAATTCCAGAGCTTAACCATGTGTTGAGAGAAAAATAATTTTCTCTGATTAGTTTTAAATGTACTACTTGCTAACTTCATGGAGTGCCCCCTTGTCCTTCTATTATCCAAAAGAGTAAATAACTGATTCATATTTACCCATTCTAGACCTCTCATGATTTTAAAAACCTCTATCATATTCCCCCTCAGCCGTCTCTTCTCCAAGCTGTACAGCCCTAATCTCTTTAGCCTTTCCTCATAGGGGAGCTATTCTATCCCCTTTATCATTTTGGTTGCCCTTCTCTGTGCTTTCCCCATCGCAACTATATCTTTTTTGATATGTGGTGACCAGACTAGCACACAGTGCTCAAGGTACGGTCTCACCATTGAGCAATACAGAGGCATTATGACATTTTTCGTTTTATTAACCATTCCCTTCCTAATAATTCCTAACTTTGTTTGCTTTTTTGATTGTTGTGGCACACTGAGCTGACAATTTCAATGTATTATCCACTATGATGCCCAGATATTTTTTCTGGGTGGTAGCTCCTAATATGGAAACTAACATTGTGTAACTACAACAAGGGTTATTTTTCTCTATATGTATCACCTTGCACTTGTCCACATTAAATTTCATCTGCCATTTGGACGCCCAATTATCCAGTCTCCCAAGGTCCTCCTGCAACTTATCACAATCCGCTTGTGATTTAACTACTCTGGATAATTTTGTACCATTTGCAAATTTGATTACCTCACTCATCGTATGCCTTTCCAGAAAATTTATAAATTTATTGAAATGCATGGGGTCCCAGTACAGATCCCTGAGGCACTCTATTGTTTTCCCTTTGCCACTGAGAAATTATTACCTGACTTTTAACCGGTTTGAAATCCACAAGATACCGCTTCCTATCCTATCACTTCATAGTTTTCTTAGAAGCCTCTAATGAAGGATTTTGTCAAACGCCTTCTGAAAATCCAAGTACACTACATCTACACCTTTATTTACTGTAGTCTGTCATCTACCATACGTCTCTCAATGGTGCCTTTAAAATTCTCTTATGTCCTTTTCCTCTTCCCCATCTTTCTTCAAATTTCTGTTCCTCTCCTTTCTTCTCTGTCTTCCCTCCAGTTTCTGTTCCTCTTCCTCCTTCAGTCTATCCTTTTCTCGTCTCCTTCTATAGTCTTTCCTCCAGTTCTTACTCTTTATTCTTTTTTGTCCATCTCCCCTTCATACTTTCTTCCTATCTTCCCTCCCCATGTATTTCTTTCCTCCTCTTTTATTGCATTCATCTACCCTCTCCCTCATCATTTTTTGGTATTGAACATTTATGGGAATGGTGGTGTTTATGCTAAGAAGTGAGTTTATAACAGCAGTCAGTAGTAGGATTCATAGTGGCAGAGGACCAATTGTCATGATTCTTCAGTAAAATAAAGTACAATTTTGAAGAAATTGTTCTGCTTGTGAAATTGGAATAAATTGATGACCTTAAATATTATTTGCCTTGAATTTGAAATAATTAAGTGGTATATGCTCTAATAGGCATTAAAATCAACAGGTCTAATTCCCATTCCAAGTCTAACTCCCATGTTAACATATAATTTAATATGTCGTGTACAAAACAAAAACCCTCTTAATGAGACGCAGAATGTTGCTGATTTAAAATGTCTGCATTAAAGAGATCATGGTCTTTGTAAATTAGCAGTATACTGTCTTAGCTAGTGCAGTCCACATTAACTAGGCTAGATATGTGGGTCTGGTTACCAGGGGCTGCCTGGAACCAAACATGGGGTTATGAGGAGGTGAGATCCATCACCATAGGGCTTCTCTGCCATCCCCATATCTATACCCCTGAAAGTATGCAATCACACCATCATACCCACCCATCAAAATTGTGATCATTCTACTCACTTACTGTTGCGGTCCTGGCCGCGAGCACCGTGGCCAGGCCCTTACCTCCTTGTTTCCAGACCTGCTCCTGCCTCCGGAGCCCTGGCTTGCGACCTATTTGGCGGCGTCCCCGCTGGGACTGCGCTGCCACGAAGGTGCCTGAGGATGCCCTGTTCCTAGGCGCATGCGAGCGCCCCACTTGAGCGCCTTTCTAGCCCGTTTCCCGCCAGTGGTGACTCCACCCAGTTCCTGACGTCAGACGCCACAGCCTTCATAAGCCGGCCGCATCTATCCAGTCTTTGCCTTGCAACGGGTTAGCTTCCCAGTTTCCTGTTGTGCTGTGCCCCAGAGTGACTCACTTGGCTTCGTCACTCCATTCCTGCTACAGTACCTGCTTGGTTCCCATTTACCTGCTACAGTTCCTGCCTGGTTCCAGTACCCAAGTCTTGCCACAGTTCCTGCCTGGTTCCAGTATCCGAGTCTTGCTACAGTTCCTGCCTGGTTCCAGTACCCATACCCAGTTCCAGTATTGCTACTGTTCTAGTCTGGTTCCAGTTACCTGCCCTGATCCACAACCTGCCTAAGTCCCAGCAGCCAGGCTCCTACGGGCTCCTCCCAGGGGGCTTCGGCTTCCAAGGGTGAAGCCACCTAAGTCCCAGCAGTTGGGCTCCTACGGGCTCCTCCCGGGGGAGTACCAGTTTCCAGGGTGAAGAGCATCTACGTCCCGCCTGAACATCTGCCTCCCGGCCTGCTATTCATTAGAGACATTGACCATCTATTACCAGTCTCCAGCAGGTTGGCCCAAGGGTCCACTAAACTGAGACTCCCACAACACTTACCCCACCCCTCCAATATTCCTCTTTAGGTATTCATCCTGTAACTATAACAGTAAAGCAGCAACAAGCAAGAAAATAGAAATTACATTATAAAATAAATATACAATCACTTGGGGAACTATTCTATGAAAAGCCATAAGAAAAATAAGAAAAAAGACATCAAGGCCTCTGAATAAATCTAATATGAGCAACTCTGGGCTTTTGTGAAAAAGCAGTATGAAAGTTTGGGCTTTAGCAAAAAAGCAGTAGACAAATATTTTAATTAAATAAATGCAATGAATAATGGCATCTAGATGGAAGGTAACAGAATAAGATGCCACTGGCCATCTAGATTCAACCTAGAGCTCAAAACAGCTATCAACTGAGGTGATCACAAAACACATATTTAACTGTTTGGCACTTAACTCTTATATAGAGATAGTTTAACTAAAACATAGCCCCAAGTTGCAACACTTGAGAATGCATCAAGGTTATTTGATTCCTTTTCTTTTGTGTGGTCTTAGCCACATCTGGGAAAATGCAAGTTTCATGACTTACTGTCTGTCACATACAAGCAGAAATTTAGTAATCAAAGTTGAAACTTAGTTAACTTCATCTGCATTTCTCAGAATATAAGTAACATCAAGAAAATAAAACAAAGTTTGCAAAATTCCAGGTTGACCTTCCCTTTTAATAACTGGGGCATATAATATACTTTGGCAACTGGTGGACAAACATTTTCAGGTACCGTATCTTCAAGATTTCAACAAAATACCATTTAAGCAAAGTCAATGGTGAAGATGTTGCTACTTTAGGACATTTTATAATCTGCAAAGTCTGATTTGTAATAATATTCCCAGATTCTTCATTTTACTATGAATTACCAAGATGTTTGTAAGCACAGAATGAACATTATCCTGAACTTTCCCTATCTCAGATCCAATAGCTTCCAAGGTTTTATTTTGTTCTATCACAACAATTTCCAATTCCTTATCCTTTCCCTTTCAAGGAATTTCTTGGAATTTAATAAAATGCAAGTGACCAGGCACCTCTCCAAAGCAGTAATGGCTTCCCCGATCACCTTCAGATTGATGGCATTGGGTAGTTGACAAGTATTTAAAACTAACAGTCTATATAAAATCCAATTCAATAGACTTTGATTGGCACTAGTTGTCAATGCAGTTAAATTGATAAATTCTTTCTCCCAATACTTCTGTGATACAGGGAAAGCACTGGCCACGATTTCAGTCTCATATGACAACTCAGATTCAAGACAAGTAAGATAAACCTTTTGACTATACAGCATAGTTTCCATTTGTTTCCAACCAATTTGTCAGATGAAGTGGTGAATCTTTCCTTGGCCACCCATAAATTGCTTTTGGATTCTTAATCCTCTCCCAGCTCAGCATGAATACTGACAAATCAGGTATACTGATTCCTACCTAGAACTCACCCAAAGATCTCATATCCTGGTGACCTCTGTCCTCATGCTGCAAGTGACTCTTTTCTTTCCTCTACATTCTAGAGAGAATACACAGATACAGTTTGCTGTATCTGTGTATTTTATTATTAATGTCCTTTTGTTCTCTGCATTGAACCACTTGGAAGGAAATAAGAACTTTCAAATAAAGTAAATAAATAAGTTTCTCTAGCTCCCCTCTTTCCTCTAATCTGATAAATAACATCTCTCCTCAGCCCAGGTAAAGTCTCCTTTCACTTATCTCTGTTCTTGGGAAATCTCTCTTAAGAACATAAGAACATAAGAAATTGCCATGCTGGGTCAGATCAAGGGTCCATCAAGCCCAGCATTCTGTTTCCAATAGAGGCCAAACCAGGCCACAAGAACCTGGCAATTATCTAAACACTAAGAAGATCTCATGTTACTGATGAAATTAATAGCAGTGGCAATTCTCTAAGTCAACTTGATTAATAGCAGTTAATGGACTTCTCCTCCAAGAACTTATCCAAACCTTTTTTGAACCCAGCTACACTAACTGCACTAACAACATCCTCTGGAAACAAATTCCAGAGCTTTATTGTGCGTTGAGTGAAAAAGAATTTTCTCTGATTAGACTTAAATGTGCTACTTGCTAACTTCATGGAATGCCCCCCTAGTCCTTCTATTATTCGAAAGTGTAAATAACTGAGTCACATCTACTCGTTCAAGACCTCTCATGATCTTAAAGACCTCTATCACATCCCCCCTCAGCCATCTCTTCTCCAAGTTGAACAGCCCTAACCTCTTCAGCCTTTCCTCATAGGGGAGCTGTTCCATCCCCTTTATCATTTTGGTTGCCCTTCTCTGTACCTTCTCCATCGCAACTGTATCTTTTTTGAGATGCGGCGACCAGAATTGTACACAGTATTCAAGGTGCGGTCTCACCATGGAGCGATATAGAGGCATTATGACATTTTCCGTTTTATTAACCATTACCTTCCTAATAATTCCTAACATTCTATTTGCTTTTTTGACTGCTGCAGCACACTGAGCCGACGATTTTAAAGTATTATCCACTATGATGCCTAGTTCTTTTTCCTGGGTGGTAGCTCCTAATATGGAACCTAACAACGTGTAACTACAGCAAGGGTTATTTTCCCCTTGCACTTATCCACATTAAATTTAATCTGCCATTTGGATGCCCAATCCTCCTGTAATGTATCACAGTCTGCTTGTGATTTAAGTACTCTGAATAATTTTGTATCATCCGCAAATTTGATAACCTCACTCATCGTATTCTTTTCCAGATCATTTATATATATATATTGAAAAACACTGGTCCAAGTACAGATCCCTGAGGCACTCCACTGTTTACCCTTTTCCACTGAGAAAATTGACCATTTAATCCTACTCTCTGTTTCCTGTCTTTTAACCAGTTTGTAATCCACAAAAGCACATCGCCTCCTATCCCATGACTTTTTAGTTTTCTTAGAAGCCTCTCATGAGGGACTTTGTCAAACGCCTTCTGAAATACACTACATCTACCAGTTCTCCTTTATCCACTTGTTTATTAACCCCTTCAAAAAAATGAAGCAGATTTGTTAGGCAAGACTTGCCTTGGGTAAATCCATGTTGACTGTGTTCCATTAAACCATGTTTTTCTATATGCTTGCTTAAAGTAGGTCCTTCTCTTCTCTGTCCTAGAGAGGAACTAACTCTTTACACACAAAGATTATGTATTCATAAGAGCCAATTTTTGAAAACGATTGGGGGTGCTGAACTCAACACAAATTATATCATCCTAGCAAAAAGGAGAAAACAGAACACAGTAGTTTGTGAGTCTTATTGATCAGCCTGTATTAAATGTCAAGAGAGGAGCAGTTAATGTAGACAGGGAAAAAACTCATATGGACAAAACAAAAACTAGAGCAGATTGAAAGTCCCACCATGCATCCTTCCTTCCATTCCCAGCTCAACCTTACCAGTCTCCTATTCCATTCCTCCCCTCAGCAGTCCATTCACACCACAGTCTCTTCCCACAACCTCACCTGTCACTGCCACTCTCTCTCTTTTTTTTCTCATTATCCTAATTTCCTCCTCTCCCTCTGCACTCTTAGAGCCGTATTTTAATAACTACGTGCGGGCGTACATTTGTACATGCAACCCGGCGCGCACAAATGTACGCCTGATTTTATAACATGCGCGCGCAGCTGCGCGCATGTTATAAAATCTGGGGTTGGCGTGCGCAAGGGGGTGCACAATAGTGCACCTTGTGCCGCCGAGCCCTTGGGGAGCCCTGCTGACTTCCCCCTTCCCTCCAAGGCCGCTCTGAAATGCAACTGCCTCAACTCCGCCCTGCCCCGCCCAGCCTTGCCCACACCCCGCCCCCTGCCCGCCCATTCAGTAAAGCCCCGGGAGTTACACGCGTCCCAGGGATTTACGCGCGCCACCGGGCCTTTTGAAAATAGGCCTGGTGCGCGTAACCCCCCCTACGCGCGTAAATCCTCCTGGATTTACACACATAGGGATTTTAAAATCTGCCCCTTAATTCTCCCTTTCCTGCAATGGCATATTTTTAATTTTATATTTGGGGGGAGGAAGTTTAATACTCCTGAAATGCACAGATTCCAGGCCAGAGCCAGTCCCATTCCTGCAGTGTCCGCATAAGACACTCCACCACCTGAATGCCCTGAGCCTTGGCAGCTCAGCAGTTAGTATCTCCCCAGCTCAAGAGCCACAGTTTCATGAGGTGCTTCTTGCCCTCCCTTTGGAAACCTTAGAAATAACTGCTGTCTCCTGTGGGACATAACAGGGAAATGTTATATTTATTTTTGTGAACAATGAAAGCAAGGCTCACCCCAATTTCCCCCTCAATTCAAGCCCTGATGGAAGCTCCTCTCAATAATACTAGAGCTGCCAATTTTTAAGAAAGCAATTTTGAGCCAGTGATATCACAAACCATCACAATCTACTCTTCCTTCCAGTAAAATACCTTAGATTACTACAGGCTAGCACAGAAATCTTCACCAAAATTAGAATAAATGATTTTGCCATTTTTGTGTCTATAGTTTGATCTCTTTTCTGTTTCTGCTTGCTCTTGCCTTTCTCTTAATTTTCTCTCTGTCTCCTCATTCCTTTTCTTTCAAAACTTTTTTTCTGGTCTTTCACTTCTTTATCATTTATTATTTTTCTTCCATGTGTATATCTCTTTCTATTCACTGGTTCTCTACCCACAGTTCGTAATCTTCTCTCACATCTTCTTAATCTCGCTTCTTCCTGCAACTTCCTTCTCGCTCCTCATCTCTTCTTTCTTCCCTCCACCATGTTCCCCTTTCTTCTCCCAGCCCTTCTCTTGGTGTCCCTCCGATATCAGTTCCCCCCCCCCCATCCACACAGTTCCTTTCTCTTTACTTCTCTTTCTCTTAATTTCCAATCATCTACCAACTCATCCCTGATCCTTCTTATTATAGCCTATGTCCTCTCTCCCAGCCCTTTCTGCTGTTCTCCCAGCCCTTCTCACCCTCACAGCCTGTGTCTACTCCTATCCGTCTCCCTCTCTGTTCCTCTTCTATTCTCCCAACCAGAATTAATTTTAGTTCCTTTCCCAGACCCTTACAACAGTATTCTATTTCCCAGCCAGTATCACCTTTTAAATCTTCTCCCAGTAGTTCTCTTAGGCCTTCTCTCTTCCTCCCTATAGCTCTTTTATCCCTCTTTTCCTTTCCTAGTCTATCAGCTCCACTCCCCATCTCCACTGCACCTCAGGAAGCCTGTCTGTTGCTCTCTGGTCCCCCTGCAGCTCCTTGGTCCTATATTCCACAGTCAGCCAATATGCTACAGGAGAAAGTGGGAACAGTATCTGAAGAGACACAGGCATTTCTTGCCTGCTCTCCCCTATAGACCATTGGTTAGACAATACACAACCAGCCAATAGGCTCCAGGGGTGGTAGAAGCAGTAATAGAGGAGGCAGAAACACTTCATTTCTGCCCTTCCCCACAGTCCTGCAGCATGGAGATCTCAATTTCCAATGTATAGGTTTGCAGGAGACAATACTGGGTGTGCTCAGCAAGTGACAGCACAGAGCTGGAGCCTATGTATGCATTCTCTTTCCTGGCAGAAACAAGTTTGTGCATACTGAGAGGGGTGCCTAGTAGAGATGTGAATCGTGTCCTCGATCGTCTTAACGATCGATTTCGGCTGGGAGGGGGAGGGAATCGTATTGTTGCCGTTTGGGGGGGTAAAATATCGTGATATATCGTTAAAATCGTTAAAACCCGCTAAAACCCACCCCGACCCTTTAAATTATATCCCCCCCCCTCCCGAACCCCCCCCCCCCCAATGACTTAAATTACCTGGTGGTCCAGCGGCGGTCCGGAACGGGCTCCTGCTACTGAATCTTGTTGTCTTCGGCCGGCGCCATTTTCCAAAATGGCGCCGAAAAATGGCGGCGGCCATAGACCAACAGGATTCGACGGCAGGAGGTCCTTCCGGACCCCCGCTGGACTTTTGGCAAGTCTTGTGGGGGTCAGGAGGCCCCCCCCCAAGCTGGCCAAAAGTTCCTGGAGGTCCAGCGGGGGTCAGGGAGCGATTTCCCGCCGCAAATCGTTTTCCGTACGGAAAATGGCGCCGGCAGGAGATCGACTGCAGGAGGTCGTTCAGCAAGGGTTCCGGCGCCTCGCTGAACGACCTCCTGCAGTCGATCTCCTGCCGGTGCCATTTTCCGTAAGGAAAACGATTCGCGGTGGGAAATCGCTCCCTGACCCCCGCTGGACCTCCAGGAACTTTTGGCCAGCTTGGGGGGGGGCCTCCTGACCCCCACAAGACTTGCCAAAAGTCCAGCGGGGGTCCGGAAGGACCTCCTGCCGTCGAATCCTGTTGGTCTATGGCCGCCGCCATTTTTCGGCGCCATTTTGGAAAATGGCGCCGGCTGAAGACAACAAGATTCAGTAGCAGGAGCCCGTTCCGGACCGCTGCCGTTCCGGACCCCAGGTAATTTAAGTCATTTGGGGGGGGGGGTTCGGGAGGGTGGGGGATTGAAGGAGGTAGGATTTGGCAAGGAAATGTTTGTTATTTGGGGGGGGTTCGGGAGGGTGGGGGATTTAATTTAAAGGGTCGGGGGTGGGTTTTAGCGGGTTTTAGTGTGCCGGCTCACGATTCTAACGATTTATAACGATAAATTGTTAGAATCTCTATTGTATTGTGTTCCATAACGGTTTAAGACGATATTAAAATTATCGGACGATAATTTTAATCGTCCTAAAACGATTCACATCCCTAGTGCCTAGCACTATACCACTACACCACTACTATTCTAGAGGCTGGCTTTGACTTTAGTAAAGTAAAAGTGCCTTACAGTTAACTTAGAAGCTGTACTAAAAAGATGTCACTGTTTTGTTTAGACAATAATTTGGTCTTAAAATATGTGGAAGTGTGCTGCTGGCATTGATTGTGTAGTTACAGTGAGAAGCAAGAACTAGATCACATAGTCAAGTCAGCATAAGCAGAGTACCTGAAGGCAGAGTATATACGTTCTAGAGATTCTAGCAGTGCTATTTTTGTTGTTTCAGCTTGTATGACAGTTAATTCAAGAAAAGGTACATCTACAACAAGCAGCATGATGCACTAGTGGGTAGACAATGCCAGCAGTGTTCTATGTAGAAAGTGCCCCAAAATCACACAAAACAATCTTGATTTTTTTTCTCTGGTCTGTAAAATAAGGGAATATGATTTAGTGTGTCAGCTGGTTCTGAAGCATATATTGACATTCTGACAGTAGCATATATCACTTAGAGCAGTGTAGTAACTAGCAAATTCTCAACAGGCAAGGCACAGCAGCAAAAATAAAAAAAGATTCTGGAAAAGGTCCTAGTGAGAAAAATAGAATAAGAACAAGTATAACTCCTTTTTATTTTGAAGACTAATAACAAATAAAAAAAATATATGCATCCAATCTAAAGGTCAAACAACTACACATAAATAACAACTCTAATTATTTGACTATGCTTATCAGTAAAAACCTAAAACAAAACAAAAAACAAGAAAGTAAGTGAATATCATGCTTATGAATGGGATTTCTAGTTCTTCTCAAATTTAAACCCATTGGAAATTACCTATTATTGCATCATGCTCATTTTCAAGTAGGTGCCAGACCCTTTCACTTCCTCACCTTTCCCATTCATGTTTGTACATGAATAGTGCATTTTTGTGGAAGTTATTTTTCCCGCAAATCAGACAGAAAAATGGATTGAATCACTGCTAAAATGCTTTAAGCCCTGGTTAAAAAGTGCTAGTGCATTTAAAAAAGAGAAATAAATACAATACTCTGTATCAAATTCTACCTTACAAATAATGTATACACAACGCAACATTTACTCAAAATAAAGAGGGTATACACCCATTGCACGGTAGCCCTATCTTAACATGGGTCCACATGTTGGGCCCATCCCTCATCCCACAGGAAGCAACAGTGATGCAGTACCTTACCCCTTCTTCGCCCTAGGACCTGCTGGGTGACGGACATTGGTGGCTGCATCAAGGATGAGTGACTTTAGGTGATGTCAGTCTGGCCTTCCTTCCTGAGCTCAGGCAGTCGCGCTTCCTTTTTTGAGCAGCTAATCAGCAGCAATTGGCAGCCAGGCCTTGGAGCAGTCAAGCAGCAGCAGCAGGTGGCATCTGGAGCATGGGCAGGGGAAGTGGCAGAAGGCAGCTTCAGGCGGAGAACAAACCCGGCACAGTGGGCAAGGCTGAAGAGGTTAGGGCTGTTCAGCTTGGAGAAGAGATGGATGAGGAGGATATGATAGAGGTTTTTAAAATCGAGAGGTCTAGAATGGGTAAATTTGAATCCGTTATTTACTCTTTTGGATAATAGAAGGACTAGGGGGCACTCCATGAAGTTAGCAAGTAGCACATTTAAAACTAATCAGAGAAAATTCTTTTTCCCTAAACGCATGATTAAGCTCTGGAATTTGTTGCCAGAATATGTGGTTAGTGCAGTTAGTGTAGCTGGGATTAAGAAAGGTTTGGATAAGTTCTTGGAGGAGAAGTCCATTAACTGCTATTAATCATGTTGACTTACTGGCATCAGTAGCATGGGATCATGTTGACTTACTGGCATCAGTAGCATGGGATCTTCTTAGTGTTTGGGTAATTGCCAGGTTCTTAGGCCTGGTTTGACCTCTGTTGGAAACAGGATGCTGGGCTTGGTCTGACCCAGCATGGCAATTTCTTGTTCTTATGACATTATGCCTTTGAGAACATTGGCTGGGTTAACAGCAAAGCGATAGCAGGTCCCATAGTGGCATCAAGGCACAGGAACAAGAAGAGCAGCACCAAATGAATGGGAGATGATGAGGAGTCCATATATAAAGGGACAGCCGGTCCAGCAGCAGCAAGGTGAGCTTCTGCAAGGCACACGATAAGTGGTGCCATATGAGCAGTACAGAAGGAAGAAGATTGCATTTGTTGGGGTCAGGCACCCGAGAATTACTACACCATAGAGAAAAAGTGCCATTAACCTCCCCCTCCCCCCTCACTGACATGTTACTGGCACTCAAGGAATGCTCAAGTGGGGAATATAAAACCCCTCAAAATTGAAAAAAGGGACAATATTAAGGAGTGGTCCCAAGACAAAGGAGGGAAGTGATAGACACACCTCCAAGGAGTCACAAGTACAAAGAAGCGAAGATGACTTCAAGAAGTAACTTGACCAGGGTTCATCCTGTGGAATCACATATTCACCTGGCCTTTTTCACAAAGGTATGAGTTAACCCACTGTAACTCAGTGCCGAAAGGAACAGAAAAGCTTGAAACAGAGGACCGTTTCAACATGCATTTTTCAAAATAGTACTTTGCGCGGAAGTGGAAACCCAATTTTAAAAAGCTGCATGGATGCACCGACAGGAGTCAAATATCCAATACAATATCCATGTTTGCCATAAGAACTCCCCCCCCCCATCTTCATTCCTGCAATAATGCTATTGCAGTGTCAAATGATGCATATTGTATAGTACACTCTTCGGCTGGCAATCAGTCATTGACTGATACGTCTTACAGATATGACAGAGTCTGTATTAGCCTGAATTTACACAGCTCTTTTTTGGGCACAATAGTCAGAGGTAATAGCATCATCTCTCTGAAAAGTTTAAACAGAAAGGGTCCATCATCCTGCCAAGGGCCAACTCTGAGTCAAGCTTATGTTGTACAATGTCTGCATGCCTCATTGCCGAAGGTGCGTTGCTGGAAGAGCTAGCATCAATTGGGCCCTTAAATGGGATGATAAACCCTTCCCAGAAATGATCTATCAATTTTTTAGCCACCGTCTTCCTTGTATAACGAGCCAGCCAAACACTCATTGCATTGAGATTTATAGGGGATAGGGCTTTGCAAAAAACCGGGGCCCTATCTTCCGCAGACTTATCTATTTTTGGCAGTTCTCCCCGTGGCATTCTTCTTTGTACATCTACTAGTGGGGTAGGGGGCAGAACAGATAGAACAGACATTTCTAAACTTGCAATCTTGAAAACTGTAGGTATTTCTGGCGCTACTGCCGGTGATAATGCATGAAACATTATCACCTGCAGCACTACCAACACCTCATTATTCCAAACCCCGCCCAAACTCCTCCCTTTTTTATTTAAATTTGAAGTTTAAATATTCAATTTGTGATGCAATAAGGCCTATCATGATTTGATGAATGACCTAGGTTTGTACAACCATCGAACAATATGCACAATACTATTATCTGATATTTTTTGGTCTTTGATCTCACCCTTCTCTCATCTGACAGATGAAGACCGTGTTTACAGGAAGAACTTGTTTCAGCAATGCATTGTGAGGTCAATATTCAAAACTAAACATTTAAATGGATAACTTAGAGTTAGATGGATAACTTGTGGATTTCTCCATCTAAATAGCTTTGAATATTGACTTCTGTGTAATCATATTGTGAGGTTGGTAGTACTAAAAAGAATGCTTTTGAGGTAACATAATTTCTAAGAATGTAAATGGAAAATATTTTCAATTCAGCTCATTAATTTGGTTTATTAGAATCAATTGTTAAATGAGCTTATTTCAAATAAAACTTTATGTATTTGTATCATTCATTTATTTGTTTCCCATAAAAGTAAATAGGGAAAGAACTGCATTCTTTTTTTTTTTGGCTTTAAAACTGAGGTTTTCTATTAATTTTGAATGAAGGTAGGTAGGGCTAGCAGCAGAGGAATATCTTTGTCATCATTGTTTTCTTAGTATATGCTCTTCCAGTGAGCAGGTTCAAAACATGTTACAAAACAACAAGGACCAGCAAATATTATCATTCAGAACCTAAAAGCTGGGATTATAAAACACAGAGGGTGTAGGGAGAAATGCAAAAACTGTAACAATAGCCAAAAAAGACAGTCAAAGATGAAAATCAGTGAATTACAAAGCACAGGGAGTGAAAGGGAAAAACAGAATAATAGCAATGAATCATCAAGACCATCATACAAAGACCAAAATCAGGGGAGAGAGCCAATGTTCAAAGTTCTTAGGCCAAAGGCCTCTATAAACAGCCAGCAATAGTACTTGAAGACCAAGAGTGGGATGAAGTGACATCATCACAGGGAAAGGCAGCCCAAACTGAGGCATCATCAGCCCAAGGTACTGTGAGGCCGATGCAATACAGTGCACTCAGCCGAGCGCATTGTATAGCCTGCACTCTGACGCGGGTTAAATAGGCGCTAATCCATCTCCTAATGCAATAGGGGGATTAGTGCCTTTTTAACCTGCGTTGGACGCGGAGTGAATGTAATAGCACTCATCACATGCAATTGCATGTGAATGAAGCTATTACTCATTCACTCCGCATGCAAAAAAATAAATGTGCGTCTCAGATGCACATTTATTGCTCAGCTATTAACGCCTACCTGGAGCAGGCGTTAATAGCTGAGCGCAGGTAAAAGAAGTACAGAAAAGCAGAAAAAACTGCTTGCGGGCGCCATGCGCACGTTAGGAAAGCGGGCACTGATTTTTCAGCACCTGCTTTCCGTGCTTTATATTGCATTGGCCAATGTGAGTGGAGAAAAGCAGTATCAACTGTGGCAAGAACACTCCAAGGTTCCGAAAGAAGGAAAAAATCCACCAACATCAGTGGCAGGAAGGCCCCAGGGCATCAACAACAATGGAAAGAACAGCCTAAGGCAATAAAAGCAGAGCAAAGAACATTAACAGTGTCATGAAGATGGCAAGACAGCAAAAAAGGGGCACATGGCACCAAGAGTGCAATAGTGGCATTAACATTCTAAGGCAATAAAAGATGGGCAAATGGCATCAATAATGGTGGTTTCACCATAAGGAAACAAAAGAGGAGCAATTAGATAGCAGTAGTTCCATGAACATCCTAAGACAGGCAAGACAGGGAGGGGACAATGTAGCCCAAATGGAGGCATGAATACTCTAAGGCATGAGGGTGGCAAAGAAGTGTCAGCAATCCAGTCATATATTAATAGGGAGAAATAGAGGCTTCCAAACTGCAAGACTTAAAGTAAACAGTAAGGCAGATAGTGGCGTGGCATCAAATCACCAAGGCATAAATGTGTGAGGCAAACAGCACAGTGGCATCAAAATTCCTAGGCATAGAATAAGGGATATAAGGTAAGCAAAGTGGCATTAAAACTTAAGGCACAGAATGAGGAGTAAGGTGATGAGCACAATGGCATGAAAACACCAAGGCAGAAAGTGAGGGATACGGCAAATTTAATGACATGAAAACCCAAGGCATATAATGAGTGGTATGACAGCAAGCAGAGTAGTATCAAAACCCTGAACATAGAGGGAGGGCAAAACAAAAAAAAGCACAATAGCATTATTACCCCAAAACATGGGGAACAGACATCCATTGTCCATACCATGTGACAGGAACTATCTAATGGCATTGGTAGCTCCTGTCACATGATAGGGGCAAAGGGCCACCAGTGCCATTTTGAATTCTGGCAGCCACCAGCCTGGGAGCAGGAGATCGCTCCCGGGACTCAGCTGGAACACCACGGACTTGGGTGAGTCTTGGAGCAGTTGGGCAGTGGGCAAGGGGCTCTCCTTCTGGAGGGGGGCTTTATATGTATATAAATGGGAAGGTTGGAGACAGGTTTAGGTTTGTTTTTTTTATTAAACTGCATTTTAACCAACCCCCTAAAAAAAACTGCCTGGACAAACCACAAAACATTTCATGGGTTTTCCTATTGTTTTTTTTTATTCCTGAAATGCAATGAAATAGGAAATATCCTCTTTATTTCTTATTTCATTGCAAACAACTATTCATCCCTAGCAAACACAAAATCACTAGCTATTATAAAGACCCACTGCGTAGAATTCCACTGCTTGAGCTTCCCCAGACCAGTTCCCTCTGCAGAATCCTATGACCAATGGAGCTGCAATATGGACTAAAAGCACATTTGAGTCTGGAATCACTCTGGTTCTCTCTTCCAGCACCATCACTTAAAGACAGTACTTTACTGCTGATTGGTTTGTCCCCAGCCCAAGCACAAGTGTCTGGCAGTTCAGTGCTTGCTGTTTTGTCTCCAGCACAAGTACGCCACTGTATGGCATTTCCATGCTGGCTGATTTGTCCCCAACACAAGGATTTATATATAAGGCATTTCAAACCTGGCTGCCTTGTCCCCAGCCCACTTATTTCTCTGTAGCTGGGGAGGGTTGCACCTCCCCCTTTGTAAGAAACCTACAAGCTGAATTACTCACTTTTCAATGCCAAATAATTCAGCTTTTCCTACTCCTCCCACTGCAATCCAGTTGGGGAATTTCTCTTCTGATAGATGCCAGCAGCTTCTCCTCCTTCTTTCCCAATGCTGTCCTCTTCAGTTTGGTTTCCCCACCAGCTACGTATATCTAGTAGCTCCTTCTTAATCATGTCACCACCTGGTGTTCTATAATCTCCCTTTCCCTCAGCCCCTTGGATCTCTGGGAGGTGTAGTTACCCTCTCCCCCTACCCCTAGTTCTGCCTACAGCAGCTTCCTCTTTCCCTTTACTCCCCTTTAATCTGAGTAACGGGATGTACCTCCCATTACATGCCTCCCCCTTTTTCACAGGTCCCTGGATCCTTCCTATTTTCAGAGAGTATTGTGTCTCGGGACATGAAGTCTGTGATTCTGTGTTCCCTCCATGCCCGACACTGTACTGTAATTTTTAAAGGTTGTAGGGCCATGTACTACTCATGAGGTGAGCTTTTGAAATATGCTTCTGGTTGAGTCATTTTAGGGGGCATGATATGTAACAGGGGTGGATTGGCCTATCGGGAAATCGGGCATCCCCCGGTGGGCCGGTCGCTTTAGTCACGTGGTTTGCCAAAAGATAGTATTGGAGAGTTTTTATGGCCCACTTAATCACCAGATACTCTTTCTCTAAAGTTGCATAATGTTTTTCATTTGGCCCTAACTTTCTGCTGCAATAGAGACTGGATATTCCTCATAGGGATGTGAATCGTTTTCCATATCGTCTTAACGATAGAAATCGTGTGGCAGGGCAAGAAAATCGTCTTAGGCACGATTTTTTAGTTAAAAAATCGTTAAAAATCGTTTTTTCCGATTAGTGCGCACTAACTCGAGTTAGTGCGCACTAACTGAAAATGATACAGTTTGACACTTTTCAGGTCAGTTAAGGTCAGTTTAGGAATGAATATGTATTCCTATTGGCTGCCCTCTTATTTATTCATGTTACCAAGTTTCCTACTGACAGTATATGGGGGATGGGAAATGGAAACAGTTGGTAGCTTGACAAAACAAGTAATGTGATCAGTCAATGTGACTAGAACTTGTGCCCTAACCCTGATACCAGGGGTATTGTGATCTTCCTGCACACAGTGCCCTATCCCTATTAATACCAGGAGTGTTGTGATCTTCCTGCACACAGTGCCCTATCCCTAATACCAGGGGTGTTGTGATCTTCCTGCACACAGTGCCCTATTCCTGATACTGGGGGTGTTGTGATCTTCCTGCACACAGTGCCCTATTCCTGATACCGGGGGTGTTGTGATCTTCTTGCACACATCCCGATATCAGGGATAGGGCACTGCATGCAGGAAGATCACAACACTCCTGGTATTAATAGGGATAGGGCACTGCATGCAGGAAGATCACAACACTCCTGGTATTAATAGGGATAGGGCACTGCATGCAGGAAGATCACAACACTCCTGGTATTAATAGGGATAGGGCACTGCATGCAGGAAGATCACAACACCCCTGGTATCAGGGATAGGGCACTGTGTGCAGGAAGATCACAATACCCCGGAGGAGTGAGGGTCAAGCAGCTCCCCCCTGTCTGTGAAGCCAGCCTCTCACTAGTAATGCAGGGAGGGAGCTGTCTCAGACTTCACCATCCTCCCCCCCCCCCCTTACCCACACACCATTCACTAGCTGGGACATGGGGGAAGTCAGGAGTGAGGGTCAGGCAGCTCCCCCCTGTCTGTGAAGCCAGCCTCTCACTAGTAATGCAGGGAGGGATCTGTCTCAGACTTCACCATCCACCCCCCCCCCCCTCACCCACACACCATTCACTAGCTGGGACATGGGGGAAGTCAGGAGTGAGGGACAGGCAGCTCCCCCCTGTCTGTGAAGCCAGCCTCTCACTAGTAATGCAGGGAGGGAGCTGTCTCAGACTTCACCATCCTCCCCCCCCCTCACCCACACACCATTCACTAGCTGGGACATGGGGGAAGTCAGGAGTGAGGGTCAGGCAGCTCCCCCCTGTCTGTGAAGCCAGCCTCTCACTAGTAATGCAGGGAGGGAGCTGTCTCAGACTTCACCATCCTCCCCCCCCCCTCACCCACACACCATTCACTAGCTGGGACATGGGGGAAGTCAGGAGTGAGGGTCAGGCAGCTCCCTCCTGTCTGCGAAGCCAGCCTCTCACTAGTAATGCAGGGAGGGAGCTGTCTCAGACTTCACCATCCTCCCCCCCCCCCCCCTCACCCACACACCATTCACTAGCTGGGACATGGGGGAAGTCAGGAGTGAGGGTCAGGCAGCTCCCCCCTGTCTGTGAAGCCAGCCTCTCACTAGTAATGCAGGGAGGGAGCTGTCTCAGACTTCACCATCCTCCCCCCCCCCCCCCTCACCCACACACCATTCACTAGCTGGGACATGGGGGAAGTCAGGAGTGAGGGTCAGGCAGCTCCCCCCTGTCTGTGAAGCCAGCCTCTCACTAGTAATGCAGGGAGGGAGCTGTCTCAGACTTCACCATCCTCCCCCCCCCCCCCCTCACCCACACACCATTCACTAGCTGGGACATGGGGGAAGTCAGGAGTGAGGGTCAGGCAGCTCCCCCCTGTCTGTGAAGCCAGCCTCTCACTAGTAATGCAGGGAGGGAGCTGTCTCAGACTTCACCATCCTCCCCCCCCCCCCCCTCACCCACACACCATTCACTAGCTGGGACATGGGGGAAGTCAGGAGTGAGGGTCAGGCAGCTCCCCCCTGTCTGTGAAGCCAGCCTCTCACTAGTAATGCAGGGAGGGAGCTGTCTCAGACTGGTATCAGGGTTAGGGCACTGTGTGCAGGAAGATCACAACACTCCTGGTATTAATAGGGATAGGGCACTGTAAGAGATGACTGTAGTAGATTGAATAAAGATCTGATGTTTCTGCTCTCCTCACACCAAACAAAAACAACACACAAGCAGAGAAGCCCTTCTTACAAAGCTGAGCTAGTGAGTTAAGTAGGAGGAAAAGTAAACATACTGGTGCCAGTGTGGCTACTTAAAAAATACACTTACCAACAATCAATTACATATATTTGAACTGTGTACAGTTCCAGCCAGGACCACCTTTCTAAAATGCACAGTGATTGGCAAATTCAACATGCACTAGCATTTCAGGTGCCTGCTAACAAAAATAATAAACAAACAAGTTCTAGTCACGTGAGTGCTGATCATTACATTACTTTTTTTGTCAAGCTTCCAACTGTTTCCATTTCACATCCCCCCAACCATATTGGTAACATCAATAGATAAGAGCACAGCCAGCCAATAGGAATACATACATACATATTCATTCCTAAGTGACCTTTACTGACCTGGGAAGTGTGAACACTTTGTTTCATTTTCTGTTGGTGTTCGTTAGTTTCCAGTTCCATTTCCCATCCCCCCAACCATCACCTCAGTGGTAACCTTGGTAACATCAATAGATAAGAGGGCAGCCAGCCAATAGGAACACATATTCATTCCTAACTGACCTTCAGTGACCTGGAAAGTGTTTATTTGTATCATTTTCAGTTAGTGCGCACTAACGGGGAGTTAGTGCGCACTAACTTGAGTTAGTGCGCACTAACACGATTTAACGATTTTTAACGATAAATCGTTAGAATTTCTATTGTATCGTGTTCTATAACGATTTAAGACGATATAAACATTATCGGACGATAATTTTAATCGTTGAAAAACGATTCACATCCCTAATTCCTCATACCTTACTCATGGGCTAGTACTGCCCTTAACCCTATATCTGAGACATCTATAAATATCACAGGTCCCAGTACCGATCACTGTGGTACTCCACTAATGACCTTTCTCCATTTGTAAAACTGACTAGTCGTATCCTCTGTTTCTCTGTCTTTTAACCAGTTCCCATTCTACTATAGGACATATCCTTCTACCCCATGACTTTGTAATTTCCTGGGGAGTTTCTCATAGGGGACAGTGTCAAACATCTGAAAATCTAATTATATTATATCAATCGGGTCACCTTTATCTACATGTTTATTTACACCTTCAAAAAAATCTAAAAGATTGGTAAGGCAAAAGTTCCCTTTGCTAATAACATGTTGATTCTTCCCCATTAAGCTATGTTTTTCTAAATAGTGTAATGGGAGGTACATCCCATTACTCATATTAAATGGGAGAAAAGGGAAAGAGGAAGTAGATGTAGGCAGAACTAGGGGTGGGGGAGGGGTAACTACACCCCTCTGAGATTCACGGTGCTGAGGGAAAGGGAGATTACACAAGACCAGATACCAGGTGGTGAACTGATTATTTTGCCCTCGGCCGATCGAAAGGGAGTCAGGTTCAGATCCCCGAACGGAGTGGCAGAGACAATCACCGTGAGGCAACCAGTGCGGTATTGCCACTGATCCCAGAGAAGCCGGCGGGAGCCCCGGGGAGAGTTCTTTTTTCTTTGTGAAGGGCAGGGTGCCCTAGAATGGGTTTGCCCCAAGAGAGGGGCCTGAGCCTTGGAAAGCGACACGGTTCCAGTGGCGTCCGATGAGCTCTCGCTAGTCTTTGAAAATATGGGGGAGATATCAAATGTTCAAACGAGAACTTTGAAGGCCGAAGTGGAGAAGGGTTCTATGTGAACAGCAGTTCAACATGGGTCAGTTCAGACTCTTGGGTTTTGCCTCCCCACCAGCAGATGGAGACAGAGAAGTTTTGACTGACTCTATCCTATACCCTCAGGTGCCACCTACAGTCTGTCAGTATTACGTGGTATCAAAGCATTTACTAGAAAACATTAAAGTGTTCAAAGTAGGCCGGTCACCTGAATATTTCAGCTAGGAATAATGGAATAGGACACCGGTTCTATTTTGTTGGTTTTTCGGAACTGGGGTCATGATTAAGAGGGACAGCTGGGGGCATTTGTATTGTGCCGCTAGAGGTGAAATTCTTGGACCAGTGCAAGGCGAACCAAAGCAAAAGCATTTGCAAAGAATGTTTTCATTAATTAATAATGAAAGTCAGAGGTTCGAAGACGATCAGATACCGTCGTAGTTCCGACCATAAACGATGCCAACTAGCGATCCTGTGGCATTATTCCCATTACCTGCCAAACAGTTTCTGGGAAACCAAAGTCTTTGGGTTCTGGGGGGGGAGTATGGTTGCAAAGCTGAAACTTAAAGGAATTGATGGAAGGGCACCACCAGGAAGATGAAATTGTTCAAGCTCTTTATCATTCACAGTTTATTACTGCTGCCATGCTGCGCAAGATAGAAAACCATGTGTAAGACTCTCGGGACCGGCTCTGACATGGAAAGGATTGACAGATTGAAAGCTCTTTCTCGATTCTGTGGGTGGTGGTGCATGGCCGTTCTTAGTTGGTGGAGCGATTTGTCTGGTTAATTCCGATAACGAACAAGACTCCTCCATGCTAACTAGTTATGCGACCCCCAGCGGTCAGCGTCCAGATTCTTAGAGGGACAAGTGGTGTTCAGCCACATGAGATCGAGCAATAACAGGTCTGTGATGCCTTTAGATGTCCGGGGCTGCATGGGCGCTACATTGAATGGATCAGTGTGTGTCTACCCTTCGCCGACAGGTGCTGGTAAACCGCTGAACCCCGTTCATGATAGGGGTAACCCGCTGAACCTCGTTCGTGATGGAATTCCCCATGATTGAAGAATTCCCAGTAAGTGCGGGTCATAAGCTTGCGTTGATTAAGACTCTGCCCTTTGTACACACCGCCCATCACTACTACCAATTGGATGGTTTAGTGAGGTCCTCAGATTGGCCCCGCCGAGGTTGGTGATGGCCCTGGCAGAGCGCTGAGAAGACAATCAAACTTGGCTCTCTAGAGGAAGTAAAAGTTGTAACAAGGTTTCCGTGGGTGAACCTGAGGAAGGATCATTACTGGTGCCCCAGAGAGGGGGGAGAAGGGGCCTGACTACTCTTCACAAACCAACCCCCCCCCATCAGGAAGGTGGAGCAAGAGCACATGATAGGACCCGAAAGATGGTAAACTATGCCTGGGCAGGGTGAAGCCAGAGAAAACTGACATGTAAATCAGTCGTCCAACCTGGGTATAGGGGCGAAAGACTAATTGAACCATTTAGTAACTGGTTCCCTCCCAAGATTCCCTCAGGATAGCTGTGCTCGGGCCGTCCCCCAGTTTTATCTGGTAAAGTGAATGATTAGAGGTCTTGGGGCCAAAACAATCTGAACCTATTCTCAAATTTTAAATGGGTAAGATGCCCGGGTCACTGGCGTGGAGCCAGGCATGGAATGTGAGTACCTAGTGAGTCACATTTAGTAAGCAGAATTGGCGCTGCAGGATGAACCAAACGCTGGGTTAAGGCGCCTGATGCTGACGTTCATCAGACCCCAGAGAAAAAGTGTTGGTTGATATAGACATAAGGCGCGAGACAGACAGGCACAGCATTGAGGACAGGCCCTTGTAGTGACATACGGCGCGAGACAGACAGGCACAGCAATGAGGACAGGCTCTTGTAGTGACATACGGCGCGAGACAGACAGGCACAGCAATGAGGTCAGGCCCTTGTAGTGACATAAGGCACAAGACAGACAGGCAATGAGGTCAGGCCCTTGTAGTGTGACATAAGGCGCGAGACAGACAGGCACAGCAATGAGATCAGGCCCTTGTAGTGACATAAGGCATGAGACAGACAGGCACAGCAATGAGGTCAGGTCCATGTGCTGATATATCTGGAGCATATGAGGCAGCAGAGCTGCTGCAAGGCTTTAAAGTGCTTTTATTTATCTTGACATTCACAGGGAAAATTTGGAAACCCAAGCAAAGGCATGTTTATTTTCAAAAACACTAGCTTTTCTATCAACTCTGGTGACAGCTTTGAGTGATGAGGGCTCATGATATTCCCTGTCATTGAAAAGACACATTCATTGGGCACACTGGTTGGTGGACAGGACAGATATTGCTGAGCCACTTTGGCTAGGTGTGGCCAGACAGTGGACTTGTGTGCCCAATATGCCAGCAGATCTGTCTCCATGTCCTCAGTAGGCTCTGTGAGATACTGTGTCACTGAAATTTGTGCTGGTGTCTCCTTTGCTTGGGTGGGCTGAGACTCCTTCTTGCCAGCTGCTTTCACTCTAGCCTGTGCCAGAAGAGATGATTTTTTAGGGGCAACATGGCTTTGGCATACTGAAGTGGAGGAGGAAGGACTAGCTGTCACTGACAGAGTGCTGCTCCTGCTTGGGCTTGCACTACTCTCTGAAGTGCCCCCTGTTTCCAACTCTGCTTCATGCCTAATCTGTCTCTGCCTATGGCACTCCTGTTCACAGACCTTTTCTAACAGCAGGTTCTTTACAAATGTGAGACAATCGGATTGTAGGGCGAGTTTCCCTTTCACACGGGGATCACAGACTGTGGTGAGCATGTATCTGTCGTCTTTTGTTAAAGGTCCTAATCTCTCTTGCACCTGCTTCTGCAAAAAGTTCAGACAATGCAATACTGTAGAAAGAACAAAATACAAAAATATAAGAAATGCACATTCCCAAAGATGGCACATTCCAATAGTTAAAATCTCAAAATAATTTTATTTATTTTTTTTACCTTTGTTGTCTGATCTTTGTATTTTTCTAATCAGTTGGTCCCAGTCTCTTTTTTCCCCCCACTTTTTCCTTGTTGGTTATTTCCTAATTCCTTTTTAAGGTCTCTCTTCTTGTTCTGCTTCTTATTCTTCTGTCTTCTTCCCATCCTCCCTCACATACACGCACACGCACACACACACACACACACACACACACTCAAGCTCATGCTTTCCCTCATAGTCTCCCTCACACACACAAGCTCTCATTCTCATATGTTCTCCCCCCTCCCAGCTTTCACTCTTATATATCTCTGAGGAGATTATTTGAAGAAAATCAGAAGGAATTGGCAGAGGTGGAGGAGGAGTGCACGGGGCACCGGGACGTAAAGATGTCTCGGCCGGAGGGGTAGGCATCCGCTCTATGCCAAACCCTTCAATGGCCTGGCTTACCGGTTGATTGTTTAGTGCTGCTGCTGAGAAAAAGGCACAAATCTGAAGTTGAGAAGGCTCAGTTGTGGGAGAGGATGTAGCCATCTCCCTAATCTTTGCCTTCCTTTTTGTATGTGGCATTGTCCTTTAAGGTGGTAATTTCAGCAAAAGGAAACCTCAGTCCTATCCTTTCTCTCAAAAATCTTATTTATAATCTACTTCTCGAGTGGAGGCTTAGAGGAAGTGAAAGAGAAAATATTGTAAATAATAAACTCACTTTTTGTTGTTCTTAAATTTCTTCTCATTGAAAAACTTTAGGAAATGTCCTAAATCTCTGTGGGTAACTAAATTTTCTACCAAAGCCGCACGCCCCTTTGGTGCACGCGGCTTCGGCGATGCACCGGTGACGTCGATGTGCCGCAGGGGGCTGGCTTTTATATGTAGCCAGTCCCCCTGTGATGATGTAATCAGAGTCCAGAAATGCTGGTAAGTCCTTTGAGGGGCAGAACTTCAGTCTCACCCCTTTCTCTCGTCGGCGTGCTCACTTGAAAGAGATAGTTGCTAGGAAAACATCTCATCTCCCACAGGGATCAGGCAACAAGTGAAAAACAAGTCTCTCTTCCTTCCTCCACCTCCAATTTGGTCCTTTTCTGCCATCATTTCTATGTTTCAGTTTTACTAATGCTGTAAGATGACCTGAAAATTCAAATATTTCAGGTATGAAATATATTTTTTTATATTTATACTTTTTATTTATTTCAAAAGTATGCTAAGTAGAACTCTAGATCTGTCCTTAAATGCATAGAAGGCATATGATAGATTCAAATGTATTTTTTCTTTATTACTATATTGGAGTATTAAGATTTTCATAAATAATTTTTGGTATGGCTAGAAACATTGTATCAGTTCCTTACATCATTCATTAATGGCCATATATCCTCCTACTTTAGATTATTTAGGGATAGTAGACAGAGTTGTCCCCATCTCTGCTTTTATTTACATTAGTCTTATAAGCATTGACCAAGGCTATTGAGCAGCATAAGGTTATTCATGATATTCAAACTGGTAATTATATACATAAATTGCACTGTGTGCTGATTATATTTTATTATACATGAATAAATTGGATTCTCTTTTTCCTGCTCTATTGAAACTATTGAAGCATTTTCATATCTTTAAAGTTCTAACAGAATTGTGTACCTGGAACAAAGACAAACTGGCTTAACTCACTTGGATTATTACATTTCAGAGAGAAGATTGGTTGCTTTGTTGTCTGTGTTTTTGGTAAAATATTTAACAAAATTATGTAAGATGAATTATGAATTGTTATACATAGGGAGGGTAAATTTCAAAGGGTCTTCTGCAAGTAAATTAGTGCTTTACCCAGAGAAAAAAACACTTTTTAGAAAACTGAAACTGATATGTCACATTGTATGCACATACTTTCACTTGTGCATAAGGGAGAGGTTCTCCAGGGGATGAAGTGTGGATGGGGCTGGGATTTATATGCACATTTTTTATTTTTAAAGATATGCATGCAAATTCTCTTGCAAAACTATGCAAGCCAAAAGACAGGTGTAATTGTGTGCACTTAGGGGGCAGATTTTCAAAGCCCTTCGAGTGTAAATCCATAGGATTTATGTGCATAGGGGGCTTTACGCCCGCCAGGCCTATTTTATAAAGGCCCGGCAAAGCGCGTAAAGCCCTGGGACGCTTCTAAGTTCCGGGGCTTCGAAAAATGGGCGGGGAGGGGGCGGGGTGGCCAGGGGTGGGGCATGGCCAGAGGCCTCTGGCACAGCGGCACAGCAGGCTGCTGGCGCATGCAACTTGTGCTTGCCCAGAGCAGGCGCAAAATGTAACACAAAGGTCGGGGGGGGGGGTTAGGAAGTTCCCTCCGAAGCCACTCCGAAATCGGACTGGCCTGGGAGGGAACGGGGAAGGCCGCTGGCGTCGGCACACGCAAGATGCACTAGTGTGTACCCCCTTGTGCGCGCCGACCCCCGATTTTATAAAATGTGCGCATCTGCACGAGCATGTTATAAAATTGGGTGTCCATGTGTGCTCCAGGTTATAAAATTGGGCATCCATGTGTGCTCGCCGGGTAGCGTGCATACATGGACCCCCACGTGTAGGTATTAAAATCTACCCATTAATTTTGTGGGGTAATTTTGCGAAGTAAATCTATGAAATGTCACTTATGTGTATATTTGCCAGCAAACTTATATGCAATATTACAAAATTATCCTCATAGTGGATAATTTTGTAATGGCCTGCAAAAGAAAGTTAGCAAAAATGAATAAATGACATCAATTTATTGTGTATTTATGTGCATATGTTTACTTTGAAAATTATCCCACCAAAAATCTTCTGCTCAGTGTGTGTCAGCAGCCAAGACATTAAGAAAGGAAAATAGAATAAAAAAGCATATCATAATCCCTCCATATCGCTCCATGGTGAGCCCGCACCTCGTGTATTGTGTGCAATTTTGGGTACAGCATCTCAAAAAGATGTAGCAGAATTAGAAAAGGTAAAGAGAAGGGTGACTAAAACGATAAAGGAGATGGAATGTCCTCTGTGAGGAAAAGCTAAAGAGGGTAGGGCTCTTTAACTTGGAGAAGAGACAGCTGTGGGTAGATATGATAGAGATCTATAAAATAATGAGTGAAGTTTAATGAGCAAACATTAATCAGTTATTCACTTTTTCAAAAAGTACAAAACTTGGCAGCAAGCAATGAAGTTTCTAGATAATGGGCTGGATTTTAAAAGTCCAACACGCGTAAATCCAGAAGATTTACGTGTGTGGGGGGGTTACTCGCGCCAGGCCTATTTTATAAAGGCCTGGTGACGCGCATAAAGCCCTGTGATGCGTCTTAAGTCTCAAGACTTCGAAAAAGGGGAGGAGAGGTGGTGGGGTGGGGAGATCAGGGGGCGGGGCAGGGCCAGAGGCCTTTGGCACAGGAGCCATTTGCCGCTGTGTTGGAGGATCGTGTGCCGGCAGGCAGCTGGTGCACGCAACTTGCGCCTGCCCAGAGGCAGGTGCAAAAGGTAGGACAGAGGTTGGGGGTATTAGAATAGGGCTAGGGGATGGGAAGGTTAGGGGAAGGGGTGGGAAAGATAGAGTAGGGGAAAGGAAAGTTCCCTCTCAGGCCTCTCCTAAAACAGAGTGGCCTGGGAGGGAATGGGTGAAGGCCACGGATGTCGGCACATGCAGGGTGCACAATTTTGCACCCCCTTGCGCTCACTGACCCCTGATTTTATAACATGCATGCACCTGCACACATGTTATAAAATCAGGCATCCATGTGTGCGTGCTGGGTAGTGGGCGCACATGTACGCCCATGTGCTTCTTTGAAAATCTACCCAATATGTGTTATGACCGTCAGCCATGGCCACCCGCGGCCAACCCAATTCATGTCATGTCATGCTCTGCTCTCCACTCTGGGTGAACTCGCAGCTGTGGCTAGCCACTACCGCTGCATTCCTCCTGGCTCTCGAGACTCCATGTGGTGGCTGGGATGCTGCCGACCTATACTCCATCTCCGGGCCTCCCTAGGCGCACCCATGCACCACCTGGCCTCTCTTTAAAGACCCTATGGTGGGAACTCCAGGGGCATCCCTGGCTAATGACATCACAAACCTGAGATATTTAAGCACCTCCTTTGGCCTAAGCTAACCGACTTGGCAACAAGATCCCGAAACTCCTCTGGTGCTTGTACCTGTTCTCTGGGCCTGTGGTTCCTGCCTTGGATCCCTGCTCTTCAACCTTGGACTCTGGCTCTGGGTACCTGCTCTTCAGAGGCCTGCTCTGTGCTTCCCATTCCGGGATACTGTCTTGTGCTGCCCTGCTCCTTGGGTCAGACTCAGCGCTATACTTTCCTGCTCCTCAGGGTAGCCCCAGAGTTGCTACACCAGAGATCCTGTCACCTCACTTCCCCACTCTTTGGGGTAGCCTCAGCGTTGCCACACCGGAGCTCCTGTCTCTACACTTCCCCACTCCTCAGGGCAGCCTCAGCGTTACCTCATCAGAGTTCCTGTCTCCATGCTTCCCCGCTCCTTGGGGCAGCCTCAGTGTTATCACAATGGACATTCAGTCTCTATGCTTCCCTGCTCCTCAGGGTAGTCTCAGCATTACTACACCAGAGATCCTGTCTCCACACTTCCCCACTTCTCAGGCCTGCCCAGTGCATCTCTGCCTTGGAGACCCTTCCCCAGGTTATCCTATCTCCTGACCTACCCAGCAGTGCAATACCTTGGACTGTTCTCTCAGACCCCGCTTCTCAGGGCACCCTGCAGTATTGCCTCAGTGCAGGTGTCTGCGATCACATGGCTGTGATGCAGACACTCATCTACACCTCCTTTCTCCTGGGCCACAACCGTGGTTCAGATGCCTGTGTTTCCATTCCACCACGCCTCCCAATGGTGGGGCCCTGTGGGGTTCAATACCTCAGGGAGAATCAACTCCCACCTCGGGCCAAGGGTCCACGAAACCTAAAAAAACGAACAATATGTTTAAGAAAATAGAAGTAAATATTTTTTTACTTAATGCATAATTAACTCAAATTCTTTGCCAAAGTTTCTGGTAAAAACTGTTAGTGTAGCTGAGTTTAAAAAAAAGGTTTAAACAAGTTCCTGGAAGAAATGTCCATAAACCATTATTAACGTTGACTTAAGAGAAATCCACCATTTATCCCTGGGATAAGCAGCACAGAATCTATCAACCATTTGGGATCCTATCAGGAATTTGTGATCTGGATTGGCCACTTTTGGAAGCAGAATACTAGACTTGATGGACCTTTGGTCTGACCCGTGTGTCGAATCTTATGTTCTTAAAACATCTGCTAAAATGAACTAAGATATTTTTCAGTAAATTTTATGTGCATACATTGGAAGATCAAAAAACATGTTGGTAAGTCCACATCCTTCCCTATTTCTTTCCCTTGGTATGTCTCTGATCAAACCTGGTATACAGGACATATAAGCTCTCCAGTATTATAGCCATGGAAGCCTAACTGCTGAGCTCCTACTCTTCACTCAAAGAATCCATTATTTAGCTTAGCCATCCTCACACTCCTTGGTCATCTAAGCACATATAGTGCTCCACTAACATTATACTGGACTAAAACTTTACTAATAAACCTTAGAGAGACAATATGTATTAAAAATTAGCAGACTGAATCTGCCGACACTGATGCTGAAAAACATTTTGACAATAGTGAGTTATTACTTCCAACTTAAGCGACCAGTCCAATCATCCTCCCTCTCAACCTCCGTAACCTACTGAACTTAAGATTGCCATGGCCTCCTCCTCTCGATTAGCGCGGCCTTCCCACCCACTTGCACATCCTAACTCCTGACCGTTGTGGCCTTCCCACCCATCTGTCCGACCTCACACACAACTGTTTTGGCCCTCCCACTTGCCTGCCTGACTGCCGCAACTTCCTGCTCTTGGGGAACGGTGCACTTCTGAAAATCTTGTACTCACCCACCACTCATCCTACCGCACACTCAAGCTGCCTTGCACAGCCTGATCCTGGTGAATGGAGTGAGGATCATCAGCCGAGTTAAGTGGCAGTTGAGAGAGAGAGCGAGAGGACATTTTGTACAGTGTGCCCCAAGGCCCAAGAGAGCTGTCAACTAAACCATTGAGGAGAAAAGGTGGGAGGATAGGAATTTCAATAGTCTTAATTATTGCTGCTGCATTGAGAAGAAAGAGGTGAGAAGGGAGGAAAGAAGAGGTGAGAAGAAGGAGGAGAGAAGAAGTGAGAAGATGGAGAAAAGGAGTTGGAAGAAGGACGAGAATAAAGGTGAGAAGAAGGAGGAAAGAAGCGGCAAGAAGAGGAACTGAGCTACCGTAAAAAGGTAAGAAAAGGCAAGAAAAAGCATTTGATCTGCTGAAGCTAGAAGACAGAGGAGAGAGCAACTGAGCTGCTGTGGTGAGGTGAGAAAAGGCAGGAAAGAGCAATTGACCTTCCAAAGTAAGAAGAGGGAGGAGAGAGCAACTGAGCTCCAAAGTGAAAAGGAGGAAATAGCAATTAAACTGCCAAGGTGATGTGAGAAAAGACTGGAGAGGGCAATTGACCTCCCTAAGTGAGAAAAGGAATGAGAGAGCATTTGAACACTGATGTGAGAAGAGAGAAGAGAAAACAGTTGTGCTACCAAGATGAGAAAAGGGAAGAGAGAGCAGTTGTGCTATTGAGGTGTGAAAAGGGAGGTGAGAGCAATTGAACTGCCAAGGTGAGGGGAAAAGAGGCAAGAGAGACCTGCCGATGTGAGAAGGAAGAAAAAGCCACAACCCCAGTTAGTACAGAACGTGGAATCTGGTTTACCCCTACCCAATGAACCCACAATATCTACCTGAGATCACATACTGATTAAACCTTTTAAGATGCCACCACCACATGAAATCTCAACTTGAGAACACCACCTGATTTAACCAACAGCAAATCATAGTTTCCACCTGAACAAAAACACCACCAGAAGAGAGCACCCAAGAATACAACAACATAATGACACCACTATATACCCTACCACTTGAAACCATCTCATCTCATCTACTCCAGTTTCTCCCACCATCTATCCCCCACTGGTTAATATGTTGTACTGGAAGACCCCCTGAGGAAACAGCTTTGTTTCATCTCTAAGACTTCACTGTCTATCATGGATTAAAAAATCAAAATAGATCCAATAACAGGTAATGGAAAGAACGTGTTGTGTTCCGTGGCCACGGACAACTGAGGTCGCGCCCCCCTACCTGACCGTGACGGCGACTCGCCGCGGCAGCATCGGGAGAGAAGCCTATGGTCCGGTGCCCGTTGTTCCTGCACACCTGCGCAGGCCTCCGGGTTGACCGCTGGGCTGGGAGCCATTCCTGCTCCTCCCGCAAGGCATCAGGCAGCTTCTCCGCAGCCGAAATCCAAGATGGCCGCCACCATAATAGGCATGAGGCCGCGCCTCCTCACCAGATTTAAAGAGACCTGGTCCCTTTAACTACCTACAGCTGTTTCCAATGAGCCAGAGCAGAGGAAGTATAAAAGGAGGCTTCCTCTGCTCATTCCTTGACATGGCAACATCCTTCAAGCGTTGTTTGAGTCTACTTGCTTGCTTCAGTGAGTCTTCTTGTGCTTTGGATCCTTGCTTCTTGGTTCCTGTCTCATCTTAGTGATTCCTGGTTCCTGACTTCGGATTGGCAAGCGGTGATTACTGGTGTGTGACTTCAGACTAGCAAGTGGTGATTCCTGGTGTGTGACTTCAGACTGGCAAGCGGCGATCCCTTGGTGTGTGACAACGGACTGGTAAGCGACGACCCTCTGGCACTTGACCTCGGACTTTTCTGGACCATCGTATCCAAGGGCCCACCTAAGTCCCAGTGGCCTGGGTCCCTACGGGCTCCTCCCAGGGGGACCGTGGGCTTCCAGGGGTGAAGCTCCAGTTAGCCCTTGCACCGACCTCACGACTCCTTGACCTCTCAAAGGTCCACTTAAGTCCCAGTGGCCCGGGTCCCTACAGGCTCCTCCCAGGGGGACCGCGGGCTTCCAGTGGCGAAGACTCAGTTGCCTCCCTGATGTCACGACTCCTCGTCTGCCTCCGCAGCCACCTCAGTCTCCAGTGCTGAGGGTCAGCCAGTTGCATCTTCTGTTTTGCCTCGCCACCCGACGGGAGAACCTACGGATCCACCTCCTAAGGCATACCATCCTCCCATCGGCCCAAGGGTTCACAAGCCTGAGCATAACAGATTGCCAAGTCCATGAACCCGGCGGAGGCATCCGCCCACCAGGCCATTCCGGAAATGGCCCTGCGTCTGGACCAGCAGAAGACCCTGGACACCCTTGTCTCTGCAGTGGAGGGCCTGAACCAGCACTTCGAGGCATTAGGGCCCTAGAACCCCACTCTGCCGTCCCCGGCTGTGGTTTCCAGGGGCCATCCAGAAATCCGCCTGCTTACACCCTCGCGCTTCTCAGGGGAACCCCGGGCCTGCAGGGGTTTTATTAACCAGTGCAACATGCACTTCCACCTGCAGTCGGCCCTCTTTCCCGATGATGCTACCAAGACCACCTTCATTCTCTCTCTCCTCGAAGGGAAGGCCCTAGAATGGGCTTCCCGCCTATGGGAACGGGATGATCCCATTCTGAGCAATCTGAGGGCGCTGGATAAAAATTGTACATATAAAATGCTTGTTCATGCTAAGCAAAATATGTTTCTTGGTCATAGAGTAGGAAGCAAGAAGTGGTCACTTTAGACGTCACCTTTATGTTCAGATTTCTTTTTAAATATAAAATTAAATTGGAGGGTAATAAATAACTGTTTTATGAGCTAGACAGCAAGTTTACTTACCTATAAACAGGGTTATCTATAGACAACAGGATAGATTCAGTATTGTGAATGAGTGATATCATCAGACAGTGCAGACACAGACCCAGCTCTCAGAGCTTAGCAAAGAATTTAGGGATATGAAGTAATTTTTAATTAATGGATAATCCAAACTAAATGAGGAAATTTTTATTTTGTTTCATTCATACTTAAACAAGTGGAAGGCAACTCCAAAAATAACAAAAAAATCTGTTTGTATAGTTTTTTTTAGATCACAATCAAGTGAAAGGAGCAAGCAATGTTGCAATTTTTATTCTATTCAAGTTAAACTAAACTTACTGGAGCCAGGGTGAGAAGAGACAAGGAAGGAACAGGATCAATCAAGGTCAAGCACTTTTCTAACCAGCCTATCCCAGCTCACACCTGCATAGATTTATATTGGGTTCCTCTTTTTAGTTTACATCTGAATTGAAAGCAATTTTGAGCAGTGATCATTTTGTTGTCAGTTATTTCTGTACTGGATTTCATACACAGAGGTAGTGCTTCTGAAGCTCTCTCTCTCAAAGATAAAGTTCTCCTCTGTCACTGTGAGTGTGTGAGTGAGAGAAAATTGAAATGCTGCAATATAATCAGTCTGTTCACTATAAGAGTTATATAGTAGTAATGATCAGGCAGAGGAGAGAGTGTATTATTCAGTGGTGTAGCCACAGGTGGGCCTGAGCTGGCCATGGCCCACCCACTTTAGGCTCAGGCCCACCCAACCATGGCTGTCTGACCCAGAAAAGAGCTGGAGCCCAGAGCAGCAATATTATTGCGGGATCCCATCCCCACAATGGTGAAGAAGAGGATCGGAGCTGCAGTGCTGTTGTGGGATCCCATCCCCGCGATGGCGAAGAAGAGGGCAAGAGCAGGAAGACCATCATGGGATCCCACCCCCATGATTGCAAAGAGGAGGGCCAGAGTTGCAATGCCATCATGGAATCCCATCCTCATGACAGCGAAGAGGAGGGCCAGAGCAGCAAGTCAGTCACAAGGTCCCATCCCCTCGACAGTGAAATTTATGGCTGGAGCACCAATTCTGGAGCAGGATCCCATTCCTGTGGCAATGGAAGTAGGAGTTTGCCTGTGCCTAATGAAAAGGCCCTGCGTGTGTGTAGGTGAGAATGGGAGCCTGGGCATGTGAGACTCAGAGCCTGAACGAGCATCTTTCTGTGGATAAAAATGGGAATCAGGGTGTGCATCTGTGTGTGTGAGATTGGGAGCAGGGGGAGGGGTTGAGAGAGTAAGAGCTTGTGTGTTTTTAGAGAATGTGAGAGTGAGAGCTTGTGTGTGGGGGAGGAGAGTATATGAGAGTGAGAACTTGTGTTTGTGCTAAAGCATGTAAGAATGAGAGCTTGTGTGTGTCTGTATGGTAGATCATGTTAGAGAGAGAGCTTGTGTGTGTGTGACAGGTGACAGGTGTGGGTTATCGTCACCTGTATATGGTTTTTAGACTGTCTATGTTTTTCCAGACTGCCCCTGCTTTGTTGTTACTTGGTTGTTACTTTGTTTCTAACAGTGCCTTCTTGTGCCTCTAGATTTATGTTTATAAATGTTATCTTTGTGTCCGCCACACTGTACAATAACAGCATGTATTTTGTTTTGTAGAATTTTTGGAATTGATCCCCCTGACGCAGCCTGACGCAAAACACGGCTGTGTCGGGGCTCTGTATGATTACTTGTCTATGCTTCTTGATTTAAGTTTTGTGCACTATTGCTGTGTGCACATATTAAACTATTAATGTTTTGTTCATAGTGCTATTGTCCAGTCTAATTGTTTGCTGCAGATTAACCTGCTGTGGTTAAAAAAAAATATACTAGTGTCACCTTTCCAAATACTAGAGCAGGACTCAAAAAACTTTTTTGGAAAAGTATTGGGAATAACCAAGAATAAAAAATAACCCAGTACTCATCACCAAATCTCTTACATTATCGACGCTGCACAATTGTATGAAACAATATTGAAAATGACCATCATAATAGGCTTCCTCGTAAGGGCTTGCGCCTAATTCAACTCGGCCTTATATATAATCATAGGTCATAACTGTTCACATCTCGTAATAATCCCCACCATTGAGATGCCAAAACATTTTTTTTTAAGATTTTTCTGTTGCAATTAAAATTGTAAGTGATTGACTCTTCCTGCCATCAAAAGTACCACTTTTATGTTATAAATCATGAATTCTTCATCACTTCAACAATTCCACACTTATCTTTGAGTGCTTCAATGCTTCAGACAAAAGCCTTTGCGATATTCACAGTGCTGATGACCCGACACGGAGCCGTGTTTCGGACTGCTACTGCCTTCTGCCAGTCCTTCTTCAAGGGTGAATAATTCTGCGTCGGAACAAATATTCATACATAGTTTGGTAAAAAATCAAACAACTGAAAAACTTTTTAAGTGGACTACAGTTATATCAAGGCAAGCCATATACCAGGACATACTCACAAGTATTGCAGGACATTTTAAACAATGGCGCTCCAGCGTTTTTTCAAATCATTTCCGGAACCCTACCGGAACCCCCATTTAAATAGAGTGACTGACATGGTGGAACTCCTCCTATCCGCCAAAGCAAAGAATCAACCCCTCCCCCCCAATTCATATCAGGGTATACCATTCAATGGAGGCGTTGAGACCTGCCGAGGTGACGGTGTTCAATCTAAATATCCACTGTTGTTCTTTGATGTTGAGAACTTTATTGATATCTCCGCCACGAGGATGAAGTTGAATTTTTTCTAAAATTCTCCAACGCAATGTATCAAATGTGTGCTGAAATTCTTTACAATGCATTGCCAAAGGAGCTGTCAGTTTCTCCGTGGTGATACAGCTTCTATGCTCAATTAAGCGTGTGCGAACCATCCTTTTTGTTCTGCCAACATAGCAGAGTCTGCAAGGGCATTCGATGAGATAGACAACGTGTGTAGAACGACAATCAGTATATTGATGTGCGATATGCTTAATAGAGATGTGAATCTTGTCCTCGATCATCTTAACGATCGATTTCGGCTGGGAGGGGGAGGGAATCGTATTGTTGCCGTTTGTGTGTGTAAAGTATCGTCATAATCGTTAAAATCGTGAGCTGGCACACTAAAACCCCCTAAAACCCACCCCCGACCCTTTAAATTAAATCCCCCCCCCAAATGCCTTAAATTACCTGGTGGTCCAGCGGCACACTAAAACCCCCTAAAACCCACCCCCGACCCTTTAAATTAAATCCCCCACCCTCCCGAACCCCCCCCCCCAAATGCATTAAATTACCTGGGAGTCCTCCGTAGCGGCGGTCCGTGGCTAAATCGGGGGAAGGGGGAGAGCACGAAAACCGGCCATTTTGAAAACCGGCCATTTTGAAAAATGGCGCCGGCTGAAGACCTCACGATCTAGTGTGCCGGTTTTCGTGCTCTCCCCCTTCCTCCGATTTAGCCACGGACCGCCGCTACGGAGGACTCCCAGGTAATTTAATGCATTTGGGGGGGGGGGTTCGGGAGGGTGGGGGATTTAATTTAAAGGGTCGGGGGTGGGTTTTAGGGGGTTTTAGTGTGCCGGTTTTCCTGCCCTCCCCCTTCCCCCAATTTACAATTTTTTGACGATAAATCGGGGGAATTGGTATTGTATCGTGGCCCTAACGATTTTTGACGATTTAAAATATATCGGACGATATTTTAAATCGTCAAAAAACGATTCACATCCCTAATGCTTAAACCCTTTGGCATCAGTCCAGGTTTCACCGGTAATAACTTTGGGTACACACCGAACATCCGGTGCACGGCCAAGTGCCGTATGGTGAAATATCCTCAGATGGTTCGTGTAGAAAAGAATGCATCACTGTATCTCCAACATTACGCCCACAACTGTAGGCAACAATAGGACAAATTTCAAAAAGATTATTATGTGGTCTCAAAACAGCCTAATGTCGTCTTATTGATCGCGCTATGACTCCCGCTCTATCAGAAAACAGAATTGTACAAACTAAAGGAGCTTTTTTGTCACTAGATTTATCTAATAATAGCCAGCAACGTTCTACATTAAAAGCTCTTTTCCACGCTTTCTTAATATATTGACTCGGGTAACCACGCTGTAAAAGTCTCTTTGCCAATATTTCCGCTTGTATCTGAAACTGATCTTTGGTGCTGCATAATCGTTTGAGCCTTAAAAATTGTCCAATCGGTAAGTTCTTAAGCAAGTGATAAGGGTGGAAGCTAGAAAAATGCAGAAGGGTATTTCATTTGCAAGGTTTGCGATAAATGGTAGTGGCTAACTTGTTTTCATCCTTTTGAATATGGATGTCTAGAAAATCAATATAAACATCATGATAAGTCATTGTGAACTGTAAATTATTATCTAATGTATTGATCCATTGGTGAAACTGAATCAGTGTTTCTTGATTACTATGCCATAAAAAGAACACATCATCAATGTATCTAGTCCAGTGCGTTATATTTTGAAATTCCACAGCATTGTACAAAAGCAATTCCTCAAACTGTGCTACGTACAGATTTGCTAAACTGGGGGCTATAGTGGCCCCCATTGCAGTTCCATGTATCTGCTTATACCACAATTGTTGAAACATGAAAAAATTATTACACAAAGCTATCTCTGTCAATTGCATAAGAAATGTAGTGGGAATGCGGTGTGGCCGAACACGTTTATCTAAGGTTGTCTCAATGATATTAAGAGCCTCCCGCTGAGGGATGCTCATGTACAATGCCTGAATATCCATTGTAACTAATATTGCGTCTTGCACGTTGTCCATTTCATCCAATTTCACAAGCATGTGTTTGGTATCCTTACAAAAAGATCTAGATTGGGACACAAAAGGCTGTAACACAACGTCAACAAATGTAGATAGGAGCTCCAGTAAGGATCCAATAGTGATCACTATTGGACGTCCAGGAGGGTCCACTGCGTCTTTATGGACTTTTGGGACCATATAAATCGTGGGAGCCATAGGATGTTCAACGCACAAATAACGTGCTTCTCTCGGGGTTAAACAGCCCAGATTCCCATTCTAGGTTTCTTTCCCTTCCAATAGATGCAGGCCAAGTCTACAGTATAGCTCTCTGTTACTTCAAATATGGCACCAACTCCAAATAAACCTAAAATCCTCTTCTTTTATCAGGTTTTGAACTATATATTGAAGTTGGTGATATGAGATAGCATTTTTGAGGTATTACATGTTCATGGTAAGGGTGAGGAAAGGCCTTGTTCTTTGTGATGTACCTAAGCCCCTCCTTTAAATCCTTGAGACCCTCTTGTATTATACTAACTTTATATCTACTCAGATCATTGGTCCCCAAGCTCAGTATAATGTTCATAACAGAATTCTTTTTTTTTCACCTGAAACAATAAACCACTACCAAAGCATCACCTCAAGTTACTAGATAACCCTCCTATAGTGATATAAATAGTTGATTAATATGCGAGCCTCATGGGGGACTTTGTCAAATGCCTTCTGAAAATCCAAATACACTACATCTACCAGTCTCACCCAAAACAAAGAAATGCCTGACTGGGCACTTAATAAGTTGCAAAGTGAAAATATTGCAGTGCAATAAATTTAAGACACATTGCAGTAAAATATCTATGCAAAGACTAAAACAGAACATGTTGCAGTAACTCAAAAATTACCCTAACCATGCCCCCTTTTTTTTATCACAGGCATTATTCATGCAAAATTTATAGCATTTTGATGAATCTAGGCCATTATTGGTAAGCTAAACATAAGTAACTAGATGTGCACATTCTGGTAAAGGCTAGGTGCACTTTTTACATTCAGACATTACATCAAATTTTCAAAGGAAATGTATGTGCATAAGTTTGCTTTAAAGATTTGTGTGTAATTGCTTGGCACATACACAATGTTACATCTCCTCATCGGAGGGTGTACCTTGTGTGGATAAACTTATGCACTTGGAGGTTAACTTTCAGACAATTACATGCAGTGGCATATACATGTGTAAATGTTAGGGATGTGAATCGTTTTTGAACGATTAAAATTATTGTCAGATAATTTTAGAATCGTTCTAAATCATTAGAGTGCACGATACAATACAAATGCCCCCGATTTATCATCAGGGGCATTTGTATTGTATTGTTAAATAGGGCACGGGAATTATTTGGGGGAGGGCGGGAAAACCAGCACACCAAAACAACCCCTAAACCCACCCGACCCTTTTAAAACCAATTCCTTACCCTCCCCCACCGTCCCGAACCCCCCCAAAATGTTAAGTTACCTGGTGGTCCAGTGGGGGGGGGGGGGGGGGGTCCCGGCGTGATCTCCCGCTCTCGGGTCATCGGCGCCATTTTGGCTACCACTGATAAAAATGGTGCCGATGGCCCGATAAAAAACCCACTCCCGACCCTTTACAAATTACCCCTTTGCTTCTCCCACCCTCCCGACCCCCCCCAAAAATCTTTTACATGTACCTGGTGGTCTAGTGGGGGATCCTGGAGCCATCCCTTCAATCATACCCTCGGTGCCGGTGCCAGTGCTGGAGGTTTCAAAATGGCGCCGATCGCCTTTGCCCTTACTATGTCACAGGGAGCGACCGTCGCTCCCTGTGACAAAGTGAGGGCAAAGGCGATCGACTGCCAGTATCGCTCCCTGTGACATAGTGAGGGCAAAGGCGATTGGCGCCATTTTGAAACCTCCAGCACCGGCACCAGCACCAAGTGTATGATTGAAGGGATGGCTCCCGGACCCCCCGCTAGACCACCAGGTACATGTAAAAGGTTTTTAGGGGGGTCGGGAGGGTGGGAGAAGCAAAGGGGTAATTTGTAAAGGGTCGGGGTGGTTTTTTTTTTTATCGGGCCATCGGCGCCATTTTTATCAGTGGTAGCCAAAATGGCACCGATGGCCCGAGAGCGGGAGATCGTGCCAGGACCCCGCCCCCCCAACTGGACCACCAGGTAATTTAACATTTTGGGGGGGGGGTTCGGGAGGGTGGGAGAGCAAAGGGGTCATTTGTAAAGGGTCGGGGTGGGTTTTTTTTAATCTGCTCAGGCCTCACTAAAAAATTAACAATGTGAATTGGAATCGGAACCGATTCCAATTCACATCTCTAACGATCAGATTTTTTTCTCCCACCATCCAAACCTGATCGTTAAAATGATCGGGCACACGATTCACATCTCTAGTAAATGTCCACACACAGATTTGGAATAGTATTTTGTAAGCCATGCGTATCAGATATGCACAATTACAAAATATGGATATCTATATTCTGCAACATACATGTGTATGTATGCTTACATGCGAATACATACCATGCCTTGGAAGCTCATACTTTTACTACCTATTTTAAAAATATACAGACAATGGGCCTGATTTACAACAACATTTACATTCTTTAAACTGTGTTTTACACATGCAAATGAACTTTACCCTTGTATGAAGACTTTTGAAAATTGCTACAATATATGCCGTTGAATTGTCCATAGGATATTCACATGTAAGTGCACTTTTTCGAGCGTAAATGGCTTTTCAAACTTGCTATGATAGTATCTTACATTTACACATGTAACTCGTTTGAAAACTTACCTGATATATTTTATGGGCAAAAATAAAGAAGGTCTTGCATAAATTGGGATTTACGTGCTTATTTTAAAACATAAGCACGTAATTAAAATTCCAGTTTTATTAATTATTCCACCAGTTCACTCAGTCATTCTCAAATCATTGAAAGTCTCCTAGTTCTTCAGCCTGAACTCCCCACATTTCGCCCAGACCTCCCACCCAAACCATAATAAACACATTTAATATCACCTATGCAGGATAATTAGCAAGTGTGAAATTATGTGATTAAATTGGCAAATCTAATGTGTCTTTTAAAATAACAATTTTCATGTGTAAATGTCGGCCCCACCCTGGAGCACTCCAAGACCATCCATTTTTTGCACGTATATAAATATATGTGTGTGGGTGTGTGTGTGAAAGGAGAAATATGCACTTAGGTATGATGTTTATAAAGTAGCCTGTTCGTGAGTAGATACCACTTACATGCATATATTCTCATTTTTACACACGCAACTCTTTGAAAAGTCACCCCATGCTTTTTACATTAAAACATATATACATATAAGTGCCAACTATACTCCCCCTTCCTGCCTTTCCCTACTTTACATAAAAGCATGTGCATAAGCAGGTTATGCACTAAAAGATGAATTTCAAAAGCTGGACCCACACACATTCTATTAAAGCTTATACTTCTCCTGGAAGGGTAAGAGGAAAAAGTATTTCCTATACCTGCACTTTTCCTGGTTCTCTTAGGCGAAAAATCAACTAACACTCTTTTCCATATATTGTTACTGTACACAGCAAAATGGAAACTGCAAGGCTAGCGAAATGGAAGGCCAGCCAATTACAAATCTGCTTTTATGACTTAGTCATGATATGTAGTGTAAGCTCCATATTTGAGTTTGCCCTTGCTTTCTGATCCTGCCTTCATGCAGTCTACCTCCCCTATCTCCCTTTCCTCACCTAACCCGTTCTTCACAATTTACCACCTTTGTTGAGGAATGAGGTGTGGATCATGCCTTAAATTTGAAATGACCTCTTTTTCTTTTATTTAAAGCAAAGATGATATCTCAAAGATGGCAATTTATTTTAGCAGCAAGTTTTCTGAACTGAAGTAAAAAGTGAGTGACCTATTAAGAATAGCTTTGACCTTTTCTGGTTGACCCAGAATAACTGGAAAAATTGCTTTTTCCTTGAAACTTACTTAAAATCTCTTTCAGCTGAATGTATAGTGCCATGCCATCCTTTAGTATCAAGCAGAATAGATAGCTATTGAATAGTGTTTCTCAAAATTATTCCAATTTCCTATGCTTAGAATCTGATATTAATTACTATGGGACTGATCTATGTATTCAGAAGAAAATGTGAACTTCAATTATCATTCTATTACATGTGAGAATTTTATAATAAGATTTAGTACTGATTCTTTACCATTTTTATTTTGACAGGAGGCAATCAATAAAGATGTTTAAGTGGTGGTCAAGTGTTTTGTTTCTTGGAAGCATATTTATGGGATTAGAAGGAAAGCCAGCCAAGGATGGTTATGGCCTGAAGCCCTATCAACCTCTTATAAGACTCCGGCATAAGGTATTCTTCATTTTCTTAATGTAATTTGCTTTATATTTAACTCACTTGTTTGTTAATACCAGTTACACTAGCCAAACTAAGTAAACCTCATTAAAAATGTTTTTAGGGATGTTTTATTTAATAGTTAAGTTTTGTATATGTAACCTGGACCAAGGTTATCTAGTGAGGATAACTTTCATCAACTATACACAGTGGCATGTATGACGTATATTGCCGCACGCAGATTTATCATAGTATTTTATAGCCCATGCATTTCACATATGCACGTATTATAAAACATGCATTTCTTTACTATAGCATATATATATATATGTAGGCTTGCACACTAATACATGCAATGCATTGAAACCATGTATTTCTTTACGCACAGAATTAAAGTAGGACTTATGAAAGTCTCGATTTATACACATATGTCAGCAAATTGTAACACATTCATGCTTATATGAAATTACCAGTTTTAAGTGGTTATTGAGATCCTTTTGGTTCTCTCCCCCATTCACAAGACTTCCCACCCAGTCAATAATACACTATAAACATGTTCTTTTTCTTTTTTATTCATAAACTAATTACAATAAGTGTCATTAAGAAGTAGACAAAAATGCACAAAAAGAAATAAAAAAAAAATAGGAAAATTAAAACATTTTGTATCCCCGTATACAGACCACCATAGGGAAAGCATTATGATAAAGAAAAAAAATAAACAAACAAGCCTAGAAAAATTCAGGCATAATGTAAATCCTCACATTACAATCATGGACTAAACTGATTTATCCTGAAGAAATCTTTCAAGCTGCTCAGGGTCATAAAAGATAAATTTAGTATCAGCTAATTTCCAGGGGTCTCTCAGTAAGCAGGAATCCCAGCTGTCTCTTCTGGAGAAACAATTTACGTCTCATTTGAGTAAATTGTCACATCTGAAAACACAGCCAATTTGTAACCACCAAAAGATCTGTCTTTTAATTTTAAAAATATCTTTAATGTCTGTTGATGATTGGACTTCAAAGCAAAGGAAACAATTATTGTCAAGCTGGAGGTGGCAACTTCCTCTTGCGATTCACATTCAGATGTCAGACAATCAATTCCCACAACTACTGAACTAAATGAAGCTGCGGGAACAGAAACAGACACCCTAGAATTTTCTATTGGTAGATAATAGACTTTAGTTATTTCTGGAATCTCAACAGGAGGAATCTTAAGCAACTCTAAATAAAACTTCATTAACATATCTTTAGAAGTTATTGAGGAAGAAAAAGGAACATAGATAAAACGCAAATTGAACATCCTGGAAATTCTTCCTGTTCACCATCTTATAATGCAAAATTTCATTATCTTTAATTCATGCCAAAAAGGAATTTTGTAAGGTCAGGACTTGTTCTTCTAAAGTTCCTATTTTATTCTGCATATTCTGAAGTTGTTGTGAATGAATATTTACTTGAACATGAAATTGTTCAAAAGATGACATAAATTTTTCAATCCTTACTGAAAGAGATTTCTCCAAGGTAGTCACTGTAGTCCAAATCATCTCCAAAGTAAAAGGGAAAAGCTTAACTGTGATAGGAATAGATGTTTCTGAAGATCCAGAGGCAGTCTGTAAAGAAACAGCCTCAGGAACCAAATTCCTATCCTGGTACCAGCCTATAATATAGAATTTGGGGCTTTATTAGCCACAAGATCCTGACCCACCAGAGTTGTAGGCCTTCCCTGTATTATAGATGGTGGAGACCTAATATCAGGGCTGAGTGATGACTCTAATTCATAGTGAACAGAAGGTAACTCAAATTCTTCTCTCCCTGATTGTAAATTACTGGAAAAAAAAAATCCAATCTTGTTTGGAGAGTTGAAGGAGTCTCTGCACTAGCTGGAAAAGCATCTATGATTCCCTTCCTCTTTTTCTTCATTCCAGCAGAATACAAGTGCTGAAGAAAATGAACCCAGGAGCTTGCCCCTTTGATGTGAAGCTTTGGCGTGCTGGTGCTTGCGCGCCATAGGGGCGCAGCTCTTATGCTGACCTAGTGCACAAAGAGATCTCACTTATGCTCCAGCCCCTTATTGGTCTCAGCAGCATCTCTTCATCTACAGAGCTTTCCTTTCTATCCAGCCACTGGAGTGCAGCTCTTACGCTGTTTTGGGGTGCAAAGAGATGATCTCACTCACTGCTGCAGCTTTGCATTGGTCTCGCTAGTGCCTCTTCACCTCCAGAGCTTCCCTTAAACATTTTAATATCACTTACGCAGGATAATTAGCAGAAGTAAAATTACACAAGTTGCCAAATGTACATGCATTTCTTTTAAAATAGCAAATTATGTGTAGAGCTGTTGGTCCTGCCTCAAAACGCTGGTAGATCACCCCCTTTTTATTAGCATATATGTGGTTGTGAAAGTAAAAACACACATTTTCAACTTTTATAAAATACTGATTATGCAAGTAGAGACTACTTACACATGTGTATACTAATTTTTACATGTGTAACATTTTAAAAATTCATCCCAAGTCTCTTTCTTTCTCTCTATCTGTTGCAATGCGGCTATGGCCAGAGCCATGAGCCGCCTCTCACCTTCATCGCCGTTTCGACAGGGCCGCAGCCTGACTTCGCGGCCCAGTAGGCCACATCCCCGGACTTTCCTGGCAGCAGGAGCCACCGCCGCTCTGCAGCCTGGAGGCCGCAAAAGCCTTGGATCCTTGTGGCTGGGGCCGCCATCTTGCCGGCACGGCAGGAGCCATGCCAGGTCTTTCCAACGTGGCCTGGAGGCCGCTGAAGCTGGGACCTGTCTGGCTGTGCCGCCCCGGATCTCTCCTGCATGGCTGAGGCTGCCGCCGATGTTGGGGCCTACCCTGAGGCCAAGCTCTCTGCTCTCATTCCTCTCCGCACAGCGGCAAGCATGGCCGCTGTCCAGGGTCCTGCCCCTTTCCTCTTAGGGGCAGACCCACGGCTTCTTCCTGGGTTTAAAGGCACAGCATAGGTAGGGTCCCCCTGGCCCCACCTGATGACATCACCTGGGAGTTTACCTAGCTGGCCTACTTAAGGACTCTTCGCTCAGTCTGTCTTTGCCTTGGCAAGGGATCAGTCCTCCCTAGGACTTCTCTGGCTTGTTCCTGTCTGGCTTCCTTGATGTCTTTGTATCCTGATTCTGTTGATATCCACAGTATCCTGATGTTCCACTCCTGATGTTCCACACCTGATGACCCAGGACCAGAGTACCCTTGCCTCTGGAGGTTCATGTTTTTATTGTTGAGGTTCTGTCCCTCAAGTTCTCCTGTTCTAACCTCAGAGGTTCCTGGGGTTTGCTCAACCCTTCCTTGTGTCTCGTCCTGAGCATGTCTGCTCCCCTTGTGGTCCGCAACCAGCCTTCGGGCTGTGTAGGGAGCCCGGAGGACAGTGTGGTCAGTGACCAGCTTTTGGGCTGTGTAGGGTGCCTGAGGGACTGTGCTCGCCCGTCTCATCTGTTCCAAGTTCCAAGACCCATTTCGACTGTTCCAAGTTCCAAGACCTTGTCTCGTCTGTTCCAAATTCCAAGACCTCATCTCGTCTGTTCCAAATTCCAAGGTCTCATCTGTTCCAAGGTCTTCAGTTATTCCTGACCTCTGTCCGGCCTGCCACCTCTGCTGCTCCCTGCGGCAGGTCCGAAAGGGCTGGGAACGGTCGGAGGATCATTCAGAGACCACCATAGCATTGTTGGTCTTTCCGGGGCATGCAGGTACGGTGGAGGCTCCGGTCCTCCAGATTCCTCGTGTCCACTCAGAGGGATAGTCTCACTGCAGGGGCACACATCTCGTCTCGTGCTAAGGAGCACCCTCTGGCACTCCCGTCCACCGAGCGCAACACTATCTGCTCTGAATAAAAGACCTCTATTTTAGTTGGCAGAATGAGGAAAAACATCTGAGACCCAAGGCATTATATATACTCTAAGAGCCAATAAACAATCAGTACTACAGGATGTTGTTCCAATATAACTTTACTGGTTTAGTAGTTTAACATGAAAGATTATAACACCTGGTAAAGTTCCTCTGGTTTTCTTCAAAATACAACTAAAAGCAGTACATCTGTGAATCTATGGTCCCTATATCTCCCCTTCATGATCTCTTCTGTCTATCTGAATGGACTGAGAAGATGCCGTAGACAAAACTGAAAAGGGCCCTCCTATCCCATAAAGATTTCCTTGGAAATACATTGGCTGCACCCTTTGATCATGAATACCTTAGTTCTTTCCTGTCCTTTCTCATGCACCTTTTAGGCACTTCTGCAGCTCTTTGCTCTAACGCATAAATTTTAAAAGGGCCCCACAGGGGTTCAAGTGCACGCGGTTCCCAGCGTGTGTACATAGACAAGCCGATTCACACGCAGAAGGGGGGGCTTTTTTACACATGTGTGCCTACACAATTGGCCCTTTCCACAGTTCCCTAACCCCCTAACTACCCTTCCTCCCTTTTCCCCTTGCCACCCCAACCCCTAATTCCGACCTCACTAATCTAATTATTTTTGTTTTTTTACTTACTTCCTCTTCCAGAGCTGAAGTAAGTAGTCAGAAAGGCAGGCAGCAAACACCAGGAAGGGACTGGGAGGGAACTTCCATAGCTCCCTACCGATACTCCCTCCTTCTTCCCCTCTCTTCTTCACCCCCTAAACCCTTTTGCTCACCTTTTCTTTTTTTTAGTTTTTTGCTTGCTGCTCCATTGGATCAGAAGCAACTTGCATGCACCGGCTGACTGCCAATGCGCACTTCCCCGGCACAGTGGCAAATGGCCGCTGTACCAGCTGCCTCCAGCCCCGACCCCCCGGACCATCCCCCCCCCCCACCCTCTGGACCGCCCCTTTGCTTGGGCCTGGCACTTCTGCACGTAACAGGAGTTATGCGCATGTTGGGCACCTTTGAAAATGCGCATGGCACGCACAAGGCCCAGCCATGCACGTTACCCTGTTTTTTACTCATGTGGCATTTAAAATTTCAGCCAATAGTGAATACACTAATACATTTAAAGGACCCTAATTGTATGCATTCCTACTACATAGCAACCTAAAACCTAACTAGGAATTGAACAAATTAAGATGAAGGCAGAGTCCAGCAGCAAGAGGGGGGCCTCCAAGTCTTTTGCATCAAGTGTCACATGTTTGATTTTTTACTTGCTGGTAAGAAATTGTACATGTGCATCCGATGCAAAGAACTCCTGTCTCTCAGAGAACAAGTCTGATCTCTGGAGGCTAGAGTGGCAGACCCGGAGGAGCTGAAGCAGACAGAGAGGTATATAGATGAGATCTTCAGGGACATAGTAGCCAACTCCAGTCTGGCAGCTCTGGTGCGACCTTAGAGGAGGAATGACTCATGATCAGAGAGCATCAACCGGGTGCAGCAGGAAATGATCATGTGGCAAGGATCTAGTCTCCAGGTGGTGCATTATCCTCTCGCACAGATGATATGCTCCCAGGGCTACTGCCCAAGAGGGAAGGGTTAGGTCAGCTATCATGGTGAATTGATCATTAGGAATGTAGATGGCTGGGTGGCTGCCTAATTTGGTATGGTTCAGGGGAACCGAAAAAAGAATGGAATTTTTCAGAAATTTTGGAAAAATTAGTTTTTGGGGTTAGTTAGCGTGCACTAACCCGAAAATCGGGGCCCCTCGAAAAAAAAACCCCGAACCACAGGAAAAACAAAATTTCCTGCAGAAGACCCTGAAACAAAGCCGAAAAGATTAAAAAAAATGATGCACATCTCCAATCTATATAAATAAAAATGTTAAATATGGACAAAATTGCTAATTTCAGAAACCACTGAACTGATTGCTTTCAAATTTGGACACAACCTTCATTTCGCATACAGGAAGGTTCTTCTGTACTTACATTACAGATATGTCACACCTGTGACAGGTAAAATAGGTTTAAATTTTTTTCAAGAAAACAGCGACATCTGCTGGACATAAGTGCCATCTGTTACATCTTACACTAACACACGCTACACTAATCATTTTGCCAGTCCAGGTCCACGTTTCAATTCCATTTTAACACATTCGTGCAATTTTTTTGCCGGAAGATAACTATTTCCTTTACAGATAAAATACACCCACCACCCTCCACCCTCCTCACCCCCCCCCCACACATGCCAAATGTATTTACTTCCCAGGCCCTCACAACACACACAAAACCTGACGGAAGTCCGGGAGGCTCCAGCGGGGGGCCAGGACCGGTCCGGGACACATCTCCTGCACTATGGCTGTCGGCTGCCAGCAATCAACATGGCGCCAACGGCCCTTTCCCTTACTATGCCACTCGGGGACACCAATGGTGGCAGTAGCCCATGTGACATAGTAAGGGCGAGGGCCCGTCGGCACCATTTTCATGACTGGCAGCCGGCGGACCTTTGCCCTTACTATGTCAGAGGACCTACTGCTGCCATTGCTCCACCCCACTGACATAGTAAGGGCAAAGGGCCGTCGGAACCTGTTTCAGTGGTCGCAGCCAATGGACCAATGCCAATACATCGCTCCCGGACTGCTCCTGAATGCCCGCTCCACCGACTGACATTTTTATCAGGTCTTGGGTCTGGAGGGTGGGGGTGGTAATGAATTTATTGCGAACATCTTGGGGAGGGGTCACAAGGGGGGGCAGGTTTCATTCATTCAGCAAATCTGGGGGGGCAGGGGGTGGGCTACTGTTTTTCACGGGGCTGGGGGGGCAGGAGAGTGTGGGGTGGTTAGTTTAAGAGAAATTTTCTCATAGGGTTGTTTTTTGGGGGAAGGGGGAGGTTCACACACAAATACATACACTAAACTTGCACGATCTCGGGAACGCACCAAAATAGCCCTTCCCAGACCACAAAACAAATTTGGAAGTGCAAATTTGGTTAGGCACTCCCCTATTTGGCTACATAACGCGCACAGACACCCAGGGACAGACCACATGTAGCACTAACAATTTTAATTTCTCAGGTCTTGGGAGGGGGCAGGAGGGTGGGGGGTTATTATTTGATTTAAAGGGTTGGGATTGGGTTTTTTTTGGGGGGGTGGGGGGTTCCCACAGAAATAGAAAGGCAAAGGTTTTCTGATCTGAAGGGTAGGCAGTAGGCAGGGGGAGGTGACAGTGAGGGGAGGGAGAATGAGGGGGGAGGTGAGTGTCAGGGGAGGGAGAATGAGAGGAGAGGTGAGTGTGAGGGGAGAGAGTTGGAGTGGGGACAGGGGAGGGAAGGGAGGGTGAGTGACCAAGGGGGAGGAGGATGAGTGACTGAGGTAAATGAGCAAGGGGAAGGGGGAGGGAGGGTGAAGAACCTGACTCTGCCACTGCAACGTGTGGCCGGGTACCGCTAGTTACTAATATAAGTAAATTGCTTGGTAGCCTAGATGCCATGGATCATTTGGTCTTTTTCTGCCATCATTACTATGTTACTATGCTTTGTTACTATGTTAGTCCTTCTTGATTACTGATGAAGCACTAGGCCAATGCCAACTAGTAAATATACTGACCCACGGTTCAGACCATACAATAAAGACGTACAATCCATCTGACCATAATGGGCTGAACATTGCTTGATAAAATTCAACCTGCAGCCACAGTCATCAAGAAAAGTCAAATCTACAAAACCAATCCTTCTCGCCAGACCAACTGCACAAATAATCCAGAGGCTTTCCTGGCTACTCTTCAGAAACAAACTCTCAACACCACCCCTACCTCATCTGATCATGAGGTAGAAAACTGGAACAAGAATCTTAGCAAAACCTTCAATGAACTTGCCCCAATGAAAATCTGCCACATCAAGAACCCAAAACCTACTCTGATTCACTCCAGAACTAATGACTCTAAAATCAGCTGGGAGGTGACTTAATGGGAGGTGAAAATGGTAGAAATCAGGCATTCGGCCCAACAGAAAAAACTGCAGGGAATGGCAATCACTCAACTGCAGAGTGGTGATAGATGCAAAAAAAGCATACTACACAAAGACAATTAACCAAACTAAAATCTTGGGCAAAAAAAAACGTTTTAAGACAGTAAACAAGCTCCTAATACCCATGATCTCCACCTCTGCTACACTGGCTTCCGAAACCCAGTGCAACAACCTTACAACATTTTTCATAGACAAAATTTCACACATCAGAGCTGAGCTGGACTCAGTCTCTGGAATCAAGCTTCCTCTGCATTCCAACCAAAGCCCCCACTCACAATCAAAGAGAGGCCTGCTCAACCACCTAGCAGACATCATGAACATCTCCTATGCTGAAGGGTACCCAACAACCTAGAAAGAGCCACAGTAAAGCCAATCCCAGTCTTGACCTACATGAGTTTAGCAACCTCCACCCATTCTCTAACATACCTTTCATAAGCAAAATCATTGAAAAGGCTGTCCTTCAGCTAACTGAATTCCTTCAGATTACAAAGGCACTTGATCCAAACCAATCTGGCATATACTCTGTCACAGTACTGAGATTGTACTAATAAGCCTAGTAGAAGAACTAAGAAACTGTACTGACCTTGGACAATCCTACCTTATTAATTCTTCTGAACCTCTTTACTTTCAACACCTTTGAACATGACATCTTAATCACATGCTTGAATAACATAGGTCTAATAGTTTCAGCACTCACATGGTTCAAATCCTTTTTTTACAACTGCTCCCAGATTGTGTCCTTGGAGTCAATGTCATCCCACACTCATCCACTCCCATGAGGAATACCATAAGGATCTGTACTCTCACCCATAATTATTAACATTTATATGATCCTCCTCTGCAAATTCATCAGAACCCACCAGATCACTCATATGCAGATGACATCCAACTGGTGAACTCTCTTGGCCCAAAGCAATTGACATCCTCAATAAATGCCTTGCAAGCATCCCCTCCTGGCTAAGACTAAACAAACTGAAGCTAAACCCACAAAAGACTGAAGTGTTGTAGATTGTTAAAGAAGATCCTACCCACCTAGACACCAAAGTAACATACAGTGGACTATTTCTCCCACTCATCCATCAAGTTCAGGCAACATATTTTACCCAAACTTCACAACAGAAACCCAAATCCGGGCAGCAACTAAAGCAGCTTTCTTCAAGCTGTATCAAGTCCAATATCTCTGGCCGTTGCTTGACAACTCAGTTTTTGTAGCAATCATCCAGATCACTGATCTCCTGACTGGATTACTGCAACTCACTATTCATAAGAATGCCCATCAGACTGAACCAGCAATAGTAACTTGTACAAAATTCTACAGTACAACTGCTGAGCAAAAAAACAAGCTTGAAAGGATCACACCCAGCCTCCTGTCTCCCTTCTCTCCATTGTACAAAATTCAAAAACCTAACTCTAGCGTACACAGACCTCACGAGATATGCACCACTCTACCTCAGCGACCATCTAACCCCCTATGTAATGATAGTGGACCCTTGTGCTATGGTGTGATTGATGCAGCCTATAAGGCAAACTTACTGAGAGATCCACAGGGTGCTCAGGATGAGGTAGTCCAAGGCTGTGCTAAGATCAGGGCAGGTAGAGGTCAGGCAGTAACCAGACTCAGGCCAAGTGTCAGGGAAGGCAGCTGTCAGAGCATAGCCAAAGTCTGTTACAGAGGTCAATGGCAGGTGGCAGGCAGATGAGTAATCCAGGTCTGAAACAGAGTTCAAAACCAGGTAGACAAATGAAGGACGGAGACAAGGCAAGACAGGAAATTGGACTGGACACGCTAGACAGGATGAGGCAGGGCAAGTCTGGACAAGGAACAAGTCTGGATCAAGGCAGGAATGAACACTGGAACAAGGCAGGATCAGGAATGCTGGAACAAGGCAGGATCTGGAACAATGGAGCAACATGAACTGCTGAGAAGTAGGAGGGCCTGTTGCTGAGACAAGGGATGAAGGGCTCAGTAGGTTTAAATAGTCTGAGGCTGATGTCTTCTGATTTCATCTATGGTGGGAAAAGTATTGGAATCGCTACTGAAGGAAAGAATAGTGAACTATCTACAAGCAGCAGAATTGCTGGACCAGAGGCAGCATGGTTTCACCAAGGGAAGGTCCTGTCAGATGAATCTGATTGACTTTTTGATTGTGTGACTAAGGAATTGGATCAAGGAAGAGCACTTGATGTCATCTACTTGGATTTTAGCGAAGCTTTTGATATGGTCCCGCACAGGAGGCTTGTGAATAAAATGAGAAGCTTGGGAGTGAGTGCCAAGGTGGTGGCCTGGATAGCAAACTGGTTGAAGGACAGAAGACAATGTGTGATGGTAAATGGAACTTACTCAGAAGAGAGAGCAGTTGTGAGTGGAGTGCCACAAGGCTCGGTGTTGGGACAGGTCCTGTTCAATATCTTTGTGAGCGACATTGTGGAAGGGATAGAAGGTAAGGTTTATCTTTTTGCGGATGACACTAAGACCTGCAACAGAGTGGAAACGCCAGAAGGAGTGGAGAGAATGAGACGGGATTTAAGGAAGCTGGAAGACTGATCGAAGATATAGCAGCTGAGATTCAATGCCAAGAAGTGCAGAGTCATGCATATGGGGTGTGGAAATCCGAAGGAAATGTATTCGATGGGGGGGGGAAGGGCTGATGTGCATGGAGTGGAGAGAGACCTTGGGGTGATAGTGTCTAATAGGGATGTGCATTTGTTTTGAATGTATGCGCAATCCGCAATGGATAGGTCCCTTTTCGTTGCATTGGTGGGTCTGCGAAACGCATGGCGAACCCCCACAAATGCAACATATCGTTATTGAATTTTTTGTGCATCTTAAGGAGCGAATATAAAAAAAACTAACTAAAACCCCCACACTCCTAACCCCCCCAAGACTTTCCAAAAGTCCCTGGTGGTCCAGCAGGGGTCCAGAAGTGATCTCCTGCACTTGGGCCATCGGCTGCCAGTATTCAAAATGGCGCCGATAGCCTTTGACCTTACTATGTCACAGGGGCTACCGGTGCCATTGGTCGGCCCCTGTCACATGGTAGGCCCAATGGATGGCCCATGATTGCACCGACAATCCATTGCTCCTACCATGTGACAGGGGCTGACCAATGGCACCGGTAGCCCCTGTGACATATTAAGGGCAAAGGGCTATTGGCGCCATTTTGATTACTGGCAGCTGACGGCCCAAGTGCAGGAGATCACTCCCGGACCCCCGATGGACCACCAGGGACTTTTGGCAAGTCTTGGGGGGGTCAGGACGGTGGGGGGGTTGTAGTTAATTAAATTTAAAGGATTGGGATGGGTTTTTTTTTGTTTTTCCAACTTTAATGGAAAACGAATAACGGATGCAACGGATTTGGGTCACGGCGCAATAAATACCGAATAGCAACAAATGTCGGCGAAACAATGTGACAAGGCGATAGCTAAAGCCAGAAGAATGCTGGGCTGCATAGAGGGCCGGATTTTATAAAGTTGCGCGAGCGCGTACCTTTGTTCTCGCACCAGGTGCGAACAAAAGTACGCTGGATTTTATAAGATACGCGCTTAGCCGCGCGTATCTTATAAAATCCGGGGTCGGTGCGCGCAAGGGGGTGCACATTTGTGCAACTTGCGCGCGCCGAGCCCGGCGCGCGCTGCCTGTTCCCTCCAAGGCCGCTCCGAAATCGGAGCGGCCTTGGAGGGAACTTTCTTTCCACCTCCCCGCACCTTCCCCTCCCTTCCTCTACCTAACCCACCCCCCCGGCCCTATCTAAACCTCCCCTTACCTTTGTTGGCAGATTTACGCCTGCTGAAAGCAGGCGTAAATCTGCGCGCGCCAGTGGGCTGCTGGCGCGCCATCACCCGACCAGGGGGCTGGTCCTGAGGCCTCTACCATGCCCCCGGGCTGGTGCCACACCCCCGGTCCTGCCCCAAACTGCCCCTGACCCCAGACACACCCCCTCCGCCCCTTTTACAAAGCCCTGGGACTTACGCGCGTCCCGGGGCTTGCGCGCGCCACCGAGCCTATGCAAAATAGGCTCGGTGCATGCAGGGGGGGTTTGGGTTAGGTTTTCGGGGGGTACGCTCATATCTTATACGTGTACCTCTTTGGAAATGTACCCCAGAGAGAGGAATATCGAGTAAGAAAAGGGAAGTTATTATCCCTGTTATGGTTATGAGGTGTTGGAGTGGATTCTTGGATACTGCGGTGATGGCCACTCCCATGGGGAGGAGCCCCGTGAGGAACCACAGTAATAGGCTAGATTCTATACATGCAAACACAGAGAAGTTGAATTTATTGTACAGCTCGATGGTAATGCCGGGGAGCGGGCAGCAGTGAAGGTAACCCAGTGAAATAGTCCAGGGGTCCTCAGCAAAGGAGAGCAGTCTCACACTTGAGTAGGATAGGCAGCTTGGCATAGCAGGGACAGGTCCCGGATGAAGATCCAGTGCGCTGAAGCTGGAGAAGAGACAGACTGACAGGGTAATTACTCACTGAGGTGGAAAGCTGTATAGTAGAAGGTCCTGGCAGGAAGAAGTTGTTCAGTGGCAGGCACCAGATTAGGGAAAGCAGGCCCTAGAGGAGCAGTATCCCAAGATAGGTACCTGAAATAGAGTAGAAGGGCCCCCATGGAGTGGGTACCCAGGTTAGTGAAGATTTACCCCGAAGGGCAGAGAAAGCTTCCTGTGGCAGCTGGGAAACGGTAGAGCAGATTAGACCGGAGGCAATCCAATCCTTGCTAACTCAGTTTGTTAGCAAATGAAGGGCAGGCTAAATACCAGGATGTGATGACGACACTCAGAGGGGACACCTCCGAGGTTCCCACCATGACGTGGATAAAGACGTGGGTGGCGTGCGCACACGCACCCTAAGGAAAATCATGGCGAACACCGTCGCTGTTGCCGTTCAAGGGACACCGGAGAGAGCGGCATGAAGACGCGGCAGCAGCCATCTTCCAAGGCTTGAGGAGAGAGAAGGAAGAAAGGTGAGGCACAGAGGTCGAAGACGTCTGAGACCGACGGATGCAACAATCCCCTTGTACAGGTCCCTGGTGAGGCCTCACCTGGAGTACTGTGCTCAGTTCTGGAGACTGTATCTCTGAAGGGACAGAGACAGGATGGAGGTGGTCCAGAGAAGGGCGACCAAAAATGTGGATGGTCTTCAGCGAATGACTTATGAGGAAAGATTGAAGAACCTAAACATGTATACCCTGGAGGAAAGGAGGAGCAGGGGTGATATGATACAGGCTTTCAGATACTTGAAAGGTTTTAATGATCCATAGTCAACGACAAACCTTTTCTATCAGAAAAAAATCAGAAGAACCAGCGGTCATGATTTAAAACTCCAGGGACTAAGACTCAAAACTAATGTCAGGAAGTATTTCTTCATGGAGAGGGTGGTAGATGCCTGGAATGCCCTTCTGGAGGAAGTGGTGAACAGCAAACCTGTGAAGGATTTCAAAGGGGCGTGGGATAAACATTGTGGATCCATAAAATCTAGAGGATGTGAATGAGGTGAAGAGGCATGGGGGTGGCTTGCGGGAATGACGGCTACTACCTGGTGATTAATAACCTTATTCAATAAACACACACACAGTTAATGTGACTCCAACGTTGCTCTATGCTTCAACGGCAAGAGAAAATATGGAAAAAAGGATTTGTATTCACAAATAAGCGGGGGAGTAGCTTGCTTGTTGCGGTGGTTACTACCTCAAACCAAATAAGCCTGATACTTCACTTGGAATACATATCCAGCACAGCTCACTGCTTCAACGGCAGGGGGAATGAAGAAAATATGATTTATATTCAACCAAGGACTGAATTGCAAAGGCTGGATAAACAAAAAAAGTGGGAGTAGCTTGCTTATTTCGGCGGTTACTACCCCGAATCAATTAAGCCGGATACTTCACTTGGAATACATATCCAGCACAGCTCACGTCTTCAACGGCGGGGAGAATGAAGAAAAGAGGATTTATATTCAGACAACAACCAACAAGGACTGAATAGCACAGGCTGGGTAAACAAAAACAAATTGAAGTAGCTTGCTTATTGCAGCAGTTTCTACCCCTAACCAATTAAGTTAGGTATTTTACTTCGATGCGGCTCCAGCACTGCTCTCTGCATCAGTGGCAGGGGGGAAGGAAATTGGAACCAAAAAGTTACCAATAAGGGCCAAGAGTAACAGATAAGTATGAGAAAAATAAGTGTGAAAGCTTGCTGGGCAGACTGGATGGGTCATTTGGTCTTCTGCCGTTGTTTCTATGTTTCTAAGTTTCTATGAGCATGCCACATCCAGTTTTCCACTGTGGAGTCTATATTATGTGTGTACATATGCGCGCGCCTAAGGGAGGCAGTGGCAGCGTAGCAATGGTGGCATGAGAGCCGTGAGGCATGTCATCTTGGGATGAGTGCATCCAGTCATGGGTCTATTCCACAGCCGGCCAAACGTTAAACCCTACCTGCCAATCCACCCCTTATGTTCACTGTCCAAACCCAACTGGTGGTCCCTAACCTAAAGAAACTATGCCTTGTTACCACCAGGAAGGAGACTATTAGACAAGCCACAGATCTTCTAGCTTTCAGAAACCTTCTGAAAACATGGCTCTTTAAATCAGCTTTTAGCCCACTTTAATACCTACAATCTGTACCTTACTGAGCACACACTCAACTTCTGCTTAAAACATTTCCATTCGGGGGATCATGTGACCTGATGAGCAGGTAGGCAGCAGGCAGACCGCACTCCTGGCTCCCCCACCGTGAATCCTCCCAAAACCGGTGCAAAAATCGCCAGATCCACACTGTGGTGGCCCCAGCAGAATTGGGTCCCTCTCAGCCGACGATTGATTCATTTTTTGGTGGCGGTGAGCCCGGAATGGCGGCAAAACCACAGCACAGAGAAAAGACAACAGGCAGGCAGACCGAAGGGAAAATGGCCGCCGGACTCCCGAGCCCCAGTGTGCCAGCAGAAAAATCGGACCTCGTGGGGGATGTTACACAGGCGGTTGTGATGGCGCTGGAACCCTGTTTCACCGATCTGGCACAAAAAATCAGTGCAGGTAATGAAACTCTACAAGAAATCAAACTTCAAGTAGTAGACACACAACAGTGTATTGCTGATGTGGAAACAGAGACTCAAAACCTATTGCAAAAGCAGGGAGTGCTGATTAAACAGGTGACTGCCTTAGAATGCAAGGTGGAGGATTTAGAGGACAGATCTAGGAGAAATAATTTGCGAATTGTGGGGATCCCAGAGACTGTTCCTGAGCAGGAATTGGCAAAAATCATGGAAACCTGGTTACTGCAGGAGCTTCGCCTCACAGAGATCATAGACAGCGTTACAGTTGAAAGGGCACACAGACTGGGGACAAAGAAAAATCGGATGCCATGAGACCTAGGGTAGTGCTGGTGAGATTCTTAAATTTTTGTCATATAACTGATATTCTCCAGGCTTTTTGGCGTAATACGCATCTGACTTATGAGAACAGCAAAATCATGATTTTTCAGGACTACTCGGTAGTGCTCTCAGCAAAAAGGCAGGAATTCTCTCCTATTTGTGCGAATCTATTCAAAAGAAAAGTAAAATTCATGTTGCAATATCCAGCCAAGCTCCGGATGGAACACAATGGAAATTGGCATAGCTTTGATTCTGTGGAAGCAGTCCAACACTTCATAACGGGAACCCTAGACTCACAGTGAACTTTCCTACCATTACATTCTCTTTCTCTCTACCTCCTATTGGTACCAGTTCATGTATATCTAACTGTTTATTCTCATTTTTTCTCATTTACTATATCCTGTTCAGATCCTGTATTTTCTAATGTACAGGGATCAAGTAACTGGAGGTTCTAACCACTGTGGTACGGTTTGGCCTATTTACCTCAGTTACCATGTTTTGGCGGGGGAGCCAGAAAGGTAGATCGGGTGATCTCTATCTCCGTTTATGGAGATAGCATGTGTGATTATACAGTTGGGTTTTTGGGGATTGGGAAGAGAAGGGGGGGTGGGGAATGGGGCAGCGCTGAAGTTTGTCTATATAGCTATCTTGTATGTTTTAAGGGACATGGATGTACGCTCATTGCACGACTACTGACACTATCATGTGCCATGACAGGCCCAGTGGTGACACCTCTAGGCTAGGAGGGGTATGCCATTTGGCTCTTCAGTTGTACTACCACTAGCACTTATGTTACCCCCCTACCTCAGGATAATGGCTGATAGGTTAAGATGTTATGAAAGTGGACCCCTGTTTCGAAGTAGATAGCTACCGTCGAAGGGCAAGGCCGCTTGGACTGAAGAGGCTTGATAGAAGACTTCACCCTGGAAGCACACAACCCCCCCAAGAGGAGCCTGTAGGGGTCCGGCCGCTGGGATTTAGGTGACTCCTCTGAAGACTGTAGGTAGGTCTGGATGCAGGCGCCTCCTGCAGGTCATTGGTTCCAGACGGCTGGCACCTCCAGCAGGTCGTAGCAGTCTGAGGACGGAGTCGTAGAAGAGTCCAAAGCCGGTCCGAGGTTCGATACACAAGCGGGGTCCGAGTCCAGTCCAGGGTCGAAGCAGGAGAAGGTTCCAACGCCGTACCAGAATCAAGCCAGGAGAAGACACGTCCACCAGTCCAGAAGTCCGAAGCCAAGAATCAATCCACGGAGCAGGGGAGCAGAGCGGGATGAAGAACGAAGAACCAGGAACACATTCAAGCAATAACTTCAATACCAAGGCAAGGACTGAATGCTCAGCCCTTGCCTTAAGTACAGGAAGCCAGGGGAGGAGCTTCAGGGGGAGCCATGACACTTCCTGTCATGGCTCCTTTAAGAATCTCCCTTAGCTGCGCGCGCGGCTCCATAGAGCAGAGGGGGAGGAGCCGGATGAATGCGGAGCCACGCTGCCGAACTCCGCAATGGCAGTGGCCGAGAGAAGGAAAAGGAAAGGGCTGCCGGCCACCGCAGGTACCCTCGACCATACCCGGCGACCCGGGTAAGCTATGTTTGTTGCGCTCGTCGGCCTGGCCTCAGTCTCGGTCAGTCGCGGCCGGCGGCCATGACACCCGGTCCCGGTCGCAGCTTGCCGCGGCTGATGCTGCTAACAGTAACCCCTCCTTTAGGCCTCCCCCTAGAAGGTTTGGGTTTACCAGGGTGTTTTGAATGAAAGTCTTTGAGCAAAGATTTGTCCAATATATTCTTTGCTGGTTCCCACGAGTTCTCCTCAGGGCCAAATCCCTCCCAAGCTAGGAGGTACTCCCAAATGGTGCCCCATCTCCGGACATCCAACACCTCACGCACTTGATAAATAATCTCATCCACTGCTTGATGGTGCACTGGCTCGGGTGGCTTCCAACTAGGCCACTTGAGTATCAGCGGTTTTAGAAGAGACACATGGAATGAGTTGTGAATTTGCAATGTAGCAGGTAACCGAAGTTGGTAGGTTACTGGACCTAATTGTCTCAGTACCGGAAAAGGTCCAATATAACGAGGAGCCAGTGTCATGGAAGGGACTCTCAGATGGATATGCCGGGTGCTGAGCCACACCTTCTCCCCGGGATGAAACTGAGGAGCCTGGCGTCGATGTAGATCAGCAAATTTCTTAGCGGAGCGGGCTGCTTTCTGTAGCATCTTTGAGTATGGACCCAAAGTTGTTTCACTTGTGTAGCTGTTAACTGAGCTGCTGGCGATGGAATCGGCAGGGGTACGGGCAAGGGCGGGCGGGGCTGATGACCGAAGACAATCTGAAAGGGGGATGCCCCCGTAGAGGTCCCAGCATGTGAATTATGGGAAAACTCCGCCCAGGAAAGAAGTGATGCCCAGTCATCTTGTCGAGAGTTGACATAAAAATGTAGAAACTGTTTCAGCATACGATTAGTACACTATGCCTGACTATTAGCCTGAGGATGGAATGCCGTAGTAAAATCCAGCAAAATCTGGAATTTCTTGCAGAGGTTGAGCCAATATTGAGCCGTAAACTGTGGACCCCAGTCCGAGGTGATGTATTGAGGCAGTCCATGTAGGCGAAAGATGTGGAGCATGAACAATTGAGCCAGTCTAGGAGCAGACGGGAGGGAGGGGAGTGGAATAAAATAAGCCATTTTTGAAAAGCGATATACCACTACCCATATCACCATGTTGCCATTAGATAGAGGAAGTTCCACTATAAAATCTGTGGAGATGTGTGTCCATGGTCTAGTGGGAATGGGTAAGGGTTGTAACAGGCCCCAAGTTTTCCCGGTGAGGACTTTATGTTGTACGCAGACTGGACATGAATCTACATATGCTCATATATCTTTATGCATCTCTGGCCACCAATAATACTGCTGTAAGAGAGCTTGCGTTCGCATTCATCCGGGGTGTCTTGCCAATCTGGAATCATGACCCCAAGCCAAGACTTTATTGCGAAGCCATTTAGGCACCACCGTCTTCCCTGGTGGTACCATGAAGGTAGCAGACAAGATAATACGAGCTGGATCAATGATGTGTTGTTCAGGATCCTCAGTATTCTCTGTGGAGAACAATCAAGATAAGGCATCAGCCTTAATGTTCTTGTTGGCAGGGTGATATCGTAATTCAAAGTCGAAGCGAGTGAAAAAGAGGGCCCAACGGGCCTGACACGGGTTTAACCGTTGAGCTTGTTGCAGATATGTTAAATTTTTGTGGTTAGTAAAGATGGTTATGCGATGTTGTGCTCCTTCCAACCACTGTCGCCATTCTTCTAGTGCCATCTTGATAGCAAGGAGCTCCTTATCTCCAATGGAGTAATTACATTCTGCTGCTGAGAATTTCTTGGAGAAGTATGAACAAGGATGTGATGTTCCTGATGTAGTCGTCTGTCTCAGAACAGCTCCAACTCCTTCAGCTGATGCATCAACTTCAACGATAAATGGGCACTTGGGGTTGGGATGCCGGAGACATGGTTGTCGAAGACAGGAGTTTTTGAGTGCTTGTAATGCTTCCTCAGCCTCCACAGGCCATGCCTTGATGTTGGCTCCTTTGCGAGTCAGCGCAGTCAGAGGGGCAGCTAATTTAGAAAAATTCTGGATAAAATTGCGATAATAATTCGCAAATCCTAGAAAATGTTGGAGCGCATGCAATCCATTGGGCTGAGGCCATTCTTTAATGCATTTCAGCTTGGCGGGATCCATTTGAAACCCTTGCTTAGATATGATATAACCCAGGAAGGGTAATGACTCTTTTTCAAAGATACATTTTTCAAGCTTAGCATACAGTCTGTTCTCCCTTAGACGTTGTAACTCCTGAAGGACGTGTTGTCTGTGGGATTGTAAACTGGCCGAGAAAATAAGAATGTCATCCAAATAGATCATAACACAGATATAAAATAGGTCTCGGAATATTTCATTTATAAAGTGTTGAAACAATGCAGGGGCATTAGTTAATCCAAATGGCATAACGAGATATTCGTAATGTCCATCTCTAGTATTGAAAGCCATTTTTCATTCATCTCCTTCACGAATTCTGATTAGATTGTAGGCCCCTCAGAGATCTAATTTGGAAAAAATCTGGGCCCCCTGTAAACGATCAAAAAGTTCAGCGATAAGAGGCAATGGGTAGCGATCTTTGATGGTGATTGCGTTGAGTCCACGGAAATCAATACATGGCCGCAGTGTCCCATCCTTTTTTCCCACAAAGAAGAAACCAGCTCCGGCTGGCGAAGTAGAGTGTCGAATGAATCCCTTCTGTAGATTTTCTTGAATGTAGCTGGTCATCGCTTGAGTGTCTGAAGCGGATAATGCATAGACCTTCCCTCGGGGAGGTGAGGCCCCTGGAACTAAATTAATGTCACAGTCGAACTCTTGATGCGGAGGCAAGATATCAGCGGCCTTTTTGGAAAAAACATCTGCGAATTGACTATACTGTGCGGGCAGACCTTCAAGCCATGTGGTGCAGACGTAGCTGTCGGTTAGCGTACTTCCTTGTAGACAAGTCTCTTGACAAGTAGATCCCAACTGCAGAAGTTTCAAGGTTGTCCAATCAAACTGAGGGTTATGACGTTGTAACCAGGGGATACCCAATACCACGGGATGTATGGCTTTCTGGATGACATAAAATGAAATTTGTTCAGAATGTTTGGGAGCGATGTGACACACCAGAGGAACAGTTTGATGAGTTATCCTTCCTGGTAGAGGATCTTCATGAATAAAGGATATGATCAATGGCCTGGGGCAAGGTTGAAGAGGAATATGGAGTTTCTCCACGATATCTTGAAGGATGAAACTCCCGCCTGCACCAGAGTCTACAAAGGCCATGGTAGAAAATTGGAGGTCCTTCAGTTCCAAAGAGATCTGTAAAGTGAGCGGGGGAGCTGGGGATGTAATGTCTAGGGTTACTCCCCCACCGGAGCCTAGGCTTTGAAGTTTTCCCAAATGGACCGGGCAACGGGCGATGAGGTGACCTGTTCCTCCACAATACATACAGAGACCTGCATGACGGCGTCTTTGTCATTCCTCAGGAGAAAGAGGACCACGACCCAGTTGCATAGGTTCTTCTGCACTTCCCTTGGAAGCAGAGGTAGTTCGTGAGATGGTCGGTGCTGGACGAGGAGAGTTCCATGAGATGGTTCTTCTGGAATTAGCTCTTTCACGAGCTCTTTCTTGTAGTCGACGGTCTATCCGAGTTACTAGGTCTATAATAGAATCCATGGACCTTGGTAGTTCACGAGCTGCCATCGCGTCCTTAATCTTAGATGACAGACCCTCCAGATATATGGAATGCAAACAATTCTCCTCCCAGTGAAGCTCTGAAGCCAGTGTTCTGAACTCTATGGTGTAGTCTGCGAGAGCTCGGTTCCCTTGCCGAAGTTGCAAAAGTTTAGACCCGGCTACTACCTGCTTTCCCAGATCGTCAAAAACAGCAAGGAATAGCTCCAAAAACTTTTGAAGATCTTGCAGGACTGGGTATGATCGTCGCCAATAGGCAGAAGCCCCTGCCAGGGCTTTCCCTTCCAAGAGCGATAGAATATAAGTAGTCTTAGTAAGGTCATCCGGGAATGAAGAGGCTTGAAGTTGGAAATGCATGCTGCACTGGTCGAGGAATCCCTGACACTGCTGAGGATCCCCTGCATAGCATGGAGGTATTGGTAGTGGAATTGCAGTCCGAGAGGTGTTTGACGTAAGCGCTGGCACTACTGAAGAAGCAGCTTGGGCAGCTGCCATAGAGTCCAGCCGTGTGTTAATCGCTCTAGGGAGGCTGCCATGGATTCCAGTATGCATTGTTGTTCCATGACCTTCTGGGCTAGTCCTGGAATGGCTTGCCGAGCCGAGGCCTCTGCCGTGTCCATGGCCTTGGTATTCTGTTATGAAAGTGGACCCCTGTTTTGAGGTTGATAGCTACTGTCGAAGGGCGCGACCGCTTGGACTGAAGAGGCTTGATAGAAGACTTCACCCTGGAAGCATGCAACCCCCCCAGGAGGAGCCTGTAGGGGTCCGGCCGCTGGGATTTAGGCGACTCCTCTGAAGACTGTAGGAAGGTCTGGATGCAGGCGCCTCCTGCAGGTCGTGGGTTCCAGACGGCTGGCGCCTCCAGCAGGTCGTAGCAGTCTGAGGACGGAGTCGTAGAAGAGTCCAAAGCCGGTCCGAGGTTCAATACACAAGCGGGGTCCGAGTCCAGTCCAGGGTCGAAGCAGGAGAAGGTTCCAAAGCCGTACCAGGATCAAGCCAGGAGAAGACACGTCCACCAGAAGTCCGAAGCCAAGAATCAATCCACGGAGCAGGGGAGCAGAGCGGGATGAAGAACGAAGAACCAGGAACACACTCAAGCAGGAACCTCAATACCAAGGCAAGGACTGAATGCTCAGCCCTTGCCTTAAGTACAGCAAGCCAGGGGAAGAGCTTCAGGGGGAGCCATGACACTTCCTGTCCTGGCTCCTTTAAGAATCTCCCTTAGCTGCGCATGCAGCTCCTAAGAGCAGAGGGGGAGGAGCCAGATGATCGCAGAGCCACGCTGCCGAACTCCGCAATGGCAGCGGCCGGGAGAAGGAAAAGGAAAGGGCTGCCTGCCACCGCAGGCACCTTCGACCATACCCGGCGACCAGGGTAAGCTATGTTTGTTGCGCCCGTCGGCCTGGCCTCAGGCAGTCGGCCGCGGCCGGCGGCCATGACACCCGGTCCCGGTCGTGGCTTTCCACGGCCAACGCTGCTAACATAAGATGCATTTCTTGGAATGTCGCTGGCCTTGGATTGCCAGTCAAAAGGGCAAAAGTACTGCAATCCCTATGCAGGAATAAAGCGCAAATTGCATTTCTACAAGAGATGCATTTAACAACAGTAGAAAGTCAAAAGCTAGCTCGGGACTGGGTGGGGACTCTGACAATGAGGGCCACTTTGTCTTAGTGGTGGGGAAACTCTTCGGGGTCGAAGTTACCCTTTGTAGTATTTATGCACCAAATTCATATCAACACTCTTTTTTTACAGCCTTAGCACAAAATATAACATTGAACAGGAAAGGTTTAGCTATCATAGCTGGGGATTTTAATCAGGTGATGGATCCCAGTTTTGACAGATCTAACCCACACTCAACTGTGCAGATCTCTTTGCACAAAGGACTGCCCTATCTTTGCCACCACTTGCACTTAGTTGACCCCTGGAGGATTCTCCATCCTGAACATAGAGACTATAGACACGTAGCCTGTGCCCATCAATCTATGTCACGAATAGACTATATCCTAATCTCTCCCCAGTGTTTTGAGAAAATTGAAAAAGCGGAGATAGGCTCTGAGGAGTGCTCCAATCATGCTATGATATGGATAGATGCTCGTCTGGGGGACCCACGGCAGGAACGGCCTAGGTGGCGCTTCCCAGCCCACCTTTCTGAAAGTAGCAGCTTTAGAGCTTATCTTCAGGAAAAATGGGATAACTATAAATCTCACAACTCCCAACATCAAGATAACCCAACCTTGTTTTGGGAAGCGGGTAAAGCCACGATGAGAGGGGAAATAATTGCATATGTCATCAGACAGCAGAAACTAGTTAATAAGCAACTTATAGATCTCGGGAAGGAAGTACGTGCGGCGAAACGTAAGTTGGTGACATATCCCTCTAGTCAAGCCAAACAGAATTATAGGGACCTATTAAACACTCTAAATTGCTACATACATCGCAGGACCCAACACGACTTGGTCTGCTATTCACATAAGCTTTTTAGATTTGGAAATAAAATGGGCAAATTGCTGGTGAACCAGGTCCGGGCCCAACATGGAATGGCTTTTATAGCAGCCCTTAAAGACAGACAAGGGGTACAACACACCTCAGGCCCAAAAATCTGTGAGATATTTAGAACGTTTTATGAGAAGCTTTATGCTGTGGAACCTCAGGCCCATGCTGCCACTGAGGAAAAGATTTTTTTCAACTCAATACATTGCCAACACTCACCGCTCAGCAGTTACAAGGATTAAATGCCCAAATTACAATGCAGGAAATCTGGGAAAATATTGGGTCTACTCAGTCACACAAAGCACCAGGTCTAGATGGTTTCAATGCTGACTACTATAAGTTATTAAAATCTGATATTGGGGATTCCTTGAGGCTTTATTTTGCAGAGGTCTCCCATCAAGGGTTTTCTAGGGATGCCACCACTGTAAATATCACAGTACTTCTGAAACTTGGCAAGGATCCACTCAATCCATCATCCTATAGACCCATCTCTCTGCTAAATTATGATGTCAAACTATTTGCAAGGATACTGGCCACGAGGATGAGAACAATATTGCCTCATCTGATATCAGATAACCAGGTTGGCTTTGTGAAAGGCAGAAAGGCTAGCAAACATCTCCTCAGTCTTTGGGTAGCCATGACCCATTGTAAGGCGAGAAATATCCCAGCCCTAGCGGTAGGATTTGACATAGAGAAAGCATTCGACCAGGTGGCTTGGGACTACATGTTCTCTGTTTTACAAAAATTCAGATTTCAAGGAGAGATCCTTCAGAACATTTCCCAACTATATCAACAACCGCAGTCAATTATTGTGGCAAACAGTCTGATGTCCTCTCCCTTTGAGATCCATAGGGGGGTCAGGTAGGGGTGTCCCCTCTCTCCATTGTTATATATTCTGACTTTAGACCCTATACCAAGAGCTATTACTATTGACCAGGCTATTGGTGGTTTCCAGGTGGGCACCACTAGTTTCAAAGTGGCTGCCTTTGCTGACGATGTACTTGTATTTGTAGTAGACCCAATTGCCTCATTGCGTAAGGTCCTTGAATTGCAGACCAGATTTGGCACTTTCTCTGGTTTAAAATTAATACGGACAAATCAGAGGCTATTGATGTCACTGGCCAGGTGCATGCAATCTTGCCAGGACATTTTCCTTTGAAATGGGTCATCACCACAATGAGGTACTTGGGGATACACATTCTGATTGATATTGGAAATGTATATGTGGCCAATGTGTTATGAAACAGAGAGTGGACCCTTGTTCTGAGGTAGAGTTTGCGCTACCGAGAAGGAAGTAAACCCTCGTCGGTCTCTACCATCAGATGGTGAGGCCTGTTGAAGATGTTGAGAGGACGACTTCACCCTGGAAGCTCGTGATCCCCCCAGGAGGAGCCCGTAGGGACACGGCCGCTGGGACTTAGGCGACTCCCTGAAGAATGAAGATGGTCTGAATGCAGGCGCCTCCTGCAGGTCATGGGTTCCAGACGGCTGGCACCTCCAAAAGGTCGTGAGAAGTCTGGGAGTATAGTAGAAGAATATTCCAATTCCAGCCCAAGGGTCGAAGTCCAGAGGAGGGTCGAAAGCCGGTCCAGGAGCAGACGGGAGAATGGTCCGAAGCCGATCCATGAGCAGAGAAGAAGGATCCAGAGCCAGTCCAAGTCGATACCAGAATACACCAGCACCAGTCCGAGGGTCAGGAGCCAGAGAATCAGTCCAACAAGGAGAAGAGCAGGAACGGAGCAAGGAGAGGATCCGGAACACCAAAACAGGAATCAAGCACAGAGCCTCAATACCAAGGCAAGGTCTGGGTGTCAGACCTTGCCTTAAATATAGGATCCAGGAGGAGGGTTCCTTGCCTTAAATACAGGATCCAGGAGGAGGAGTTCCTAGGAGGCTGAGGGGGCGGAGCCAGACCGCCGAGACCATGCGGCTGAGAGAGGCAGCGGCTGCGGCAGCGGCCGCGAAGACGCCGGAACAAGGGAAACCTTGAACCACTGGAGCCTCCAAAGCTCAGGGTGAGCTAACAACATTGCAGCCTCCAACCCGACCCTGGTTGCGGCCCGCCGCGGCCGGCGGCCATGACACCCGGCCGCGGGGCGCTGCGACTGGCGCTCATAACACAATCTTCTCCCTCTTCTTGCTAAAACCAAACAAAAATTGAAGGACTGGATGACCCTCCCTCTATCTCTATCTGGCCACATACAATTTTTTTAAATGATTGAGTTGCGTAAATGGCTATACGTACTACATATGTTACCGATATGGATTCAACAGCCGCATCTCACGGACTTACATAGAGCACTTCGTGGTTTTCTCTGGAGAAACAAGAAAGCACGCATTAGCCTGCCAGTGTTAATGCAACCCTTGGCTGCTGGAGGCCTGCAGTGCCCCAACATCCACCTCTATAATGTTGCTAACTTGCTTTGCCATATGCGAGATTGGCTTGGCACCACAAGCATCCTAACACCTATGTCTCTACTTCAGGATTGGTGCCAACCCTTTGCACTGTGCAATCTCTTGGTAGTTCCGAGGGCGAGCTTACCCCAGCATATTCAAGACTTCCCTTACATCGCGGATTGTCGCTTAATTTGGAAAAAGCTATGCACACAGCTGCGTGTCACATGGCACACCTTGACCCTTGCTACAATAAAAGGACTACCAACATTCTCTCCCAGTTGGGAACATTCTGTTTTCAACCTATGGCAGGAGAATGGCTTAACCCATGCCCATCACTTGTTTGACTCCACTGGAAGCCACTTACGATCTTTTACGGACTTACAAACAGCATATGCCCTGCCTTCAACTGTATTTTTTGCTTACTTACAAATCCGTCACTTTTTACAAATGTGGGCTTGCCAGCCCACCATAGTATCTAGCCAGTGCATATTGAAGGGGTTCTTCTCCCTATCACTGCCAAGTATGTCCTGTTCCAGTTCTCACACTGGCAGAGCTGTGGACTCATGATCTCAACAGTCCTATATCTGCTGCTTAGCTCAAGCAATGTTTCACCGCTACAGCTAAATGCATGGAAAACGTGCAATTGAGAGAAACCCAATATAAACATTTGCATAGAGTTTACATTTCCCCTCTACAGGCGTCCAAATGGAAGTTGACAGCCTCCCCAAACTGCTTCAAATGCCCTTCTAACTGTGCAACTCTTCTACATAATTTCTGGTACTGTAATCCCATCCAACAATTTTGGATTAAAATTATGCGCTACCTCGGTGGCCTTCTCAAGATGGATCTGCCTGAAGACCCGGAAGTATGTTTACTACACATTATGAAAGGCAACATTCCTGGACTACGCCGGCAAGTCCAACGTCTTTTTCTCAGTAAAGCCCTGCTATTGGTGAAACAGACAATACTGGCCCAGTGGTTAAATAAAAAAACCACCATCTTGAACGCATTGGCGGCTGAAGTTACACCGATTAGCTGTTTATGAACACTTGTCGGCAAAAACTTCACCATCTCACAAACGGTACAATCTGTACTTGGACGTGTGGAACCCGTACTTGCTCTCTCTTAATCCTCAAGCCCACAGCAAAATTCTGGATCCGTCTACATAATTTCATACCATCCTTATCCCCAAACGGAAAGATGAATACTGGCAGCTGACAGCCCGAGTGCAGGAGGTCATTCCTGGACCCCTGCTGGACCACCAGAGACTTTTAGCAAGTCTTGGGGGACCTTCCTGACCCCCACAAGACTTGACAAAAGTCCCTGGTGGTCCAGCGGGGGTTCGGGAGCAATCTCCTGCACTCGGGCCCTTGGCTGCCAGTAATCAAAATGGCGCTGATAGCCTTTGCCCTTACTATGTCACAGGGGACCCCTGCATATGAAAGGACTCAGCACATAAACCTCCTAGAACTCAAAGCAGTGAGAAACGCCCTTCGAGCCTTCAAAGATTCTTTATGAGGGAAGATAGTAATGATTCACACAGACAACCAAGTAACAATGTTCTACATAAACAAGGAAGGAGGGTCTGATTCTTGGAACCTTTGCAAAGAAACTGTCCTGATCCTGGAATGGGCTCACCAGAGATCAATTTCTCTTCAAGCAAATTATCTGCCCGGCATCCAAAACTCCTCAGTGGACAAGCTCAGCAGAACTTTTCATCCCCACGAATGGGAACTAGACCAGACAGTAGTTCAACAAATCTTCTCTGTATGGGGTCTCCCTTCTATAGACCTTTTGCAAAAGAAAACAACAGGAAACTCAAGGCCTTTTGTTCAGTTTACCTGAGCCCTCATCAACTCACTCCGGACGCCTTTCTAGTGAATTGGTCTCACAGCCTCCTTTTTGCGTTCCCTCCGATTCCACTCATATCCCGTACGATCCAGAGATGCATAGACGTCCGAGTGGATCTAATTCTAATAGTACCAGCATGGCCCAGACAACCCTGGTACAGCTACCTATTGCACCTATCGACTTGCGACCCCATACCCCTGGGCATCAGCCCCAACTACTCACCCAGGACAAGGGATCTCTTCTTCACCCACTTCACTCGTCCCTACACCTCACGGTGTGGAGATTGAACGGGTCGCATACCAACACCTAGACATTTCATCTGATCTTCAAGATATCTTGCTATCTTCTAGAAAACAGTCCACAATACTTAATTACAATAGAAGATGGAACAGCTATGCTGCCTGGTGTTCCACCCGGAATCTTGATCCTTTATCTTGTTCACCTGAGCAACTTCTATCCTACCTCCACTTGCTCTACACGAGAGGCCTTGCGACATAATCACTTCGAGTCCATTTATGTGCTATAGCAGCTTACCGGAAACCCCATCTCATGTCATGACCTAGTATCCAGATTCATGAAGGGTGTCTTATGCCTACGTTCACCTTTACAGAAACCACCGGTTACCATGGGACATTAGTATTGTCACTGAACAACTAATTCTTCCAACCTTTGAACCATTAGACACTTGTCATCTCCGATAATTGTCATGGAAAGTACTCTTTCTAGTAGCTTTCACTTCTGCATGACGGGTTAATGAACCACAGGCATTAGTCCACTAGCCCCTTATCTTCAATTTTACAATGACAAGGTGACTTTGCGGACTCACCCCAAATTCCTACCAAAGGTGATTTCCAGTTTCATATCAACCAAACTATAACTTTACCCATTTTTCAACTAAAACCTCATGCGAATGATAATGAGAAAAAACACACTTTGGACTGCAAGCATGCACTTGCCTACTATAAGCAGCTTACCCATTCACCTACCAGACCATCTCAACGTTTTCTTTCCTTCAATCCAAACGCACAAGGATGTCCAGTAATGAAAAGAACTCTATCCATCTGGATTTTCATTTGCATTCACTTCTACTACCAATAACGCTCACAGACTCTAACTACGACTCCAAAAGTGCAGCTTCAATGGCTCATCTACATGATGTTCCCATAGACATTTGTAAAGCGGCAACATGGTCATCGCTACATACTTTTACATCCCATTACTGCTTGGATAAACAGGCAAAGGATGACACAATAATGGGCTGGACTATCCTACAGAAGAGCACACATTCCTCTCACATACAGCCTTCATAGGACCTGTCCGCCATGAAGTTTGGTATTGAGCTACACTTTGTTATCTCTTCCATGCTCAATACATCAGCTGTGGACTCCCAGAGAGCATGGCTAATTCAGTTGCTTATCTACGTGAAAAGAGCAGTGCTGCTTACCGTAAACGGTGTTTTCCGTAGATAGCAGATGAATTAGCCATGCTGACCCGCCCGCCTCCCCGGATAGTTCCAGCAAACACTGCACTTGCTTTATTACTGACTGAGGAGCCTGAGGTGGATCAGAGAAGATATAAGAGGGAGCACCTAGCTGAAAGACTTTGCTAGACTTAGAGAGCTCCGCCACCTAGTGGCACGGAAGACATACCCAGACAGCATGGCTAATTCATCTGCTATCTACAGAAAACACAGTTTACGGTAATCAAACCTGCTCTTCATGTGATGACAGCCCCCAAACCCCAACTGAATAAAATAAAGTATGTACTAGAGATGTGAATCGTGTCCTCGATCGTCTTAAAGATCGATTTCGGTTGGGAGGGGGAGGGAATCGTATCGTCGCCGTTTGGGTGTTTAGAGTATCGTGAAAATCGTTAAAATCGTGAACCGGCACACTAAAACCCCCTAAAACCCACCCCCGACCCTTTAAATTAAATCCCCCACCCTCCCGAACCCCCCCCCCAAATGCCTTAAATTACCTGGGGGTCCAGCGGCACACTAAAACACCCTAAAACCCACCCCCGGCATACTAAAACCCCCTAAAACCCACCCCGACCCTTTAAATTAAATCCCCCACCCTCCCGAACCCCCCCCCCAAATGCCTTAAATTACCTGGGGGTCCGTAGCGGCGGTCCGTAGCTTAAATTACCTCTGCAGGAGGTCGTTCAGCGAGAGTTCCGGACCCCCGCTGAACGACCTCCTGCAGTCGATCTCCTGCCGGCGCCATTTTCCGTACGGACAATGGCGCCGGCCATATGCGTATGGCCGGCGCCATTGTCCGTACGGAAAACGATTCGCGGCAGGAGATCGCTCCCGGACCCCCGCTGGACCCCCAGGAACTTTTGGCCAGCTTGGGGGGGCCTCCTGACCCCCGCAAGACTTGCCAAAAGTCCAGCAGGGGTCCGGAATGACCTCCTGCGTCGAATCGTGTTGGTCTATGGCCGCCACCATTTTGCGGCGGCCATTTTGCAAAATGGCGCCGGCTGAAGACTACACGATTTAGTGTGCCGGTTTTCCTGCTCTCCCCCTTCCCCCGATTTAGCTACGGACCGCCGCTATGGACCCCCAGGTAATTTAAGGCTACGGAGGTAATTTAAGGCTACGGACCGCTGCTACGGACCCCCAGGTAATTTAAGGCATTTGGGGGGGGGGGGGTTCGGGAGGGTGGGGGATTTAATTTAAAGGGTCGGGGTGGGTTTTAGGGGGTTTTAGTGTGCCGTGTTTTAGTGTGCCGCTGGACCCCCAGGTAATTTAAGGCATTTGGGGGGGGGGGGGTTCGGGAGGGTGGGGGATTTAATTTAAAGGGTCGGGGGTGGGTTTTAGGGTGTTTTAGTGTGCCGGTTTTCCTGCCCTCCCCCTTCCCCCGATTTACGATTTTTTGACGATAAATCGGGGGAATTGGTATTGTATCATGGCCCTAACGATTTTTGACGATTTAAAATATATCGGACGATATTTTAAATCGTCAAAAAACGATTCACATCCCTAGTATGTACCCACATGCCCCTTTCCTTACAATCATGTGGTGGCATAGACCCCACCTAGTGGTAATAACAAATTGTTGTTGGGTTATAGGGACCCTCCAATACCTCCCCCTCCCATTTCACCCAAGTATAAAAAAAAAATCATTGATGTCAAGAGGAAACCTAATTTCCCACCCCCAAAGCCATCTCCACAAACTCCCCTCCCACATTCTCAAGCCTCAAAAGTTGCAAAGCAATCCCACATTGTGGCCTGGGGCAGCTTATAGCCCTGGTCCTGGTCAGCACCATTTTTCTAAGTGGCGTCAACCTGACCATGCTCCAGTCATATGACCGGTGAAAGTCCAGGGATCAGACCTCAGCTACATGGCCTAGGCTGACTTTCTGTCCTTTATATCCCATTCATTTTGCCGCGATGAGAGTTCTGTTAAGACATCTCGTTAACTTTCTCTTACATCAAGTGAGCTCCCACTCTCCCTTAATCTGACCATTAATTTAAAAGCCTCAGTGTGATACAAAAGAGTTAGCAAATTATGGATTGATATCATCTATATCTTTTTCAGCTAATGTGATAGAGAGTGCAGTTTTAAAATAATTTATTTTTAGAAAAACACCAGATTTTATATTGTGCACAATTTGGATTTTGCAGAAAACATAATACAGAGCTTTTAATTCACTCCAACCTTGATATTTTACATTGAGACTTTGATGGAGGGTCAAATTACTGGCTAGTTTTATTAGATTTATCTTCTGCTTTTGACACTCTTGACTACAAGATTTTAATCCATCGTTTAGCAGCAGCCCTTGAAGCCCTAATTAAAGGTCTTGTTGGGGGGGGGGGGGGAGGGAGTTATCACAGCCACAAAAAGTAGCAGATGCAGGGATCAATAACTGGGGCCCGCAAGGCCAAGGGTGGAAGGAGGCGGCAGAACACTGCACGGAGCGGCAGTAGCCACAGAGGCATTCACAGAGTGGGATGCCAGTGGCCAGTGGTCGGTGTTCCACCTTCATGGAGCGGAAGGATGGAGTGGCATTCACGGAACGGGATGCCAATGGTATACCACCTTCACGGAGCGGAAGGATGGAGGGCTGCCATCTCCAAAAACAAAACAAAACAGGGGTGGGTAAGAGTATGTAAAATTACCGGTGAGGTCATAGGCTATAGGTATTGCCAATTATTAGGCTTGTTCAATATTTGTTGATTGTTAATGTGGCTCACGGTAATGGGGGCTACTACCTGGAGATAATACCCTTGTTCAGTTGATGAGACTCAACTGAACAAGTTGAGTCTCATCAACTGAATGATGGAGTTGATGAGACTCCATCATTTCTCTGGGCTTCAACGGCAAGAGGTAATGTGGAAGAAAACAAAAATTTGTATTCACAGGGAAGCGAGGTGTAGCTGGGCCGATATTTTACTTTCAATGCATGTCCAGCGTAGCTCTCTGCTTCAACAGCAGGGGAGAGAGTCTGATACTTCTCTTTCAATGTGTGGCTCTCTGCTTCAACGGCAGGGGAAATGGGGAAGGGAGGATCTATATGTGGATTGCATGGTCTGAGTAGACAGGGGCGGGGGTGTGGCCTGCTTGTTGCGGCGGTTACTACCCCTAATTGAGCTGGTTATTCACTTGGATGCAGTTCTGGCGCTGCTCTCTGCATTGATGGTGGGGTGGAGGGGAAATAGAACTAGAGGGTATTGGAAGCCAGGCATAACAAGTATGGGAGAGAGAGAGAGAGAGTACAAAGAAAAAAAAAAAAGGAGTGCATAGCTTGCTGGGCAGACTGGATGGGCTGTTTGGTCTTCTTCTGCCGTCATTTCTATGTTTCTATGTTTAGCACAAATTGGAATAGGTAGTCTGGTTTTAGGCTGGTTTTCATCATACCTATCAGACAGATCTCAACAGGTGAAATTCGGAGTTTCTTTTCCTGATTGGTTTCCATTGCGTACAGTGGAACCACAAGAATCCTCATTGTCAGTTGTATTATTCAAAATATATTTAAAGCCGCTATATAAGTTGCTTGTGGGATTAAGTCTGCACTATACTTTTTATGCAGACAATATTCAATTATCTTTCCCTTGTTCAGCTAAGCATAAAACTACCTTGGGATTTCTTTCAATTTATCTCACTTCCATTAAGAGTTGGTTAACATATAATAAACTTGCTTTAAACTTAGAAAGATCAGAAATCATCTTCTTAAATAGGAATGGCATTTAAGTGCTTATCCAAGTAGCATTTAAAATTTGCTTGGTGTGCGCAAGCCAGATATATTTGTGCATCCCCTAATTGAAGCTTGTGTCAGGCTTTTAAAATTGACCTTTATAAGAGCAGAATGTGTTTATACTCACTGTACTGAGAAATAGCTCATGTCTGTTTTGTGATCCTTGTATTGTCATTTTGGGGTAGGTATTCAAAGCTGGCCATGTAAGTAACTCAGCTAGTTGGAACTAATCTAGCTAAGTTATGATGGATATTCAGATGCACTTAGCTGGATAAGTCTACATGGATAAGTTTAAACCTGCTCTGTGATAGTACCCTGGTAGAGAGTCCATCAAGCTAGGGTGAGTGAACATTATAGAAATCTCATTTTTGTGTGAATTTCCTCACTCAAAATCATGTCAAATCTTCACTGATGTGTACTAGACTGTTCATACGTTTCATGTGCATGTAAAACTGGCCCCCAAACCCTAGACCATCACCAAAATCTCACCTCAAGTTACTAGCTCTCCCTCCTATAGAGGTAAATATAGATGACAATTAGAGATGTGCATTGTGCCGGCGATCATTTCCGCTTTCGGTTTCGTAAAACTGTGGGAAATTTCGTACCTCCCGCGGTTCAGTATTTTTTTTTTTCGTGGCGAATCGTTTCCGGGTTAGTGCGCACTAACTCCCGTTAGTGTGCACTAAACCGAAAAACCTACTATACCTGAATGTAATCCACTTTGTGCACTAAACCGAAAAATGATTTTTCCCAAAAATTCATGGAAAATGTGATTGTTTTATAATATTTATGAATGTTGCCTTTTTAAGTGGCCCAGAACATGGCAATGTGTGGCATACAATGTTTTTAAATAAATAAGTTGTTAACATCAAAACTGAGCTGCTTTGCATGGATTTGCAAAATACATACAAGCAAATCACATGCAAAGCAACTCATTGTAATTTAGGAGGGAATCTGGGCAGGACTATGCAAAATATGGTTTATATTGTGCGATATCACCACAATAGAACTATATTGTACGATAAACAGCATATATCATGCAATAAGCACTGCTTAATGTGCATTAAAGCCCTATTGCAGCTTGATGCATCTCTCTATTCTTTATTTATTTTATTTAGCATTCGTTTATATACCGAGATATAGCAGACATTGCCTTCACTCTGGTTTACATTATAACAAAACAAAAAAGACAAAGTAGAATGAAATTCAAATGCTGTGCAGACCACAGGTGTAATCAAAAAATCAATTTTAAATGATACCGCATCAGCAAGCCAGACAACGGCAGTGAAAAACACTTGCCGTCCGGACTACTCGTCACTTGCGGTTAGATGGTATAAAGTATGTTTTTTAAGTATGGTACAGTCTTAGAATATCAGCTGGTCCCTGAGAGTAAACTTCAAAAGGTAAATCCCCCGACAGCGGCTGGTGTTTCGCGATATAAAGATCGCTTCTTTAGGAGTACTTCATAAATTGCTGGAAAGGGTGCTTGAGATCAAAAGTTCAAATAATTGAAAAATTTCAAAACAGAGTTACTTATCTTAAAGCGGCACAGCCACGCCAACCTTCTGTGTGGACTTGTACGTCTCAAACACTGTTGCAATCAGAACGGGACAGCAGGAAACCTGAAGACGCCGTGTCTTTAAAAAAGCCCGCGCTTCTTGCGCGTGATGACGTCAGGACGGTACTGACGTCACTGACGATTCGTTGCCATAGTTACATACAAACAAAGGGAAGACAATGATGAACTACGAGAACATTTAGAGGAACACTTGGAGTTCTAAAGACAAATTCAAACCTTCAGGTTCCACACAGCCAAGTCGATGGATCCAACGTTGTTCTGCGCGCAGAAGCCGAACATTAAAGTCCCCGCCTCTCCAATTAGGAGAGAGTTGTTCAAGCACGCAAACTCTGAGATCGTCGAAGGTGTGTTGAAATCGAGAGCAATGAGAAATGCGCGGAGCTGTCAACCGGCCTGTGGAAATACATGACCGGTGCTCTAACAGACGAATCTTCAGTGCCCGTTGTGTTTTGCCAACATACAGGAGATGACAGGGGCATTGTATGATATACATGACCCCTGTCGAACGGCAATCTGTGAATTGCCTCAAAACAAAAGTAAAATCCTTTCTGATGAAGTGAATAGCTGATGTGTCAATCATAACATGACACACTGTGCATGTGCCACAAGAAGTATGAGCTCCTGTCATGTCGGCTGAATGGGGTACTGTAGAATCGGAGTGAACCAAAAGATCTTTAATATTGGAGCTCCGGGTAAAAGAAAATCTGGGAATGTCCTGAAATTCATTGTAATATTGCAACATGTGCCAATTGTGATGTACAATCCGTTTCATTGTCTGTGTCATAGTAGAAAACGGCAACACATAGTTCAGAGTGTCTATAGTGTTTTTCACTGCTGTTGTCTGGCTTGCTGATGCGGTATCATTTAAAATTGATTTTTTGATTACACCTGTGGTCTGCACAGCATTTTGAATTTCATTCTACTTTGTCTTTTTTGTTTTGGGATTTGATTGATAAGACGAGTGCCGCAGTTCTTTGTTCCATAGTTTTGTTACATTATAACAAACCAGTTACATTTAAATCCATAACAGTATAACAGTAAAAAATTGAAACAGAACAATAACTTAATACTAGTCAATAAATACATTATATATTAGAAATATGACTGTATAAAAAACATTAATATTAATTAATATTAGGGATGTGAATCATTTTTTGACGATTTAAAAAAATCGTCCGATATTTTTTAAATCGTCAAAAATCAGTACAGTGCGCGATACAATAGAAATTTTCACGATTTATCATGAAAAATCGTTACTCCCGTTAGTGTCCACTAACGGGAGTTATTTGGGGGGAGGGCGGGAAAACCGGCACACCAAAACAACCCCTAAACCCACACCGACCCTATAAAACTAATCCCTTACCTTCCTCCACCCCCCCAGAACCCCCCCCAAAACTTTTTACGAGTACCTGGTGGTCAAGTAGGGGCGCGGGGACCGATCTCCCGCTCTCGGGCCATCGGCGCCATTTTGGCTACCACTCAAAAATAGCACCGATGGCCCGACCCTTTAAAGATGACCCCTTAACTTCTCCCACCCTCCTGATCCCCCCAAAACATTTTAAAATTACCTGGTGCTCTAGTGGTGGTCCCGGGAGCGATCTCCTGTTCTCCGGCCGTCGGCTGCCACTCATAAAGTTGGCGCCGTTGGCCCTTACCATGTGTCAGGTTATCCGTGCCTTTGGCCGGCCCCTATCACATGGTAGGAGCACTGGATGGCCGGCACCATCTTTACGATGGCGGCGGCCATCTCATGAGGTGCTACAACCCATCTCATGAGGTGCTAAAACCATCTCATGAGGTGCTACAACCCAAGAAAGAGATCTAGGTGTCATCGTGGATAACACATTGAAATCGTCGGTTCAGTGTGCTGCGGCAGTCAAAAAAGCAAACAGAATGTTGGGAATTATTAGAAAAGGGAATGGTGAATAAAACGGAAAATGTCATAATGCCTCTGATTCGCTCCATGGTGAGACCGCACCTTGAATACTGTGTACAATTCTGGTCGCCACATCTCAAAAAAGATATAATTGCGATGGAGAAGGTACAGAGAAGGGCTACCAAAATGATAAGGGGAATGGAACAACTCCCCTATGAGGAAAGACTAAAGAGGTTAGGACTTTTCAGCTTGGAGAAGAGACGACTGAGGGGGGATATGATAGAGGTGTTTAAAATCATGAGAGGTCTAGAACGGGTAGATGTGAATCGGTTATTTACTCTTTCGGATAGTAGAAAGACTAGGGGGCACTCCATGAAGTTAGCATGGGGCACATTTAAAACTAATCGGAGAAAGTTCTTTTTTACTCAATGCACAATTAAACTCTGGAATTTGTTGCCAGAGGATGTGGTTAGTGCAGTTAGTATAGCTGTGTTTAAAAAAGGATTGGATAAGTTCTTGGAGGAGAAGTCCATTACCTGCTATTAAGTTCACTTAGAGAATAGTCACTGCCATTAGCAATGGTAACATGGAATAGACTTAGTTTTTGGGTACTTGCCAGGTTCTTGTGGCCTGGATTGGCCACTGTTGGAAGCAGGATGCTGGGCTTGATGGACCCTTGGTCTGACCCAGTATGGCATTTTTTTATGTTCAGATAGGACTACCCTTTCAACCCCCATATCCTCAAATTTCATTCACCACAGATGCCTCCAATCTGGATTGGGGAGCCCATGTCAACAACCTACAAACTCAGGGAACCTGGACCATAGCAGAAGCAAAGCACCAGATAAATTTTCTGGAGCTCAGGGTGATACGGTATGCCCTATTTGCTTTTCAGGATTGCCTGTCCAACAAGATAATCCTAATACAAACAGACAACCAGGTAGCGATGTGGTACCTCAACAAGCAAGGGGGCACAGGATCTTACCTGCTGTGCCAGGAGGCGGTGCAGATCTGGGCCTGGTCTCTCTCCCATTCCATGCTTCTGAGAGCAACCTACCTGGCAGGCATGGACAACTAAAAACTCACCTGAGCTAAAAAATTCTAACTTATCCCTATCAATTAAAAAGCAGAATAAAAATGCAAACAAAAATCAAACTTTGAAATGTTTGAATGTTAATGCCAGAAGTCTAAGACATAAGATGGAAGAATTAGAATGTATAGCAGTGAATGATACCAAACCTCAAAAACAGCACCCAAATCTTCTGGGGTGTTTAGCAAAATGACAATCTAATATATAAGTAAACCCCCAGTGTATTTTAATTTTTTGCCAAATATCAAAAATAATTCTTTGCTGACCATCAAGTCTTAAATTTGCATACTATTTGAAAGGTAAACCGCAAAGTGTCGTGAGACCCTTGCACGTTACCCAGTAGTTACTTATATATTAGATTAGCAGTGAATGATGACATAGACTTAATTGGCATCTCAGAGACATGGTGGAAGGAGGACAACCAATGGGACAGTGCTATAAAGGGGTACAAATTATATCGCAATGACAGAGAGGAGCACCCGAGAGGCGGTGTGGCGCTTTATGTCCGGGATGGCATAGAGTCCGACAGGATAAACATCCTGCATGAGACTAAATGCACAATTGAATCTTTATGGGTAGAAATCCCTTGTGTGTCGGGGAAGACTATAGTGATAGGAGTATACTACCATCCACCTGCTCAAGATGGTGAGACTGACAGTGAAATGCTAAGAGAAATTAGGGAAGCTAAGCAAATTGGTAGTGCAGTAATAATGTGAGGCTTCAATTACCCCAATATTGACTGGGTAAATGTATCATCGAGACACGCTACAGAGATAAAGTTCCTGGATGGAACAAATGATAGCTTTATGGAGCAATTGGTTCAGGAACCAATGAGAAAGGGAGCAATTTTAGATCTAATTCTCAATGGAGCACACAATTTAGTGAGAGAGGTAACAGTGGTGGGGCCGCTTGGCAATAGTGATCATAATATGATCAAATTTGAATTAATAAATGGAAGGGGGATAGTAAGCAAATCCACGGCTCTCGTGCTAAACTTTCAAAAGGGAAACTTTGATAAAATGAGAAAAATAGTTAGAAAAAAACTGAAAGGAGCAACTACAAAAGTAAAAAGTGTGCAAAAGGCGTGGTCATTGTTAAAAAATACCATCCTAGTAGCACAATCCAGATGTATTCCACACATTAAGAAAGGTGGAAAGCAGGCAAAATGATTACCGGCATGGTTAAAAGGGGAGGTGAAAGAAGCTATTTTAGCCAAAAGATCTTCATTCAAAATTTGGAAGAAGGATCCAACAGAGGAAAATAGGAAAATGCAAAAACGTTGGCAAGTTAAATGTAAGACATTGATAAGACAAGCTAAGAGAGAATTTGAAAAGAAGTTGGCCAAAGAGGCAAAAACTCACAGAAAAACTTTTTTAAATATATCCAAAGCAGAAAGCCTGTGAGGGAGTCAGTTGGACCGTTAGATGATCGAGGTGTTAATGGGGCACTTAGAAAAGATAAGGCCATCGCGGAAAGATTAAATTATTTCTTTTCTTTGGTGTTAACTGAAGAGGATGTGGGGGAGGTACCCGTATTGGAGAAGGTTTTCATGGGTAATGATTCAGATGGACTGAACCAAATCATCGAATCGTGTTGTCTTCAGCCGGCGCCATTTTGCGCCGCCATTTTGCAAAATGGCGGCGCAAAATGGCGCCGGCCATAGACCAACACGATTCGACTGCAGGAGGTCGTTCCGGACCCCCGCTGGACTTTTGGCAAGTCTTGTGGGGGTCAGGAGGCCCCTCCCCAAGATGGCCAAAAGTCCCTGGGGTCCGGGAGCGATCTGCTGCCGCGAATCGATTTTTGCGATTCGCGGCAGCAGATCGCTCCCGGACCCCCAGGGACTTTTGGCCAGCTTGGGGGGGGGGGGCTCCTGACCCCCACAAGAATTGCCAAAAGTCCAGCGGGGGTCCGGAATGACCTCCTGCAGTCGAATCGTGTTGGTCTATGGCCGGCGCCATTTTGCGCCGCCATTTTACCAAATGGCGGCGCAAAATGGCGCCGGCTGAAGACAACACGATTCGATTTCAGGAGACCGTTCCGGACCCCCGCTGGACCCCCAGGTAATTTAAGGCATTTGGGGGGGGTTCAGGGGGGGTGGGGGATTTAATTTAAAGGGTCGGGGGTGGGTTTTAGGGTGTTTTAGTGTGCCGGCTCACGATTTTAATGATTTTCACGATACTTTAAACACCCAAACGGCAACAATACGATTCCCTCCCCCTCCCAGCCGAAATTGATCGTTAAGACGATCGAGGACACGATTCACATCTCTATTAAATTGCATCTTCAAGGCCGGCAAAACATTTTCAAGTTACAACCTACAACTTATTTTCCTGCTTTTCCAACTGCCCTTCAACTATTCTTCTCAGTATCCAAAAGCCTGGTTGTGCTTCTCGAGAGAGCACATCTGCTTATCTACTTCTTCATTATCAGGTCGATACAGTAACGTGCGCTTGAAGATTTCCCGTCTGTAACGTGCTGGGAGCGCACAATAGAGACGAGTAAGGCCATCCAGCGATACAGTCTCCAGTTTCACGCGTCCTTAGCGCTTCCTAAAATAGACACATAACCCTTTCCGCACCCAGCATGTAGATGATGTGTAAATGAACGAATTAGCTGTATAATGAAGGAATTAGCTATTCCTCTCCGATACTGTAACGGGCGCTGATATTATCTCCTTAGTAACCCGCTGTTTTGCCGCGGCCTTAACGTGTTAGTTTACCGCCTCCCCCAAGTAGGTGTTAGGACTGTGAGTCTTGAGAACTCCTGCTATTGCTGGTACTCTTTTGCCCCTTTATGGTTCTTCAAGCTATTCATACCACTTTTAGTGCCTTTTTGCCTTGGTGCTTTGGAGTTCTCTTCCCTTTTCTGATGATGACTATCCAAAAGATTGATTCATTTGAACTGATTAGAAAACCCCAAAGTTTGAAGCTCAAAATAGGCTGCAAAGCTTCCCTCATTGACTTTAAAGGGAAAAGAAATGAATGGAATGAATACAACTTTTTTTTTTCATTTGAAATGAATGAAACAAATGGATGTGGCCTACAAAACGAGTAACAGAATTGAACCAAAACTTATGCCTCTATACATCCTTTTTAAAAAAAATTTATGGACTTTTCCTCTATAAACTCATCTAATCATCTTTGAACCTCAATGCTAGCTGCCTTGACAACATCTTCAAGCAACAGATTGATCATGCATTGAGTGAAAAAGTACTTTTTAAAATTGTTTTTAATGTTGGTTGTTATTTCATGGAATGTTCATTTGCTTTAGTATAATTTTAAAGGCTAGCTATCATTTATTTACCTATTTCAGCCTACTCATGATTTTATAAATTACTACCATGTCCCCTCTTGGTCGTCTCTTTTCCAAGCTGAAGAGTACTAACTAGGGATGTGAATCGTTTTTGAACGATTAAAATTATCGTCAGATAATTTTAAAATCATCCAAAATCGTTAGAGTGCACGATACAATACAAATGCCCACGATTTATCGTCAGGGGCATTTGTATTGTATCGTTAAATAGGGCACGGGAATTATTTGGGGGAGGGCGGGAAAACCGGCACACCAAAACAGCCCCTAAACCCACCCCGACCCTTTAAATCCAATTCCTTACCCTCCCGAACCCCCCCAAAATGTTAAGTTACCTGGTGGTCCAGTGGGGGGGGGAGGGTCCCAGTGCGATCTCCTGCTCTCGGGCCATCGGCACCATTTTGGCTGCCACTAATTAAAATGGCGCCGATGGCCCGATAAAAAAAAAACCCACCCGACCCTTTAAATCGACCCCCTACCCTCCCGACCCGACCAATCGCTAATTTTTTTTTTAGGGAGGCCTGCGCCGCTAAAAAAAAAAAAACCAACCCACCCAACCCTTTAAATCAACCCCTCCTCCCGACCCCCCCAAAATCTTTTAAAGTTACCTGGTGGTCCAGGGGGGCCTCGGGGAAAGAGTTCCGTTCCAGGCATCAGCTGTTCTAAAAAAAAAAAATGGCGCCGATGCCCCTTTCCCTTACCATGTGACAGGGAATCCGTGCCATTGGCCGGCCCCTGTCACATGGTAGGAGCACTGGATGGCCGGCACCATAGTATAATAGGGGCTGATCAGTAAAGATGGCCGTCGCCATCTTTACTCATCAGCCCATAGTATAATAGGGGCTGATGAGTAAAGATGGCCGGTGCCATCTTTAAATTATGGCGCCGGCCATCCAGTGCTCCTACCATGTGACAGAGGCCGGCCAATGGCACGGATACCCTGTCACATGGTAAGGGCAAAGGGGCATCGGCGCCATTTTTTTTTTTTAGAACAGCTGATGCCTGGAATGGAAATCTTTCCCCGAGGCCCCCCTGGATCTCTCCTCTCCCTGAGGCCCCCCTTGATCTCTCCCCGAGGCCCCCCTGGACCACCAGGTAACTTTAAAAGGTTTTAGTGGGGTCAGGAGGGGGGGGGGTCGATTTAAAGGGTCGGGTGGTTTTGTTTTTTTTTAGTGGGGCGGACCTCCCTTAGCGATGTGAATTGGAATCGGAAACAATTCCAATTCACATATCTTAACGATCAGATTCGAGCCCCCCCCCCCCCCCCCCAGCCGAATCTGATCGTTAAGATGATCTGGCACACGATTCACATCTCTAGTACTAACTTGTGTAGCCTCTCATCATTAGAAAACCAATCCATCCCCTTTATCATTTTTGTTGCCCTTCTCTGCACCTTATCTAGTTCTGCTGACTTATTTGAGATGGGATGTTAAGAATTGCATACAATACTGAAGGTGTAATCACATCATGGCACAATACTCAGGCAATATGATATTCTCCATTTTATTTTCTATTCCTTTTTTGGATCATTCCTAGCATTCTAATTATTTATTTTGACTACTGCCACACACTGAGGTGAGGATTTCAATGTATTGTTGACAAGATCCTTTTTCAGAGAGGTGACTCCAAACATGAAACCCAGCACTGTTTATCTGTAGTTGAGACAATTTTTCACAATATGTATCAATTTATACTTTTCTCACAATAAATTTAATCGGCCTTTCAGATACCCAGTCTTCTAATCTCATGAGTTCCATCTGCAGTTCCTCAGAATCTGCTACTGTTTTAACAGCGTTGAATAATTTAGTGGCATCTGCAAATTTAACAGCCTCAATTTTTGTTCATTTTTCCAGATATTTATAAATATGTTAAACAGCACATGTATCAGTACAGATTCCTGGGGCATTCCACTAATGACCTTTCTCCTATGTTAATGTAACCTCCTCGGGCAAAATAGAGAAAAGAGAGCTTCAGTACTTGGCATGGAGCCAAAGTGGGAATAAACACTTGATGAGTCCATCAAGCTAGGTTGAGAGAACATTGCACAAATCTCATCTTTGGGTGAGTTTCCTCACTCCGAGGGTCATCAAATCTTCACAAGAGAGCACTGTTCTGTTCGTACGTCTCACTTTGAATGTCAAAGTGGCCCCTAACCCCTACACTATTACCTAAACCTCATCTCGAGTTACTAGGTGGGCCTCCCATAGAGATATAAATACCTATCTAGTGTTGGGACATTATGGCTAGGCTCTCTCTCTCTCACTCTCTCAGGATAGCATGGCTGGTACTCAAGGAACCTCAAAACTAATAAAAAAAGGCATTTTAGAACACATTGCAAAAGGTGACAAAGCCTGAACACACGCTATGGCATGGCAGCTTTACAAAAAAGTAAATACCACCCCTAACTCCTCCTCTTTTTCGGATTTGCATCACACTATGTTATGGTGCTATCGCATGCGTTAATGGCACTTTTCGAATGCGATAAGCCCTTAACACATGCAAAAACGCCTTATAGCATTTTAATAAATGACCCTATTAGCCAGATATAACTTATCCAGCTACGTAGGGGCAAATATGACATTATTCAGCAACATAGCCATGCTACTGAATATCCCATGTAAGTTAGACAGATAAATCTTATCTTGTTTTCTTTTGAATATTTTGCCCAAGAATTCTAATAACCTTTAAGAGTAAAAGGAAAAATTATTCTCAGGTGCAACTTAATACCAAGAAAGTCCATTATAGGAAAGGAAAGCCATCCCATCAGGGCCCTTTCTGCCAGAGGCCTCAAATAGGAATTCACCTGAAGATTGTTTCTTCTCCTAGGACAAGCAGGTTGGCAATCCTCGCACATGGGTGACATCATCAGATGGAGCCGAGCCTGGAGCTTTGATCTCAAAGATTCTAAAGCTTTCAAAAATGCCCTACTAAGCATGTGCATCAGTAATTATCACCCTCCCCCTAGGCAGGGTCCTCAGTCTCTTTTTTTCTGCAGAGCCATGTGGTTGCAGGAGCCATGTGGTCATGGTAGGCAGTTTTTCTCTTTCCTCACAGCATTTATTGTGATTTTTTCTGGAGTTGGAGCTGTTTTTCTTTTTCCTTATGGTAGTTTTTATTTTATTTTCTCTTTAACTTTCTCCCAGCAGCATAGTGGGCCTTAGTCACTGTGCAGCCTGGCAGAGTCTAATTTTATTCCTTAATAAATAAATACTGCATCTGCAGTTTAGTATCTGTGTCTTTTCCATCCTCTGTCATTTTGTGCCATTGTCTGATGCTATCAGGACTGATATAATGCAATCCATAGTGATCTGTATAGGTTGTTGAGCCTGGGGACTCACCTGAGTTCTATACAGAGAGGAGTTCCATGTCATTTCACCTATTGTTTGGCAACAATGGAGGCATGGACAGTAAAGGGATCGAGGACCACACTGTTCCGTTGGGGAGTGGAGAGCTCATCCTCCCCACATTCTAAGGAACTAGCCTCCATGGGCAGGAGCCCTGGACAATTTAGCCTCTCCTCCTGCTTGCCAGTGCTGGCAGTGCAGTCTCCTTGTGAGAGACAGTGATCAGAAGCCTGGGCCCGGTAATGGCAGACCATACACACCCGTGCCAGAGTACCAATGTTCTGACATGACAATGCATCGCAAACCAGGATTGCCATCGAGCGCCATTGTCACCCTTGATGTCTCCCAGACACACCTTGATGCCATCAAGGTGTGTCTGCCCTCGACACTGAAAGGGCCATCAAGCACCATGCATGATTTTGATTGTCCTGGCTGGGGACAGGGGCCCTTCTGTGCCATAGATGTCATCAAGTGCCATGGGCTCCTGATTGGCACTGACCCAAGCATCATCGAGGACCATGGGCCTCAATTCAGCAGAGTAGCATTGCAAACCGGACCATGTTAGGAACTAGGACTGCCATCAAGTGCCATGGTCATACTTGACACCATCATAGCTATTGGACCATTAACACCTTTGGGCACTGGTCTCCATCAGTTCCGCCAACCCTCACACATTTTTGATCTGCAGTGTTTTCAAATCATAGGCACCTGGAGTGCCTTTGATGGTATTGCATGCCATCAAATGTGATCAAACACTGTCGGAACCCTAGGTGCGGTGTCATTGGTGCCATAAATGCAATCCATCAAATATGAGTGCCAAGGGTGCTATTAGCATGGGTGTGCCATTGCCAAGATGGGCACCAGTGGATGCAATTGGATGCTATAGGGCACTACCACAGAGCACCATGGGCTTCCCTTCCACCATTATGTGACGGAGAGGGTGATCAGCTATTCATGACCCCAATTCAGACTCTTGGAGCTTTGTAAGGTACTGTGGGTACCATGGGGGCAAAGCCACCCACCAAAGGGATGGCCATAGTCAGAACCCCAGTGGCACTGGAGACACTGTACATGCTGACTCCAATATGAGTTAGTGCAACAGTAGAGCTCATCATACGTGGTTGTGTATTGCGATGGTTATCTACTTCTCCAAAGCGCCTCAGGCGCTGGCGGGCGTCATTCTTTCTGTGGGTGCCATGCACAGCTGTGCCAGAGATAGCAGGACCACCATCATTGCATCAAGGTATTAGCTTTCTTATTTGTTTCACACTTTAAGATATGTTGGGAGGTCGCCATCATACACTTTTTGATAGTTTTTTGGCAGTATGCAGCTACCAAATCTAGCAGGTGGTGCTAGGACCCTGCTGTGCTGGGGCATTCTACTACAAGGGAGTGCACATATGCACAGCCATCTATAAGATGAGGTACCACTGCATGAGTATTGGTAATCATGCTTTAAAAAATGGAGAGCACTGTTCCTCCAGTTGCCCTCTAGTGTAGGGGTATGTGTGTGTGTGTGTGTGTGTGTATTTCCGTCATGGCGAGAACAGGTTGTGCGGCGCTACCACAAGACTGACCTAAGACTGTGTTTCTGGTATTACCACTAAGGGCGTGGATACCAGGAGAGTAGTATCTGAAGTCTTTCCCTCCCACAGAAGCGGGGTATGTCTTTTGACCCCTCTCATGTTGAATCCCCATAGGAGGGAAGTCTCTGGGGTTCCATCCCTTATAGGTCTGTTGCCAAACAGGAGCCTTGATTCTTTTGAATCTGTGCAACTTCTTGCAGCCCAGGACCTGCGAGCATTGGGGTAAGGTCATTGGATTATTCTTGATGGTGCATGGATTACCCCATTTGCCTGGGTAGCCACCTGCGGCTGATTTGGATGCTTAAGAACCTCAGTGATCAGCAACAGTAACCAATTTTCTCCTGGAGAATAGGAAGGTTTTTGGACTCAGGAGGCCCCAATTCCCCTTAACTTTCATGTCCTTTCGAGAGGGGGAGATATGACCGGGTTTGCAATGATGACCCTTATGGGTTCAACCTTGGACACCAGGTTGTCTCACCCCTTCCATTACCTGAAAAAAGGGATTTCATTAGCTCTGACCTATGGTTGCTCTCTGTTCCTAGAAGGTATTTGAAAGCAGGTCGGGCATTATTGCTCTATCCTAGGTCATCCTAAGGCACAGCAGGCCTATTTTATGAGAAATGTATTCCAGCTTCAGTGTCCCCATTGTACCCAGGGTCTCCCCTTCTGGGCAGCACACCAACAAATATTAGGGGTTTCGCCTATGTAGGAGTCACCTTTTTGATACCTACTGGTATCACCTTTGTAATACCAGCTGGGTAGTTTTCGCTCATGCAAGAATGACTCTTCATAGTCATTCTTGCATGAGAGACCTTATTTCATTGAGGAGGGTTCTGGTCTATTTGCATCCCAGTTGGCAGATATGCCTTTCAACCTCTCATCATATCCATGGCTACATGACTTAGGGGATGTGGGATCCTGCAATAGAGGTGCTACACTTTTGTTGCTGTGGCTTGCGAGCTATACGTCCCCCTTTTAGGGATAACCCTGTCTGTAGGCAGAGAAATCCTGGTTCATGTAAACATTGTTCCATTTACTGGATTGCATGATGCCTTGATGAAAGTATATGTAATCATGTTCTTGGGTATTGATATTTAGGCCAGGTGGTTGGGCAGTATGTTCTGAGATCAGACCGATTCTGTCCTGGTACCCTTCAGATTTCCATGTTGGTATAGGAATCCTGTTTCTACAAGGGTTTGCACTGGCAGCATCCCTGCTTTCTATCTCTTGGTTGATTTCTTCCCCAGAAGGTTCACTTTCAGTTGTGGCTGTTCCTATCATGCTGAGGTGTCTACCTCAGGGTGTAACTACCTAATGCAATCAGCAATGAGTTGTTTGGTTGGGGCTGATAAATACAACCTAGTGGCTTTTTGTTATCCCTGCAGCCCTGGCATCTGTCTCATTCTGTTCTTTGCTCCTTCCGAATTCTAGTCAGAATGTTGGGAGGGGGGTGGGAGAGAAAAGCTAGGATATTTGCAGTATATCTTAGTGTATACCTTTTTTTTCACCAAATTCTGGTCAGTACTGCCTTTCTGCTCATCTGAGATATCCTAGGGACAAGATGGGTAGGCCAACCCTTAACAGGGTGAGCATGGGTGAGCTTCAGGCCTAGCACAACTCCCTACTTAGGGGGGAGGGGGGGGATTGGGTTAGCAATCCTATTTCAGGGATTGCCTTGATGTCTGTCCTGAGTGGTCAGATCTGCCTGGTACTTTGGCAGGTAAGATCAGCCACAGACTTGGCTGCTGTTGCCGCTTCTTCTTCCAAGTATTGCTTGGGATTTTCTGCCCATTGTGCCTAACAGTCAATCATTGGGTGCACTTCTGCAAGGGTATTTTGTCCTTCAGATGCTAGTGGACCATAGTTTCTTTATGGAGGGCTTTCTGTTCTCAGTTGTTTTTTGGTTCTCTAGTGACACAGAAGGAAACTGTGTGATCTTTCTCCAAGAGTTCTTCTATTGGTTGATTCTCTAGGCCCTTACCTATATCCAGGAGGTTCTAGACCTACTTTGCTTGTCAGGGTTCACTGATCTGAAACCCAGTGAGGCCTTACTTGATTTAAAATAAGAAAATTGAAAGTGTATATTATACTTCACTACTATAGTTTTCCCATTTAATGTTCTGGTTTGGTTTACTGTCTACTTAAATAATACTAGTAAAAATGTTAATTAATGTTTTATTCTGGTGTGATGATTGTATCTTGTCTGTGATGCTACAAGTGAAAGGTTATTTCAGAAGGGCACAAAATTGTGGGATTGGGGTGACCAGGATCTTGTCTTTTCCCCCCACTCAGGCTATGAACGCAAAGGTAAATGAAATTAGCAAATATAATTTATCATGCGATACTCCTCGCCTCATGCATAGGGTTAATTCATAGTCCGGAAAGAGGAGGGGCCACATCTCTTTTTGATTGGCTGCCTCACAGGCGAATGGGAGAAAGGTGGTGCTTTCAGCATTGTGAGGGTTCCCCGCTTTGTCCTGCTTTGAGCAGTAGAGATGCGAATTGGAACCAGAATCGGTTCCAGTTTCGGTTTCGTGGACCATCGGGAAATTATTTTTCCCACAGTCCGATCAGGTTTTTTTTTTTTTTATCGGTTGTGCCCAAGCCAATAAACAAAAAACCCACCCGACCCTTTAAATCTAGTTCTTTAGCATCCCCCACCCTCCCGACCCCCCCAAAAAACTTTCATAAAGTACCTAGTGGTCCAGCGGGGGTCCCTGGAGTGATCTCCCACTCTCGGGCCGTTGGCTGCCACTATTCAAAATGGCACCGATGGCCCTTTGCCTCACCATGTGACAGGGGCTATCGGTGCCATTGGCCGGCCCCTGTCACATGCGAGGAGCAATGGTTGGCCCGCACCATTTTTAAAGATGGTGCCGGCCGTCCATTGCTCCTACCATGTGACAGGGGCCGGCCAATGGCACCGATAACCCCTGTCACATGGTAAGGGCAAAGGGCCATCGGTGCCATTTTGTTTACTGGCAGCCAATGGCCCGAGAGCGAGAGATCGTTCCTGGGACCCCCGCTGGACCACCAGGTACTTTAAGAAAGTTTTGGGGGGGGGGGTCGGAAGGGTGGGGGATGCTAAAGAACTAGATTTAAAGGGTTGGGTGGGTTTGGGGGTTGTTTTTGGGTTCCCTTTCTTCCCACCCTCGCCCCAAAATGATAAGAGAACCCTACAGTCAGTTTCAGGGACCCCCCGATTTCTGACAAGTTTGAAAATATTGTCAGAAAAACGATTCACATCCCTATTGAGCAGCCTTTAGTTAGGAATTCACCCATGTGTGAGGACTGCCATTCTGCTTATCGTCGGGGAATGAAGAGTTGCTTACCTCTAACAGGTGTTCTCTGAGGCCAGCAAGATGTCAGTCCTCACAAAACCCACCTACCTCCCCTGGGAGTTGGTTTCTCCATGTATTAGCTATATCATGGACTGAGGGACTCTACCTAGGGGGCAGGGTGATAACTACAGCTACACATGCTCTGTAGGACATGTTTGATAGCTTTAGAATTTTTGAGTTCATCTGATGATGTCACCCATGTGTGAGGACTGACATCCTGCTCTCTTGGAGAACACCTGTTACCGGTAAGCAACTCTGCTTTCTCTTTTTCTAGCTAGGTCATTGCTCCTGTAGAATACTGGTTTGTATTTTGAAAACTAAGGATCAAGTATGTATTTGACTTTGCCTGCCTTCAAATGTGCCCTTCAGGTTAATGTCTTTGATAAGAGATTAACCCAGCGGAAGGTGTTACTGTTTTCTGTTCTTATGGAATCTTTTGAGGTATTTTAAATACCAATTTAAATATTAGCAATCCTAATTTGTAATCTTAAAAAAGAATACAATGCAAAGAGTACCACCAATCATTTTTAAAAACATAACAGTACTAGAAAGCTTATAATAGTAAAACTCTTCATGCTTCCTGATGTCATTTTCTTTATAATTGCTTGCTAATACTGAAAAGACCTGTGTGCAGCAGGTTGCAAATAAGTCTTAAGGGAATTAAGTACCCCCAGCTGGAGTTATCCCCATCTGTCCTGATCAGCACTGTTGTTGAAAGGAACTGACAATCTGTCTCTATTTAAATCTTATCTCTGAGTTGCAGGGACTTTATTTTACTAAAGGGTGTTCTTTTTATATTTGAATTAGAAAGCACTGTGTGTTTGCCTGTACTTTGAGATCTTTACCTATATATTTGTATGACCATTTTATACCAGTTGAATGTTAGTTACTTTATCCTCAGTAGCATTTTTTTTTTAATATTAACTATGGCACTTCCAGGGAATTAAGAGAAATACCTCAGTACCTAAATGTAATCCACTTTGAAGTGCCTAAAAGATGGAATATGAATCAGATAATAAATAAGAAATGGCAAAAAATAAATATACTATTTATTTTCATTCCAAATGATCTGATTGGCTAGTTATTAAGGGCCAGATTTTAAAACATTTATGTGTGTAGAGGGGGTTATGCACGCCGGGCCAATTTTATAAATGCCCAGCGACGCATGTAAAGCCCCAGGACACATCGAAGTCCTGGGGCTTTACAAAAGGGGCGGTCCGGGGGCAGGGCAGGGGTGGGGCCAGAGTCCTCCGGCACAGCGGCCATTTACCGCTGTGCTGGGGGATCCTGTGCCGGCAGGCTGCTAGCGCGCACAACCTGCGCTTGCCCAGAGGCAGGCACAGAAGGTAAAATTTATTTATTTATTTATTTATTAACTTTTATTTACCGACATTCGTGAAACACATCATGCCGGTTTACAAAAAACTCAAAGGAGGAAAGTTACAATATAACAATAACACAGTAAAACTGATAAATAGGTAAAACAATAGCGTAGTAGAGCAATAGTAGAGGGGAGGGGAGTGGGAAAGGGAGGATACCGGGGAGTGGGAGAGGGGAGGCTAAGGGAAGGGCAAAGGCTGGACAGAAAGGAGTGAAAGAACACAAATAGCTGCAACTATATACAGTTGATAAGTACAGTCATAATCAAAATTGTAGAGCTAAGGAGGTAATGAGAGACATTTACTTAAAGTATTCACTTAAATATGAAATAAGAAGGGGGTTAGGATGTTTTAAGGGCGGTATAGAAGGGAAAAGGGTTAATGGGTTAGCAAAAGGGTATTGGAGGGGCAGGGTGAGTAGGGCGGGAAAGGGGTACAGAGATTTAAATATACAAGGATCTCTTTACCTACATAGGGATACGGAGGGGTTGAGGGAAGGTAATCACTGGGAATCACCAGGGAATGCGTTTTTAGAAGTATAAAGGGAGTAGCGGGGAGGGGGTTTAGGATAGGGCTGGGGGGGATTTAGGATAGGGAGTAGCGGGGGGGGGGGGAGTAGCGGGGGGGGGAGTAGCGGGGGGGGTTTAGGATAGGGCTGGGGGGGGGATAGGTTAGGGGAAGGGGTGGGAAGCTTAGTTTAGGGGAAAGGGAAGTACCCTCCCAGGCCACTCCGTGTATGTTATAAAATCAGGCGTACATGTGCACGCGCCGGGTAGCACACGTACATGTAAACCACACGTATGTTTTAAAATTTACCCCTAATTGCCTTGCCCTGTTGCACAAATTAAACAGATTAACTGTTCAAGTGATGATACTTTTCAAAACATTTTAGCAGCTTTAAACTTCCATTAATCTATTGATGAATTTTTTTGGTCCCTGCTAACGTACACGGTGTACAAAAAACTCAGTTTTTTCCCAGAACCAATAAAGCTATTAGAATTCTACATTATAGATTACAGCAACTATAAATGCATTTTAGCTTAAGGTAGCCCTAATCCCTTCTAAATTGTGTATAGGTAAACTCCTTTAACACCTTTTATCAGAACATTAATTGCCAATCATCGCCCTTCTATAGAAAATAATTGCATAAAAAACAGCAGCTGGAATACTTTATATACATGTTCTGCAACATAAATCTATTTATTTCTTTATTTATCGGGTTTTATATACCATTGTTCGGTTTCGCCATCACAATGGTTTACAAAGTTTTGATGTTTAATAGAGTTTCCAAAAGGTTCATATGGTTGTTAACATAGATATTATCATTTTTACATAGATATTATCGTTTTTAGAAACTTAGTTCGTAGGTTAGACTATGCATGTTTCGGTTCATTGTTATGTTATTTTCTTACTCTGGGTCCACAATTTTGCTTAGTGTTAATAGGAGGGGAGTGGTGTTTTAGAGTCAATGGGTGAGTTGGTAGCTTTGGTAAACATCCAGGTTTTTAGATCTTTTTTTGAAAGTTTTTAAGTTTTCTTGTGTTCGGAGTTCGGTTGGGAGGGTGTTCCAGAGTTTGGGGCTTCCTAGTGTAATTGCTCTCTTTTGAGTTGAGGTGTGTTGTTTAGAGCGAGCAGGTGGAATCTTTAGTAGTCCTTTATTTGCTGAACTGAGGTTTCTATTTGGAGAATGCAGTTTTATGGATGAGCTTTGCCAGTTTGTTTTCATATATTATTTTGTGTAGTATGGATAGTATTTTGTATTCAATCCTAAATTTTATTGGGAGCCAGTGACGTGATATAAGTGTAGGAGTAATGTGATCATGTTTTTTCGATCCAGTGAGTATTCTTGTAGCTGCGTTTTGTAGGATTTGGATTGGTCGGATGGTGTTAAGCGATAAGTTGAATAGTAGGGAGTTGCAGAAGTCCAGGCTGGAGAAGATGAGTAGTTGAAGGACTGATCTGAAGTCATTGGGGGAGAGGAAAGGTTTTGATTGACGTAGATTTAGGAGTTTGTGATATTCATCTTTGATTTTAGCAATGAAAGGGGCTTGACAATAACACGCTGAATAACAATTAGTGCTTTCTTCATACCTGAAATACCATCTGTAATGAAAGTTTATATCTTCTAATGATTTACAGTATCTTCACTTATTAAAACATTTTATTGCAATTATTAATTAATGTTCATTAATACAAATTAATCTCTAGTAATGCAAAGTACCATAACATGACATGCAATAAGCAGAACAATCATCTTCTGTATTTTAACCACATAATATCAAGAACTGATCAAGGATTTCTTGATGTCTAAAATAAACAATAATAAATCCACTATGGGGCCTATTTATGAAGCCATGTTAAAAACAAGAATTATTTCCCATGGGATTTAGTAAACTATGAAAACTGAGTTTTGCTGGGGCCAATAAACTACATTGCTGTGGGTAGAAAAGTACATATTTTTCTGACTCCACATAGTTGCAATCCCGAATGGTCAGGAAGCCCTGCTCCTCTGCTCACAAGCCTCCCGGCTCTACCCCTCACAAGCCTCTCCCTACACTTATCAGAAGAGGTGTTGCTAGATTTCTAAAAGATCTAGGGCATATGCCCATAAGCCCTCTCATTTCCTCCACCCTGAGATTTTGATAAGTAATTTAACAACCATGATTAGCAGCTTCCCCTGCCCCCCCCTCCAGAATAATCCTGTAGATACACATTATTGAACATCACACTTTAAAATATTTAATTTTAAATGATCTCTGTTATATGTTCCCATGCAGCTGTCATCAGGGAGTCATCCTACATGATCTGAGATGGGGGAATCATCTTGTTTGAACACCCGCTTCATACCAAGCTCTATCCATGCGTACACAGGACATAAAGCTGGAGGCACCACTGCAAACATTTTGCACCATTGTTGCAAGGTGCTGGGCATTCACATTAGTGGTGTTTCTAGATAGAAGAGCCTTTTATGCAACAGAAACCCCCATCTGGTAAAACCCCCATTACAATTATTCAATAGCATCATTCAATTAGTTCTTCAATATGGAAGTGAAGTCTGAGATCTATTCAGGGCAGGAAAGAATCTACCTTATAAATGGCCTGTGACCGACGGCCCGCAAATGCGCAGTAGAGCGCAGCTCTACTGCGCATGTGCGGGCAAGGATGTCGATCAGAAAAAAAAAATGGCGGTGGGGCCGCAGGAGCGGGAGGAGAAGCAGCGGCGCCGCGCGCTTCTCCTCCCCAGATCTGCCTGCAGATTTCGGGGGGGGGGGGTGTCACTCCCGCGCCCCCCCCACCGAGATCTGCCGGCAGATCTCGGGGGGGGGGGTGTCACTCCCGCGCCCCCCCCCACCGAGATCTGCCGGCAGATCTCGGGGGGGGGGGTGTCACTCCCGCGCCCCCCCCCCCCGAGATCTGCCGGCAGGAGCGGGAGGAGAAGTAGCGGCACCGCGCGCGCGGTGCCGCTACTTCTCCTCCCCAGATCTGCCGGCAGATCTCGGGGGGGTCACTGCCGCGCGCGCGGGAGTGACCCCCCCCCCCCCCCCGAGATCTGCCGGCAGGAGCGGGAGGAGTTAATGGAGCCGGGTGAGGGTTGCGGGAAGTCGCGCTTACGGCGCCGGGAGGAAATGGAGGTGGGTGAAGGGAGGGAGGGAGAGGGGGACTGAGTGAGTGGGAGGGAGGGAGGGAGGGAGAGGGGGGACTGAGTGAGAGGAGAGGGAGGGTGGAGAGGAGTGGGTGGGGGAGGGGGGTGGTGAAGAGTGAGGGGAGAGAGAATGAGGGGGAGGTGAGAGACAGAGGGATGTAGCCCGTTTTAACGGGCTTTACGGCTTGTTCCTATATAAATCCTGTACCTCAAATTCTATAAACAGTTTCCTGCATTCATAGAAACTGCCCCAACAACACCACAATTTCCCTATGCTACCAAGAATGTTGTGAAATAATACAAAACTCTGCAAAAAAAAAAATTCAATCAGATTGTTTCTCAAGTAGCTCCTGGCCAGTCTGGTTTTCAAAATATCCCTAATGAATCTGCAAAAGATAAATTTGTATGCAATGGAGGTAGTGCATGCACATCTTTCATATTAATATTTATTGTGGATATCATGAGAACTTAACTGGCAAAAGGCTACTCCAGGGCCATGGAGCAAACCTGACATACCATTACACACTAACTGCCAGACTCAAACAGCAACACCCCTACCAGCACACATTGGAAAAACAAAACCTGCTGGACTACTGCAGACTCCTTCGCAGACCTACAATTCCTGTGTCACAGAGACAGATCCTCGCCAAATCTATAATAAGAAACCACAAATTAGAAATGTACAGAAAATAACTGAAATGGAAAGCCCAAGAAGCCCGACTCTGCATGCAGAGAAAGAGAAACAGAAATGCATTTCTTCCTGTATTGAGCAAAATACAAACATTAGAGACCCACATTCCAAAGCTGACATTTTACAATCAATAAACTAAAAAAAAAACCAATGCCTTTTTTTTCTAACTTTGTTGTCTGAATATTTAATTTTTATAATCAAGTTGGTCATAATCTCTCTTTTCCTCAGTGCTTTGTATTTTCTAAACTCCTTGTGCAGGGTCTCCTGTCCTTTTGTCATTTCTTCTTTTTCCATCTCTTTTTTCCATTTCTTTCTTTTCTGCTAATCTATCTGCTCAAAATTAGATTTCATTATTTTCTCCAGTCTTCAATCTCCCTCTTTTTATCTCTCATCTTTCCCTTTCCCACTCTCATCCCCTTTTCAGAACATCTCTACTCTCGCCTCCTAAGCACTCCCCAATCTCTCACTCCTGACCCAGACTCCTATTTCCCCAGTGTCTTTTATGCACTCCCTACTCCCCATTTCCACCTTCTGTGCTCACTTCAGCTCTTAGTCACTTTTCTTTACCTCCCATCCCCTCACCAGCCCAAGCTTCTTCTGTTGCTCATCCCCTATCCTCTCTCCAGCCCCTTTCTTATGTCTCTTAATCTCTACCCAGTCACCTTCTGCAAAGCTTCATTTCCACTTTCTCTCACCCTATTCATAGGCACATTCCTTTCCAATTCTTCTCCCTTCCCAACTCACCAGGTTCTTCAAACTATATCTTTACTTTCTCCACCTTTTCAGTTGCTTTCTCCTACCCCACATCTTCCATCTCCCATCCCATCTTACACAGCCTCACTCACACCTCTAATTTCTGAGTTCCTATTATCCCCATGTATGCCTAAGTACCTACTCTTGCCCACTCAATATCTAAGACCTTGATGTTCCACAGTGAGAAAGTCCCCATTCTTCCTCACAATCTCCTCTGAATCCCTGAATTTCCTCACACATCCTGAAAATCTACTTTCTCGTCATACCCAACTTCCATTCCTCCCATTTCTCCCCAATCAAGGAGTCTATACTCTCTCCTCTTCCCTCCATATCCATGCAACCATCAAATGTGTGAGTGTTCTCTTTCATCTTCTTGCCTCTGTTTCTCCACTCTTCCTCTTCACCCAATCCAGGAGTCACTGCACTCCGCACTCCCACCCCCCTGATTCTTGGCAGTCTAGGAATCCCCACTCTCTCCTCCTCCCTTCCCATTCAACAAATCCAGGAGTTCTTGCTCCCCTCATCTTTTGTCTACAAGACCATGTTCTCCCAAGTCCCCAATCTCCCTTAAACACCCCTGCCCAGGAATTTTAAATGTGTTCCTGAGACTGCCTTTTCTCCCCCTCACAATCCTCCTCCATGCCTCAGCTTGCTTGCAGCCCAGCTGTTTCTCCTTACATGCAGTTCAGTAAGCACAAGCACAAATATAGAGCCAAATTATTTAAGCAGTGGATCATTGAATCACATGGACAAAGAATAAGAACATCAGTGATTCATCAAGATGACTGGCCATGTTGCAAGCAGGCTGGGGCATAAAGAAGAGAAAAAGAGGCATGGGCAGATGCAGCTGCAGCAACTAGAACAAGCTTAAAGGCCAGAAAGGAGAGGAGAACTGGGATTTGAGTCACTGACAGAGACTTGGGGCATAAGATGAGTCTATAGAAAATTATGCCTTTCCTTACCAAGAAAACCCCCAGGTCCTATTGGGGCAGGAGAGATCCCCTAGTCGATTCTGCACCACTAGTACTGTAATTCAAAATAGTGCCAATTGAAACAAGATACCTCTTTATACCTAACTGGGGCCTGCTTACGCCTTTAAGGATCCAGGTGTGGAGGGAGGGCTATGAGAGCATTGTTAGGTGCAATGACCTGTTCATGCTGTCAAAGGGAAATTAACTACACATCTTAAGGTACAGTCATTTTTGCAAAAATTATATAATTAAAATAAAAAAAGATTGTTTAATACAATTTGTTTCTCCATTATAATATTAATAAGGCACTTTGCAGGTATTTGCAGTCAATAGAGCTCATTATTATTTTCCTTATATCAAGCCAGATTTGTTTGGTGATATTGGTAATCTTCATGTGAATTTGCTAATATCACACATTAATATGATTTTAAAATGTGTTAAATGCCAAATTTGGTGTTTAACATGTATTATCATATTATCATGTATGAATAAGCCCTCCTATTTTTGTTTAATTTTTGAATCACAATTCTTTTTATTAGTGATTTATGTAAGAAAATGTGAAACATTGCATAATCTGCTGCCAAAACAACCTACATAATATGCTAGATTAATTGATCTCATATTTCTTCTAACAGGCATAGGGAGGATCAACTTGGTGGGGGGTGTGGCATTTTATATCCAGGAGGGTGTAGAGTCCAACAGGATAAATATCATACAAGAGACTAAATGCTCAGTAGAATCTATACAGGTAGAAATCCCATGTGTGTTGGGTAAGATTATAGTGGTAGGAGTATACTACCGTCCACCTGGACAAAATGGTCAGACAGATGATGAAATGCTAAGAGAAATCAGGGAAGTTAACCAATTTGGCAGTACAATAATAATGGGAGATTTCAATTACCCAATAATAATGACTGGGTAAATGTAACATCAGGACTTGCTAGAGACATAAAATTCCTGGATATAATAAATGACTGCTTCATGGAGCAATTGGTTCAGGAACCAACAAGAGAGGGAGCTATTTTAGATTTAATTTTTAGTGGAACGCAGGATTTGGTGAGAGAGGTATCGGTGGTAGGGCCACTTGGCAACAGTGATCATAACATGATCAAATTTAAACTAATAACTCGAAGGGGGACAATAAGTAAATCTGCAGCTCTAACACTAAACTTTCAAAAGGGAAACTGATAAAATGAGAAAAATAGAAAAAAAACTGAAAGGTGCAGCTGCAAAGGTTAAAAGTGTTCAACAGACTTGAACATTGTTTAAAAATACAATCCTAGAGGTGCAGTCCAGATATATTCCATGCATCAAGAAAGGTGGAAGGAAGGCAAAACGATTACCATCATGGTTAAAAGGTGAGGTGAAAGAGGCTATTTTAGCCAAACAAACATCCTTCAAAAATTGGAAAAAGGATCCATCTGAAGGAAATAGGATAAAACATAAGCATTGTCAAGTGTAAAACATTGATAAGACAGGCGAAGAGAGAATTTAAAATGAAGTTGGCCATAGGGGCAAAAACTCATAATAAAGACTTTTAAAAATATATCCGAAGCAAGAAACCTGTGAGGGAATCGGTTGGACCATTAGATGACCGAGGGGTTAAAGGGGCTCTTAGGGAAGATAAGGCCATTGCAGAAATATAAAATTAATTCTTTGCTTCCGTGTTTACTAATGAGGATGTTGGGGAGATACCAGTTCTGGAGATGGTTTTCAACAGTGGCGTAGCCACGGGTGGGCAGGTGCCCAGCTAACTTAGACCCAGGCCCACCCAACTGGCACCGGAACTGCAAGGCTGTCGCGGGATTCCATCCCCGCGACAGCGAACAAGAGAACCCACGCCTCGCGTGCCATCATGGCACACATGGGGAAGCGCTGCTGCGGCCGTATGGCCCGCCGATCTTCCTGTTGAGGGGGGGGGGGGGGAGCGGAAGTGCTGCACGCAGCTTCCGCTTCCTCCCCCCAATGCAGGAAGATCAGTTGCCTCTCCTGCTGCCACCCGTTCTCCTGCTATCCGCTCCCCCACCCCCAAACTTCCTGTTTGGGGGTGGGGGAGCGGAAGCGCAGCGCACAGCTTCCGCTTTCTCCCCCAAAGCAGGAAGATCAGCTGCCTCTCCTGCTGCCACCGGCCTCCTGCTATCTTCGGGCATCGGGCCGTATGGCCCGCCGATCTTCCTGCTTGGGGGGGGAGGGAGGAAGCGGACGTTGTGCGCTGCGCTTCCGCTCCCCCTCCCCCCCGACAGGAAGTTTGGCGGGCACCCGAAGATAGCAGGAGTCCGGTGGCAGCAGGAGAGGCAACTGATCTTCCTGCTTTGGGGGGAGGAAGCGGAAGCTGTGCACGTGCTTGAATGTGTATGTGTGGATGAGAATAGGACCTTAAATGTGTATATGTATGGATGAGAATGGGAGCTTGAATATGTGTGGGTGAGACTGGGAGCATGGGTTTGTGGGTGAGAATGGGAGTCTGGGTTTATGTGTGTTGGTGAGAATGGGTGCCTGGATGTGCGTCTGTGTGTGCATAAGAATATAAGCCTGGGGAGGGGTGAGAAAGTGAGAACTTGTATGTGTGTCTGCAGAGAATGTGAGCTTGTGGGGGGGGGGGAGAGCATATGAGAGTGAGAGCTTGAGTGTGTGAGAGAAAGCATGTATGTGTGTGTGTGTGTGGAAGGGAAGAAGACAGTAATAGAAGAAAGACACTGAAAAGGAATTAGGAAATGAGCTATAAGGGAAAAAATGGGAAAAAGAGACCAGGACCAACTGATTAGAAAAATACAAAGATCAGACAACAAAGGTAAAAATATATCTATATTTTGAGATGTTAGCAATTTAAATATAAGCAACACAACCGCTCTCTCAAAATTTATGGACAGGTAGGAGCCGTGTATAAAATCGTAATAATAAGAAGGCTAAAGTACCACAAATCACCGTGAATTATGTTTGTATCATTAAGTAAACCTCATACTTAGGCGTAGATGTGAATGCTATGCTGCATAATTTGGCATTATTTATCAGTAAAAAAACAACTAGTAGACCTGCATGCCTACAGCCCACCCATGTTAACCTTGTGCCCACCCAAAAAATCAATTCTGGCTACGCCATTGGTTTTCAAGGGTGATGAGTCAGATGAACTGATCCAAATCACTGTGAACTGGGAAGATGTAGTAGGCCAGATTGATAAACTAAAGAGTAGCAAATCACCTGGACCAGATGGTATGCAACCTAGGGTACTGAAGGAACTAAAAAATGAAATTTCTGATCTATTAGTTAAAATTTGTAACCTATCATTAAAATCATCCATTGTACCTGAAGACTGGAGGGTGGCCAATGTAACCCCAATATTTAAAAAAGGCTCCAGGGACGAACCGGGTAACTATAGACCAGTGAGCCTGACTTCAGTACCAGGAAAAATAGTGGAAACTATTCTCAAGATCAAAATCATAGAGCATATAGAAAGACATGGATTTACACAAGGGAAGTCTTGCCTAACAAATCTGCTTCATTTTTTTGAAGGGGTTAACAAACATGTGGATGTAGTGCATTTGGATTGGGGTTAACAAACATGTGGATGGGGGATGGATTGGGGTGGATTGGGATGGATTGGGATTGGGGTGGATTGGGATGGATTGGGGTTAACAAACATGTGGATGTAGTGCATTTGGATTTTCAGAAGGCATTTGACAAAGTCCCTCATGAGAGGCTTCTAAGAAAACTAAAAAGTCATGGGATAGGAGGCATTGTCCTTTTGTGGATTACAAACTGGTTAAAGACAGGAAACAGAGAGTAGGATTAAATGGTCAATTTTCTCAGTGGAAAAGGGTAAACAGTGGAGTGCCTCAGGGATCTGTACTTGGACCGGTGCTTTACAATATATATATATATATATATATATATATATATATATATATATATATATATATATATATATATATATATATATATATATAAATGATCTGGAAAGTAATACGACGAGTGAGGTTATCAAATTTGCGGACGATACAAAATTATTCAGAGTAGTTAAATCACAAGCGGATTGTGATACATTACAGGATGAACTTGCAAGACTGGAAGATTGGGCATCCAAATTTAATACAGACAAGTTTTATTTATTTTATATACCAACATTTGATCTCAATCAAGATATCACACTGGTTTACATTCAGGTACTGTAGGTATTTCTCTATCCCCAGAGAGCTTATAATCTAAGCTTTTGTACCTGAGGCAATGGAGGGTAAAGTGACTTGCCCAAGGTCACAAGGAGCGACAGCAGGACTTGGACACTGGTCTCCTGGTTCATAGTCCACTGCTCTAACCACTATTCCTCCTCCCGAGTGCAAGGTGTTACATATAGGGAAAAATAACCCTTACTGTAGTTGCACAATGTTAGGTTCCATATTAGGAGCTACCACTCAGGAAAAAGATCTAGGCATCATAGTGGATAATACTTTAAAATTGTCAGCTCAGTGTGCTGCAGCAGTCAAAAAAGCAAACAGAATGTTAGGAATTATTAGGAAGGGAATGGTTAATAAAACGGAAAATGTCATAATGCCTCTGTATCACTCCATGGTTGTTGGAAACAGGATGCTGGGCTTGATGAACCCTTAGTCTAACCCAGCATGGAAATTTCTTATGTTCTTATATTGACCAAGTTCTTTAAATACATTTCTGTTAAACAACAATATTCTTCTTCAAGAATTATCATGTCATTGTATCATAGTGCTTTTTTGGTAATAGAACTGAAAAGGTTATATTATGTTTTCCTTAATCTTGTAGGTAATGTTTTATTTTTTTATTATAATATTTATAGACACATATATCTTAATTAATAAAGGAACCACAAACAAAGATAAGAGAACACAGTATTCTTAGAGTTGATGTACAGGTTATGCCACAATTTGAAAAAGCAAGATACTAGAGCAAAAGAGACTAGGGATGGGCATTCAGGAGGAACAAAATAGGAAATGAGATGAAATTTCCTATTTCAATTCAGATATTGTTCTAAATGGAATGAGTTAAATTACGAAGAAAATTCATCAGAATCTCATTTCATTTTGATCTCCTACTTAAAGAAAAAAGTCATCGGTTGGGCCAAGGCCTAGGCCCAACACGAGGGCCTTGCCTAGGTTGTAAGCAGAAACCCAAAGCAAAGGTCACGGCCTATGCCAGAGCATGACCCCAGGGCCTCAGCCTAGGCCCAAGCCTGGGCCTCGTCTAGACATAGTGCCACAACCTGACAAAGAGATGGCCCAGGCCCGAGCATTAGCCCAGACCCAGGCCTGATACCAGAGCCTGGCCTAGAGGCAGGGCCCTGACTCATGGGCTTCACACAGTGTCAGGCCTAGGCACATAGCCCAGGCCTCGGAGCTTCTTTCTTTGGCTCTGCTTCACCAAATGACACCGTCCACTGAAGTCATTGCGCCGGAGTTGAAATTAGCTGCCATATATTAAAATGGCTGCCTCCACTGGGGGGGATGTGCCGGAGTTCATTATCTCCAGCATAACAACTCCAGTGGATGGCATCATTTGGCAAGAAGAGACAAAGAAAGAAAATGACAAAGAGGAACTCTGAGGCCTGGGCTCGGCATCTGTATCTGACCCTGGACTGAGGCCCCTGGTATGGGGAATGGGTCCAAGCGAGGCCTCGGCATTGGAACCCAGCCTTCAGTCTGGGCCGTGGTATCAGGCCAGGACCCTGGCCTATGCCACGGGCCATGCATTGGGACCCGGCCTCTGGGTATGGGTCCGGACCCTGGCATAGGTCAAGATAAGGCATCGAGACCTAGTTTATGGGCTGAGGCCCCAGCATTGGGACCCAGCCTCTGGGCTAGGCCATGGTTTTTGACCTGGGCCCAGCCCCTGGTCTAACCCAAGTTCTAGGTGATAGGACCCGACCTTCAAGCCAGGCCCTGGCATCAGGTCTGAGTCTGATCTGAGGCATTGGATTTGCTTCTGGGCCCAGGCCCTGGCCTAGTCTAAAGCCAAGGTGATGGGACCTGGCCTCTTCACTAGGCCCTATCATCAGGACCCAGCCTCCAGGCATCAGGACCCAGCCTCTGAGCTGGACCTCAGTGTTGGGTCTGGGTCCAGACCCTGACTTATGCTTAGGCCCAAGTGTCTAGACCTAGCCTCTGAGCTGGGTCATAGTGTCTGGTCTGTGCCTGGGCCCTGGCCTAGGCTGAAGCATTGGCATTGGGTCCAGACCTCCAAGCCTGGGGCTTGCATAGGGCCTAGGCTGAGGTATATGCGTAGGTCAAGGTAGGTTGCCATTACCTGGCCGAGGCTCCATGCAGGCCCCAGCTTTTTGCCTAGTGCTAGGCCTCATCTGCAGATCCCAATAGATCAGGTAAGTGGAGACCAGGGAGGATCCTGGCCCAGCATTTTTCCAGGTGGGAGGGATGGGTAAGTGGCACAGGAGCCCCTGGGAGGCTCATTTCTTTTTTTCCTCTTTTAGTTGTTTTTTTTTTTTACAATAATTATTTTGCTTTTTTTAAATTAAAGAAACAAAATAAATATTACATGAAACAATTTGTGAGAAAAGGTCCCCCCAAAAACGAAACAAAAAACACAATATTGGGAGGAGACTGAAGGAGAAGCCTCTCGCAAGAGAGGAGAAGGCTAAGGGATTGTGTTTGAGATCTCCAGCTCATTGCAACGCAGGAGCATTAACAACTCCGACTCACCCGAAGTGCCAGCCCCCGCTGACGTCATCATTCGGGGACACACCCTCAGGTATAATTTCGGGGAAGGAGCAGCTCCAAACTCGGAAGAGACTGAAGGAGAAGCCTCTCACAAGAGAGGAGAAGGCTAAGGGATTGTGTTCGAGATCTCCTGCTCATTACAACGCAGGAGCATTAACAACTCCAACTCACCCGAAGTGCAGGCCCCCGCTGACATCATCATTCGGGGACACTCCCTCAGGAATCAATTCGGGGAAGGAGTGGCACGCAGCCGCCAGTGCGCTGCCGAAGCCGCGTGCCAAAGGGGCGCGCCCCTTCTTAATTTATCTTTTCTGCCCTATGGGTAGGAAAAGAAAGGTAAACGTTTGGACCTCCTCTCCCATGGTACCTGTTGTTAGGGGACCAATGGATTCCCTTGTAGTAAGAAGGGTAAGTCAGACTGCCTGCGAGAATATTCCAGAAATATAATTTTCATCTGGAGCCTCGAAAAGCCCATGCCTGCCTCAGCCAACTCAACCCCAGATAGAGGAACCTAGACCTACTATCCAGAACTTATCTTTAGGGATAGTGGAAACACTGGACCTAAGTAATAGGGATGTGAATCATTTTAGGACGATTAAAATTATCGTCCGATAATTTTAATATCGTCTTAAACCGTTATGGAACACAATACAATAGAGATTCTAACGATTTATCGTTATAAATCGTTAGAATCGTGAGCCGGCACACTAAAACCCCCTAAAACCCACCCCCGACCCTTTAAATTAAATCCCCCACCCTCCCGAACCCCCCCCCAAATGAGTTAAATAACCTGCGGGTCCAGCGGCGGTCCGGAACGGCAGCGGTCCGGAACGGGCTCCTGCTCCTGAATCTTGTTGTCTTCAGCCGGCGCCATTTTCCAAAATGGCGCCGAAAAATGGCGGCGGCCATAGACGAACACGATTGGACAGCAGGAGGTCCTTCCGGACCCCCGCTGGACTTTTGGCAAGTCTCGTGGGGGTCAGGAGGCCCCCCACAAGCTGGCCAAAAGTTCCTGGAGGTCCAGCGGGGGTCAGGGAGCGATTTCCCGCCGCGAATCGTTTTCGTACGGAAAATGGCGCCGGCAGGAGATCGACTGCAGGAGGTTGTTCAGCGAGGCGCCGGAACCCTCGCTGAACGACCTCCTGCAGTCGATCTCCTGCCGGCGCCATTTTCCGTACGAAAACGATTCGCGGCGGGAAATCGCTCCCTGACCCCCGCTGGACCTCCAGGAACTTTTGGCCAGCTTGTGGGGGGCCTCCTGACCCCCACGAGACTTGCCAAAAGTCCAGCGGGGGTCCGGAAGGACCTCCTGCCGTCCAGTCGTGTTCGTCTATGGCCGCCGCCATTTTTCGGCGCCATTTTGGAAAATGGCGCCAGCTGAAGACAACAAGATTCAGGAGCAGGAGCCCGTTCCGGACCGCTGCCGTTCCGGACCGCTGCTGGACCCACAGGTTATTTAACTCATTTGGGGGGGGGTTCGGGAGGGTGGGGGATTTAATTTAAAGGGTCGGGGGTGGGTTTTAGGGGGTTTTAATGTGCCGGTTTTGCGATTTTTAGATTTTTAGATTTTTCACGATATTTTACCCCCCCAAACGGCAACAATACGATTCCCTCCCCCTCCCAGCCGAAATCGATCGTTAAGACGATCGAGGACACGATTCACATCCCTACTAAGTAATAGACAACCCACTATAAGTGAGGTTGAAGTGGTGGAAGAGTCTGTGCTGGGTTCGGGACCTGTAGAGAAGGTTACAGAACCCGTGGACCCCCAAAATATTACCTTAGGAGATGTTTGGCGAGCATTAACTAGTATGCAAAAAACCATGTCTAGTTCTGTAATTCAGATTAATAAGACAACTGTAGAAATTAAAAATATGTTAGAAATACATAGTAATCGGTTAAATTATTTGGAAGAACAAAGTAAAATATTATCAACTCAAGTAAAAGTAATACAGGATGTTAACAATTCTTCAATAAAGGATGGTTTGATAATTCATAAACAGTTAGATAACTTAGAAAATCAAAATCATATTAAAAATTTGAGATTTTTAAATTTTCCTATAACTAGATTGTCTCCTGTTGAACTATTGAAGAAATATCTTGTAGAGATTCTTTCTATTTTCACAGTTGATGAAAGTTGCATATCAAAGATTTATTATATACCGAGAACTAGAGTAAAGGCTCAAGATGGGGAGGAACAGATGGATCTGGTTCAGCATTCACCAAATTTGACATCATTTTTAGAATCATCAATTGATGATATTCCCCAAAGAAGTACAATGTTAGTTACCTTTTGCAGAGAAAGGGACAAAAACCTAATACTGCAAAAGTATTTTCCTAATAAAGATTACTTGTTTTGTGGACAGAAGATCCAATTATTCTCAGATGTGTCCAGAGTGACACAGATGAGGAGAAAACAATTTTAATTATTGAAACCGAGAGTGCTAGCTCTTGGAGCATCATTTCTTCTGAAATTTCCTTCAAAATGTTTAATTGTTTTCCAAAAGAATAAGTTTATATTTCAAGATCCCCCCCCCCCCCCCAAAACTTGGAAGCCTTTCTGGGTGACAAAGAACAGGGTTGAGTTAAGTGGCTGTAAAAAGTAATTTTCTCCTTATTGCTGTATAAAATTTTACAGTTTTTCCTTTGATTATTATAGGGTTATATCCTACCAACAATGTGGACTAAAGATAAATTGAATATAAAAGTAAATGAATCTTGGAGAAATAATATTGAAAATGTGTTTGTAATTCAATTAATCATTTCCTGTTTCTTTTTTGCATATGTAAAAGTTTTTTAAAAATTAATAAAAATATAAATTTAAATAAAAAAACCCACAACAATATTTTCCTCTTTTCCCACCCCGAGAAATTAGCTGGTTTAATCAGAGGTATTAGGGTTAGATGGGAGGTATTATGGGGTGAAACAGAGTTAGCCAAATAAGTTAACTGGCTAACTCTGATATTCATAGTTAGCTGGTTAATGTATCTAGATTTCTCACAGGTCAAGCAGGATGGTAGTCCTCACATATGGGTGATATCACAGGATGGAGCCCAATCACGGAACACTTTTGTCAAAGCTTCAGGAACTTTGACTGGCACCTACTGGGCATGCCCAGGATGGCACTAATCTTGCAACCAGCAGGGGTCCCCCTTCAGTCTTCTTTTTTCCACGCAGCAGCAGCCACACGGCTTAAGGAGCTCCACAGAGATTCCTGATAGGAATTTTCCTCACAGAATTACTATACAACTTTCTACCCCACAGGGGTCCCCCACTTTCATTTTTACGTCCACGGTGGTCCGGTAAGTTTTTTACCTGATTCTGGTCGATTCCCGTCGAGTTTGGCCTTCACGGCCTACTGGCCGTCGACCGCATCGTGACTAAATTTTTTCACAGGCCATGGCGTCTGGGTTCCATCAATGCCCGGACTGCACCCGCACAGTGTCCATTACTGACCCTCACCAGGTATGTGTAATGTGTCTGGGTAGCAAGCATGATGTCCCTATTTGCACCAAATGTGCCCTTATGACACCTAAAGGTCGCAAGGCTAGAATGGAGAAAATGGAACTTCTCTTTTGGTCAAAAACCCTGATGCCGTCCATAGCATCGACATCGTCTGAACCGACACCATCTACGTCGCACCATCATCGGGCACCGGCAGGTGTCCAACCAGCATCGATGACTCCACGGCCATCGACACCCTCTGTCCCCCCTCATGAAAAGGACAGAGGTGACCATCGAGAAAAGCATCGGCATTGACATCGCAGGTCTCAGACGACGCAGGCAAGGCCTCAATGTCGTCATCATCTGAACCGCCATCAAAGAAAGCCCATCCAGAAAAGGCACCGTCCCTATCTGGTTCAGGGTCACTGAGGCAACCTTCACCAGGACCGGTGATAGGAGCCGCAATTCCATCTCCAACGGTGGTCCCTCCGGCTATGCCTCCGCCTCCTCCTCCTCCAGCATCGGGGCTCCATGCTCCAGGTTTCCGGGAGGAACTGGATCAGATGATTCAGGAGGCCCTCGGCAAAGCGATGCAAGGCTTCAATGTTCCATCAACGCCAATACCGGTACCGATGCCTGAACCAGTAGCTGATCCCATTCCAGTAGCGCTAACACTGTTACTTACAGAATGGAAGCGTTGATCGCTGCTTTTCCTCTGAGGGATCTGATGACTCTAATGGACCTGGTGCCTTCCTCTCCGATTCCTCTTTCATCGGCAGATGAAGGAGAAACACCGTTCCTTCTGCCATCGGGAGTCCTTCTGATGCCTAGATCATTGGTTTCACCAATTGCATCTTTTTTTCCATTGGTGCCACCATCCCGTCCATCGATGCCCTCGGTGCCACCATTGGTGCCACCGGTAACACCATCGATGCCTTCGGTGCCTCATCCGGGACCTTCAGGTATACCAATTTTTCGTCCCTCCAAGGATACTGGGGGTGCTGGAGATGATCCCTACGATACCTGGACTGATGAGTCATCCCAGGATACCGATGACTTGCCATCGCCACCCTCTCCACCAGAGGACTTGTCCTTCATTAATTTTGTGAAGGAAATGGCTGAAGTGGTTCCTTTTCAACTTCAGACAGAACAAGATGATAGACATCAGATGATTGAGCTTCTTCAATTTTTAGATGCTGCTAAAGAACTAACATCTATTCCTATCCATGATGTCATCCTGGATCTTCTCAAAAGAAATTGGGAACATCCTGGTTCTGTAGCACCAGTCAATCGGAAAGCTGACACTACATACCTAGTCCAGTCAACTCCTGGTTTCCAGAAGTCCCAATTGGACCACCATTCAGTGGTTGTTGAGTCAGCCCAAAAGAGAGCCTGAAGATCCAAGCCTCATTCTTCCTATCCTCCAGGAAAGGAACAAAAATTCCTGGATGTTATAGGTCGTCGTATCTTTCAAATGGCTATGCTTATATCCAGCATCACCTCTTATCAACTTTATATGACCTAGTACAACAGGGTCCTCTTTAAACAAATACAGGACTTTGCTGAGTCCCTACCTCAACAGTTTCAAGACCAATTGCACGCCCTAGCTCAAAAGGGTTTAGAAGCGGGCAAGCATGAGATAAGATCTGCCTATGACGTTTTTGACACTGCTTCCAGGGTTTCAGCAACAGCCATTTCTGCAAGGAGATGGACCTGGCTAAAGTCATACAACCTATAGCCTGAGGTCCAGGGTAGACTGTCTGATTTGCCTTGCACTGGAGTTAATTTTTTTGGTGAGCAAATACAAAAGACAGTGGTGCAACTCAAGGATCACCATGAGACTCTTCGCCAACTCTCCTTGCTACCTTCTGAATATCCTGCTAAGCAAACATATTCAGAAAGGAGCCCAAGAAATCCTTTTATCATCAAAGGAAATCTTATCCTCCTCCATCCAAAGGTCACTCTACTAAGCCTTACCAGAAAGGCCAGTCCAGGCAACCTCACAGGCAAAAGTCGCAAACAACTCCTCAACCAGGTCCAGCATCTGGTTTTTTACTTTTTCCTAGAGAGCAGCATTCGGACTACACTGAAGCATGTACCAGTGGGAGGCCGATTGTGCCACTTCAGCCACATCTGGCACTCAGTCACCACAGACCAGTGGGTATTCACCATAATAACTCAAGGTTATCAGCTCAATTTTCTTGCCATTCCACCTGACTCCCCACCTCGGCTGACGTGGGGAACATCAGACCATTCACCACTCCTGGAACAGGAGATTTCCCTCCTCCTCCAGTCCAGAGCAATAGAACCACTACCCTACTCCCAACCGGGCCTCGGATTCTACTCTTGGTATTTTCTAATCCCAAAAAAGTCAGGTGGCGTTCGCCTGATACTAGATCTTCAGGCCTTAAACAAGTTCCTCCAAAGAAAAAAGTTCAAGATGGTAACCTTGGGTTCCCTCCTCCCCCTTCTACAAAGGGGAGACTGGCTCTGCTCTCTAGAACTCCAGGACACTTACACACATGTCGCAATAACTCCGTCTCATCACAGATTTCTGCGATTCCTCGTAGGCCCAAAGCACTACCAATATCGAGTGCTACCATTCGGCCTAGCCTCTGCTCCACAAGTCTTCACCAAGTGCCTCGTAGTAGTAGCAGCATTCCTCAGAACTCAAGGTGTCCATGTCTATCCCTATCTCGACGATTAGTTGATCAGGGCTCCCACACAGTAAGCTGTTTTGATGTCCCTACATCTCACCTTGCATACCCTGATCTCTCTGGGCTTTCTCATCAATTATCCAAAGTCCAGCTTGGTCCCATCGCAAACCCTGTCGTTCATAGGAGCAGACTTGGACACCCTAAAGGCAAAGGCTTTTCTTCCTCGAGCTCTCATCATCTCCTCTCTTGCCCATCAGCTACAGTCTCAACAGAGTTCCACTGCACGTCACTTTCTAGTCCTGCTAGGACACATGGAATCCTCAGTCCACATCACTCCCATGGCTCATCTCACCATGAGGATCCTACAATGGACTCTTAAGGTCACAGTGGATTCAGTCATCTCAACCACTATCAGCTGTTGTCCATGTAACCAACCCACTTCATCCATCTCTAGCTTGGTGGAAGAATCAGGCCAATCTCCTTCAAGGCCTGCCTTTTCAAGCTCCAGACCCTCAAATAACCCTTACAACAGATGCCTCCAACATTGGTTGGGGAGCACACGTTGCCAATTTACAGACTCGAGGGTCTTGGTCTCCAGAGGAAGCCAAATACCAGATCAATTTCCTGGAGCTACGAGCAATCAGATATGCTCTCAGAGTATTTCAGGATCGCCTCTCCAACCAGGTCATCCTGATTCAAACGGACAACCATGTGGCCATGTGATGCATCAACAAACAAGGAGGAACAGGCTCCCGCCTCTTGTGTCAGGAAGCTGCACAGATATGGGCAGAGGCCCTCTCCAACTCGATGTACCTCAGGGCCCCCTACTTGCTGGGAGTGGACAATGTGTGGGCAGACACACTCAGTTGCACCTTTTGACCACATGAGTGGTCTCTCAACCCCACAGTAGTGGACTCGATATTCCAACATTGGGGTTACCCTCACATAGACCTCTTTGCGTCACCTCAGAATTGCAAAGTAGAAAACTATTGCTCTCTCACTCGCAGCCAACATTCACAGCCAAGAGATGCGTTCTCCCTATCATGGGATGCCGGTCTCCTATATGCATTCCCTCCACTTCCACTTCTCTCGAAGACTCTCGTAAAGCTACGTCAGGACAAGGGAAGCATGATCCTGATAGCACCTCACTGGCCAAGTCAAGTGTGGTTTCCAATTCTTCAGGACCTCTCCATTCACAGGCACATTCCCCTGGGGAATGACCCCCTTCTGATCATGCAGAACAACGGGTGCCTACACCAACCCAATCTTCAGGCCTTGTCCCTGATGGCCAGGATGTTGAAAGGTTAATCCTCCAGCCTCTCAACCTTTTGGAGCCAGTTTCCCGTGTCCTTATTGCTTCACGGAAGACTTTCAAGAGAAAATCTTATCTTTACAAATGGAACAGGTTTAAATCCTGGTGTTCTTCTCAATCCCTTGATCCCTTTACCTGTTCCACCATGAAGTTTCTAGATTATCTCTGGCACTTGTCAGAATCAGGTCTAAAAATGTCCTCCATCAGAATGCATGTCAGTGTGGTGGCCACCTTCCATAAAGGTATTGGGGACGTTCCTATTTCAGTACAACTCCTCGTAACACGTTTTCTGAAGGGCTTGCTTCACCTCAAGCCTCCACTGCGCCCTCCGGCCCCTTCTTGGGACCTCAATCTAGTTTTGGATCGGCTCATGAAACCACCATTCGAGCCTCTCCAATCCTGTGATCTTCACTATCTCACATGGAAAGTGATTTTTCTTTTGGCAATAACATCTGTTCGCAGAGTTAGTGAATTACAGGCCCTAGTTACCTATCCGCCTTAAGAACATAAGAACATAAGAAATTGCCATGCTGGGTCAGACCAAGGGTCCATCAAGCCCAGCATCCTGTTTCCAACAGAGGCCAAAACCAGGCCACAAGAACCTGGCAATTACCCAAACACTAAGAAGATCCCATGCTACTGATGCAATTAATAGCAGTGGCTATTCCCTAAGTAAACTTGATTAATAGCCATTAATGGACTTCTCCTCCAAGAACTTATCCAAATCTTTTTTGAACCCAGCTACACTAACTGCACTAACCACATCCTCTGGCAACAAATTCCAGAGCTTTATTGTGCGTTGAGTGAAAAAGAATTTTCTCCGATTAGTCTTAAATGTGCTACTTGCTAACTTCATGGAATGCCCCCTAGTCCTTCTATTATTCGAAAGTGAAAATAACTGAGTCACATCTACTCGTTCAAGACCTCCCATGATCTTAAAGATCTCTATCATATCCCCCCTCAGCCGTCTCTTCTCCAAGCTGAACAGCCCTAATCTCTTCAGCCTTTCCTCATAGGGAAGCTGTTCCATCCCCTTTATCATTTTGGTTGCCCTTCTCTGTACCTTCTCCATCGCAACTATATCTTTTTTGAGATGCGGCGACCAGAATTGTACACAGTATTCAAGGTGTGGTCTCACCATGGAGCGATATAGAGGCATTATGACATTTTCCGTTCTATTAACCATTCCCTTCCTAATAATTCCTAACATTCTATTTGCTTTTTTGACTGCTGCAGCACACTGAGCTGACGATTTTAAAGTATTAGCCTTACACTAAACTTCTGCAGGACCGGGCAGTACTCCACATTCACCCTAAGTTCTTGCCTAAGGTAGTATCAGAGTTTCACATTAATCCATTATACTACCTACCTTCTTTCCCAGGCTCCACTCCAATCCAGGAGAACAGGCTCTGCATACCTTGACTGTAAATGTGCTCTGGCATTCTATCTAGACCGTACAGCTTCCCACAGGAAAAGCACTCAATTGTTTGTCTCTTTCCATTCCATCAAATTGGGGCAGCCTGTGGGTAAGCAGACTCTCTCCTCCTGGTTAGCAGACTGCATATCCTTTTGCTATCAGCAAGCAGGCATTCCACTTCAAGACCGTGTTAAAGCACACTCTGTGACAGCCATGGCGACTTCAGTAGCACACCTATGCTCGGTGCTGCTTCCTGACATTTGTAGAGCTGCTACCTGGAGTTCTCTCCATACCTTTACAGCCCATTATTGTCTAGACAAGGCTGGAAGACAAGATTCCATTTTTGGCCAATCTGTCTTGCGCAACCTTTTTGCAACTTGATGTACCAACACCCTTCTGCCTGCCCATTAGGGTTCAGGTTGCCCTCTACCAAATTCCACCCCAGTTGTTGTGCCTGTTGCACGTCCTTGGGTACATTTGGTGCAGTTCGGATATCCTCAGGTTGGTAGTCACCCATGTGAGGACTACCATCCTGCTAGACCTGTGAGAAAGCAAAATGTTGCTTACCTGTAACAGATGTTCTCACAAGTCAGCAGGATGTTAGTCCTCACAAAACCCGCCCACCACCCCCGCGGTGTTGGGTTCGTTACATTTTCTTATTTTTATTTTTGGCACTTACTTTAGCTTTCAAACAAGAGTGAAGGGGGACCCCTGCTGGTTGCAGGGTTAGTGCCATCCTGGGCATGCCCAGTAGGTACCAGTCAACGTTCTAGAAGCTTTGACAAAAGTGTTCCGTGATTGGGCTCCATCCTGTGATATCACTCATATGTGAGGACTAACATCCTGCTGACCTGTGAGAACACCTGTTACAGGTAAGCAACATTTTTCTATCTCTGGTCAGGCTGTAAAGCTGCCTTAAGGTGGAAGGGGGCTGAAGGCTTCAACCTGTCAGAAGACAACCTGAAACTCCTGCCAAACAGGACTTCATGTACCAGAATTCCCTGCTTCATGACGGGTTTACTTACAGTCTGCAATACAGCTGTAGTTAGGACATTGAGAAACTCTCTGTCAGCACATTGCACATTTTCATTTTTTGGCTTCGCTGTTCTTATTCTCTGATAAGCTTTCACTGATGTAACTAGATTAGAACAATGGATGTATTATGTGAAGGGCTGTATTGCTGCAGACTCGCAAATTCCTTTCCAGAAGTGCAAGTCCCGACAGCCTCTCCTGCAGAAGCTTCACGAAGGTTCCAGGTTGTCTAAGGAGGGGGTCAGTAGCCCCTCAGCTGGGATATGCTTGCTCAGAAAGGCGTAGAACACATGTGTAAAAGATAAGAAATGTAGAATGTATAAAAGTCAGCTCCTGAAGGGGAGGGGCACGCAGTTTCTGAGCCATTGTTCTCAGCTGTGTCTTGCATATGCAATACAAGTCTTTCTTTTCGGAACAGTTTCTGGGGCCTATTTTCTGACTGTAACATTTGGCACCCCAGATGGGACCGGGGCCCTGGGGTCCCGGTCCCATCTGGGGGTTAGTAGGTCAAACATAACCTTATAGTAATTATATAAAGCTGCAGCAAAACCAATACTTAATTCCCCAATTACATAATCTCAATTAGCCCATTTATGAAAGCAATACACAGTTGTCAAAGAAGGCCTAATGTGTCCTAGCACACAACAATTTAATGTCTGCCTTAAACATGGACTAATGTTTATTAATGGGGATGTTGTCTTACTCATATGTAAAACTATTGTTCATATGTGGTATTTGCAAGTACATTTACTGTATTGCCAATTTCTCAATGATAATTTTAATGAACATGTAAATGATCAAAACATTTTAAATCACTTCAACAGATACTGTAATATGTATGAGTGCTAATATAGTTCAGAAAATATAGTCAGCTTAGTTGGCTTAAGTGGGCTAATTTAATATAAGTCATAATTCCCTTTTCTTCCTTTATCCCCCCCAAAAAACAGAGGGTTTCTCAGTCAATACTCTCCCGTGCTCCCCAAAGTACCAGAAGTCCTTTTTGTCTGACCCTTAGCAATCCCCCAAAGAATCACAGGGCTTCCTAGTCTGTATCCCTTTAATCACCCTACCACATAAATGCCTTGCAGGGGTGGTGGTAGATGTTCTGTGCCATCGCCTTCCTTATCAAGGCTGAGAGTCTTCACCAATAGCCAGCACGGTGCAAAATTCAAAATGGCAACAAAAGGCTTCACGCTGTACTTTGACCTACAAATTTGCCTCTGGATCAATAAGAAGGATAACAATTCCTCCTACCAGTGAAGTCTGTCAGCATCAACAAAGGGGTTGCACAGCAAATCCACCACCACCACACACAAAGGCATTATTTTGGATTTGGGATTTATGGGTTGATCTCAGAGAGATGTGAGATAAGAATAAAGAGAGGCCTCCTGGTTCTTTGGGGGGAATGGTATGGACTGGGAGTCATTCTAGTTATTCACAGTTGAGGTGTACTTGTGCTCAGAGATCCAATCTACCTTCGAGTGGATTTGACTGAGATCCACATTTCAATGCCCCATTCTCCCCCAACACTAGAGATGGAGACAAAGGCTGGTCAGCGTCATTTTGGAAAATGGTGTCGACTGGACCTGGGGCTCGGAGTTGTTTCTGGTATGGGGGATTGGACCCGGGGCTAGGAGTTGTTTAAGGTATGGGGGGGGGGTTCCAAATCCTTAGACCCCCCCCAAGGCCCTGGAACCCCAGGGAGTTATTTTTTTGGGGAGAGGTTACCCTAGACCACAAGAGAGTAATATTTTGGAAGTATTTGGAAGTGAGAACGGGGGGGGGGGGGAGGGTTGTGGGAGTTATGGGGCTACCTAGGGTTATACTACCTTGGGTGTCTTTGGCTGGGGAAGGGGTGTTTGTATTGCAAAGGGGAGGAGATTCGGTGGGGTTGTGGTATGGGGCAGGACATTGCCACACAATTTTAAACTTTTTTTTTGTTTTACTTTTTTATGCTGGGCTGCCTTGACAGATGGCCCTGTGGTGGGTGAGGGTCTACCAAGATCCCCAGAGGACATTTAGACACTTGGAAGATGTAATTAATTTGAGGTCTGTACATTTAATAGGCCTCCTGGGGACATTGGGATATACATTAGCATCCAATAGCCCTGTAAAAAAATAATAATTACGCCTACATGAAATGTGCTAAAATAATGGAGCTGACATTTTTCCAAATCACCACATTATTTTATTTGTATTGAATTGCTTTTGCATTTGCTGCTTTGCATGCGTTATGCAAGTTTATGCATGCAAATACATTCAATGCAACTGATTTCCATAGGTGGAGAAAATCTTTGAAAATATCATTCAATATTGCCCTAATATGGCCATGTCATGTCATATCACATGTTATAGCTATACAGTTCAGTAAATCTAGACCTAAGTTTGTACCTAAATAAATAAATTGCTATTCAGAATCCTAAATGACTTTGAAATGTTTCCTACAAATAGCCATGTTAAATATAACAGAGCTATTTTAAGGTAACCACTTTCTTCATTTAACAACTTCCACACATCCCAAATGAAAGCAGGATGTAATACTCAAATTAGAACAGCAGGTAATAGGCATTATTTACAACTTCTAAAATGGGCAACAACCCTAAATTTAATTAAAAGAAAGAATTTGATCTTTCCTTCCTCATGCATTCAGAATTCCCTTCACATTTTTATAGCTTCAGACCCAAAATGTTTTTGTTTGTCTTTTTCCTAGATGAGGTTCTTATTATACTGTTATATCACTCTAACTTTTTCTAAGTAATAAGTGCTATCTCAGTGTTATTTCATACAAAATGATAAGTTGCCGACAATAGGAATCGGATGATAACAAGCCCTTTATTAAAATGCCCGACTCTGGCCGAGTTTCGCTCCCTTGCATGTACAGAACGGTTTTACTTCAAAGCAGCTATTACGTAGCAACACTACGCTGATTAGATCAAGTCTATTTGATTGAGAACACATCGGCACTGAAGGCACAATCAATACAATTTTTCCGCATTGATCAAATCAAGTCCTGGTAAAATGAATTGCCCCTGAGGCAGCTCTGTGCTATCAAATTCAGTATAAAAGAGAACTTTAAGAGTATCCTCAATTTCACAATTGCTACATGTGACCCATACTTGGGGGGAGGGGGTTAGGTCTCAAGGGCACACATACTTATTTGTTCTCTTTGGGGCATACATCTGGCCAGCACTCTTTCCATGCTTGACTCTCTGTCTCTGGGGGGAAGCTTTCTCTTATGGCTCAGACAGTGGTGTGTTATGCCCGTATCTGGCTAACTTATCCAGCAAACCTAACTCATAAGAACAGAAGAAGTTACCTTACTGGGTCAGACTGAGGGTCCAACAAGCCCAGCATCCTGTTTCCAAAAGTGGCCAATCCAGGTTGGAATCAACTGGCAAGTACCCAAACATTAAATAGATCTCATGCTACTAATGACAAAAATAGAAATGGCTCTTCCCTAAGTTAACTTGTTTAATAGCAGTTTATAGACTTCTCTTCCAGGAACTTATCCAAACAATTTTTAAACCCAGCTATACTAACTACCCTAACCATATTCTCCAGGAATGAATTTGAGCTTAATTGTGCATTAAGTGAAAAATAATTTTCCCATAGTGCTCTTCTTAGTCGCCGGGACCCCGCTGGACCACCAGGGACTTTCGGTAAGGCTTGGGGGGTGGGTCGGGTAGGTCTTGGGGGGGGGGGGGCGGGAGGGTAGGGGGTTGCAATTAATTAAATTTGAAGGGTTGGGGTGGGTATGTTTTCTTTTTTTAATATGCCCTTTCTCCCCCCCCAAAAAATGACAAGAAAACCACACAAAATTTTGTGGGTTTTCTTATCGTTTCGTTGCCCCCCCCAAAAAAAACCATGACTAAATAGGAAATATCATCTCTATTTACTATTTCATTGCAAACAAATGCATATCCCTAAATTTTAGCGGCAGAGGACTCCGGTACACGCCTGTGTAAGTAGTTTTGCACAAATTTCAAGGTGAAATCCAGGAATGCCCATACCCCATAACTTTTCATTTGTAAAAGCTGCATACATAGGATTTTAAAAGCTGCGTACACAGGCAGCTTTTAAAATCCACTCGGTACACTTTTAAAAGAGTATATTTAGCAGTCTGAAAGGTAGTCAGAAAATGAATGATGTTGTTCTCAACCAAAGATTTCCAAGGTTTATTTGCTATTACTTTACACTGAAAGTCTAATTTCTCTTAGGATTTTACTTTAGGAAAAGAATGAGAGAAAAACAGAAATACCGGGGTTTCAGTTTAATTGATGATCTATCACAAGTTCAGCCTTGTGGTGTTTCAAAGGTCTGATTTAAGCATGTTTACATAGTGCTTCTTTCTCTGTTTTCATTTTCAGTGGATAGTTTGATATTTGCTTGACTTCAATTTAAAATCTAAAATAGTATTTATTTATTTTAACTTGATAGTGTATAACAGTAAAAACTGTTCAATGCACTATGTACTTTCTAGTACATTATTTATCTATGTGGACTTACTATTCTTCATTATTTTAGGAAACAAGGCACTACATGATGCAATATAGCATGATGAAATCCATTGTAATGTACCATATCTGAACAGGATTTTACAGTTTTGTAGGATAGTAAAAATGAATAGTGATCCTTAGAGACTGATTAATCCTGTTGTTTACAAATGATTTCAGCAGGGAATACTGCAGTTTCCTTCCCTACAGTGATTTGAAATAACTGATGCACTTGATACTACTGATTCCAGAATGGATTTCTCTTAATTAGTGGAACAAGTTTTGCCACACATTTTTCACTGTCAAATGTGGTTCCAAATACACTAGTATGAAGACTGTTGCTATAGTCCAGGGGTAGGCAACTCTGGCTCTGGAGTGTTACAAGCAAGTCAGGTTTTCAAGATATCCCCAATTAATATGAATAAAATATATTTGCATACAATGGAAGCAGTAGATTTGCATATTCATTATAAATATCCTGAAAATCAGACCTGTTTGAGGCACTCAGGGACTGGAGTTGTCTACCTCTGCTATAGACTAAAATATTCTTCATATTTTAATATTCTACTAAGTAATAAGGTTTTCTGTGGACAAGCTGGAACTAAACAATTGCATAAGTGGGTGACATCATCTGAACATGCTGACTCAGAAAAGGTCTTTCAGAGCTCAGAAAGATCAAAAAGTCTTTCTGGGTGTGTGAGGGTATTCTCTCACTGCTGTCAGCATGTGAGTCACCTCAGTCTTTTTTTCATCCCCCTCAGTGTTCTGTCTCAGTTTTTTACAATCTCTTGCTATTGACACAATTTTTCAGTGTGTGGAATCCTTTTTTTCTTTTTTTCTAGGTTTTAGTCACTTCTTCTCTTTTTGTTTATTTTTCAAGTAAAAAAAAAATCTTTATACATTCCTTAGCTATATCTGAAAATTTGTCTAGACTGGGTAAGAGGCAGTTTAAATTGTGTGCCAAGTACTGTTATAAGATGGCAAGTGAAGACCAGCATGATTTATGCTTAAGGAATTCCATATTAGGGTTGCCAACTGGCTCTCGATTTTCAGGGCAGGTAGATTGAGTCTTGGTTTTACCCCATTGCATGCTGGGACTTATTCTGATTTCCCTATTTGCATTCCCTAAGAAAACCAGGACTATTAGTACTTGTATGCAGGGGAGTAAAACCAGAACTGGATCAACCTGTCCTGTCAATCTAGAACCAGTTGGTAACCCTATCCATATTCAGAAGCATCTAGCCAGCTAACTGAGAAGTTAGCTGGCTAAATGAAGATTTGGGCATTTATCTAGCTAAATTCTAACTGGCTAATAAGAAAGCCAGCAAGAATTTATGTAAGTTAGGGGCACTCTGAGAGTGTAAATGGGAGGAGTTAAATTAGCTGCTTAAGTCTGGTCGGTCCGGGAGCGCTCTCGAGCAGTGACCAAGATGGCCACTTGATCCTGTTTCTCTGCAAGATCCCTCAATACCTCTCTAAGCCCGCTTCTTTTTAGGACTGACCATTGCTGGCTTCCACCTTTCAGCTTCAACAATGCCCAGCTCTAAAACTGGTAAAATTGAATCCACTTTCACGGCGACTTAGGGCTCTAAAAGAGCTAAACAAGATCTGCCATCCCCAGAGAAGATACTGCTGACTAAATCAATGACGTCGGCAGATTTAGTGCTAACAGAATTAAAACAGCTTAAAGATATTATACAGCTTAGTTTTTGGGTACTTGCCAGTAGGGATGTGAATCGTTTTTCAACGATTAAAATTATCGTCCGATATTTTTAATATCATCTTAAATCGTTATAGAACACAATACAATAGAAATTCTAATGATTTATCGTTAAAAATCGTTAAATCGTGTTAGTGCGCACTAGCGGGAGTTAGTGCGCACTAACAGAAAATGATACAAATTGACACTTTCCAGGTCAGTGAAGGTCAGTTAGGAATGAATTTGTATTCCTATTGGCTGGCTGCACTCTTATCTATTGATGTTACCAAGGTTCCCACTGAGGTGATGGTTGGGGGCATGGGAAATGGAACTGGAAATTCACGAAAACAAACAGAAAATGACACAAATTGTTGACACTTCCCAGGTCAGTAAAGGTCACTTAGAAATGAATATGTATTCCTATTGGCTGGCTGTGCTCTTATCTATTGATGTTACCAAGGTTCCCACTGAGGTAATGGTTGGGGGGATGTGAAATGGAAACAGTTGGAAGCTTGACAAAAAAAGTAATGTGATGATCATCACTCATGTGACTAGAACTTGTTTGTTTATTATTTTTGTTAGCAGGCACGTGAAATGCTAGTGCATGTTGAATTTGCCAATCACTGTGCATTTTAGAAAGGTGGTCCTGGCTGGAACTACACAGTTCAAATATATGTGGTAATTGATTGTTGGTAAGTGTATTTTTTAAGTAGCCACACTAGCCACCAGTATGTTTACTTTTCCTCCTACTTAACTCACTAGCTCAGCTTTATAAGAAGGGCTTCTCTGCTTGTGTGTTGCTTTTGTTTGGTGTGAGGAGAGCAGAAACATCAGATCTTTATTCAATCTACTACAGTCATCTATTATATTAACCTACTCAATTTTTTTTAAATGATTTATTATATCACTGCATTAATAATTAATTATTATTAGGTGGTGGTGAATGTCTGACTAGGCTACTAGCCTAGTGTCACTGGTGAGGCTAGTGGCATTTTAGCAGAATTATAATTTATTTTTATTAGTACTGCAGCATTAATATATTCAAGCCTAGGTAGGCAGGCAGTGCACCACTCCAGCAGTCACATCATTGCTTCCTGTGCATTGCATTATGTGCACACATTGACTCCAGCTTGGGGACAAAGCAGGTCTCCTTTACTGCACACATTGACTCCAGCTTGGGGAAAATGGCAGGTCTCCTTTACTGCACACATTGATTCCATCTTGGGGATAAGGCAGGTCTCCTTTACTGCACACATTGACTCCAGCTTGGGTACAAGGCAGGTCTCCTTTCCTGCACACATTGACTCCAGGTTGGGGAAAAGGCAGGTCTCCTTTACAGCACATTGTCTCCAGCTTCGGGAAAAGGCAGGTCTCCTTTACTGCACACATTGATTCCAGCTTGTGGACAAGGCAGGTCTCCTTTACTGCACACATTGACTCCAGCTTGTGGACAAGGCAGATCTCCTTTACTGCACACACTGACTCCAGCTTGTGGACAAGGCAGATCTCCTTTACTGCACACACTGACTCCAGCTGGGGAAAAGGCAGGTCTCCTTTACTGCACACACTGACTCCAGCTGGGGAAAAGGCAGGTCTCCTTTCCTGCACACATTGACTCCAGCTTGTGGAAAAGGAAGGTCTCCTTTACTGCACACATTGATTCCAGCTTGGGGATAAGGCAGGTCTCCTTTACTGCACACATTGACTCCAGCTTGTGGACAAGGCAGATCTCCTTTACTGCACACACTGACTCCAGCTGGGGAAAAGGCAGGTCTCCTTTCCTGCACACATTGACTCCAGCTTGTGGAAAAGGCAGGTCTACTTTACTGCACACACTGACTCCAGCTTGGGGACAAGGTAGATCTCCTTTACTGCACACACTGACTCCAGCTTGGGGACAAGGCAGGTCTCCTTTACTGCACACACTGACTCCAGCTGTGGAAAAGGCAAATCTCCTTTACTGCACACATTGACTCCAGCATGTGGAAAAGGCAGGTCTCCTTTACTCCACACATTGACTCCAGCTTGGGGAAAAGGCAGGTCTCCTTTCCTGCACACATTGATTCCAGCTTGGGGAAAAGGCAGGTCCCCTTTTATGCACACACTGACTCCAGCCTGGGGATAAGACAGGTCTCCTTTACAGCACATTGACTCCAGCTTGGGGAAAAGGCAGGTCTCCTTTCCTGCACACATTGACTCCAGCTTGTGGAAAAGGCAGGTCTCCTTTACTGCACACATTGACTCCAGCATGTGCCAGGGTTAGGGCACTGTGTGCAGGAAGATCACAACACCCCTGGTATCAGGGTTAGGGCACAAGTTCTAGTCACATTGACTGATCACATTACTTTTTTTGTCAAGCTACCAACTGTTTCCATTTCCCATCCCCCATATACTGTCAGTGGGAACCTTGGTAACATGAATAAATAAGAGGGCAGCAAATAGGAATACATATTCATTCCTAAACTGACCTTAACTGACCTGAAAAGTGTCAAATTGTATCATTTTCTGTTAGTGCGCACTAACAGGAGTTAGTGAGCACTAATCGGAAACAATGATTTTTAACGATTTTTTAACTAAAAAATCGTGCCAAACACGATTTTCTTCTCCTGCCAGATGATTTCGATCGTTAAGATGATAGGGCACACGATTCACATCCCTACTTGCCAGGTTCTTATGGCCTGGATTGGAAACAGGATGCTGTGCTTGGTCTGACCCAGTATGGCATGTTCTTATGTTCTTATGTAGCTAAACATTGATGTGACTTCAGCGATTTGTGGAGACCTACAGGCGGCGATGAATCAACAGATGTCTACTTTTCAATCGAGACTCGATGATTTGGAATCCCATAGGTCCTCCCTGCTGCTAACTACTTCCTCTCTTCCCCAGCTAACTAATAAAGTAGAATGGCTACAACAAGACCTGGAAGATCTCACCAATCATAATAGCCGCAATAACATCAGAATACTCAGTGTCCCAGAAGGGGCTTAAGGATATGATATGTTGGAATTCCTTTACAAGCTGATTCCATTGTGCTTGCAGATAACCATTGACCATCCCTTTGAAATCGAACGTGCACATAGAATACCATCCAGTCCATTCTGGAACAACAAATTTCCTAGGCCCATCATTTGCAAAGTGCTGCATTACCAACAGACCCCAGTTATTCTTGCAGTGGCAGGTAATAAATCACCCATTACTTACCAGGGCATCTCGCTTCTCTTTATTCCTGATCTTGCCAAAACCATTGCAGTAAGGCACAAAGCCTTCCTTGCAATGCTTCCTTGCCTCTAAGCACTGGGTGGCCATTATGGCCTGCTCTACCCAGCCAGGATGAAAATCACCTGTCATAACCAAACCAAACTCTTTCACATTGCTGAGGAATTGGAAATGTTTATTTCATCTCTGGAGCAGTCTCAAAATATGATAACTTGAAGATGATTTAATCTTCTCTCTCAATGCGGCAGTTTCTCTACCTGAAACTGTGCACGACTGATGGATGTTAAACGTTTTTGGATTTTCTCAACACTTTTGGGATTTGGCCCACGTCATTTTTTAAGATGGCGCCGGCCATCCATTGCTCCCACTATATGACAGAGGCTGGCCAATGGCACCGATAGCCCCTGTCACATGGTAAGGGCAAAGGGCCACCGGCACCATTTTGTTTACTGGCAGCCGACAGCCTGAGAGCGGGAGATTGCTCCCAGGACCCTGCTGGACCACCGGGGACTTTAGGCAAGTTTTTGGGGGGTCAGGAGGGTGGTGTATTGTAATTAATTAAATCTGAAGGGTTGAGGTGGTTTTTGTTTTTTTTTTTTCACGAAATAGCACGATAAAAGTTTTCCGATCTGAGGATTGGACCGAAATGGCCCTCCCCAGACCTGAAAACGAAACGGGGATGAAAAAAAATTGTATGCACACCCCTACCCCATATTGCTCTCTGTCCAAACTAAAAGCAAATAAGAAAAGAGGAAACGCTAATTTTCTGGACTTTTACTTACACCATCAAGCCTTTATGCTGCAATAGGGATATCACATATTTTCCCAATCCCTCTCATCTGCGGATTTCCCTCACTGGCAGTCCTTCAAAAACTATCTCCTTTCCCCCTTGAAGGCTTCCCAGGGATGTCTCCCACATATTCCCACACTTCTCACCCTATAGATTCTCTCCACTGAGCTTTTTTGGAATTTGAACAAACCTCTACCTCTAGTGCACCTCCATGGAATTTCTCCCAATTTACTCCCCTGTGACACAATCCCTCAATATCTGTAGGTGGCCACTTACTTAACTGGCACATCTGGCAATGTAAAGGCATTTGGTTTCTTTCCTCTATGATACACAATGGATCTCTTTTACTGTTCACCAAATTACAAGAGGAATTTTCCCTGTCTTGCTCTTAGTTTTATGCCTGGCTTCAGTTTTGCAGTGTATTACGGCTGCCCCTGAGGCTTTTTCTTGAGTGGATGAACATCCCTTTCTGTATACTATCTATTGAGACTTTGATGCTCAAGGGTATTTGGCATCCACGATTTACAAACTTCTAAAATCCTTTTTTCCACAGCCTCTGTTGAGTTTGTACGCTTTATAGAGATGTGATTTGGCTGAAAATTTTGGTTCAGCCTTCGTTATCGGCCTGCCGCGGGAAATTTCGTTTTTCTGTGGATTCGGGCTGATTTTATTTCAGCTACCCCAGAATGAAATCGAAAACCCACCCCACCCTTCAAATTTAATTAATTACAACCCCCCCACCCTCCTGACTTTCCAAAATGTGTTGAAATTCCATGGTGGTCCAGCGGGGATCCTGGGAGCAATCTCCCACTCTCGGGCCATCGGCTGCCAGTAATCAAAATGGTGCCGATGGTCCTGTGCCCTTACCATGTGTCAGGGGCTATCGGTGCCATTGGCGGGCCTCTGTCACATGGTAGGAGCAATGGACGGCCGGCGCCAACTTAAAAAATGGCACAGGCCATCCATTGCTCTTACCATATGACAGGGGCCGAACAATGGCATCAATAGCCCCTGTCACATGGTAAGGGCAAAGGGCCATTGGCGCCATTTTGATTAGTGGCAACCGATGGCCCAAGAGGGGGAGATCACTCTCGGGACCCCGTTGGACCACACAAAATTTTGTGGGTTTTCTTATCGTTTCAGCGGCCCCCCGAAACGCAACGAAATAGGAAATATTGTCTCTATTTCCTATTTTGTTGCAAACAAATGCACATCCCTAACGCTTTATGGCTCTCTGAATTTAATGGTCTTTCAGGGCAGATACATTGGGAACATTTTTGGAAATATTCTTTACACATATCACTATCTTCCAGTTTGACCTAATCATCCTTTTTTGTGTCACACCAGATGGTGTGGACTCTGTGGAAACTTTTCTGTGCTAGGCTAGTCACCTCTCACTCATGTTGGTCATGTGCAGCTGTCAGGGCCAAGCTGTCGCACATGTTATTCTTTTGTCCCACTATACTATCCATTTGGCACTAAATCTGGAATTCTATTTTTACAATTCGAGAGCTATCTTGTCCCACTACTTATAGCATTGTTATACTACATAGGCATGACCCTGCCTCTCCATCTTTCCCCTCCGCACCATAAATTGCTCGATTTTTTATTAACAATTGCAGTGCACTTACTCCTAACCAACTGGAAGCATAATGATATGTTATCCACCCAATTTTGGTGGAACTCTGAATGTTTATAAACAAATATGAAAAAGCAATGGCTGTTAAAAACAATAGAGTAACTCAGTGGACATGTGTGGAAGTCTGTCGATGAGTATATTGACTCGTTGTAACTATGTTACACATCTATGATGGTGACTTTCCTCCATCTTTCTCTCTTTTCTGTGAAATTTTATGGTATCATTAATCCCAAATTGTATTCCCCAATTATGCTATTTTTCGTTCTGTTTATTTGCTTTGTTTATGCTATATTGTTTTTGTTATTTTTATTTTATTTTGTTTATGGTCTCTTCTTGGTTAGATACAAATTTCTGTACTTTGATATCCTGTTGTGTATTCAATTGTTTAACTACAATAAAAAAGATTTGAACTAAAAAAAAAAAAAAAAGTCTGGTTTATCTGACTAACAGGGTAATTTTAGGGCCTTATCATAAGCGATAAATATTGCAATGCAAATGCTGCATTGAGTATGCAAGTGGGAGGCGTTAATGGAAATGAGGTCTGCTTACATGGAATGTGATAGAATAACGAACACTAACATAGGATTAACTATACCTTTTTTTTCTTATACCCGCATTAGTGGGAAAAATGAGAGAGAAAGAAAAAGTGTACCCTTTTACAGTGGTACACACCACTGTAAGAGGGTACACTTTCAATTCAGGGTGAGTTTGTGTGTGTGTGTGTGTGGGGGTGCTTTTACATACACAGTCAGAGGAATTAACAGCAAATTAGATATGACTTATGAATTTCTATCATTTGAATCAATGTACCAACAAGAGGAGCTGATTTGTCCAATACAGCAGAGACTCAACCTTCCTCTTTCACCTCTTCCAGAATGCCACAATTTTGTTAAACAAATTATGGTCATATTTTGTTAAGACTTATATATCTAATGTACTATCCACTTCTGCACAGGACACCTTTTGTGAGCCTATGTTGCAAAGATTTGCTAAAGAAATTCAGACTCAAACTTCTATTATACCTTTTCAGAAAGTTCAACCTTTAACAGATAAATCTCTGCTTCTAAGTCTTCAAAAGAGAAGTCTTCACTAAAAAATTATACAGTACTGTTTCTGAGTCTTTTTTATCTTGTGATTCAGAATTTCTTCAATTAGTGGGGGAATCTGTTGGCTTACCCTCTGATCCTTCTCTAAAGCCTCCCAGAAGTACCACTCCTCTAGAGGACATGACAGTTCCAACATTCCTTCAGAAAATATCTGTATCCATTCTTTCTAAACTAGATGAGCATTCACAATAGCCTGAGAATTTTCAAGAAGTTCTAAAATGTATCCAGCTATTATAATAAGTGAAAACTATCCTGTGCATAAAGCCTGGCAGGACCTGCAATCTATATCTGGAAAACTCCTCTTCCTGTACTTCAAGTTGCAAAAGATACAGATTTAAAGTAGAGATTAACAGTGTCTAGATCACATCAAAGTTCAACTCCTATTTTATTTATTTATTTATTTATTTATTTGCTGGCACGTTTTATTATTCCTGCCAAAGCAGAGAAATTGTGCTAAGCAGCAAACAATAAAACACATAGGTACTACAAGATTCTGTTACAAGTACAGCAAAACAAAAGCAAAACAAGATATAAAAGAATTGTCTATCTAAAAAGAGCATGAAACATCAGGAAAAAGCCAAATGAAAGCAAAGTGCTTTCAGCTGTTTTCTGAAGAATTTGTAATCAGTGAGAAGAATCAACTCCCGCATGATTATTTGGTAATAGAATCTGCTATGAAGAGTAAAAAGGCAAAATCCTTTTCTAGTGCTCTTCCAGGTAAAAACATTCTCAGTTATTGGACACCATTTGAAAAAAAAATTCAGGCAGCAATGTTACAATCTAGAATTGCAGCTCATCTATAGGGATGTGAATCATGTGCCTGATCGTCTTAACGATCGAAATCGTCTGGCAGGAGAAGAAAATCGTGTTTGGCACAATTTTTTAGTAAATAAATCGTTTTTTACGATTAGTGCACACTAACAATGGTTAGTGCGCGCTAACAGGAAGTTAGCACGCACTTACCATTGTTAGTGTGCACTAACAGAAAATTATACAATTTGATACTTTTCAGGTCAGTTAAGGTCAGTTTAGGAATGAATATGTATTCCTACTGGCTACCCTCTTATTTATTCATGTTACCAAGGTTCCCACTGACAATATATGGGGGATGGGAAATAGAAGCGGTTGGTAGCTTGACAAAAAAAGTAATGTGATCAGTCAATGTGTCTAGAACTTGTGCCCTATCCCTGATACCGGGAGTGTTGTGATCTTCCTGCATGCAGTGCCCTAGCCCTGATACCGGGGGTGTTGTGATCTTCCTGCACTCAGTGCCCTATCCCTGATACCGGGAGTGTTGTGATCTTCCTGCATGCAGTGCCGTATCCCTGATACCGGGAATGTTGTGATCTTCCTGCACGCAGTGCCCTATCCCTGATACTAGGGGTGTTTTGATCTTCCTGCACGCAGTGCCCTATCCCTGATACCGGGGGTGTTGTGATCTTCCTGCACTCAGTGCCCTATCCCTGATACAACACAACACCCCCGGTATCAGGGATAGGGCACTGCGTGCAGGAAGATCACAACACTCCCAGTATCAGGGATAGGGCATTGAGTGCAGGAAGATCACAACACTCCCGGTATCAGGGATATGGCACTGAGTGCAGGAAGATCACAACACCCCTGGTATCAGGGATAGGGCACTGAGTGCAGGAAGATCACAACACTCCCGGTATCAGGGATAGGGCACTGAGTGCAGGAAGATCACTACACCCCCGGTATCAGGGATAGGGCACTGTGTGCAGGAAGATCACAACACTCCTGGTATTAGGGATAGGGCACTGTGTGCAGGAAGATCACAACACTCCGGGTATCAGGGATAGGGCACTGAGTGCAGGAAGATCACAACACCCCGGTATCAGGGATAGGGCACTGAGTGCAGGAAGATCACAACACTCCCGGTATCAGGGATAGGGCACTGAGTGCAGGAAGATCACAACACCCCCGGTATCAGGGATAGGGCACTGCGTGCAGGAAGATCACAACACTCCCGGTATCAGGGATACCCTCTCCACCCCTTTTTCAAAGCCCGGGACATTCGCACGGCCCTAGGCTTTAGGCCCAGCATGCATAATCCCACCTAAGCACATAAATCCAATGGATTTACGCACGTAGGCTTTTTAAAATCTACCCCTTAATTTTTATTAGGGATCTGTTGTCATGTATGTAGATATATATATATATATATATATATATATATATATAAAAGGATAATATATTAGGATATTTTTTAATGGGAATAGGATGGGATGTGAGAATGAGTGAGTATGATTGTGTAGGGTGTGATTTGGTTTATGTGAGGTGTGAATTTTAATGTGGTATTTTTAATTGTATAATTAAGAGAAATGTATGGATTGCACACTGTATTTAGCAATTTCCAGAATTTTGATGAATGTATTAGTAATATATGAAAAATAAATGTTTATTATTTGTTTAGTAATGCATATTAATTGACTCTTTTTCTCTATATATTGCACTGTGGGCTAGATTTACAAAAAATGCGCGTTCGCGTACTTTTGTTGGCGCACCAGTCGCAAACAAAAGTATGCTGGATTTTAGTAGACACGCGCGTATCTGCTAAAATCCAGGATCGGCGCGCGCAAGGCTGCCGATTTTGTGCAGCCGGCGTGCGCCGAGCCGCGCAGCCTGCCTCCGTTCCCTCCGAGGCCGCTCCGAAATCGGAGCGGCCTCGGAGGGAACTTGCTTTCGCCCTCCCCTCACCTTCCTCTCCCTTCCTCTATCTAACCCACCCCCCAGGCCCTATCTAAACCCCCTCCCCTACCTTTGTCCAGGGATTTACGCCTCCCAGAGGTAGAAGTAAATGCCCGCGCGCCAGCGGGCCGCTAGCGCGCCGAGACGCGACCTGGGGGCGGTTCGGGAGGGCGCGGCCATGCCCCCGACCGCCCCGGGCCGAAACCACGCCCCCGGGCCCACCCCTGAAATGCCGCGTCCCGCCCCCGAAACGCCGCGTCGATCAGCCCCGCCCCTGACATGCCCCCGACAAAAAACCCTGGGACTTACGCGAGTCCCGGGGCTCTGCGTGCGCCGGCAGGCCTATGGAAAATAGGCGCGCCGGCGCGCAAGGCCCTGCTCGCGTAAATCCGGGCGAATTTACGCGAGCAGGGCTTTTAAAATCCGCCCCTATATGTATAATATCATACAGAAGATTAAGAAGTCTTACAAGATCTAGAACATTATCATCAAAACAATTCATTACTCTCCTAGGTGAAGCAGAATTACAAATCATATTATCAGATCTTTTTATAATTCTTTTGATACAGCTTCAATATCTTCAGCAATAGCTATAGGGGCTAGAAGGATTTCTTGGCTAAAAACACTAGGTTTTCAAGAAATTGCTCATGAAAAATGAATAGATACTTCATCCTGTGGGAATAAGGTTAAAGAAGCAGTAGATCATCGCAACGTTTTGCAAACTCTAACAGCTCTAGTAGATCATTCCTCTCAAAAAAAGATACCATCAACAAGCTTATAAATATCCATATTACTATTCTTGAAGGAGGTTTTGTCTATACAAAACTTTACTTCACTTCCTTTGCAGCAGCAGCATCAGTCTTAACAAATGCCTCGACATGGCAGGTCTCTAAATACTGTAGGAACAAACCACAACACAGACAAACTCAACAGTTGCCGCAAAAGCCTAATTTGGGTTTTTGACTTCCAGCCTCTAACCCAAGACCTTCCATTGGGGAGAAGGCTTCAGTTTTCTCTTTCACAATGGTCATTCATCACTTTGGACATTGGAAGCTCAAAATACTCAGCAAAGGTTATTGCCTAAATTTTATTTCTCTGCTGCCTCTAACCTTTCTAAATCCTCAACTTTCCCTGTGTCATCTCTCAATGCTCAAAATAGAGACAACATTCTTATTGCTATTTCATACAGTAGAGTAGGAGATAGCCCCAACCTTTCAAACCCAGCCAATCTAACAGGGGAAATGGGAGGCTATTACACTATGGGGATTTGGAAGTCCTGTCCCTTTCCTGAGAGTACTGGGAATGAAATGGGAAAACTGGAAATGGCATCGGCACACATCTAATAAATCCCCCACTTACTCGGTAGAAGCAGCATTTGCACAGATAGGCATGTGCCCACTTAAAATTGTTCACACATGTGAGTACGATCATTCTTTTTTTATAACGTGCGCATATATGCGTGTATGTTATAAAATGGCTGCACCCTGGATACGTTCCGGCGAGCATGCGCACATGGTTGGCCCGCATGCCTCTTTAAACATTTCTGTCCCAGTGTCTCACTCAGTTTTAATGATGATTGGCATTTCAGCTTTAAATGTCAATGTTTTTTACTGTAAAGTGCATTTGCTATTCTCTCTGAATTCTTTCCAGTAATAACAAACACCACCTCCTCAAGTCTTAAACTGTTGTGGAATTCTGTACATTTTTTTTATTAGGAATTTTTTATATATTTTTATATATTTTTATATATCATTCCAAAATGCTTTAGTTAATTTTCCCTTTCAATTTTACATAGTATATCACAGTATGGTCAAGATTTTTCAGTTAACCTACTTTGTTACTTAATGTTATCAATTTTCTGAGGCAATAACTTAGTCTATTTTCTGTTTACAGCAAGACAAAAGCCATGAAGGTTCCAGAAATAAAGGTAAGGCAACAACTTTGAACTGTAGTGTAAATTGCCATTTTTTTTTCCTGGATTTGATAACTGATTTATTCAAAGACACTTCTATGCATCATGGAAAGAAAAAATGGATTTTTTGAATACAAGAAAATGAATAATTTCACTCTGCCCCTTGCTAAATTAATACCGTGATTTATGTGTAGATATGACCATAATGACATCAAGGACGCCGACTGCATATTAATAAAACATGACAAATGTCCATTGTAAGTGCCAAGCATTATCAACATAAGTCATATACTATATACATAGTTTTATATTTTAGTGATACAAATAAAATCTTTAGCACATAGCTTAACTGAATGTCTTCTCCATAAGAGATAACAGAAGGTCTCCAATCCCATGCCTGACACTTTGTCAATGTTTCGTTGCATCAGGGGCACATGAGAAAGGAAGTCATTTAAAATGTCCATATGACGGAAAAAGGAAGCATATATGAAGAACATTTTAAAAGGTCTTTAATAAAACCTAATGATAACATTTTATATGAGGTATCATCTTATTGGCCTCAAGCATAAAAATATCAATAAAAATAAAAATTACTTGTGTCATCTATTCAATATACCACCAGTGAGCAGTAACCTACAAGGTATTGCACTTCTAGATCATTTGACAAGAGAAGGGATCAGCATCCTGTAAAGCCTATAGGTGAGCGGCAGGAACTTCACCACCATTTTAAAGGAAAGACTGGCCGGAAAAGGCAGTAACCAATTGATATTAAAAAATACCAATCAAATAATATTTCAAACCTTTTTTTATATACTTTTCTATAAATTCATTCACTCCATAAGGGGATGCTGTATTATAAACTGTATTCAATGATTTAAAAAGCATGTTTGGTTGGAAGGCAGTAGCCAATTACAAGTCAGTGAAAGCTCTTCTGCTAAATCAAAAAATGGTCTTCTGAAAAATATTTTACTGTATGTGCCATTCTATGAATTCATTCAATCCATATGAGGATACTGTGTTAAGAAATATATCTAATGTTGTTCCCAATTATTTAAAATGGCAGAGATAATCCTCCTCGTGATGGTAATTTCACAACTTAAATTGCAGTCCATTTTAAATCTTAGAAAAGGTGTTTATTTTCAGGACAATGCTGTAGAATGGATGCATTGATATTGGACAATGCTGTAGAATTGATGCATTGATAAGGCTCTGGTGTTCAATTAACTCTACCCATATGGGACAATTAGTCCTTCCCACATAAAGCAATGGGCTTTGACCTTGCAGTAGGTAGACAACATTCTTTGTGGTACAATCTGAAAAGATCTTACACTGAACAATGTATCCTGGCAGCGGGTGTTGCCACTCTGTACCAGTCATTTTGTGCCTGTCACAAAAAGAGGAACCAATACACGTTATAGAGGACATTGATATGTGATGAAGTGCAGCAGTAATTACATGATTCCTAACATTATGGCTATACATATATGAAATGTTAGGTGGTTCTTGAAATACAGCATGCATGGATAATATATGACAATATCACCTAATTAGCCCTGTGATCTTATATGCCAATTTGGTGAACTTCAATGCACATATTAATGTTTTAGTTGAAGGACCAGTCTTATGTCGTAACAACTGGGATCTGCCAGACTATCTTGTTCAAAGATACGCTTGCTCAATCACTTTTTTAGAATAAACTCTTAGTAAAAAACAAAACAAAACTGTGTTAGGTCTTTAGAACAAAATTTAAAATCTGACAGTTTTGAACAAATATGCCAGAGAGGAAAAAAGTGGCTGATGGGAAGACCACATTTAAATGGACTATGAATAATGGCGTTGGAATAGGGTTAAAATTATTCCACTCAGTGGGTTTAAGATATAGTATGGTAATGATCCTTGCATCTCTCCTACAAATATTAATGTCCAAAAAGTAGATGACTTCCTAATTATAGTTGAAAGCAAATTTCAAATTGAGATCTTGATAGCTGAGCCATTGATGAAACTCAAGAAGATATTTTTCTATACCTAACCAAACAAAAAAGATGTCAGCAATATATCTGTCATTTTGAATATTTGATTTTTCATTTACCCCTATTAAACCTTGGACCAAAAATGTTTGGACTATACCAAATTTATCTGCAGATCCTAAACACCAGTGCAACACATTCCTGCTATTCTTATCAATATATATCTAGTGCATGAGAGAATCTTTTTGAAAGTTGTTGCTGGATAGACATATGTTCTCACAGGACAAGCAGGATGGTAGTCCTCACATATGGGTGACATCACAGGATGGAGCCCAATCACGGAGAACTATCAAAGTTTCCAAAACTTTGACTGGCCCCTACTGGGCATGCCCAGCATGGCACTAACCCTGCAGCCAGCAGAGGTCCCCCTTCAGTCTTCTTTTTTCCTCGCTGCAGTAGCCTCGCAGTTTAGGAGCTCTGTGGAGATACCTGACAGGAATTTTCCTCACGGAATTAACTAACATTAAATTGCCCCACAGGGGTCCCTCCTCTAACTTCTCTCTAGCCACGGTACTCTGGTAAGTTTTTTGACAGTTTTTCGTCAATTACCATTGAGTTTGGCCCTTGCAGCCTGCTGGCCGTTGTCCATCCCGTGGCTTGATTTTTTCTATGGCCATGGTGTTGGGGTTCCGCCGGTGCCCGGACTGTACTCGCACCATGTCTATCACAGACCTTCATGGCGTCTGTGTAATGTGTTTAGGCCGGGAGCATGATGCCCTGACTTGCACCAAATGTGCCCTCATGACACCCAAAGGTCGCAAGGCAAGGATGGAGAAGATGGGACTCCTTTTCCGTGCTCACACCCCAACGCCGTCTATTGCATCGACGTCATCGGAACCGGCACTGTCGACATCACACCAGCATCGACCACCGTCCGGTGACCGTCCGCCATCGACATCTTCATGGCCATCGGCACCCATTACTCCCCCTCAGGATCGAGGGGATCGTAGGGAGAAACCTCGCCATCGGCATCGTAAGACTCAGACCATCGAGGGAGCGAAATCATCAACCTTGCCACCTTGCCACCATCGAAGAAGCCCTGTCCAGGAAAGGTATCGACCATTCCTGTGACTGGGTCATTGAGGCCACCCTCTCCTGATCAGGATTTTGGGAGCCGCGATTCCACCTGTAAAGGTGGTCCCTCCAGTTATGCCTCTGCCTCCCTCTTCTGTTCCAGAGCCGGGGCTGCTTGCTCCAGGTCTCCAAGAAGAACTGGACCGGCTGGTCCAGGAGGCCATCAACAAGGCAATACAACAACTCCAGGTCCCTTCGGCACCGACACCGGCACCGATTGTGGAACCGGTCATCGACCCGATTCCAGCAGCGCTGGCTCCGCTGCTATCCCGGATGGAGGCGCTCATAACTGCCCTTCCACCGTGATTCCCGAGTCTACGATGGCTCCGGTGCGCTACCCGTTGACAGCCTCATCGGGAGGAGAAACACTGTTCTGCATCCCTCCTTCGGGAGTTTTGCCTCAGCCATCGATGCCAATTTGTCCCTCACCACCGATTCATTCATCAGGGGCGATACGTACGTCGGCGCCATCGATGCCTTCGATACTGGCACCAATGCCCTCCGGGCCGTCCACGGTGCCCCCGGTGATTCCTTCAATTTTCTCGGAGCCTCAGCCGGGGCCTTTGGGTATCCAACCCCCTTCTTGTCCTACAGGTCAGTCTGCTGATCCTTATGACACCTGGGGTGATGATACTTCTTCAGACACCGATGACTTACCTTCACCTCCATCTCCTACTGAAAGTAGAAAGCGTTCTCCTCCAGAGGACCTTTATTTCATTAATTTTGTAAAGGAAATGTCTGAGTTGGTCCCTTTTCAGCTTCAGATGGAGCAAGATGATAGGCACCAGATGATGGAGTTTCTCAGTTCCTGGATGCCACTAAAGTGATCACTTCCATTCCCATTCATCAAGTTCTTCTTGACCTCCTCAAAAAGAACTGGGAAAACCCTGGATCCATTGCCCCAGTCCATAGAAAACCTGACACTACCTATTTAGTGCAGTCAGCCCCCGGCTTTCAAAAATCTCAGCTCGACCACCACTCAATTGTGGTAGAATCAGCTCAAAAGAAAGCAAAAAGGATGAAGCCTCACTCATCTACCCCTCCTGTTAAGGAACACAAGTTCCTAGACAATATTGGTCAACGAGTGTTCCAAGGGGTCCTGCTCATCTCTAGAATTGCTGCTTACCAGCTGTATATGACCCAATACAATCGGGTCATCTTCAAACAGATACAGGACTTCTCTGAAACCCTGCCTGAACAATTCCAAGACCAGCTTCAAATCCTTGTCAACAAGGGGTTTGAAGCAAGAAAGCATGAGATAAGAACAGTTTAGTAGAGGTGTTGAAGATATCATAGAGTGTCTGCAGCCGCTATTTTGGCAAGATGATGGGCCTGGCTCAAATCTTCTGACCTTCGCCCAGAAGTACAAGACAGACTTTCTGACCTACCATGTGTAGGAGACAATCTGTTCAGTGAGCAGATCGAGCAAATAGTGGCTGAATTAAAGGATCATCATGAGACCCTTAAACAGCTCTCATCGATACCTTCCGACTTCCCCTTAAGACAACCCTTCAGAAAGGACTCTAAGAAGTCATTCTTCCACACAAGGAAGTACTATCCTCCACCAGCAAGGTTCCGAACTACAAGACCTTATCAAAAGCCTCAGCCTCACCAGGCCTGAAAGCAAAAGCTGCAAGCAGCTCCCCAGCTGGGGCCTGCTTCCGGTTTTTGACTTTCACTTGGAGAGCAGCAGTCTGATTCCTTTGCCAAGCATACCAGTGGGAGGTCGACTGTGCCACTTTCACAACATGTGGCAATCAATCACAACCGACCAATGGGTGCTAGCAATCAGTGCTCAGGGTTACCACCTAAACTTTCTTACTCTTCCACCGGACTCACCACCTCTGCAGGCGTGGAGAGTATCCGACCACTCTGTCCTTCTGGAGCAAAGGTTTCCCTTCTTCTCCAGTTAAGAACAATAGAACCCGTCCCACTCTCGCAGCAAGGCCTAGGGTTCTATTCCCGGTACTTTTTGATCCCCAAAAAATCCGGGGGGCTTCATCCAATTCTGGATCTACGTGCTCTGGATATATTCCAACTTTTAAACCCAGAAATAACTCAGTCCTGTTACGGAAGTATTATCTTAGAACTCAGTCTCTATCAGATTCAAGAAGAAACGTCACAATAAGAGTGGATGGCTTCACTTGCTCACTTTGAGTAGTTTCTAACAAATTTGTTATATCCAAAGCTGGGGTTTCCAATATAACTGGAGTCACTGGGATTAGGACTTGGTATTCTTTTTCTCCTTCCTTCTCAACTTTCTTAAAGGTTGGTATATAATACATCTTAGATATAGGAGGAATTGTTGCCACTGGAATCTTCAATATTTGTAATAGATATTGCCTCCACATAACACGTGGGGTCACCATTGGGTCTCTGGGAAAATTAATTAACAGTAAATTTCTCCCTTTTATTTCATTTTCCCTATTTTCTAAACAATTCATTAATATTGAATTTTCTTTTATGATATTGCATTGAAGATTTCTCATCTCCTTAAATTCCGTCTCAACCTTTTCATGTTTGTCTGTTTGCTTTTTCAAATCTTCCTTTAGTTTTCCCATTCTCTCTATGGTTCTATTTATCATTGAAGCCAAAGGGTTTATCTGATTAAAAAGGTTGTCATTTACAGTTTGTACTGCTTCCCAGATCTTCTCTAGAGAAAAAGTATCAGGTTTTATTAATTCATTCTTTTTAGGTAAAGTTAAAAGTACTTTCCTTTCTGTTGGAGGCTGTATCATACAGCCTACAGCGTCTCTCAGGCCGGTCTCTTCCGCGGGGTGTGGCATCTGGAGTTCATGTGAGGAGGCAGTTTCCTCTTCCACCCACACTTCTCACTCTGAATGTCAAAGTGGCCCCTGACCCCTACACTAATACCTAAACCTCACCTCGAGTAACTAGGTGGTCCTCATATAGAGGTATAAATACCTAACTACTAAAAGGGCCTTATAGATTTTCTCTCTCTCTCTCTCTCTCTCTGTAGGGATTGTGGCACACTGCAAAGTGTGAAAAGTTATTGCACTCTGTGGTAATGCCTATGTGAAGTGCTAAGATAGCACACTTGGTGATAAATAAGCTCTTATCAAAAAACATGCCCATCTTCCTATCGCATGTAATAGTTTGATGAATCTAGGCCTAACTTTGAAAGTATAATTCAAGGATATTTGCAAACAGGATTTTAGAAATTATTGTAAATTTTCCAAAACCTTACAGAAATGAGGACATAAGAACATAGAAATTTAAGACTTGTCATACTGGTCAGGAACAGAGGTCCAATAAATCCAGTATCCTGTTTCCAATAATGGCCAAGCCAGGTCACAAGTACCTGGCAGGATACCTAGGGGTAGATAGATTCCAAGCTGTTTTCCCAAGAATAAGCAGTGGATTCCTGCAACTCTACCTTAAAATGGGATTGTTAGGGAATGGATATTGGGAATCCCCTTTTGTATTGACTTGGTGGCTGAATCCACATTGGTGGCCCCCTTCGCGTTGACCTATGTACTGATGGGGCCGGGGAAGGAGCTACCGTCTGCAATCTCTCGGAATCCACTGGTTGTCCCGTTTCGAAAATCCTGGCAATACCTTACAAAGAAGTTGGGACTGCCTCGATGTAACCCTTACCTTCTCCCAGTTCAGGGCAACCCAGAGTTTTTACCAGGATCCCAAGATGTTAGTCTGCGGGGATGGGCCTCGAAGGGTATCACTCATTTGGGGCACTTGGTGAACCCGGAAGGGATACTAATGCCGTTCCCCACAGTACAACGTATATATGGTTTGACCCGGGTCCAGTTCTTTGGATATCTACAAATCCGACATTACATATTATCATTGCAGATTGGTACTCAGACTTCCACACATTTAGCGGCGTTAGAATCCTTTTTTCAGTTGGGAAGGGAGCGGCCATTATCTCTCTCGACATATTATAGGGCTCTTCAACGAGGTATGTCACAGCGTACCTATGAGACTTCAGTAGAGCATTGGACCAAAGATGGAGTATTCACGGTTACAGTGGCAATCTTCTCTGCATGTATGGGGAATTTAAAAAGGTCCAGTGAAAATATGTATTACCGGGAAATGCAATACAAGTTTCTGCGGAGGGCCTTTGTCTCTCCACAGGTTGCTGGGAGAGCGCGGCTCATAACAGATTCGACATGCCCTCGTTGTCACCTTGCAATTGGCACTTTGTCTCACGCATTCTGGGCTTGTCCCCTTGTTCAACAGTTCTGGCAGAAAATTGTAAATTACTTACAACGTCTCCTGAAAATACGTTTTCAAGTTACCCCGCAGCTGATTCTTTTTGATTGCATTCCCCAGTCTGTTATAAGAAAAGCGGGATTGAGAACTCTGATTAAAAAGGCCTGGCTGTGGGGAAAAAAGTTATTCTACTTAATTGGTTGGAGATATCTGCACCATCGTATTGGACTTGGCGTAATCATTTTCATCGAATGATGTATATGGACAGTTTTACTTCTAAGTTGTCGCCAACGCACCGAAGACTTTTCTTGGAGACCTGGGAGGTATATGTGCAGACTTTGCCACATCGGGCTCGCAGCTTGATCCTCAATGCCTGATGTTTGTTTGTTCTTCTTTTTCTGTTTTTTGGGTTAGTGATAGACCCATGCCTTCAATGTTATGATTGGACTCTAGTATACATGGATGTCTCAACTGGTTTGTCAGCCAGGCCTTGGGTAGGGGAAGGGGGGGGGGGAAGGGGGGGTAAAGGGGGAGAAGCGGGACGGGGAGGTTTGGAGAGGGTGAGGGTTTGGGGATAAGCATACTGGACTCCTGTTCCTTCTTGTTTAAGCAGAGCTAGCCCGCTATAGTTGTTCAATATGTCAGACTGGGGGAGGTATCAGAGTGCAGCCTCTCCTAGTTTGTTGGCGACATGAGTATTCTCTAGGGTGGCTCTAGAGATGTCTTAGACACAGTTATAGATATCTGGAAGGGGGAAAATTGAGGAGTGTTTCCTCATGGTTCTGTGATTTGTGTCATCGATATCGTTTGCTGTATTATGTTTGCTTGTCTGTTATCGGCAAAGTTTCATATTGTGTCTGAGGATCACTCAATAAAAATTGTATTACAAAAAAAAAAAAAAAAAATGGTTAATGGACATTTCCTCCAGGAACTTGACCAAACCTTTTCTAAATACAGCTAGCTTTCACCATATACTTTGTCAACAAATTCCAGAACTTAATTATGTGCTGAGTAAAAAAATATGTTCTCTTATTAGTTTTAACTGTATTACCTAGTAAGTTTATTGTGTATCCCTCCGTCTTTGTACTTTTCAAAATAATAAACAACTGATTAAAGTTTACTCATTTCATTCCACTCATAATTTTATAGACCTCTATCATGTCTCCCCTCAGTCATCTCTTCTCCAAGCTGAAGAGTCTTAACCTTTCTTCATAGGGAATTGTTCTACCCTCTTTATCATTTTAGTAAGAGAAATCTGTCTGCCTGTCTCTTTGTCTTTACTACCATATACAATTTGGTGTTTTGATCTCATAAGATATGAAAATCTAAACAGAATTGGGGCTACTGAGGACTTGGATAAAAATGTCCTGCATTGGATTCTACAACAGTGGCCAATCAGGTCACAAGTATCTGGAAAAGTCCCAACTAGTACACAGATTCCTTGTTACTTATGCTCATGGATAAGCAGTGGCTTTCTCCAATTTTGATGGGACTTTTTCTATCCAAACCTTTTTTAAACCCAGCTATATTAACTGCCTTTATTAGATCCTCTGGCAATAAATTTCAGAGCATAATTGCATATTTAGTGAAAATATATTTTCTCTGATTTGTTTTAAATGTTACTTAGGAACATCAATGAGTGTCCCCTAATCTTTTATTTTTTGAAAGAGAAAACTGATGTGCATTTCCCTTTTCCACTCTATTTATGATTTTATAGACCTGTATCATACCTCACCTCACTGTCTCTTCTCCAGGCTGAAGAGCCTTAACCTCTTTAGCCTTTCCTCATAAGGGAGCTGTTCCATCCCCTTTATCATTTTTGTTACCCTTTTCTAGTTCTGCTGTATCATTTTTTATACAGCGATTAGAACTGCACACAGTATTCAAGGTATGGTTGCACCATGGAGTAATACACAAGTATTATGGTACTCTCTTTTATTCTCCTTTCTTATCTTAATAATTCTTTACATGCTGTTTGCTTGTTTGACTGCCTGCACATTAAGTGAAAGATTTTAGCATGTTGTCCATGATGATGCCTAGATCCATTTCCTTGGTGGTGACTCCTACAGTTTATATTATTTTTCCATATGTGCACCATTTTGTACTTGTTCATGTTAAATTTCATCTACCGTTTAGATGAGCATTCTCCCAGTTTCACAAGCTCCTACTGCAATTTCTCACAATCTACTTGTGATGTTGCTAGTTCTGTTGAGTAATCCTTCCTCTGAACATGTACTCAGTAAAATCTAGCATAGTGTAAGGGTAATTATGCTGTTCAAATTGTCTTTCATATGAGACATTATACCAGATTGCTATCTATTTTATGAAGATCTATGGTATTTTTTTGCAAGAGTAGTCATACTAATTCAGGAATCATGGCAAGATATGACAGAGGTTGTACAGTCTAGTCTTCTGCAATTTTCTCCATAGAAATAACAAACTATAGAAACTGTTTCTTTTTTATTATTATTTGTTAAATACTATATAGCACTTTGGCAAAGAATGTTATATAGATATAATGCTAATAAAAAATAATAATATTGTCTTTTGCTCTCTAAGCTAACCACTTGAGATGAAACATCATACTATACAATGCAGCCCTTGGGAAAAATAATAGCAGCACAGGTGTTTCATCACAATGTTTTAATGAACAGGCTAGAGCTAAAATTTAAAAGTGACCCCAGTAGAGCTTGTTATGTTCAAACACAGTTTTGATATATTGTATTCTCCTGTGGAGGTAAAGACTAGGTATTTGTTATACTATACCTGAATTACTTGTTAGTTATTCTGCAAGGCAAGTTGTTTTGTCATGGGAGTTCTCAAAAAGTGTCACCAGCACAGTGGGTTATTATAGTAGAAAAAAGATAAAATTAAAAAAACAAACAGTGTAGTTTAAATAGCACTTGGCTATAAAGTGTTTACTAATAAGGTCTGAAAAGTAGACAATTATTAAAGCAATCAAGAGAGCCATGTGAAGCTATGAAAACTGGAAAATATATATTTTTTAATCTAAAAGCAAAAAATATAAAATCTTAATTTAATTGACTATATAGGTCATACTGATTGACAAAAGTATAGTTACTCATAACTGTGCCTCTTCTCTCATGTTTGTAACACCTGGAATTCCTACCTTTTTTTTTTCAAAAAAGAGAGCAAAGCACACACAGACGATTGCATTAATCTTTTGTCCCTTCTTTGGCCTAGATCCAATTAGATGACACTGAAAAGGAAACATTGCATCTGCTGCTATATTTCATCATATCTTTCATCAATGAACACAAGTAGTTGGATCGATGTAAAACAGGACTTTATTGAATCTTGCCCGACTCTTGCCGAGTTTCGCTCAAAGAGCTGCATCAGGGGCTAATATGAACAAATAAAATTACACACATACATATAAAATTGAGACAACAGATAAAATGAATGACAAAAATATTATATAAAAAATAAATAATAAAAATAATAATTGAAATAATTCAAATTGAACAAATTGTGATATCAACCCAAATGTACTATAGTGTTGACAGCAATAGAGTTAGCCACTAACAAGACACTATGGTGTATTATATCCATACAAACATGATTTTAGTATGCATATGTGTGTACAAATAACAATAGGCATACACTAAAAACAAGAATGCAAACAAGAGATTGTGTGCACATATAGACAATGCAATTAATCTTTAAATTATAGATAATTAAATGAAACAAAAAATCAATAAAGAATGAAAGAATGAAAAAATAATAAGAAATATATGAATTATGAAAAGGAATGTAAAAAAAAGGATTAGATAATTAGAAGGGTGAAAAATCAGATGATTAAATAACATTGTGTGTGGATAGTTCTAGCAACAACAATTTACAGTAAAAACAAAAACAAATACCTTAGAAGCCACTTGAATTGGCTTAGATCACCTCAAAGCTATCGCGTAGCAAAGTCGAAAAGTATTTCACAGCAGGCATTTAAATCGGTTTTCAGGTCAAATACTTTTAAAAGCAAAGCTTTAAAAGTAGTGATATTGCATTTCTTCCAAAAAAATAAAAAATAATATGAAGATACAGTTCAATAATGCTAAAACATGTATCAAACTCCTAACTAAAAAACGTACAGATGGAAAGTTATATGTGCCTTCTTTTTATATATCTCTGAGAACGGTTTTTACCGCCCAAATTGATATAGCGTCTATGATATGTAAACAACCAAAATCACTCTAAGGCTCTCAAAAAACTATATATATCTCAAATGATCTCAAAAGTAAATTGTATATTATAGGGATTTAGCAAGTTGTCAATAATCTAAGCGGATAGTCTTCTAGACAGTTAAAAAACCTTATTCTTTCTTACATGCAGACATGATTAATTTTGCCGCCAAATGTCGACGTCTAGACAAAACTATTAAAAAACAATTTGCTCTAAGAAACTTAACCTATCTGTATTCATGGTGAAGAAGTAGATACATAATTAAATCTATCTATATGAATTTCTTTAAGAATGTACAAACAAATGCATATGTTTAAAATGTCAAACGGAGGAAAAACACTCACTCACTCGCCGCTCAGCACTGGTTAATGCAAAGGTGACCTAGACAACCTAACCAGATGTTTTATACATGAGCATCATGCTCCAAATCTCACGATACAATGCACACTTCACGTACAAGAGTAGCCATTAGCTACTATAGTGGAATTATATGTATTTTATGCTCAAGATAAGTGCAAAATACTATATATGTAAAACATATTTTTATCTTACTGGATATTATATTTAATAAAAATAAATTTGTGATATAAACGTCATCCATATTTTATTAAAATCTTTAGACAACCTCTTATGTCTTAAGTCATATTGAGTGTTTTTCAAAAGGGGATTGGAATATCAGGAAGGGAAAACGGGAGGGGGGAAGGGGGTTGTAAGGGAAGGAAAACGGGAGCAAAAAGGGTGTGGGGGGAAGGGAAGGGAGAAGGGGGAGGGGGAAGGAGGAAGGGGGAAGAGAAGGGGGGAAGGAAAGAGGGGAACAATAGTGAGGGGTTAAGTGGGTAGGGGTGAGTAAAGGTAAAGAGGATGCGGGTGCAAAGGAGAGGAAACGACTGTATATTGATGATGAATATGAAAAGGGGGCTGTGTATGAAAAAGAATAGTATGGATAAAAATAACATGTTGAAATGTACGTTTATATCACAATTTCAAAATTAGTGTAACAATTAAAAAGAATCTTAATATCAATTAAAAACTTCAAAACATGCCTGGAAATGCCATTTGTTTGTCTAAAAACCAATTAGAAACTATCTCAACTTGCTTGTAAATGTATAAAAACATATATATATATATATACACAAATTTTAATATTGTCGTGCCCGAAATCCATCCACCACACGATTATTCATCATAATCACTAAAAAAGTGCAAAAAATATATAGAAAAATAAATAAATAAATAAATAGATAAAAGAAAAGAAAAAAGAAATAGTAAAAAAATGAAAATATTGGAAGGAATTATGTTGTATGTAACACGAGACTCTTTGACATAAAAAAGTAAAAAGCAGAACATTTGTAAAAACCAGTCATGATATAACAATTGTATATCAAGATGTGTAATAATGTAAGTTGTCTATAGGTACACACTAAGATCAGTCTCTCCATTGAGACCAAGGGAAGAGATGGTCATAAAATCAAAGGTATACTGTTGTTCCAACCTCAATAAGAAATTATCAAAGTCACCTCCTCTCCAGTTTTTAGATGGTTTAGTGATGATGCAGAATCTATAATCATTAAAACTATGATGCATTTGTACAGAATGTGCAACTAAAGGTTTTCCTTCTGCTTTCCTATTGATGGCACTTTTGTTTTCCATAATCCTTCTGTTAAACTGTCTAATAGTTTTTCCCACATAAAATTTGTTACAGGGGCAAATAGCCATGTAGATGACACCTACACTTTTACAGTTAGTTAAGTTTTTAAATTTAAAAGTCTTCCCAGTGGTGGGAATAGACAAAGACTGAACTTTCAAATTAACGTAGTAAAATAAAAAGCAGACTGATTTTTTCATCACAACCATTACAATGCAAGAAGGCAAAACTCTATTTAAATATTTTATGAGGGGATGGGGTTTTCTGCCTCATGATCTCTGATTGAATTATAGTGATTCATAAAAATCAGAGCTCATTCTATGATATGATTTGTTAGTTTATTTTTAGAAATGAGCTAATTTTTTGGATTGTAATGATTACCATCCAAAAATGTGGAGCACCTTGTGAGTGTTTTCTGGTAATGAATCATAATGCTTTCATTTGTTTTTATTTTATACTTTAATGAAAACAATTAGAAAGTTTATAGAATGAGTCATGCTCCCTATGTGGCCATATTCACATCCAATTTAAAAACTCACCTTTTCAAAATGGCTTTTAAATCCTAAGTACTTCTGTATAATATACTTCTTACAGGTTCTCATTTGTCATGTATGATTGTCTTGACTATAAGCTCCTTTGAGAAGAGACTGTCTCTAATGTATGTCTATATAGCACTGCACATATCCAGTAATTCTTTAAGGATGTGGCACTGGGCCAATGCACAGATGCCACCATTAACCTGGTACAGTGGCCTAAGCTGAGAGGGGATGTGCGACCAAGCACTTACCTGGCATCAGGGCCAGCGGGTTCCAGGCTTCCTGAGTCCTCTGTGTTGCAGAGATAGCATTGCCACATATCACCATGAAGTCAGGTTGTGCCTTCATAGTAGTGATGTCAATGTACGATAGGAATGTGCAGAAGGACGCCATACGTTGCATTCATGATTCAGATTCGTTGGGGAGCATATACGTTGCATTCAGCCGTATGGCGCCCCGATGCGTTAATACGGCGATTTCTATTTGTGTGCCAGCTAAAATTCAAATTAACTACAATCCCCCACTCTCCTGACCCCCCCAAGACTTACCAAAACTCCCTGGTGGTCCAGCGGGGGGTCCAGGAGCCATCCCCTGCACTCACACCCTCGGTGCCGGTTTCATCAGGGCACCGATAGCCTTTGTCACAGGGGCTACCGGTGCCATTGGTCAGCCCCTGTCACATGCCCATCGGTGCCATCTTGTGCTCCTACCATGTGACAGGGGCTGACCAATGGCACCGGTAGCCCCTGTGACATAGTGAGGGCAAAGGCGATCGGCGCCATTTTGAGTACTGTCATCGGATTGCCGGCGTGCAGGAGGTTGCTCCCGGACCCCCGCTGGACTTTGGGCAAGATTTGTGGGAGTCAGGAGGCCCCCCAAGCTGGCCAAAAGTCCCTGGGGGTCCAACGGGGGTCCCGGAGCGACCTCTTGCACTCCGGCCGTCCGATGCCACTACTCAAAATGGCACCAATAGCCTTTGCCCATATTATGTCACAGAGGCTACCGGTGCCATTGGTCAGCCCCTGTCACATGGTAGGAGCACAAGATGGCGCTGATGGCCATGTGACAGGGGCTGACCAATGGCACCAGTAGCCCCAGTGACAAAGGCTATCGGCGCCATGATGAAACCGGCACCGAGGGTGTGAGTGCAGGGGATGGTTCCTGGACCCCCCGCTGGACCACCAGGGAGTTTTGGTAAGTCTTGGGGGGGTTCAGGAGGGTGAGGGATTTGTTTACATTTTTATTTAGGTGGCCGTATAATTCAGGGGGAAGATTCGTGTATTCGTGGGGAAGCGAGATACGTTTCGCTTCCCCACGAATACTACGAATAGTGTAATATACGTTGCAGATCGCCAATACGGCGAAAACGAATGCACACCCCTAATGTACGACAACGTGGGCCGAGGACATGGGAGGCCCTGGATGCAAGGGAACCAGCTACTGGGCAGTCCTAGGGAGAACCAGAAAGGACGGGGGCAGAAAGGATCAGGGGCAGTCCCAGGGAGGTGAGGCCACCCCCATTGTGGAATCTGAATTCTGGGGGTGATTCCTGCCACATTGGGAAGGTGAGCCCAGGATGATGACTCTGCTTTCTCTTTCACTCCTACTCCCCAAGCTGAAGCTGCTGCCTCATTGATGCTCCTCAGAGGGTAAGTTTTATTCCCCCATCAGATGCCTGGCTCCAAATCTGGTTTTTTTTTTGTTTTTGTTTTTTAAATTGGAAAATCGCAGGCTATTCAGTCCAGAATGTCACCTAAAAATAAATAAATAAATAAATAAATACATAAAATCCAAAAGGCTTTAGTTGCCCAGCCCTTTTCTTCCAGCATTGCCAGACACCACAAAAACAATAGTCAAAACTGCAAGGCAGTTGCCCAAGCCCTTCGCTCATCCCAGCATGGGGAGCTAATTGTTCTGTTCCAATCTTTGAGGAGTTAAGGGATGCACAATCACTGGCACCCCTTGGGGGTGTCGAATCAGGATGGGCTCAGAGGCCACCAAGGAAAAGACAGGCGTTGTGCACAGGCTCCTGCAGCTGATGCAGCCATGGGTGGGATGCAGCTGAGATTTGGACAGCTCAGCAGGGGGAGTGGGACAATGGCACGGTGGAGAGCAGAATCCTGCAGACGTCGGTGGCGATTCCTGGCCCCAGGCTGGATGGGTACCCAAGAAGTACACCCAGCTTGCCCAGGCAGTTTGACCATGTTGGGGGGGGGGGGGGTGTGACCAGCTGGGGGACCTCAGCAGAATAGCCACCTGACTCCTTCCTTCTTTTCCCCTGCTACCAAGCCAGGTCCCACTGAAGACCAGGAGAGTCCACGCTGCCTGGTTGGCAAGCCTGGATTTGCCGTGGTTCACCTTGCTTCTACCCAAATATGTCAATGCAGAGCTGGCAGTTTGAGGGCATGCCTACTCCCCATTAGTGGTTTACGGTTCAGGCACCATGGCCTCCACCAAAAGGTTGTGGCCATTGTCTCTATAGCAGCCACTGCTCTCCCTGTGGTAGGAGAGGTCCCTCAGTTCCTGTTGTGCAGCACAAATTAGGATTGGATGCTCTACCCCTGGCCACTCCTACTCCTTGCGTAGCGGCCCTTTCAGCAAGAGTGCCAGCAGAAGTGGCAACATCCTCACCATCCGAGATCTCTCCAAATCCTACCAGTGACAGTACAGTTGCTGGAGGATGAGTCTCACATTATTACCTCTGGTGCAGAGAGTCACTATGATGGTTGAATGCATGAAGGGCCCTGGGCATAAACATAAGCATAGAGGCAGGAGGCACTTCCATGATTCAGACATATCCATCAGCAGGATTTCCTCCTCAGTGTATTCCTCTGACTCCTGGGGCTCTTCAGTCACAGAGGAGGCTGGAAAATCTTTCACAGCAGGAGAGAAGCTTGAAGCTCTACCCAAAACAGCATGCTGCCTCTGTTCTGCAAGAAGGGTTTAAAGAGGGTTTTGAAATTCCTTACCAGGGCCCTCTGGTCACAGCCTTTTGCAGAAAAGCACAGTCTGCAACTTGATTTGTTCCCAATGTGAGGAATAAGTTGGCTACAGAACTGTCCTTAGGTAGCATCATGGGCTTGTTTCTGCATCCACCTTTTCCAGAATGATTGTGTCATCCCTTGTGAGTGACAAAATGGCGCCGATGGCCCGAGAGCGGGAGATCAGTCCCCGCGCCCTCACTGGATCACCAGGTACTCATAAAACTTTTTGAGGGAGTTCGGGAGGGTGGGGGAAGGTAAGGGATTAGTTTTATAGGGTCGGGGTGGGTTTAGGGGTTGTTTTTGGTGTGCTGGTTTTCCCGCCCTCCCCCGATTTACAATTTTTCACGATAAATTGGGGGAATTTCTATTATATCGCGACTCTTAATGATTTTTGATGATTTAAAAAAATATCTGACAATTTTTTTAAATCGTCAAAAAACGATTCACATCCCTACTGCCTACTAGGGATTTCAATTGAAAGAATTATTTCTTTATTGGTGACTAAACACCTCTGTACCAATATATGTGAGTGTGGAAAACTACCCACACACACCCACACACACACACACATACACAGTGCAGTGCCTTGCTGAACACTACAACTAAGACTGCTCTGTGTGTACAAAAAAATGAAACTGCAGAGAAAAGACTGGAAGCCTGAGCAAGCACAATTCCTAATGATGCTGCTTGTTGTTTGAAAATACCAACTCCCAGACAGCCATTGCAACTCTTACACTATCTCCCACCCACACCACCCAAGCCCTGCCTTCAACCTACCCCAGGGGGATAAGATCAGAAGCAAAATGCCACTGCTGGCAGCTTGTCTCAGTAGGAGAGACAGAGACAATCTGAGTTCAATAAAAAAAAAAAAGTGCAGTAAAAAAAAAGCCTGGCTGGCACAGCAGCAAAAACAAACAAATATATTTTTCAATGGAAAATTCTATCAATATAGCAATCAATAGCAATTGAATACGAATTTGAGACACTTGGAGAGAGCTCAAAAGCAATGACCTTCTCAGACAACAGCCAAGAAGAAAATGTGTGGCGCGCCACGTGCTTAAGGTAGAAATACAGCAGGAAGAGCATCACAGAGCACTGAGAGCAGTGATTGGCTGAATTAGAAAAATGCTTCGCTTGGATACGTTAGCATTCCGGTCTCCTTGTCAACCTGTCTGACCACTCTATGACAGGGCTGTGAGGTCCCTTATGACTCACATGAAAGGGCTGGTTGTTGCTATGGATACTCCCGCATGACCTTCTCCTATTTCAAATGGTCACTAAGAAAGCACTGCAAACCAAAAGAATGAAACAATATGATATGTTTCGTTCATGGGGAATTGCCATGCTTTTCACGAACCCACAAATCAAACAAACCGGGACCTATTCATTGAGGATTGTGCATTCGTTGAAAACGAATGCACATCTCTAGACTGTATGCAATCAGGACTGGACAGTCCCAGGTTACAGCAGACTGGATGTCCCTCCCAAGTTAGCAATCACCTTGCTTGTCTGTGGTGGGTTTATCAGCATGCCCACAAGGAGGGAGCACCTTGCATATGGACAGTACTTTGCTTGCAGCAGCGAAACCCGGAGTCCAGAGTCAATGCACTGCCTTTCTGTGAACAACTGGCTCCTGCTCTCTGTTATGGATCAGGTTCCTAGGATTACAGGATGTACTGTAATATGGCAATAAAACTGCTGCCTGTTTTCCATTTGCTCCTGGTCTGGCTCAGTTGCTGTCTAAAGTTCCTGGTGTTGTTTCTGGTGGTCAGAGTGCATATGACCTTCACCCCTGCGTTGCAATGAGTTTTCACAGCTGCCCAGGTTAAACATTAGAAATAGCAGTACTTACATGAACATAAAGTTCAACAATTCCTAAACCAGATAGAAAATCCCAACCCTAACAGCAGTAAATGATTTGTTTTGAATCATGATTCTGATCAAATCTTAGCTATCAGGAAAAAAAGTGATAAAAATAACGAAATCCCTGATCTTATTTGTCAACTGTGTATGTTTTTTTTCTACAAACAATACAATAAAAAGGCAAAAATATTGTGATTTTACAACTCACTGTTACTACAGTATGGTACATTGCTCAAATAGGTTACTTGCTTCATTGCATCTGCAAAATAGTAAGAAATTAGACATGAAGTTATACTTCAGTGCAAGCAGCTCAAGACTTTGTATTCATCTTCCCAAATGTTCAAATGACACAAAAAGCCACCTGGAAATGATATATCAGTACTGTAAACAATGATGGAATGGTTCTTTCAGTTTTCCCACAGCATCCATCCACACATCCACAGTTTAAAACCAGTTACAATGACAAATACATTAGGTAAATTGTACCTCTTTCAGCCTCTGTTAAACAGACCTGTGAAACCTCCAGCAAATAAATTGTGGGATAGATATTCAATACTGAATGTCTAAGTAAGAGTTATCCAGCTAACTTACAAGGGGGATTCAGCAGCTCTGCTGCTGAATATCCCTGAATAAATTGATACTTAGCCTTTTCCTACTAACTTTAGACTGCTATTGAACAGGTCTAATTGAAAGGATCATTTTTCAGATCATGTTAGGGCCTTATAATGGGCATTAGAGCCCTAATGCCCATGATAAATAACATATCATGAGATGTGTATGCAAAGTTTTACATTTTTCCCAAATGGGATGAGTTTGGGTGGAGTAGGATAGAACAAATTTGGGGGGAAGGACAAGGGGGGAGAGAAAGAGCCTCTGGGGATACACTCATATTAGTCAACTTTTTATACCACTGTACTCTTGACCTAGCTTGATGCAGTGCAATGTAGAAATTTCATCTTTGTGTACCTTTAATCACTCTAAATGACATTAAATGTTTATTGATGTGTACTGTGCTGGTTGTTCTCTCTCTCTCTCTCTCTCTCCATGAACAGCCCAAAACATGGAAAAGCCTGTCTGAATTAAAGTATTATGGGTGCAATAAAGTTAACACACATTGCAATATCTCTAAAATTTGTCATGCCTTTTCTTATCACGGGTGTTATTCTTGTGAAATTTATAGCAAAAGGATAAATCTAGGTGGATAACTTAACTGGATAAGACTGAATATTGCTACCTATTCAGCTAAGTTATCCATATGTTCTTATGTTCTTATAAGTGGCACCTTCCCAGAATGCCCATATCCCACCCACCGCTTTTCTGGCTGAATATCTGGTTCCCCAATGGGACCAGATATTCAGCTGCCACCAGTTAGCCAGGTAAACCCTTACTTAACTGGCTAAGTAGCACTGAATATCAGCCTCTTAATGATTTGTTTAAAAAAAGGGATTTTTGAAATTCAAATGGAATTTAAAATTTCATACAAATTAAAAAAAAAATATATTTATTAAATGTATGAAAAGACATATGACAACACCATATATCAAAAATCACACAGGACAAACAATCTAAATATTATGGGCCAGATTTTTAAATCTACACCTGATTTTATAACATGAGCGCGTACCCGCACGCATGTTATAAAATCCGGGGTCGCCGCATACAAGGGGTTGCACACTTGTGCACCTTGCACGCGCTGAGCCCTAGGGGAGCCCTGATGGCTTTCCCTGTTCCTTCGAAGGCCACTCCGAAATCAGAGCGGCCTCGGAGGAATTTTCCTTCCGCCCCCCCCCCCCAGCCTTATCTAAACCCCCCCTCACCTTTGTTGGCGAAGTTACACCTGCCTACGGGCAGGCATAGGTTGCGCACCCTGGCACGACCGCTGTGCTGGAGGCCTTGGGCCCACCCCCAGCCCGCCCACTCCCTGCCCATTTTTTCAAGCCCCAGGACATACGCGCGTCCGGGGGCTTGCGTACGTCACTGGGTCTATGCAAAATACGCGCGTAACCCTTTGAAAATCCGCCCCTCTGTCTACCAAACAAATGACCAATAAATTATGAACAGAGCTTCATATATGACTCTTGATGACCAAGGAAGACAGTGTCTTAATATACATACAGTAGATCCAAAATCTGGGTTCAAAACATATTTTCCGTTTTTAAAAAAACTTTTTATATTGCAAGTGAAACCACAGAAATTGAAAACTTCAAACTCTTCCACTCAACAAAGTATGTAAACAGTACTTAGCTTGTTCATAGACTGCAGCTTGTTTCTCCAGATGTTATCCAAAAATGATGTCCCACAAATAATGTCAGGACATTGAAGCATGTTTTGGAAAATCTGTATCAGGAAAAGATTTGTAAGTTCACTATTTTACTCTAAATGATTCTACAGTAAAAACAATATTTACCATTTTAAAATCATCACATGGTTTGAGTGGTCCAATTATAGAGTAACACATAGCTTTGCGATTATAAGGGAACTTCAAATAAATAAAGAATGCAATCAGTTTTTCTCATTAAGGGATGACTGTGTTCAAAGAAAAGTCCAGTACTGATCTCTCAAATTCAATCTAGCTTCATGATCCCCTCCTCATGGATCAAAAGAAACATGCTCAAGTATAGATGCAAAAGTTTAAAAAATGTATGTGAGTGATTTAGACAATGTTGGACTATAGATGCAGAGACTCTATTGGTCTTGAGAAAGCTGCAATGTTCTATCAAACACTTATGAATATTTTATTTCATTTCATTTAATAAATTTATTAATCACCTAATACTGCAAGGCCTAGGCGATATACATATAATACAGGCATCCAGGACCTCACTCACTCGCAACCACCCCCTTACAATCAATTAAATACAGAGACATTATTGGGTAAAACAAGGCCGCAGCTTTAATCACCAAACGGTCCGAGCCTTTAACACAGAAATAACAAAATACATCACATATTTTGGTATAGCAAACACCCCCCACCGGTCTATCCGCCACCATCCGGCAAGATAGCTTAACCAGCCACACGGCTCGCTCTTTGGCCTCCCACACACCAGGTTCTGACTCCCGCCTCTCACCTGTCAGGAGCCAACCTGGGTGGACTCCCGCCACCAAATAGCAAGGAGTCTGGCCAAGGAGCTCCCGCCACTTTCCGGCAAGGAGCCAACCACTGACAACGTCCCCGTTGCCAACCGTTTGCTTATTACCATAATCCATCCAACATATCACCATAATTGAACCAGTATGCTCGGACCAACCGCGCTGCGACAAACACTTAGCCCCAACAATTCCCCCAACAAAACAACTAGCCAAAAGGGTGGGTGGGAGGGTCGCGGAAAACGAACCGACACAAACCGCTAAGCCCTAGAACTGCCGCGCCGAACTCACTCTCCCCCTCCCTTCCTTAGCTTTCAAAATATTTTTGGCCAATCCGCCGTTCCCACGCTTCCCGCAGATTCCCCTGGGCCAATCCCTGACTACCACGCTTGCTCTCCCCACTCGCCAACCCCCCCCCCCTTCTCTTTATTTTCATGTACGCGATCCCATCCCGTCGGTCTAAACCCGCGCAGCGTCTCGCTCCCCCCCCCCCCCCCCCCTTCACCGTCCGCTCCTCGAGTGGGCCTGGGCCAGCATTAATCCGACCGTCCGGACACAAGGTCCGTTCGGTCTTCCATAATACAGGCATCCAGGACCTCACTCACTCGCAACCACCCCCTTACAATCAATTAAATACAGAGACATTATTGGGTAAAACAAGGCCGCAGCTTTAATCACCAAACGGTCCGAGCCTTTAACACAGAAATAACAAAATACATCACATATTTTGGTATAGCAAACACCCCCCACCGGTCTATCCGCCACCATCCGGCAAGATAGCTTAACCAGCCACACGGCTCGCTCTTTGGCCTCCCACACACCAGGTTCTGACTCCCGCCTCTCACCTGTCAGGAGCCAACCTGGGTGGACTCCCGCCACCAAATAGCAAGGAGTCTGGCCAAGGAGCTCCCGCCACTTTCCGGCAAGGAGCCAACCACTGACAACGTCCCCGTTGCCAACCGTTTGCTTATTACCATAATCCATCCAACATATCACCATAATTGAACCAGTATGCTCGGACCAACCGCCACAGGCACAGGCAATCAATGCCCTGTGACCCCCCAAAGATGCGACCTTGTTCACCTTGGAAATAACTCTTCCAAGGCCTCTTGAATCGAGTTCAGGAACAGGTCCAGTCCTAAGAAGGAAAGGTGCACCCCATCCTCCCGGAATAGACCCGTAACCGCACCCCATGACCAATCATATTTTATGTGGCGACCCCCCAGACGTGATAACCAGGCCCCAATTTGCTGGTTCGCCTTTGATCTGCAACGTCGCCACATAATGTTACCCCCCTCAACTGGCCGGACAACAATGTCCGACCAGCACAAAATAGTCGTAGGCAGCAATATGGATATTGTCATTAAGTCCTTCCGAACTATGTTGATAAATTGCTTGGCCGTCATTGTACCCCAATCATTTCCCCCCAAATGCACAACCAACACCCGAGGCGCCGCACGACGCTCTCGCTCACGCTTCACGCAAGGAATGAGCTCGTTCCAAAGCATTCCTCTGCGCCCCAACCAACGAACCCGCACCCCTCTGTGCTGCAGCTCCAAATGCTGGCCATAAGGACGGCCGCAGGCATGTCTGTGCGCCCAAAAAATGTATGAATGCCCAATGATCCACACTTCCATTGTCTCAGGCACCGCACCTGCAAAGAAACAGAAGTTAGATATTGCTCATTTACGCCCAGCATCCGGGCGAACATAACTCCTGTACGCTCCAGACCTCCACCGGCCAATCCGCTGTATTACGTTTCCGGTCAACCCCGCACTTGCCGCCGAAGTTGCCGCTCCAATTCTAAAGGAATGCGTCCCAAATCGACTTCCTTCCAAACCTACCAAGTGCAAAGCCCTACGAAGTACCATTGCAAACTGATACTTAGTCAATGGCAGGAGGTTCTCATGCACCAAAAAATGTTCCGCCCCTTCAGGGCGCCTTTGACAATATAACCCTGCATTTCGCACTGGACACGAAACTAACCCCGGCACTGCTGACAACACCACCGGCGAACCGCGCCCCTGCTGATCTGTTTTAGATTTAGGAATCATAATCACCACTGATTTATTTGTCACCAATATGTTCCGCGCTAAGACTCCTGGATAATCCCTGTTACCAACCGCGCGAGCTACCAACTCACTGATCCGGAAGGCTCCAAAGAACGCGAAAACAAATGCCACCCTAAATAAACACGTTTCATACGAGGATGAGCACACTTCCGACAAAACTTCCCACAACATGACTAAAATATCATGCGTGATTGGAAGTCTCTGATCAGGCCTACTGACTATCCCCCGAGACCAACCCACCAACAACCGTCGCACTATGAATCGACCCGCTGGAAATCCCCAATCATGCGCTTTCATGAAGAACGAGAAACCTGTCAACTGCCGACCTACCGCCGACCGCGAACAACCACTCGCCCTCGCGTGCTCGATGAATCGCACTAGCGCCATATCCGAAATCGGACCTCCCCCCCAACCTAAAGCCAACAAAAACGCTGCCACCCTTCTTGCCCCACCCACATAACTTTTCCATGTTGAAGGAGCTAATGAAGCTCGCAGCATTTTCCAGGATTCTGGGAACCAAATCTCCAAAGGGAAGACGGCACCGGAATTCCACAAAGCTCCGCTTCTGGGGCAAGTTCTCGAAACAAATCCCACTTGAAACGAGAAAGAGAGTCAGCCACACCATTAGATACTCCCGGAACATGTCGGGCCCAAATTGTCACATTTAAGAACATACATTGTAAAATCAACTCACGCAAAAGCTCTGAAACGCGACAACAACGAGCCGATCTCTTGTTGATAACTTCGACTACTCCCATATTATCACTCCAAAACACCACTCTCTTTCCCCTTAACTGAGCTCCCCAGATGTGCACCGCCACCACAATTGGAAATAACTCCAGGAACGCGATATTCCTAGTAACCCCTGCAGTTACCCAGTCGTCCGGCCAACCAGCAGCACACCACGCTCCTTGAAAATAAGCCCCAAAACCCACTGACCCCGCCGCATCCGTGAACAATTCCAAATCTTGGTTGGACAAAGGGTCAGATTGCCACAGTGCCACTCCATTAAACTTGTCCAGGAAAGCATCCCATAACCGCAGATCCTCTCGTAACCAACGCGAATTCCTAACCCTATGATGCCTTTGTTTTAATCCACACATCGCATGTGACAACCTACGCAAGAACACTCTGCTCATAGGTATGACTCGGCAAGCAAAATTGAGACTTCCAACTAATGACTGTAATTCTCGCAAAGTCAACTTAGGTCGACTCACGGCTTCTCGCACCAAGACACGTAAATGCTCCACCTTATCCACCGGCAAACGCGATACCATAGCCACTGAATCAAGCTCAATTCCTAGAAAAACCAGACTAGTACTAGGCCCCTCAGTCTTATTCTGCGCGAGAGGAATCCCAAAATCTTCAGCCACTCTCTGAAAACATTCCAACATACGCCCACATTCTCCTGACCCGGCACCACCCACAAACAGAAAATCATCCAAATAATGCACTAGCATTGTGGATCCAGCTTTAATCTGAACCACCCAATGCACAAAGGAACTAAACTTCTCAAAATAAGCGCAAGCTATTGAGCAACCCATCGGCATGCACTTATCAAAGTAGTACTCCTGTTTGAATCGAAACCCGAACAAATGGAAACTGTCCGGATGAACCGGCAATAGTCGAAAGGCCGATTCAATATCAACCTTAGCCATCAAGGCACCCGGACCGCCCCGCTTGACTACACGCACCGCCGAGTCAAAAGATGCATATCGCACTGTACATAATTCTCTAGGGATGCCCTCATTTACCGACCTGCCCTCTGGGAAAGAAAGATTGTGAATAAGCCTAAATTTACCAGGCTCCCTTTTAGGAATCACTGCCAAAGGAGACAGCACCAAATCCTGAAACGGAGCCTCCGTGAACGGACCAGCAATTCGTCCTAATACAATTTCTGCCTGCAACTTATCCTGTACCACTTCAACCAATCGCCGCACAGACGGACAATTGTCCCCCCCCCCTATTTCCCTTCCCCCACCAAACGGTATCCGAAAACCATCTGTAAAGCCCTGCAATAATAAAAACGCCGCTTCCTTGATCGGGTACTCACGCAACCAAGGCCTCATCACATCCACTCTAATAGGAGTCGGCGCTCGTTCACAAACCCGGTTTACCTGAACTTTTGGCGGACTGAGCCGCGGCCGAACCCTCTCCCTGTCGCTTGAAGCATTTAGCAGCCGGATGTCCTGCTCCACAAGCGGAGCAAGCATGCCGGAATTTACAATCCGGGAAGTTGCATGTGGAGCGATTATATCGCCAGCACACATCACTTCGCCCCCCACCACTCTGTCCGGATCCGCTAACGGAAGCGTCCCTCCGAAAGGACCGCCCTGATCCGACGCCAGCCCCTAAACCCTGCCCCGAACCACCCGCTGGAGCCTTGGTGGCCATCTGTGTAAGCCAAAGCCCCACATCCTGCGTTCCCCAAGAAATGAACTTATTCTCCTCCATACGGTCTCGGAATCTCTCATCATAATTTAACCAAGACCAACCCTCATAAGTCTTGCTAGCCGCTAGAATAGCATCGGCATAAGATAACAAAGGTCCATATTGAGCGGGATCCTGTTTTCCCACCACACTTGCTAATCTTAAAAAGGCGCGCATCCAATTATGGATATTTCTGGCCACCTTAATCTGCGCACCCGGAAATCTCACGCCTTTACTACGCTTCTTCTTCTCCTTACGTTTACCCCGCCTACCCTCCAGCAACTGGAATATATCAATAAACTGTCTCCGTCTGATTCGCCTGCGCAGGGAACGCGGTACCTCTTCCCAAAGCTCCGTAAAGGCCACCAACGCAGGGGCACCTCGAACGGAAACCCCTCCCCCCGCCTTTCCCACCTTCCCTGAACTCGCCGAACTAGACGAGGAGGAGGAGGAAGAAGAAGATGAAGACGATGAATCGGACGAACTAGAACGTACTCTTTTTCTTTTCTTCTTACCCTTCCCCGACCTTGCAGACCCCCTTTTTTCCCCCACACTAACCTCCGCTATATCCTCTTGTACAGCTTTTTTCACCACCGTACCCTCTCCCCCCTTTATTACCTCCCCCAACTCCCCTGCTCCTCTATCCCTAGGGACCATTCTCTGTCTCATCCTGGGAAAAATAATAAACTCACCCTCCTGTTCGGGTTCCTCCAACACCTCATCCGCCACGTTTAACTGCGCTCTCGGAGCTCCTGCCTCCTCTCCAGGCTCCTCATTTCTCCAGGCTTCCTGCCTCGACGGACCCGGCCTCTCATCATCCTCCACATTTTCATCTCTCTGAGGAAAAACCGCAGCAGCAGAAGCAGAGGCCAAACCCGCCACGAGATCCCAGTTTCGCTCCACCCCAAACCCTGCCAACCCCCAATTGCTTCCCCCCATATCCCCTCTTGAAAGTCTGCCTAAGCCAAGACTCTCACTCCCCCTACCTGCTCTCCCCTCACCACCAGAGAACCCTGGGCAGGGAATAGACCTTCCCCTCCCCCTTCCCCCTTGCACAGCACTCCTAGGAAATCCCCTACCTCCTGCTTGTCCCCGAAATGAACTGTCCTCACTCTCCCTTAAGCCCCCCGCCTGCTCCCGTGCTAGAAGCAATGTAGAAACACCGCCCCTTTTAGATCCTCTAACTCCCCGAACACCTTGCCCTTCTGAAACTTCAGAATTACTTGCAGGCACCCCCCTACCCCTCCGACCACGCGAACCAAACAGCCCTTTCACACTGTTAAAAATCCCACACTCAATTCCAGCATCGGCTGAAATCGCACCCCCGACAGATCTGTGCACCCCGCCCCCTTGCACTGCTCTTCCACTCCGCCCTGAAGCACGCGATCGAGCTAATCTCGTGCCCCTCCCCCTGCCTGCTCCCCGAGCCGGAGCCGCCTGAGCCGGCAGAAACAAGCTCCCGACTGGCTCCCCCTCACCGCCCATCGGCACTCCCCTGTTTGCAACCCCTCCCCTCCGATCTAAACCGCCCCTGTCTCTGCTTCCGTTATAGCTCACCCGCTCCGGGACTGCTCGCATTTCACCACTGCAAACCGTGTCCTCCTCTGGCACCCATGCTGCCTCCTCCGAATCAAGAAACGCTGCGAGAACCTGATCCAACTCCTCAGCCTCCAAGTCAGCTCCCCCGCTCGCCATCTCGACTCGCCTACTATCTCCGCTCTACACCTCCGCCTCCTGCACAGACCACAGCAACCCGCAGGAACCGACGGTACTTTATTTATTTACTTTTTTTTTTTTTTTTTTTAAATTGCTTCAATCCTCCTAACCTTCTCTCGCGGAAAACGAACCGACACAAACCGCTAAGCCCTAGAACTGCCGCGCCGAACTCACTCTCCCCCTCCCTTCCTTAGCTTTCAAAATATTTTTGGCCAATCCGCCGTTCCCACGCTTCCCGCAGATTCCCCTGGGCCAATCCCTGACTACCACGCTTGCTCTCCCCACTCGCCAACCCCCCCCCCCCTTCTCTTTATTTTCATGTACGCGATCCCATCCCGTCGGTCTAAACCCGCGCAGCGTCTCGCTCCCCCCCCCCCCCCCTTCACCGTCCGCTCCTCGAGTGGGCCTGGGCCAGCATTAATCCGACCGTCCGGACACAAGGTCCGTTCGGTCTTCCAAAAACATACATAATAATAATAAAACAAAACATGAATAATACACTCATTTAAATCAGGTTTCATAGAAACCATATCATGTTACACAAATCTAACATTAGAAGCTTGTCAATCCAAGAAGGTTCACTAAATAACACACCTTATGGTGGAAGTAACAGAGAGATTCAACAAAAGCACTCCGTGAGCTCACTTTAGCATGTTGGAAACATTCATATTGTATTTATACAATATTAAATGAACTGGTAAGCAAATAACTCTTGAATGCCATCTTAAATTTTTTCACATCTTCCAGCATCTTCTTGTTCAATCGATGTATACTAAAGAACATGTACACTAGAAAGGCTGTGTTGCAATCAATAACATGCTTGTTCTTAACTTTAAAACCTATAACCGAATGTATCTATACAAACCCTACCATTGCTAACTGGCACATGGCATATGACTGACAAGTCAAATGGCCCACCACACAAGTGACATCACTAGTTCTATAATAGGCAAGGCTGAATGTACAAATGATCATGAATATTCTACTGTAACCAATAGTGGGCATAATGGAAAGGTCCTCATGCATAGCCAACATATGCTAGTGACGATGTAAGCAGCGGCTATGGATATAGAGTTATCATTATAAGAAAGTACATGCACCAATTTGTCTTTATCCTTATTAAATTTATATTGCATAGGTTATCTCTATCTGAATGTAAAGCCTTCCAGTAGGCAGAATTGATAGCACTAATAGGATAGCCATGCTCAAAAAATGTATGAGCCAACAATTTGGCCCAAGTCTTAAACTCAGCAGTAGAAAACATTCGGCATATCCTAAAAACCCGGCCAACAAGCCATCCTAACTTCAAAGACCTAGCATGATGACTCTTGAATTTCAACAAAATTATTTCTTTCAACAAACTTCCTGTACAAGGTAGTCTGTAATCCATTAGGTCTTAATGAGATTAAGTTGTTAAAAAATGATAATTGTTACCTATTTCAAAATTTTATACTGTTTTAAAAAAAAAATTCAAATTTGCATCCAAAGTATGACTCGATCAATGAAAATGAAAACTCTCATCAGATGCTGTCCATATAAAAAAATATCATTTATATTGTTACCACACGTGTATGTTCCTAAATCAATTTGAACAGTAGACAAATTGCTCCTCAAATACTGCTATGTAAAGGTTAGCCAAATTAGGGGCTAAGGAAGATCCCATGACTATGCCATGTATTTATAAATAAAATTTCTCCTGGAACAAAAATAATTAGTGAACAAGACAATCTGTGCCAACTGTACCACAAAATCAAAAGGAATGCTCTGCGTTCATGATCTTTTCTATAGTACTATGCAAACTGTAGTTAAAGCTATTTTGTAGATTGTGGAATTGTGTACAAAGACACAGTGTCCCTAGATACTAGAATAACTTTAGAAACCAGTGTAATTTTCTGTAATTTTATCAACATATGACATGAATCCTGAATAAATTAATGCACAGACATTACTTCAGTGTTCAAAAAGTAATTTATAAATATGAACAATGGTTCAAGGTAAAATGCATTACTGGACAAAATGGGGCTGATATTCAAAGAAAGCTGAGCCACCAAATTTAGGCCTCTAAATTAGGTTCCTGAGTTAGGCTCCTATTTTCAGCCAAACTAAGGTGCCTAGGTTTTCAGTTGAAAATAAATTTAGGGACCTAAAATTTATCCCCCTAAATTTAGCACTGTTATTTATTTGCCATATTTAAGCTCCTATATTAGGTGCCTGGTTCTGAATATCAGTGCTAAGCTCCTAACTGTTTCCCCACCCGAACTCACCCCTTGTAGCCACTTACTTATTACAACCCTAAATTTAGGACTATTATGAAACTAGGAGCCTAAATTTAGGGACTCTGTCCTAGTAAATTTTCAAAAGGGCCAATTTAGGAGCCTAACTCCAAACATTAGAAACCTAAACATTTTGAAAATCGGCCTCAACAGACCTATCTTGGGAATTAATTAAAGACTTGTGTAACTTATATACCCCATAGATAACCAGTATTTTTAGACACTTAACTTGCAAAAATGAAATCTCTTTCAAAGTAAAAAAAAACATAGCACATTGCATAATTTGATCTATATTATGTAATAAATTAACTGTTGAATCTGAATTTAACAATCAGTGTGCTGCGGCAGTCAAAAAAACAAACAGAATGTTGGGAATTATTAGAAAGGGAATAGTGAATAAAACGGAAAATGTCATAATGCTTCTGTATTGCTCCGTGGTGAACACTGTGTACTGTTAGGATTTGCAAGTATGTGGACCCTCTGACCGAGGCGAGAGGTGGGACCTCTCAGGGGGAGGAGCCCCACTGAGCCTCACTGTTGGTAGGTGGAGTCTTGGCTGTGGGATGGGATACAGCAGCAGGTATTATGAGAGTGACCCCTGGAGGCGGGCCACGGAACAGCAGCACAACTGCTGACATCAGACTCAGCTCTGGAACTGGAGTAGGTAATAGTAATGGCACTACCTGAGGAGCGGGGGTGCCGGTAGAAATAGAGTCACTAGAATACACTGTGTCCATAGAGATGGTAAAAGAAAGGGTCCCTCGGAGCGGGGTACACCAGTGAGAGTACACCGGTGAGAGTTCCTATTCAGATCTCACGGCAATGGTTCGCAGAGCGGGGTACACTGGAGAGGGGTCCCATGTAGAGAAAACACAGGAACCGTAGTGTAGTACTCATAGTGACTGAAGATAATAGCAGGCCCGGAGAGAACTCAGGAAGCGAGGCAGACAGGAATCTGTGTGAAGGCCCTCTGAGTAGCAGATAGCAAGAGACGCGATAGGGCCCCCGAGGAGCAGGTACCCAGTAGTCTCCAACATGAAAGCAGGAACCGGAACAGCGTTGCAAGCAGAGTAGAAGTTGTAGCAAGTGAACTCGTTGCCAAGTCACTGACTGTCTGAGCTGGTGAGCTTAAGTATCCAGATGAATGACGTCATCTGGTAGGGACACCCCCGATTTTCCCGCAATGACGTGCTTAAAGCAGGTTGGGGAGCGTGTGCGCACACCAAGGGAACCCTGTGGGTAAGATGGCGATTGGTGGCATCCATGCCGCTCGAGGAGGCCCGAGAACGGATGGTGGAAGGCCGGTGGTAGCTGGCCGAGGCCACGAGTTCTCCCAATGGGGCTAATGCAGCAAAAAAAAAGGTGAGCAACAGCAGCTGCAGCCGCCTGCGGCCACGGAGCATAAAGGTACCCCCCTTCTTAGGGCTCCTCCCCGGGGGTTTGGGTTTCCTAGAATGAGCCATGTGAAACCTCCTGATTAATTCTTTGTCGAGAATGTTAGCTGTGGGCTCCCAGCTGTTTTCCTCTGGTCCAAAGCATTCCCACAATTTTAGGAATTCCCATCGTCTTCCTCTTTTCTACATGTCCAGAATGTCCTGTACCTGATAAGTGATATCCTCTTCTGATGCCAGACGTTGAGGTTCAGGCGGCTTTTTGGAAAACTCGGACAAAATAAGAGGCTTAAGTAATGAGACGTGGAAAGCATTGTGAATCTTGAGTGACGTGGGTAGCCGTAGGCTGTATGTAACTGGACGATGAAGTATGGGGAATGGTCTGATGTATCTGGGAGCAAAATGGGCAGAAAGTATTTTCAGGCAAATGAATCGGGTACTAAGCCAAACTTTATCCCCTGGGCTGAATTGAGGGTCTGCCCGATGATGGGTATTGTAGCATTTCTTGGACTTTAGAGCAGCTTGCTGAATGAGTTGTTTAGTTGATGCATCTCTTGAGCTGTGGCTTGTGCCGCAGGAGAGGCCACTGACAAGGGTAAAGGAAGTAGAGGCAGCAGCTGGTGTCCATACACCACGTGAAACGGAGAAGACCCAGTAGAAGCAGAGCGATGAGAATTGAGGGCAAATTCAGCCCAGGGTAATAACTCAGAACAGTCATTTTGTCGTGTGTTGACATAGGCCCGAAGAAACTGCTTCAAAGTCCGATTAGTCCTTTCCTTCTGACCATTGGCCTGGGGTGGTAAGCCGACGTGAGATCCAATGTGATGTAAAATTTCTTACATACGGCCCTCCAGAATCTGGCCGTAAATTGCACTCCCCAGTCGGAGAGTATATGCCTTAGAAGTCCGTGGAGTCGGAATATGTGACGGATGAACAATCTTGCCAGTTCTGGGGCAGAAGGGAGGCCAGGTAGAGCCACAAAGTGAGCCATTTTTGAGAACCGGTCCACCATGACCCAAATAGTATTGTTGACGTTGTACGTAGGAAGATCCACTATAAAATCAGTGGCAATGTGTGTCCATGGTTCACTGGGTGCAGACAGTGGATGCAAGAGACCCCAGGGTTGACCCGTTGGCGGCTTCTCATGGACACAGGTGGGACATGACTCCACGTAGGCTTGGGAGTCCTTCCTCATAGTTGGCCACCAGTAGAACCTCTGAAGTGATGATAGGGTTCTGGCTTGGCCAGGATGGCCTGCTAACATGGAATCGTGCGCTCATCAGAGGATTTATTTTCGAAGTGGACAGGGAACCACTGTCTTCCCAGGTGATATGGTGAATGTGGTTGAAAGGAGTACTTTGTCCGGACTGATGATGTGACGCAGAACATCCAGAACATCCTCGGTGGTGAAGGGCCGAGAAAGGGTGTTGGCTGGGGTGTTCTTATCAGCAGGCCGGTATTGTAGTAAAAAATTGAACCGAGTAAAAAAGAGCGACCAGCGGGCTTGTTGGTGATCCAGGCATTGCTCCTAGTGCAGATGCCCTAGGTTCTTGTGGTCAGTATATACAGTGACTTGATGCTGAGCCCCTTCGAGCCAAGGGCACCATTCCTCGAAGGCGAGCTTTATTGCCAATAGCTCCTTGTCCCCTATTCCATAGTTGCGCTCCGCATGGGAGAAGCGGTGAGAGAAGAAGGAGCAGGGATGTAACGTATGGTTGGCAGAATGTTGACTCAGGACTGCACCAACACCGATATTGGATGTGTCAACTACGACGATGAAAGGTCGATGGGGATGTGGGTGGCGTAAGCATGGTTCTCTAAGGAATGCCTCCTTAAGTCTTTGGAAGGCCGATATGGCCTGGGATGACCATTGCGATGGGTTAGCTCCCTTGCGGGTCATGGCAGTGAGAGGGGCGGTCAGTTTGGAATAGTGTGGAATGAATGACCGATAGTAGTTCGTAAATCCCAGGTATCTACGAAGTGCTTTGAGGCCCATTGGTTGAGGCCAGTCCTGGATGCTCTTGGTCTTTTGGGGGTCCATCTGGAAGCCAAGGCTCAAGACCACATAGCCGAGGAAAGGGTCAGTCTCCTGTTCAAAACAACATTTCTCTAGCTTGGCGTACAAGCGATTGTCCCTTAGGCACTGAAGAACTTTGCAAACATCTCGGCGATGATTCTGGAGGTACCGTGAGAATACCAAGATGTCATCCAGATAGACTACGACGCAATGATAGAGCAAGTCTCTGAACACCTCATTCATCATGTTTTGGAATACTGCTGGGGCATTACAAAGGCCAAAGGGCATTATCAGGTACTCAAAATGGCCATCACGGGTGTTAAAAGCAGCCTTCCATTCATCACCCTGGCATATTCAAACCAAATTGTAGGCCCCTCTCAGGTCTAATTTGGAGAATATTTTGGCTTTGGCTTAATGGTCAAAGTCAGCATGGCTTTACCCAGGGCAAGTCTTGCCTCAAAAATCTGCTTCACTTTTTTGAAGGGGTTAATAAACATGCGGATAAAGGTGAACTGGTAGATGTAGTATACTTGGATTTTCAGAAGGCGTTTGACAAAGTTCCTCATGAGAGGCTTCTAGGAAAAGTAAAAAGTCATGGGATAGGTGGCAATGTCATTTCGTGGATTGCAAACTGGCTAAAAGACAGGAAACAGAGAGTAGGATTAAATGGACAATTTTCTCAGTGGAAGGGAGTGGACAGTGGAGTGCCTCAGGTATCTGTATTGGGACCCTTACTTTTCAATATATTTATAAATGATCTGGAAAAAAATACGACAAATGAGATAATCAAATTTGCAGATGACACAAAATTGTTCAGAGTAGTTAAATCACAAGCAGATTGTGATAAATTGCAGGAAGACCTTGTGAGACTGGAAAATTGGGCATCCAAATGGCAGATGAAATTTATTGTGGATAAGTGCAAGGTGATGCATATAGGGAAAAATAACCCATGCTATAATTACACAATGTTGGGTTCCATATTAGGTGCCATAACCCAAGAAAGAGATCTAGGCATCATAGTGGATAACACATTGAAATCATCGGTTCAGTGTGCTGCGGCAGTCAAAAAAGCAAACAGAATGTTGAGAATTATTAGAAAGGGAATGTGAATAAAACGGAAAATGTCATAATGCCTCTGTATTGCTCCATGGTGAAGACCGCACCTTGATACTGTGTACAATTCTGGCCGCCGTTGGTATCAAAAGTATCAAAAGTATCAAAAGTCAACGGGCGTTGACCTGGGTGTCACCCCCAGTCCTTCCAGCAGAGATAGGATGTAGGTCATTTTAGTAGCTACATCAGGAAAGTAAGCAGGCTCTAAGGAGAAGTGCATGTTGTACTGGTTCAAGAATCCCCTACAGGACAAGGGGTCACCTGAAAAACAGTGATGCCAGCAAGGGCACAGGTGGCCGGATCGGAGGCGTCTGTGGAGTAGAACTCAATTTGACAGATGTCGAGGCCATGTCCAGCTGAATATTTAAGATATTTATGGCATTAGCCAAGTTCTCCAGAACTTTCTGCTGATCTGAAATACACTGGGCCAGGCCAGGGATGACCTGGAGAGCCGCGAGTTGGGCTGGGTCCATGGACTTGGCAATCTGTTAGGATTTGTAAGTATGTGGACCCTCGGGCCGAGGTGAGAGGTGGGACCATCCAGGGAGAGGAGCCCCACTGAGCCTCACCGTAGGTAGGCAGAGTCTTGGCTGTGGGATGGGTTACAGCAGCAGGTATTATGAGAGAGAGAGTGACCCCTGGAGGTGGGCCACAGAACGGCAGCACAGTTGCTGACATCAGACTCAGCTCTGGAACTGGAGTAGGTAATAGTAATGGCACTATCCGAGAAGTGGAGCTGCCGGTAGAAGTACAGTCACTAGAATACACTGTGTCCGTAGAGATGTTAAAAGAAAGGGTCCCTCCGAGGAAGGTCACGGTAGTGGTCCGCAGAGCGGGATACACCGGTGAGGATTCCTCTTCAGATGTTACGGCAATGGTCCTCAGGGCGGGGTACACCGGAGACGGATCCTACATACCGGTAGAGAAAACACAGGAACTGTAGTGTAGTACTCACAGCGACTGAAGATAATAGCAGCTCCGGAGAGACCTCAGGAAGCGAGGCAGACAGTAAACCATGTGAAGGCCCTCCAAGGTGCAGATAGCCAAGAGACGTGATAGGGCCCCCGAGGAGCGGGTACCCGGTAGTCTCCAACATGGAAGCAGGAACAGGAACAGCGTTGCAAGGAGAGTAGAAGCTGTAGCAAGTGAACTCATTGCCAAGTCGCTGTCTGTCTGGGTTGGTGAGCTTAAGTATCCAGGTTGAGTGATGTCATCTGGTAGGGACGCCCCCAAGGCTCCCGCCATGAATTGGTTATAGCAGGTCGGGGAGCACACACGCGTCCCTAGGGAACCCCGTGGGTAAGATGGCTATCGACGGAGTCCATGCCACTCGAGGAGGCCTGAGAACGGATGGTGAAAGGCCGGTTGTAGGTTGCTGAGGTTTCGAGTTCTACCAACGGGGCTAATGCAACAAACAAAGAGGTGAGCAACAGCAGCTGCAGCTGCCCGAGGCCGCTGAGCATAACATGTACAATTCTGGTCGCTGCATCTCACAAAAGATATAGTTGCAATGGAGAAGGTACAGAGAAGGGTGACCAAAATGATAAAGGGGATTGAACTGCTCCCCTGAGGAAAGACTAAAGAGGTTAAGACTGTTCAGCTTGGAGAAGAGATGGCTGAGGGGGGATATGATAGAAGTGTTTAAAATTGTGAGAGGTCTAGAACAGGTAAATGTGAATTGATTATTTACTCTTTCGGATAATAGAAAGACTAGGGGGTACTCCAAGAAGTTAGCATGTGGCACATTTAAAACTAGTCGCAGAAAGTTCTTTTTCACTCAATGCACAATTAAACTGTGGAATTTGTTGCCAGGGGATGTGGTTAGTGCAGTTAGTGTAGCTGGGTTTAAAAAAGGATTGGATAAGTTCTTGGAGGAGAAGTCCATTACCTGCTATTAATTAAGTTGACTTAGAAAATAGACACTGCTATTACTAGCAGCAGTAGCATGTGATAGACTTAATTTTTGGGTACTTGCCAGGTCTTATGGCCTGGATTGGCCACTGTTGGAAACAGGATGCAGGGCTTGATGGACCCTTGGTCTGACCAGTATGGCATGTTCGTATGTGTGTCACTAAGTTGCCTTAGGATTTCAGATATATATTCTTCCCAGTCCAGTATAACCACTGCTCCTCCTTTATCAGCAGGCTTGATAATCATAATGCATTTTGAACACAGAATTCGGTCTATGATTATATTAAAATGTTGTCTTCCTTGATAACGGTCATCAGTAGTCATGCATGAAGGTCTGTTCATATATTATTGGTTACTCATTTTGTAGGATTAAGCATATGACATCTCAACAAGAAGATTGACAGAAATGTGAAATGGAATTTTTTTTCAAGGAGATGCATTTGTTTCTCACTCTTTCTGTGTTTGCCATTGCCAGAAGGATTATTGACACATATTTACACCAATATGAATCTGTCAGTAAATATTTCAACTGTGGTAGATTTGTATGCATCTCAGAAAAGAAAGGATTTGTGTGACTCCAGTTACAAAAAGGGACTAATTCAAAGACTTTTCCCATAAACATGAAATGAGATAAAAGTCTTAGAGGTTAACTTTCAAACAACTTTGCATGGCCCCATATATGCATGTATATAGGCATGTGGAGATCTACTGTAGTATTTTATAACCTGCTCATATCTGGTTAGCAGATTATAAAATGTACACATGTCCACCCCCCAACATATTCATGTATTTTAATTATGCATGATTGTCTGCAATGTACTGAAAGCACATACAATGTCTACCTATTTTCTAAACATTATGGACATATAAAGGTGAATTTTAAAAGCTACCCTCATGTGCACACAAGTCTCGATGCAAGACTATCTCACAACAAAGAAAAATGGGGTGTGGTTCAAGAGAAGTGCACACAAGAACCTATGTGCTTGGGTACACCCAGATCCTCCAATTTCTATGAAGGAGGTGTAAGTCTCAAAAAATAAAATTTACCAGCATCTGCAAAATTTTTGAGGGGTCTGGGGTAACTGGGGGAAGTACAAGAGAGATTGGAGGACCTAACTGAACACTAGGCAAACTGGTGGATGAATTGCTGAAACTGGTCATCAACTGGATGTGCATCTATTATAAAATACCCTCAGATGCATGACTGTAAGCTCACAAGCTTAAAGTTGGTATCTATATATGCGCACCTAGGGCATTTTATAACATGCATGCACATGTGCGTCGATGTTATAAAATTGCTGCATCTCTGGGCGTGAGGCTACACATACATATATATGTGCACCCATTTCAAAGTTACCTAGAACTTATCTCATAAAACTCTGATTTATTTGAAGTAATATTTTTAATTGAAATCACCAGTTTGCCAGTATCTCTACCAATTCATGCAGTCTGTGTCCAGTTCATTGAGACCTTCCTAGTACTTTATCTTTATCTCCACCCTGTTCACCAAGACCTCCCATCCAACAATAATTGCGCTATATAATTAGATGGTATAAAATTGCACAAATACTTATTCACACAAATCTCTTGTAAAATAGCAATTTATGTGTGGTCCTCTTGGCCCCACCCCAGAACTCCCCTAGTCAGCTCTTTTATTGCACAGGTAGATGTGTACATGAAACCAAAAATGTATGGATACTTTTGATGATTATAAAATAGCATATAAGCAAGCACACGTTACTTACATAAGTATGCTAATTTTATATATGTAATTCCTTTGAAAATTAACTCATTAGTGATAGTTGTACACATTTTACAGGAAAGATGATGCAAGAACTGTGAAGGGTATTAGGAGGTGAAACTCCATTGAACATTTAAATCAAGTCCTGAAGAATAAATTGACCAAAATACATATGAGACTTCTTTAAAGTGGTCCTCTGCTCTCCCACTAGCCCTCATGAGTCTGAGGAATATGCCAAACTGAAAACATGGTCTTACTTCCCATGATATCCTCAATGGCTACCCAATTCCCATGCCTTCCATGCCCAGTCTCATAGTTGATATGGATTTTGCTCAAGGTAAATTTATTATAGGCGTTTTGTTTCACAGCTAAACCAGTGCTTCAGAGTCCTTCTAACCAAGTTCTTTCCGACGTCCACCTGGTGACTTTGTTTATTATAACCAGAAAAGAAAACCTGTTTATGACCTAAGTGGAAAAGGCCTTACCAAGTGCTATTGGTTATTCACTCAGCTTTAAAGTTGCAGGGAATTGATCACTGGGTGCACACCAGCCATTGCAAATAGTCTTATGAGCCAGAGCCACAGATCTTAGTGAACCGAGCTCAGATTTTCCTATCATCCTACTAGAGTGACCCCCTTTGGATGCTAGTGGGGCCACTACAGCCATCATTGACATTGGTGAGACATGCCTGGCCCTGCAGGAATCTCATCAAGCTGGTGAATCTTCTAGTACTCTTGTGAGTTCTGACACAGATAGGTGTCCCTGGAGTCAGGTACAGCTACATCATCTGAACCTTAGGAAGCTTATCCATCATCTGGATCTGAATCATCATTCGATTACCACTTTGACTTGTCCTGTGACCATATAGATTCCCATGATAGTGACTAGGTCCTCCCATTTGGTCCATGAAGGGTTCCTTGGGACTGTTTTGCTATCTCGTCTTGTTGTAAGATCAAGGTTCTTGGTTAGGATGTTTTTGGTGTTCCTGGTCCTGTGCTTCCTGCCTGCTGAATTTCCTGGCTTGTATCTCTACTGTTGCCACGACCAGGCCATCAAATTGTTTGTCTCTCAGCTCTGGTCTCAACCTCTCCTACTGCTGGCTGTTCACCAAATATGCCTGCTATTGTGACTGACTTTGCCAACAAGTTCAAAGCATTCCCCATGAATTTGACTCTACCAGAGTGGGGTGATTTTTTGCAACCCACCAGCTGTTTGCCAAGTGAATAAATATATCTGGAAGTCCTACTCATTCCTAGTTTATCTGTTGACCTCGAATCAGCTAAGTGGTATTTTTAAGCTTTGACATAACAATTCTACATCTACCTCTGATGATTATCCACTGTGCCATAATATCATGTATGCCTATTGAGATGGAATGTCTGTCTTCATAGAAACTGGTAGAAAAAATACTACCTGTCTGATGTGGTTCCCCAAAGTCCAGTTTTTGGCCCTTTTGTCTTCTGGTCCTCTCGACATTTACCAAAAGACAATGCTCTCAGGAGGACTCAAGAAAATGTATTTGCTTTTGCCAAACTCCACTGCTACATCTGAGAACTATACTCTATTGGCCAACGTTTCATTGCAACTCCTATCCATGTTCCTCAGCCTCTGGATGTGCATGGATGGACCTCTATGTCAGAAAGAACAATGATAACCGAGATACGAAACAGACTGGGAGAGGGCAGTTGACCCACTACCCTCATGGTCATAGGGGTCATATAAAACATTGGCAGCATTATGGTTTGTATTTCATCACTGGGAGCCAAGCTTTTAAGAAACTATATTCTACCATGACAACTCACTTCACTTTTGGCCAGGATACCCCACTTCTCTGTTCATTATCATCTCACCATTAATTCTTCTTCCCACCCTCATAACATTCTGCCCCATCATAGAGTGAAAAAGAGATACAATCATTCCCTGAGACAGACAGGCTGGGATAAATTTGTCCATTTCCTTTGCCCAAGTTTTATCATTGTTGAACTTGAGATCATGAACCTTAATCTTTCCTCCAACATCAAATAGCCAACCAATGCTGCAAAGCCACCAATAACCTTCAGCAAGATGTTTCTTCCCTTCCCATACTTGTCCTGAATAATTGGATAGCCTTGAACATTTTGCTAGCCAAAAAAAGTTGGTGTTTGTCAAGTGATTAATCCTACTTGATGCACTTATTGATAAACATGGGGACATCCAAAAATCTGTCTTTACCCTGAGAGATTTATCTAATCAAGCCCATGAACTGAGTGTGGGTGGTTTGCAGATTGATGTAAACTGGAATTTCCTAGGAATTGGAGGATTGTAAATGAAATGTTCTTACTTCATACTTTTGACTGTTATTGGATTGTTTCTGATATTATCTGTCTGTTCTCCTGTACAGTGCCATATGTCTTTCTGCAGGAAGAATGCCTCTATATCTTCTACTACCATCATGGTGGTTGATACCCTTCCGCCCCCTCCATCAACTCTAGAATTTCCAGAGACATCATTGTTGAGTTATCAGAGAGCTGACTGGTCACCTGAACCATACCCTCTGCAGTGGATGCAGAGGGAACTTCCCCAGTAGTCTAGCTTTGTTTTATAATGACAGCAGTGGTGAATTTCTGGATTTCAGGCTTTTGAAATACTTATGCTATGCTAAGTGCCATCATAAAGTTCGTGACTGCTTTTTAAGCCTTGCTAGAAACAGCTTAAGGCAGAAGTACTGAAAATGACATAGCTAAAGCATGCTAGGACTTATATATTAATATAATTTTATGTTAAGATTTGTAGGGTATGGGACCCTTGGCCCAAGGTGTGAGTTGGGGAGGAGCCCAATAGGCCCACACCGTCAGGAGGGGAGGTCAGGCACGGCAGGGAGCTCTTGATGAGACTGTGGAGAGGTCCCAAGGAGCCAGGAGGAATTCCCCAGTAGACAAGCTGGCTGAAGATAATACCTGGACTGAGACCCCTGAGGGGGAAGGCGTCAGGCAGGTTGCAGAGTGGGAAAGTATGAGACTGTTGTGCAGGAGGTATACCGGAGAGACATCCCCGAGGGGTGAAGCTGTGGAGTGAGGGAGGTGCAGCTGTAGTGACGTAGGACAACACGCAGAGCAGGGAAGCCCGAGTCAGGTCTCCAATGATGACATTTATTTATTATTTATTTATTTATTTAACGTTTCTTTTATACCGATGACCGTTCGCACATCGCATCGGTTTACAGTGAACACAAAACCATTGGGCGGGGCCCTTACATAAAACAGATAATATACTGAACTAGGAAACATATAATTGAAATTAGGGGGGAGCCCTTACATCAAAACTATTTACATCAAAACTATATACAGAATTAGTGCACAGTACCAAATCGACAAGCATAGAGGTGGTCATATCAGGAAATCCGAGTAAGGGTAAGGGTCGGAGGGGGAGTTATGTAATAGGGGGTGTGATGGAGTAAGCTTGTTGGAAGAGCCAGGTTTTAAGTTTCTTTTTGAAAGTGGGGGTATAGGTCTCAGTGCGAATATCATGGGGCATAGAGTTCCATATCGTGGGGCCGGCCAGAGAAAAGGCTCTGTTAATAGTGGAGGAAAGCTTAAAGGATTTAATAGATTGGGCTTGGAGTGTTCCTTGGAGTGCTGGGCGTGTAGGTCTCTTGGAGGTACGGGGTACGAGGGGGGGGTTGAGCCAGTTGAGGTTGGAGTTTAATAGACTTTTGTGTATGATTGAGAGAGTTTTATAAAGAATACGTGACTGTATAGGGAGCCAGTGTAGTTCCATAAGTGCGGGGGTGATGTGATCTCTTTTCTTTGTGTTTGACAGGATGCGAGCGGCGGCATTTTGTAGAAGTTGGAGTGGTCTAGTGTGAATTGCGGGAATGCCAAGTAAGAGCGCATTACAGTAGTCAATCTTTGAAAAGATAATAGCTTGAAGGACTGTACGGAAATCATTGAAATGTAGCAAGGGTCTGAGCTTCTTTATTGTTTGCAGTTTAAAGTAGCAGTCCTTTATAATGGAATTGATGAATGGTTTGAAAGAGAGGTGATTATCAATAATAACTCCTAGGTTGCGAGTGTGAGGTGGGAAGTTAGTAGCAGAGTAGGCAGGGGGGATGACCGGGAGTGGCTGCTTATTCGATATGACTAAAAGCTCAGTTTTGTTGGAGTTAAGCGCTAGGTGCATGTCCTTTAGGAGCTGGTTGATAGAGGAAAGACAGGATTCCCAGCTGTGTAGAGCCGTTTGGATGGTGCCCGAGAAGGGGAAAATGATTTGTACATCATCAGCATAAATAAAATGCTTGATGTGTAGATTAGTGAGGAGCGTAGTAAGGGGGAGCATGTAAATGTTAAATAAGGTAGATGAGAGTGAGGAACCTTGGGGAACACCTTGGGGGAGACTGATGGGGTCAGATTCATTATTGTTCATAGTGACAGTGAAAGTACGATTTTGGAGATATGATTGAATCCAATCAATGGCCTTGCCAGTGACCCCAATATTTCTGAGTATGCTGAGGAGGACATCATGATTAACTGTGTCAAACGCAGCTGAGATGTCAAGTAATGCGATAAGATAGGATGATCCTGAGTCAGTTCCTTTGATAAGGGTATCGTGTAAGGAGAGGAGCAAGGTTTCAGTACTTAAGTGCTTCCTGAAACCATATTGGGTTGGAGGGAAGATGTTATTTTGTTCCAGGTGATCAGATAGGCGTGTGTTCACGAGCTTTTCAAGCACTTTAGCTAGTAGGGGTAGGTTGGACACTGGTCTGTAATTAGAGAGGGTGGTGGGGTCAAGGTTGGGTTTTTTGAGGAGTGGTTTCACTATGGCTTGTTTCAGAGCATTGGGGACAATGCCATGTTCTAGGGAACAGTTAAGAATATTTGAGAGGGGTTTGGCGATCACATTGTGTATAGAAAGTAGGAGTTTAGAGGGGATAGTTTCAGAGGGGTGAGTGGAAGGTTTCATTTTCTTAAGTATGCTTTCTACTTCCAGGGAAGATGAGGACTCAAAAGAATAAAGGGAGCTAGGGGAGTTGATGGTGGGAAGAGAGATATTGAGGTTGTTGTGTGAAAATTGAGCTGTGATGGACGATACTTTGTTTTTGAAAAATTGCGCTAATTCATTACAGCGGTTTGTGGAGGGTGTAGCTGATTGTTGTGTGTGTATGGGAGAAGTAAGGTTAGCGACCATAGAGAAAAGAGCCTTGGGGTTGTATTGCAGCCCATTTATTTTATTGGCGTAGTATTTTCGTTTTGAGTGTTGAATAGAGTTTCTATAATCATGCATACGTTGATAGTAGAGAGTTTTGGTTGCGGGGGATTGGAGTTTGCGCCATGACCTTTCCGTGGCTCTGAGTTGGATTTTGAGATTTCTAAGGAAAGGAGTGTACCAGGGTTTCCTATTCTTTCTGTAAGGGTTGATTGTTTTTGTTATCAGGGGGCAGTGCACATTGGCAATGCTGCGTGTGCAGTTCACCCATGAGGATAATGCGTTATCTGGTGAGGATAGATCAATTTGTTTGTCTAAGTCAGAGCATGCTAATGCAATGGTTTCTACATCGCATGCTTTGCGGAATCTAAGGGAAATAGGCTGTCTGGGCGTGGATAGAGGGCTTTGAGGGAGCGATAGTTTGGTCTCAATCAATGAGTGATCAGACCAGGGTACTGATGTACATAGGGGGGGACTGTTCACACTGATGGGCGAGTTTATAAAAATTAAGTCAAGGGTGTGGCCAGCCTTGTGTGTGGGGGAGTTTACTATCTGTTGGAAGCCCATAGCTTCGAGCGAGGCCAAGAAAGCTTCACAGGCCGGTGACTGTGGAGAGGTATCTACGTGTAAATTGAAATCTCCTAGGAGGACTGTGGGTAGGTCTGGCGAAAGTGAGTTTGTGAGGAATTCAATCAAAGGAGATGAATCTTTCTCTAGAAGACCAGGGGGTGTGTATATAAGACAGAGTTGGAGTAGTTTAGATTTGAAATATCCAATTTCGTATTGATGGGGGATGTCACATCTATGAGACACTAGGTGGAGGTCCTTTTTTATAGCCAGGAGTAGGCCGCCTCCTCTCTTCTTCTTCCTCGGGATTGAGAAAATATCATAAGTATCTATGGGTAACTGGTTGATAAGGGGAGTGTCATGTTGTTTGAACCAGGTTTCAGTGATTGCGCATATTTCGGGATTAGAATCAGAGAGAATGTCATGTAGAAGATGGGTTTTCTTTTGAAGAGATTGTGCGTTAAAGAGGATGATAGAAATGAGAGATAGGCTGATAGCTTGAGTGCGAGTGATGGTGCGTATAGGTATGAGTCTTCTGTTTTTGTGATTGTTTTTATGGTTTGGGGTTTGCTGCATGGATGTAGTGGGACTGTAAGGGTATAATACTGTTTGATATGCTACAGCACAATGCTCGATGAAAGGAGGCATTGTGGTCCAAAAGTGTAAGGCTAGTAGAAGGGTTAGAGGAATACAGGGATGGAGGCAGAGACAGGGTTAGAAGCGTACAGGAATGGCAGAAATACAGAATAGCATTCAGGGTTACAGAATAGCATTAAGGGTCCAACAACGATACATATATAGGTATGAGTATCGTTACGTGAGCAACGGCAACAGTAAGGCACCAATAACATACAGAGTATACAATCAATCTTGTTAGAGAGACAACCAGGCTAGCGCAGGGAAATATATGCTGTTATCCTGACTACTGTAGGGGGAGGGAGGAGTGGTGGTTCAGCGGGAAAAGTGGAACGGGAATTTAGCCAAGCGGGGAGGTCTGATCTAGACAGATATATACTTCAATATTTCTTACACTCTGACTGCTTAGAAGCGTCACCAGTAGTTGAGCTGGTCATCTGGGAGATAGCTTGTGGGTTCCAGTACAGTAGCGATGCAGACACAAAGTAGTTGTAGACAGGTTGAAGCTGTTCGGGCACACTTATATATCATATGTTCTTCTGGGCTGCCTGAAGGTGCTGCTCGAAGGGGCGCTCAAAGGGGCAGGCCCCTTTGTCGCGCTCCTTCGGCGCGCGACACTCGGCGCGCGACGCTGGAGCGTCTGTAAGTTTAAAGGGCCTCTGTGCCGTTTCCTATTGGCTGCCGGTGAGTATGGGTAGGCGGGCCTTCCGCGCGTGTTTTTCCGGTCGGGACGGCGGCAGGACGGAGCGGCAGGCCGCGTGGTCGGCCTCGGACCCGGCGGGGGCAAGGGAAACCCGAGTGGCATATGTGAAACCCGAGTGGCATATGTGAAACCCGAGGAACGGGGAGTACAGACAGTGCTGGCAGTCTTAGTAGCATGTAAGCGCGACCTCGAGGAGCAGGGAGGCACGAACAGTCGTAGGGTAGCACGAGAGCACTGCCTCAAGGAGCAGGATGGTGCAGAAAGACTCTTGTATAGTACGAGAGCGTAGCTCCGAGAAGCGGGGAAGCATTGACAGTCCAAGACAGCACGTAGGCACAACCCCAAGGAGCGGGGAAGCACTAAAATAAACTCCTGAGTGGTAAGGTGTTCCAGGGGGCAGCCTCGAGGAGCGAGGAGCCTTGCAGAGTAGGACTTCAGGAAGCGCAGGGCCAGCCCGAGGAATGAGGCAGGCCAGGAGACAAGGTCCCTGTAGAGAGCACCCACTGGCCCCCGAGGAGTGGGTACCAGACAGAGACCAAAGTCCAATGGAGTCCAATAGCATAGCCACAGGAACACAGAGTGGGAGCTCGTAGAGACATACGAAACTTGTTGCCAAGTCGGCTAGCTGAGAGCAAAGGTGGAGCTTAAGTACCTTGATCTGATGACATCATCAAACAGGGACACCCCCGAGGTTCCCGCCAAAGAGGCTTCAAAGGAGGGCCTGGTCGCACGCGCCTAGGAAGGCCCGGAGATGACGGTGGCTGTGCCGTCTGAGCCGCCACGAGGAGCCATGGGGAACATGGTGGGGGAGATTGGCCTGTGCCGTGAGCAGACCCGGGGAGGGCTGGAGAACGGTGCAGGATATAAGTAAGCACGGTCAAAGTCGTCTGCGACCAACAGGCATAACACTTTAGTAGCAAAAGCCTAACCATATATGGAGACAGTTAAAATAGTTTACTTCAAAAAGTAAGTAATTTTTAAGAAAAACGTAAGCCTATGTATAGGTATTAGTTACAAGGAATTGGATATAAGATTCCTGGGAATTCATGAATATTGATAAAATATTGTACATATTCATGTAGCGTATGATATGCTGACTGTTGATTTGCCTAGTGCTTGTTATCACTGTCTTAAGATCATTTATAAGGCGTGAAATATTACTGCGTCATTCAGAGCTCTCACATCTGGGGTGGCAGCTGCTCTTCTATACTATCTATGCATGCATGATCAGATAGTAAAATAAGGGAGTAAGCTAATTGTCTTCTGTTCTTTTAGACATACAAATATTTCTTTAAGGTTTTCAAATTGGTATAGAGTAGACAGAGGTGCACAAAGCCAGGCCAAGAGGCCTCTTGGGTAAGTTCCATTTAAAGGATTTTCCACAGTGATCAGGACCCAATTGGCCTCCCACATCTGTAATCACTACACTGTGTGCCAGTTATGTAGGTCCTAGCCATATTTGCTTAGATTTTGTTTTTTCCTGGAAAGTTTTTCAGATGTTTCTCTGATGCACATGACCTACTGCATGTGCTTCTCAGAGAAAAAACAAATACTACAGTATCTTGCACAATTTTAAAATAGAACTCCCATTCCCTCTGCCTCCAGCTGACTCCAGTTTAGGAGAACTGCAAAAGAAGTAGCCTTTCACCGCAGAGGGGAATGAGAGAAAGCCAGATGTAATTGATGTTTAACAGAAAGAGACCCTGAATCCCCTATAATGCTGAAGAGGTAGACATCTAGAAGCCCTAGTGGGAACACCGTCTGTTCCACTCCTCAATGAAGGTATAAATCAATATTCTGTTTCAGAGAGGAACAAGCTGTTTATGTGAAAGAACTTATATTACACAGGACTAGTTGTTTCCTAGGGACAAGGCTGCTGATTGCTAACTTGGACTAGTTATAAGTTAAGCCTAAAATAGGTACTATCTTTGGCCTAGGAGAATTCCTTTAATTTTTTTTATGGCCTCTTCCAGGGACATTACTCATCTCCCTCCTGGAAAAATGTCAAGTAGCTGAAATAAAGGAATCAAAAAATCTTTCTGCAGACAGGACAATGCTGCTTGATTACATTCTTGCTAAAGGGTTTATATAATAAGCTCCATTAAAACCATGCCATGGTGTATATTACTGGACTTGTTTAATGCTGATATATGTTGGATTTAAATGACCAAGGTGCTAAAATAATGATATGCAGAAAGTGGCAACAGTACCACTTTTTATTGTATTGAATATTTATTTTATTATGTATGATATTTTTATGTACCCCACCCAGAACTTTGAAGGATGCAGGAAAGAAGTACTTTAAAATAAAAGAAATAAATACAATACTGTGTTAAACATAGCATGGCAATGATAATGCCTCCGCATTCTGCATCAGATAATTCCCTGCACTAAGCAGCCCATATAACAAATGGGCCAACTAGTGTGTGGAAATACAGACACCCCCCCCCCACACACACACACACACACTGATGAGTGTGCCTGAACAGAAAACCAACATGGAGAAGGAAATCCCCAGAATCCTCTGCTTTTCTTTAGCCTGCCAGGGCTGAATGAACTGTAAGTGACTTTCTGAGCATGACTTGCAGAATTTCCCTGGAAATCTACAAAGGCAGACATGCTGGCACCAGAAAGGTGATGCCTATTCATAGAGTCACAAAGAAGAAACCAAGGGCAGGAGCTTCAGGCACTATTCTCAGGAGTTTTTATCAACACAGCTACAGATGTGTTAATTATCTTGACCAGTATGAACAAAGGACTATCTCGAGAGTGAGGGCAAATGGGCCCCACCTCCTGGAAAAACTAATCAGGGGTAGCTAGGGATGATCTTATCATGCAGTTGACATGACAACCTATGTAAATGATTCTTTGGGCAGTCACGCAAGTCTAGAAGCTTCCACAATATTGTATGTTATCTATAAAAGAAGGATCACTTCCTGTATACGATGAGATGCTGGTCAGTTTGTCAGAGAAATGACATCCATTACCCAGCATCTCCGAGGAATACTTATACTAATTAATAAAAATAAATTATACTCTCTACTGAGTCTAAGTGTTCTTGCATCCCTGGCCATAAGTGTAGAGGGCACTTAACAACTCCTAATGCATAAAAAAGGCCTTTGAACCTTCAGCCTATACAATAAAAGGCCTCTGGGCCATTTCTCCCTATTGCCAGACAAATTATTTACCATCCCCCCAATGGTTTCCAGTGGAAGAAAAAAATATTTTCTATTTGTCCAGCTAGTGCCAAATTTAAAATGGTGCTGCCTGATTTTGCACTGTGTCAGAATATGGCACCAAGCCATCCATCACCGGTTTGCATTTACAAAATTGAGCTTGGAAAGATATGTCAGCTGGGAAGGAAAGAAATACTGTCTTCCACTGGACACATTCTCACTGTGGGGTTTGGGGATTTGTGATGGGGGTGGGAATTATGGGTCTGGGAGTGGAAGATAGGACAGGAAAGGACTGGACATCATTTGCTGTAGGTAATGGAAGGGGAGAATCAAGATCAAAAACCCATTTATGATGAGGGGTGAGAGGAATAGGCCTAGAGGTACTTTGCTCTATCAGAGGCAGGGCAGGTTCAAGCTGCAATTTAATGTCTCCCCCTCCACCAATGTTTACCTCCTATAGATAACTGTTTTTTTGTTAGGTGGGCCACATTAAATCTTTTTAGGTATTGACACAGTTTTTTTTTTCTAATGTAGCATTTCTGTAGGAGAACCAGTGAGAATACTAATGTTGTTAGTGCAACATTTACATGGGCATTAATTAATTCCTGCATTGATGTGCATTTTATTCAATGCTATATGCTAATGATATGCATATTCATTAGCATATAGATTAGGCACCTAAATTGTTCCTTCTGCTTCCTGGATTTGCTGCCGTCATTGGGCCTGATTTACTAAGACTTTTCTCCTATTTTGTGTGGAGGAAAAAAAACTTAGTAAATCAGACCCATTGAGTAAAATTTATTTTCACTGCAAATATTACCTGTTTGGTGTTTGTGTCATAAACTTTCTCAGACTTTAGAGCTCTATGTTTCCATTATTCCAGAGCATATTTATACCTTGTAATACACACTTTGAATTATTGAGAAAATTAACTTTCTTCGCTGAAACTGAATGTTTTATTGACAAGACTTAAAATTCATTGATAGTGTGACTACTACAAGTAATGGCACTGTAGGAGCACTCATCTAAATCCCTTTGAAATGAATCAATCCATTTTTCCATTTCATTAAGTACAATGTTAGTTTCATAGTGTTGATGTGTGTAAAAAATAAAGAAAGGAATTAAGGAGACCAGGCTTCATACTCTACCTAGGATCAGAAATGTTTGATATCTGATCAGTTTCTATGGGTACTATTTTCAAGAAAGCATTGCCACAAACACAGAATGGGGGGGAGGGGGTAGGGGAGGGAGATCCATTTGAAAATTGGACCAAAGTCTTTTTTTATGTAGTACTGGATTCCAGGATCTCTTTTTATTCAAGAGGTATATACAGATAGTCCCCAGATTTAAGGGACAGATGCTTCATGAAAACCATATCTTCCATTGAAACATTGTAACTTGGAAACTATTGCCCTAAAAGAACAATGTTATAAATGTGGGATTTATTCTAGCACCAAAGCCTGATGCCAGGTTTTCAAGAAAAGAACACAGAATTTAGCAATTTATAGTACTGTAAAAAGCAGAGACACATTTTTTTGTTTTATATAATTAACAGTTTATTGGATTTTCATAATATACATAACACATTGCAGTAACCTTCATACAGTTTATACAAGCAGAGACACATTTTAAAATATTAAGGGCTAAATTTTCAAAGACTTTTATATGCATAAAACCCCATTCTATATACATAAATAGCTGTGCTAAATTAATCCAGGGTTGAATGCATGTAAAAGTACACGTGTAACCCAGTTGCACGTGTACCCAGTTACATGTGTACTTTTATTTGAACTGAAGAGAAGTGTTCCAGGGGGTGGGGTTGGGATAGAGTCATTTGGCTATTATTATTCATAAGTGCTTCACTTCTGGAAGCTGTGTCGCCAGGCAGTGACATCATCAATCAGGGACATCAGACCCTGTTTAAGAGGTGGACCGCTCAGGCTGCTGAGAGCTATGCCTTGACCTGCTGCCTCCTGGTTCTGCTTCTTGTAGCACCTTAACTCTGCACTTTGCAGATAGCTATTATACATGAGCACTACACTACGGGGAAGCTGTGTCACCAGGCAGGCATGATCAATCATGTTTGAAAGGTGGACAATTCAGCTGAGCCTGCCCCTTTCTGTGCCCCTTAGTGAGTCCCTGGACCTGGACTTTAACCTGGAGATTTTGCATTAATAGTCTTGTTTTTTGCCATGAGTATAATGAAAATGAACCTTGAATTGCTCAATGGTGTTTTATTTGTGATTTCATCAATATCGACTGTAAAATTTCACAATGTATGATATTGATATTTTATCTTTTTGGTTTATGTATGATATTGGTATTTTATCTTTTATTTTTTATAATGAGTGTCATTTTAACAGTTGAGGGAAGATGCAGATATGCTGGTATTCCTGCCCATTTGAGATATTGTGTCAGGGCATATACTTTGCTACATATGCCTTCATTGTTTTTAAGCCCAAATTGCTCAGGTGTTCTGGAGACCAGCATGCTGTGGGTGAGTTTTATAAATGTACACTCTGTACATTACAAAGAAGAGTTCATGCAAGAGGTCATAATTCAGTCTTAGCTGAATATACTATTTATAACTGAATCTTGGTTATATACATTTGATCTAAATAAGCTGCAATTTGGTAAATGTGTTGGAGACTTACTGATTATATTTAGACAACTATTAAAGTTAGAATGTATTCAAGTTGATACCCCCACATGTGAAGAGGAATGTCTGATAAGGATATAAGGCTGGTTTCTATGCTCCATCAAATCTATTAATTGATGAGTTCCATGGTTTAATGGACTTCATGATATCTTTAGCCCTTAGGTTCCAGAAATTATCATTATTTAATGGTAATGGCTTCAATATATATTTAGATGACCTGATTGTACTTGAGCAAGGGACTTTTTGACTATTCTTGCTACTATACACTGTGAGCAGGTTAACTGCTGGTACTACACGTAATGTTGGTCATATGCTAGATCTAGTAATTTGTCAACAGTAGTGGGCAAACCTATTTGTGGATTTTCACATTAAGGAAATGCTACATTCAGACCATTGTTTGATGTTTATTATACCATGAGCTAAAAAAGTTCTAAAAAGAGGTCTAAAAATTGAAAATGGCAATTTTTAGACTGATGGAGAGTAACTGTGGAATCCCAAGATTGGGAGGGTGGTTGAAAAATGGAATTCTAGTCTAATACAGATACACAATACTTTGGCACCAACAACTGAAAAAATAGATTTGTATTAAATCAGGACTGGTAGCTTGGTTCTCTGAGGCTATAAGGGAATGTATTGCATAAGGCAGAAAGAAAATAGAGAATGTGTTGTACAGATCGCCTAAGGCAGGAATATCAAACCCTGTTGTTGAATTATGGAAGACGCTGTCATGTGGCCCAAGTGTACTCACTATACCCTTAATTGGAGTTATTTTCCATTGTAAGAAATCTAACTAAAAAAAAATGCTAGAGAATGAAGAAAAACATCCCTGATTGTGATTAGTTAGCTGATTATTTCCAAGGGAAGATCTATATTATACAAAAACAAATGGGAACATTTAAGACAACTAATGAGAATCATGTCACGCTGAATGTGCTGTGCTGATCTTGTCAGTGAAACAGTGAATGAATGGTCATCAGTCTCTCCTTTATCTCTCCTTTATCCTTGAAGGAGGGAGCTTCTGTAGTAACTATTTTAAAGAGTACATAGTCAACTTTGGACCCATATCCAATTTATTTAGTAAAAAAACTTTGCAAGATGCCTCTTTTAAAATAATACAAAATGTAGTCAACTGTTTTTTAAAGGAAGGAGTTGTCCCTAGTATATTAAAACCGGTAACTTTTAGGCCAATGCAGAAGAGCAGCATGTTGCTTGCTGATAATATTACTAATTATCAGTCCATTTCAAATTTGCCTATGCATTCACAAATTGTAGAAAAAAGGATTTTGATGCAATTGAATGACTTTCTGGAGAAGCATAAGATTATTGGTAAGAACCAATTTGGGATCCGGCAGAATCAAAATATGGAGGTGTTAATGACGTCTCTGTTTGATACATTGCTGTACAATTTGGAATATGAAGTGACTGGAATTTTAGTACAGTTAGATATTTCAAGTGCATTTGATGAGATGAGTCACAGTATCTTACAATCCCACTTAAAAGCTATTGGAGTTACAGGAACAGTTTTTAAGTGGATTGAGTTGTTCCTTAATAATAGACAATGTGCCAAGTAATGAATCAAACTTCCACCTGGTGTAATTTACTGATTGGTGCTCCACAGATCTCTACCTTTTCTTCAGTCCTTTCCAACATGTATCTTGCCCTTTATGCCCAATTTTACAAGCATTGGAGATTTGATTTTATTTATATGCTGACGAAATTCAAATTCATATTCCAAGCAAAACTAATGGTACTCAGAAGAATAAAGCCCTTGCTAACGTTGAACAATTTTCGCACAGTGCTACAGGCAATGATATTCGGGAGCACTGACTACTGTAACTCTCTGCTATTAGGGCTATTTCAAGTTACCATTAGGCCACTCCAAATATTGCAAAATTCTGCAGCTAGAATTTTGACTGGCATAAAAAAGAAGTGACCACATTACAGGAACACTTGCTGAACTACACTGGCTTCCAATCGAACAAAGAATACAATACAAGGCACTGTGTATAATTCACAAACTAATCTATGATGAAAAGGCCGACTGGCTTAACACAGCATTGCGCATACATGTTCCACACAGAAACCTGAGATCTGCTAATAAGGCCCTACTAACTGTTCCTTCTGTTAAATCAGCACACCTCACTCAAGGGAGAGAGCTCTGCCGCTGGCTGGACCTGTTCTATGAAACTCCATGCCACTCGAAATAAGGCTGCAGACAAATTTGAAACTATTTAAAACTAAGCTAAAACATGGCTTTTTAAACAAGTTTTCTTGAAAGACAAAGAGAAGGAGGAAAACAGTCGATAGATAAGGACGCACCAAGCAATCAGCTTTTTTTCTTTTATATCTTCAAATACTTATTAACGCAGATTTGAACCACTTTACAGTTTCCTAACCGACATTTAACCTTTATTCAACACACAGTCTCTATTATTAAAATATGTTTCCATTCTATGTTTATTTATTTTATTTATTTAAAGATTTTATATACCGACAACCGTTTGCACATCGTATCGGTTTACAGATAACTTAGAACAATGAATATAAATTAGGCATGGCCTTTACAAAGAACAAAAAACAAAAGGAGTATAACAAGGAACCTGAGAACTTAGGTTAGTACATTCAACTGAGAGTAACATAAGTTAGGGGAGGAGGGTACAACTATGTGAAAAGGGGGAGGCTATGTACAAAGGTGCAGAAGGTACGTGTTAGCACGTGTTTAATTTGTAATCTATACCAATTATAATATTTTCTTATTGTGCTTTTCTGTAAACCGTTGTGATGATGAATTAACTTAACAATGGTATAGAAGAGTTTTTAAATAAATAAATAAATAAATAAATAAAATAAACAAACAAAGTGACTTGAACTATTCCTGATCTAGTATTCAATAAATGTATACATGAAATTAAAAACTGGTTAGATGGTAATGGCCTCCCTTTGGTTATGAATTCATGATCAATAAGTTTTGAGGGGGTGTTGATGCCCATTTTATCTGAGTTAAAAAGCTTAGGGGTGTTTATAAATTCACAACTCAGTATAAAGCCTCAATTAAGGCAGCTAGCAAAACCAGCATTTTATAAATCAAAAATGTTTAGACCATTGAAGTACATAATTCCAATAGAAATGTTTCATACTGTTCTTCAGTTCCTTGTCCTTGGTTATCTTGACTATTGCGGCATGATTTGTATAGGTTTGCCTGATACATTATTCCATGCATTGCAATTAGTACAACATGCTGTGGCACATTTATTACTGTGTTTATTGAAATTTGATCATATCATCCCTGCTTTGCAGACTTTACACTGATTACCTATTAAATACAGGGTAAGATTTCAGCTATTAGCTATAATTTTTAAGCTGATACATGATGATGTTGCTTGTGTTCTTCAAAGAAAGCTGATTACATACATGCCAATATGTGCTTTGCATTTGGTTGACCAGAATTTGTTACGGATTCCCTAATTCAAAGATTATAAGCTCCAACAAATGAAGACTAGAACTTTTTTTTTCTTATGTGGCCCCTGTTTGTTGGAATGCTTTACCACTTCAATTGTGCACAGAGTCAGATTTAAAGTTTATAGAAGGAGATTGAAGTACTGCTTTTTCAGGAATCATTTGGCTGAAGCAATGTTAGAGATTTAATATGTCACATTGTGTTTTTGTTTATGTTACATGTGTTTTATGATTAATTGTGAAAGTCTTATGTAAACCACACTGAACACAAAATTGCATGGAAGTTTGCAGTATACAAGTTTTAAAATAAATAAATACATAAATATAAAGTGAATTTTAAAAGCCAGATGCACACCAAAAGCAGGAGCTGCGCGTACATATAGCACATGTGCATGCCTATCCGATTTTATAAGCCACCCATATACGCTCATAAGTCCCAGCAGACAAATATCTTGCATTGGGGAAAAAAATGGGTGGAATGTGGGTGGGGCCTGGGCATTCTGTGGTGGGGTGAAGAATTATGCACATATGTGTGTCTGCACATGGGTGTGTGTCCAGGCCCATTTCGGGGCAATTTTACTTTTGATGTAGATGACGTGTAAGTCAGAATAAAACAATTTCTAGCCACATATTGAGGTATCTGAGTTAACTGGCGGGCGTGCAGGCTAAAGACCGGGGGGGGAGGGGCCTTGATGACATTATAGACATATGTTATTTATCATTTTTCAGTTTATACAGATTGATAATCCTTCCATAATAAGACTTAACATAACTTTATACTTTCTAACTCTCAAGCCTTCCATTTATATTTAACATAATTATTAAATTTCCATTTTAACCTATGCTCTATTCAAGGATATTCAAACTATAATATACAACAGAAATCTTTACGATGAAGGCGAATGGAAATAATTAATCAGGAGATTATAACAAAGAAGAAAACTTAAGGAAATAGGATTTACATAGAAATGCAGTAATATTATTTACTATGGACCCTTCTCCTCTTAAGCTTTAGGGGATGAAGTTACTGGCCCCCGAGCATCAATAAACTGCCGTAATTGATCTGTTTGAAAAAACACAAACGTTTATTCCCCGTTCTTTAAAATACATTTGCACGGGTATCGTAATAAAAAGGAATAACCTAAGGAGATTACATTTTGTCATAGAGATAAAAATTCCTTTCTACGATATTGCGTTACCTGCACCATATCTGGGTACAATCTAACTTCTTGATCACAGAATTTTACTGGGAATTTCTTAAAATAATTACACATAACACTCATTACGTCTTGGGTAGATATAAATGAAGCCATAAGAACTTTCCTATCTATTATGTCTATACTAGAGGATTCGAGAAAGCCTGTTAAATCTTGTATAACATTTATATTATCATTCTTAACAACTGCCCTATTTATCAGAAATCTATAATTATTAATCGAAGGCATATTATGTTCAGAAAACCCAAGGGAAGTTGTCAAAAATCTTTTTAAAGTTATATATGGCATTTCTCCTATAATTTGAGGAAAGTTTAAAATTCTTATGTTCAATTTTCTCAGTCCATTTTCCAACAATTCCAGATGCCATGACAATGAAAGTTGTTCTTTTATTATTACTAAATTTAATGAAGCATTAGATTGAACCTTTTTTTCCATCTCAGTTATTTTATTCATCATAACGGTCTCCTGTGCTTGTTTTCCAACTATCTTTTCTTGAAGATTATAATTTAGGGAGTCCACTTTTTTTTTCCAGCCAGGTTATCGATTGCCCCTGGGCTGCAACAAGATCCCAAATAGCTTTAAGGGTCACCACACCCAGCCTTGTTGACCCCGACGTTGACTCACCAGGAGTTTCTGGCTGATAGATGTTCTCTCCGGCCTCTGGGGAGACCTCCTCCTCCGACAATGTCTCCCTTGATGTCTCCGGCCTTTCTCCATCCACTTCTGAATCGATCAAAACTTGACCCGGTTCAGGTCCATCCGCTCCCTCAGGGATCTCTCCCTCCAATTCCGGCGCTACGACGTCATCCATCGGCGACAGGGCATGTTCCCTGGTGTGGTCTCATTGCGCCCGGGGTGCTCGTTGGTCCAGGCTGAGGGACATCTCTGCCAGAAACGCAGGTTGCTCTCCTGCCGCAGCGCTCGCTAAGGTCTCCTCAACTCCCTCTGAAATCACCGCCTGGGATAGGAAACGAGCAATATCCAGCTGACTGGGGCCAGGTAAAGGCTCTGGAGGGAAAACCCTTACTTTCTCTTTCTCTTCGATGGCATATTGCTCCAAGAGATAGCTGGCGTTCCACTGCCCCCTATGCCGCCATCTTGGTTTGCCTGAATATATATGCCCAAAGTTATCTGGCTACATATAACTGGATAATTAAAAACCCTAACCAGCTATGTTTGAATATAGCCAGTTAGTTTGTTTAGTTAGCTGGCCTTGAATGGCCAGATAATTTGCTACTTAACCAGAAATCTTAAAAGATATCTGGCTAACTAATGCTCTCAAAAATAAATAAACAAACAAATAATTAATTAAAGGGGCCTAAGGCCCGATTATCTCTCTTCCCAAAAGAAACTTAACTGCCAGACTGTGCAGCCCCATCCCCCAAACTACTCCTAAATTAGTGAAAATGTTTGTGGTCTGCAGGTTGGGGCCCTCTAACCCCTTCCCGTTTTGAATCAGATCTTGAAGTTCAGCTTCCCCCTGGACATTCTCACACATCCACAGTCTCAATTACCTGGGCCGTACCCCCTCTATCCCACAAAAAAGAAAAAAAAAACCTGTTTGGAGAGCGGTCTAACCTCACTGGCTCTCTGTTCTCCAGTGCTGCTTCTGTAGTTTTCGCTTCCGCTTCAGACAGAAGCAGCAGTGGAGTGTTGGGAGCAGGTGAGTTTAGACCTTACTCCTGGCTGTTTTTTTTATTTCTGCTTTGAGGGTTGCAATGGGGGTTCCTGGACAATGGGGGTGGGAAAATTGGGACTGTGGGTGAATGGGAAAGTCCTGGGGGGGGCGGGGGGAAGCTGGATTTCAATGTTTGATTCAAAATGGGGAAAGTGTGGGGGGTGGGGAGAGACTGACCTGTGGAACATAACGGTTTTCACTAATTTTAGGAGGGTTTGGGGTGGAGGGGTTGCACGGTCCAACAGGGACATCTATTATACTTGGTTGGGAAAAGGAACGAATTGGGCCACAGGTCCCTTTATTATTTTTTTAATAGTGCTAATTAACCATATATCTTTTGAAGAAATCTGCTAAAGCAGCAAATTAACCAGCCACACAAGGACGGATAACTTACTTGGATAGAACTGAAAATCTTCTGTATAAGCCGGATATCTTCATGCCTCCCCAAAATGACCCCAGAATGACTGTTTTTTATCTGTTTAGGTTTTAGGCAAATAATGACTTATCCTGCTAAAATCTAGTCAGAAAAGTGACTCAGTATTCAAAACCTTACCATTTAGATGCATTTGTGAATTATTTGTCTAAATATCTTTGAATATTGACCCCTTCATTATTATATCTATATTCCTTATTAGGGATGTGCAGTCATTTGAAATGACATGAACAATGTCAGTGAAATTTCCATATTGATTTTTTGTTTTTTTTTCAGTTTGAAATGAAATGAAATGACAGAAAACAATGAATGGAATTCCATTATTTGTTTGGTCATTTGATTTGTGCGATGTGAAGTACATTTTGAAAGGGGTTTCACACGTAAAAATAGTAGATATATATGCATATACTCATGAATATGCTATCTGATAAACATCAAGAATGTGCATGTTTTCCAATTCACACATAATTTTACTGGCAGAAATACGGGTGGGATGGGACATTCTGGACTTTGGTTTAGAAATACATGTGGCAGTTGCTGTTTTGTAAGTGATATATGCATATACATTTCCATATTCATTTGTTCACTTTTACACCAACTATTTGCTTGGCGTATGTGAAATTGGACTTTTACATTGGCTGCAGTTTTTAACTGGAGAGTCTGGGTGAACAGGTGGAGTTTCAAGGAAAAGTGCTAGATGGTCTAGGTGAACTGGAGATGGATTGGGTGATCTGGCAGTTGTATCGGCAAACAGCTGATATTCAAGTATGCATACACTTAGGGGCAGATTTCTAAAGGTTACACGCACCGGGCCTATTTTCAAAAGGCCCGGCGACGCACGTAAAGCCATGGGACATGTGTAAGTCCTGGGGCTTGCAAAAAGGGGTGGGGAGGGGGTTGGGGCGGGGTCAGATGCTCCCGGCACAATGGCCATTTGCCTTTGTGCCGGGGATCGTGCGCCGGCAGTCGGTTGGTGCGTGCAACTTACTTCAGCCCCAGGGCTGAAGTAAGTTTTAAAATAAAAGAAAAAAAAGAAAAAGGTAGGGGGGAAGGGTGGGGGAGGTAGGGGAAGGGAAGGTGGGGTGGGGGGTAGGGAAGTTCCCTTCGAGGCTGCTCTGATTTCAGAGCGGCCTGGGAGGGAACAGGGAAAGGCAGCGCGGCTCAGCGCATGGAAGGTGCACAATTGTGCACCCCCTTGCGCGCGCCGACCCTCGATTTTATAACATATGCACGCGCCTGCACGCGCATGTTATAAAATTGGGCGTACATGTGTGCGCACCGGGTAGTGCACGCGCATGTACGCCAGCACGTATGTCTGAAAATCTACCCCATACGTTTTAGGGGTATGCTTTGTTTTTATTTTTGTATGTTTTTGTTTTGGGGCATTATCTATTAGATTTTATTTTTAAAATGGTTCAATGGATGTTTATTTCAGGTGTCCCTAATTTTGGAGTTAGTGTATTTTAGGAAAGGGGTCCTGGCATTTTGGATTATGCATACTTCTAATTTCTAGGGACGTGTATTTGTTTTTCCCGAATTAGGAAATTTTAACTAACTGTCTAATTCGGTATGGTTTGGGGAACCGAAAAATGAAAAAATTTTTTTCATGAATTTTGGAAAAATTTATTTTTCGCGTTAGTGCGCATATGAAGTCATTGTGTGGTTGGCTAGTTTGCTGTTTATACTTGTCCGGCAAACTTAGCCTATATCTTCAGTGTCATGGCTGTGCCGCTGAATATGTCCAGTTATCTTAAAATTAGCCAAATAAGTTTATCCTGCTAACTTTATGAAAGATATATGGGGTCAACCAGAATTAGATGGATATGTTCTTTGGCTAACTCAACTCCTCCTAGTTATGTCCCCGAAATACCCCTGAATTATCCTGCCAAATTTTAGCTTCTGAATATGGACCTCAGTATATTTATTAGTCTACCATGATGCACCTATATAGAGTTATAGAATCTCACAGTGAACCTTTGCTGGCAAACATTGAATGTAAGGCTCCCAAATACCAAGAAAAGACTTCCTATGTATGAAGGTGTTATAACTTGATAGATTTTCGATCTCCATAATATTGTGTAGTTATTTCCGCCAATGCCAATATGAGGGTATATCAACATCACTCCAGACCATCAATATTACGTTTTCCCCATTAAAAGGGCCTTCCTCAATAATATCCACCTGCCTTTATCCCTAATTCCTACGATAATAGGATCTTCAAATAGAATAGCTTCTACTGATCAAGAATCCTATAAAAAAATGCACATTCTTTAACCAGAATTCCTGTGCTTTAGGACATGCCAAAATATAATGATTAAGGTACCTCAATCTCTTTTGCACTTACATTTCTCTGAATGCCAGTTTGGCTTTATAGGCCCTTTCCTGTGAAATATCCAGGGGTGACTGGGTAAACTATAGACTGGAGAGGCTTTGTTGGTGCCAAGTAACAAAAACAAAATGATAGAAACTATTAAAAAATTATGTTGCTGATTACATAGATAGACATGGTTTAATGAGTGAGAGTCAACATGGTTTTTGAACCAAGACGTCTTGCCTTACCAATTTACTAGATTTTATTTGAAGAAGTAAATAAACATGTAGATAAAGATGAGCCAGTTAATTCTGTGTATTCGGATTTTCAGAAGGCATTTGACAAAAGCTTTCATGAAAGACTCTTCAGGAAATTGGGAGGTCATGGAACTGAAGGCAGTATTCTGTTCTGGATTGGCAACTGGTTAGAAGTCAGGAAACAGTGAATCAGACTAAATGGTCAGTTTCCCAAATGGAAAAGGTCATTACTGGAGTGCCCCAGCAGTCTGTTTTGGACCAGAGCTATTTAACATATTCATAAATGATCTGGAGATAGGAGCAACAAGTAAGATGATCAGATTTGCAGATGTGACAAAATTGTTTCAAGTCATTAAAACAGCAGCAAATTTTGAGGAACTGCAGAAAGATCTTAAGACTAGGAGTCTGGGTGTCTAAATGGCAGATGCAATTTAATGTAAACAAGTGCAAAGTAATCTCAACTATAAGTAGATGCTGTTTCCATGTTGAGTCAACACCCAGGAAAATTACCTTATAGTCCTTGTGAACAATGTATTGAATGCTCGGCTCATTGTGTGGTGGAGGTCAAAAGGCAAAAATAAAGTTAAGAATTATTTGGAAAGAAATTGAGAACAAAATTAAGAATATCATAATGCCTTTGTATAAATCCATAGGGTGACCTGACTTTGAGTGTGGTCTGCAGTTCTGGCTTTCCTCTCTGAAAAGGTAAATAGAAGGGCAATAAAAATGAAAAAGGGGATGAGAAAGCTCCCTTATAGAAAACTTGGAAAAGAGAAGACTGAGAGATGATATGATTGAGATTTATAAAATCATGAGTGGGGTGGAATGGATAAATAGGGGATTATTAATTTACCCTTTCAAATAACACTAGAACTAGGGGACATTCCATAAAACTAGCAATTGTCAGATTTAAAACAAATTGTGGGAAGTATTGATTTCACTCAGTGCACAATCAAGTTATGGAATCTGGGGCCAGAGAATATAGTCAAGGCAATTAACATAGGGCTGGATTCATCAAACTATCACATGTGATAGGAAGAGGGGCATGTTTTATGGTAATAGCCTATTTATTGCAATGTGTGCTATCTTAGTGCTTTGCCAAACGTATTACACACCTTGTGGTAATACCACAATTATTGCAGTTCCTACTGCAACCACTGGGGAGGGAAGGAGAGAGAGAGGGAAAGAGAGGGAAAGACAAAGCCTATCTATAAGGCTCTTGTAGTAGTTAGCTATTTATATCTCTATAGAAGGCCCACCTAGTAGCTCGAGGTGAGGTTTAGGTAATAGGGTAGGGGTTAGGGATCACTTTGACATGCAGAGTGAGAAGTACAAACAGAAAAGTACACTCTTGTGAAGATCTGATGTCCTTTGGAGTGAGGAAACTCACACAAAAATGAGATTTGTACAATGTTCTCTCAACCTAGCTTGATGTTTCCCTGGTAGAGAGTCTGTTTGGTCTGTCATAAGAACATGCCACACTGTGTCAGACCAAGGGTCCATCAAGCCCAGCATCCTGTTTCAACAGTGGCCAATCCAGGCCATAAGAACCTGGCAAGTACCCAAAAAGTATATTCTATGTTACTGTTGCTAGTAAGAGCAGTGGCTATTTTCTAAGTCAACTTAATTAATAGCAGGTAACTGCACTAACCACATCCTCTGACAACAAAGTCCAGTATTTAATTGTGCATTGAGTGAAAAAGAACTTTCTCCGATTAGTTTTAAATGTGCCATATGCTAACTTCATGGAGTGCCCCTAGTCTTTCTATTATCTGAAAGAGTAAATAACTGATTCACATTAACCCGTTCCAGACCTCTCATGATTTTAAACATCTCCATCATATCCCCCCTCAGCCGTCTCTTCTCCAAGCTGAAAAGTCCTAACTTCTTTAGTCTTTCCTCTTTAGTCTCTTTCCTCTTTAGAGTGGAGGAGTAGCCTAGTGGTTAGAGCAGTGGGCTATGAACCAAGAGACTAGGATTCGTCATATGTAAAGCCCCGGGATGCGTGTAAGTCCCGGGGCTTTACAAAAGGGGTGGGGGTGTGGCCAGAGGCCTCTGCACGGCCGCTGGGACAGGGATCACGCATTGGCATTTGGCCGGCGCGCAACTTACTTCAGCCCCTGGACTGAAGAAAGTTTTGAAATAAAAAAAAGAAATCATCAAAGGTAGGGAGGGAATGGAAGGTGGGGTGGGGGGTAAGGAAGTTCCCTCTGAGGCTACTTCAATTTCGGAGCGGCCTGGAATAGGGGAAGACAATGCAGTTCGGACCAGGCTCGGCACGCACAAGGTGCACAATTGTGCACCCCCTTCTGTGCGCCGACCCCGGATTTTATAAGATGCGTGTGCCTGCCGGGTAGCATGCACACATGTAGGCCACGCGCACATGTTATAAAATCTACCCCTTTGTCTGTATCCAGTTCCAGTCCCTAACCTGAGTTTGTATCCAGTCCCCAGCCTGTATTTGTGTCCAGCCTCAATCCCCACTCAGTATCCTGGCCAGCCTGTGTCTGTATCTAGCCCCAGTCCCTGTTCAGTATCCTAGCCAGCCTGTGTCTGTATCTAGTTCTCAGTTCTAGCCTGTGTCTGTCTAACCTTGTATAGACAATTACAGTATCCAGTCCTCAGCGTCCAGCCTGTCTCTGACACAATGTCCAGCCTGTGCCTATCCTCAGTTCCTGCCTAAGCCTGCCCTGCCTTGTCCAACATTTCCAGCTTCGTCCAGTCTGTCCTTCCTTGTCCAGCCTGACTTACCTTCAGCCATGTTGTTCTGCTCATGAAGTCAAGCCCTCCAGAACCCAATAATTCAACCTGCAGGGGAGGGGACTGGCTAGACAGAAGATAAACCCCAATCCAGCCCTGCAGCCCAGCCCTGCTCCTGAGAGGGTTTTTCCCGACCCCAGACAGCATTACACTTGTTTTTGCATACATCCCTAATTCTTGTTTGCTTACTTTTCAAAGTCTTTTACTAGAATGAGTCAAGTGGCTGCAATTATAATCTCATGATTGCATGACCTTTTCATTTGGAATATATTTGATCCTTTTTGACAGCATCTATTCAAAGGCAGATAGATCTCCCTGTGCACACATTTATCATAATAAAGCATCATCTTATGCCATTATGAAGCTATCAATGTGTTCTCTATAATATACATATTGTTTGCAGTCTTAGCTCTTTTACAATATGAAAAGCTATCTTATGTGTCATGCTAAACATTTGATCTTTTGCATTTTATTAATGCACTGAACTTGTCATAAAATAGGGATTTTCTTTTGGAACTTTCACTAATAATTTTATAACCAGGACAATTATTTGAAAAGTTATTTGTAATAGAGTGTAAGAGAATAAACAATAGTTAAATCATATGTCACTTTGTAGTTTGTAACTTACTGAGCTGCTAATGGTACAAGATATAGCTGAAATTCAGACAAAATGTAGTCTGTTAGCCACTATATATATATGAAACAGGATTGACATTCTATTAATGTTTACTGCTTATCATTACCCTAAGACATATGTGTGCCTTTCACATTGCTGTCTTCTGTACTCTAACATGCCTATTATACAATAGAATATATCAAGCTATCAAAAAAGAAATATATAATTAATTTTATATTGGAAAATTAATCTTTAATCCCACAATCTATTTTAAGTTTAATGTTGTTTGGTTAGATACATTCAAAGGAGTATATTTCTAAAAGCCTGGGTACCATTTTCTTGGGTAAAAATAGAGCTAACCCATCTAACTTAGTCATAGTGGGTATTAGTTTTGCTTCATTATCATGTTCAGATTATGTGGTCTGAGTCCTTTGCTGCTGGTATTATTGTAAGTGGGTGTTCATTTTACTGCTTTATATGTTTGATAATATATTTTGTATCATTCAACTTTGTTACATCATTTTGGGTTGCTATCTGGTCAGCTCAGGTGCTGGCGTAAGTTCGAAAACAAAGAAAAAAAAAAAGGTAGGAGCTTTTAAAGTGTCAGGGAGGACAGGGGAAGAGGGAGGGAACTGGGAAAGGCTGCGATGCATCACCGCATGAAAGTTGCAATATTCCACCCCCCTCCTTGTGTGCACCGCCCCAGATTTTATAACATGCACGCCCCAGCGTGCTAGTTATACAATTATGCGTCCATGTGCGCGCGCAGGCTAGCGCACGCACATGGATGCACACGCGTATGTTTAAAAATCTACTCCTAAGATCTTAGCAGACATATATATCAAAAGTGTAATGTAATGCAATGTTACTAACACAGATACTTTATGCAATCATTTAATACTGAGCATGCTTTTAGCTTCATAGTATACCAATATTCAAACACAAGGTATGTTGATAATACCTTGTGTTTAAAAATTGGCTGGTTTTATGCAGGCTGAAAAATACACATGTTCATTGCCAGTTAAGGATCCTATTGAAAACGTACTCAAACATTTGGAATGGGTACATGAAGCAGAGTTTTTATTTCACATACGTTCAGCAAATAATCTGTGAGCTCTGCTACAATCAAGTCTGTAAGTAGATAACAGTGGTATATAAGAACTTCTGAACAAATAAACAAATTGTCCTTAAATATATGTACCCTGTGCATCCTTTATAAAACTGAAAAAGAAATATTGCATCATTTGAGAAGATAAAATATTCAGTATGTCAAATACAGTACAACACAATCTAGAGTGCATTATTCTTCTACAACAGCTCCAAAATCTCATTTGATAATATGTATTTAATATGCTGTCATAATTCTCACCTTAATCCCACCTATCACTACCTACTTTAAATCTCTCAGTCATGACCTTTCTTTCTTAACTCAGTTTGAGTCTCTTTGTTCTTTTTAATTTTGTATTCTGTCTATCCTGACTGAAAGCTTCAAGGAGCAGGGAGTGTTCAGAAAGAGGGTAATTTTCAAACAGCTATCATAACAATAAAGTCTTTGTAAAGGGGTAATTTTCAAAAGGATTTGCATGTATAAAAGTAGCATATTTTGTAGCAATTTTCAAAAACCAATTATGTGCTTAGAGCCTAATTTTAAAAAGCATTTGCACACTTTAAATTGGGTTTTAGACCTATAAATGTACTTTACCCATGTAAGTGTGCTTTTGAAAATTGCCACAATATATAGCCACAGGTATAGATTGTGGGCTGGATTTTCAAAAGGTTACGTGCATCGGGCCTATTTTAAAAAGCCCGGCGACGCGCATAAAGCCCCAGGATGCGTATAAGTCCCGGGGCTTGCAAAAAGGGGCGGGGTGGTGGTGGTGCGGGGGGCGGGGCAAGAGGCTCCAGACACAGCGGCCATTCGCCACTGTGCTTGGAATCGCACGCCGGCAGTTGGCTGAAGTAAGTTTTGCAACAATAAAAACAAATCAAAGGTAGGGGGGAACGAGCAGGGGAGGTAGGGGAAGGTGGGGTGGTGGGTAGGGAAGTTCCCTCCAAGACCGCTCCGATTTCGGAGCAGCTTGCGAGGGAACAGGAGAAGGCAGCGCGGCTCGGAGCAGGCTCGGCGTGTGCGCAAGGTGCACAATTGTGCACCCCCTTGTGCGCGCCAACCCCGGATTTTATAACATGCGTGCACCTGCACACGCATGTTATAAAATCGGGCGTACATGTGTTGGCACCGGGTAGCGCGTGCACATGTAGCCCGCGCGCTCCCTTTTAAAATCCACCCCTGTATGTGCACTTTATGCATGTAAATGTCTTTAATATTGCTTTGTTAGTATTTTCAATTGACAGTTGTAACTCCTTTTAAAATTCCCCTGATTAACTAAGACATATAAAACCTATTGACCATTCAATAGCATATATCACAGCAATTTTCAAAAGCCCACTTGTACTCATAAAGTGCATTTACATGCATAAAACCCAGTTTCAAGCATGTAAATCCTTTGGAAAACGTCCCCCATATTATGTGTACAGACTTTACAGAGTATCAAAGCAAACTTATGCAAATAAAATTCATAAGTAAATGGTCAGGCAATGAATAGATTCATTTGGTAAAGTTACATTTCCTGTCCATAATAGACATATGCACATACAGATCAATATTGAGTAAGCTGCCCAATGGCAAACTTATCCAGGTAACTTTACCCTGATAACTTTAGCCAAATATTCAGTTGGAAAATTATCCGCTGAATATACTTGGATAAAGTTATCTGGTTAACTTTGCTGATGGCTGCCTTATTCAATATTGTTGGTTTTTTGGGGTTTTTTTAATAGCACCCAGCATCTGCCAAGCTCCCTCATCCTGATCCCACAATATTTAAAAAATTATAAGGTTATGCTCCCCCATCCTGATCCCATCAAAAATAAAAGTGTAGAGCACTGAGCTTCCCACCTGCTTTCACCCCCTTCCAATCCCAGAGAGAAAGTAAAGCAGACCAAGCTGAACATCCACCCCTCACCCTTTCTGATCTCAAAGTAAAAGAGCAGCAGAGTCTTCCTTTTCCCCTTAACTAAATCCCTACCCTGACCTCCCCTACTGTGAAACCCCAGAAGTGGTTAAGAATGTGGGAGAACGAGAGGCATTTTTCTTATCCCGATTGTCTGAATAATAAATGCTGGTATGGCTGAGAACTGTACCAGCACATAATATTCATTTATTCACTTCACTATGCATTAATTGGTCCCTTATCTGACAACCTGACTTCTGAATGGGGTTTGATCTTTTCACTGACAGCTGTCAGTTAAGGAGCTAATCAGTAGTCAATGAAGTGAAAAATAGTGGGAAAAAGTAAAATGAATATTATAAGGGCAACTAAACTTATGGTTTGGAAAATAAATAAAGGAAAGAGGAAAAAGAGTCCCACATGGTTTTTCAAAGAAGAAGCTGAAAAGATAAGGAAAATTAGGTTCATGTACATTGTTCTGTCCCCAGCAGTGGGTACATGTTTGCATCTGTATATACTGTAGTTTAACTGTGTTTAGTGTGGTCCTTCCTTCTGAGGATTCTTGATACTGAAACACTGTAACCCATGATAAAAGTCTGTGAGCCTTTGCCTTAAGAGGAGCCTTTGGCCTTAAGAGAAGCTCCCTCCCCCTCCCCCTCCACTTTCTCTTTCTATCGGAAGAGCTTGAATGCCCCTCAATCTAACTTGAGTCTTCCTAGGTGCCTTATAGGCTCAAGGGACTGTCCTTCATGCTCCCTCTGTATCACATGGTTCTTAGGCTCACTGCCATTGGACCTTGCCCCCCTGCCCCCAGCTTGTGGTGACATTTCCCTTAGCAGCTCTCCACGAGAGCCCAGTCTTGCCCAAGCCTGTTTCTGAGCCAGCAGCGCTCTGTAAAACCCTGTGAAATGATCAAGTTTTTACCTTCTTTTCTACTGCCTTCTTCTGAAGACTAAATCAGCCTCATATCCCTCAAGCTCCCTACCTCCACCATAAACTAATTCCTGCAACTCAAGAGATCTTCTTCACCCTCCTGCTACCCTGTCTCCAGTTACCAAAGATCTTTGCCTTGGGGCTTACGTTTGAGATGCAACAATTGTAAGTAGAATTTACCTGTACAATAAATAATTTCAAACTTAAAGAATCTTTGTCTTGAGGACTGATTGGAAAGAAAGTTTATCTGCCTGGATGGCAAACTCAGATGTCTGTGATCCAGAACATACATAAATTACAAAAGGTCTCAGAAGGAGAAAGATAGGTAACAATATCTGGAAAAGCCAAAAGAAACTGGGAAAAAAGCCAGGAAAGCACAGACACGTGGAAGCAGAAATATCACAAATATTGTATGTTAGTAAAAGGAGGAAGTACAAAAACAGCTTTGTGAAATTCAGAGATGAAGGAAAGGAATATCTAGAGGCTGATGAGGTGAAAATGAAATTGCTTAACCAATATTTTTATTCAGTGTTTACTGTGGAAGGGTCGTGAGCAGACCCATATAAAATGAAGCTAAACAGAATTCACAGCGAAGAACTCTCAATCAAATTTCAGAAAAGTGTGTTTGTGAGGAGCTAACTTATCTTTAAGTAGATAGCGATGGGTCAGGATGGGGTACATTCAGGAGTTATGGCAACTTTGCTGGCTGACCTTTTCAATGTTTCTTTAGATTTGGGATTAGTTCTTTAGATTAGAGACAAGGAGATATAGTTCCTATTCCAAAAGTCGAAGTTAGGAGGAGGCTAGAAACTACAGGCTGGTTAATTTGAACTCTGTTGTAAGAAAATTAATGGAATCACTGCTAAATGAGAGGATTGTGCAGTTTCTAGAATCCAGCGGATTACAAGATCTGAGGCTTTGTCAGACAAATTTGTCTTGTCAGACAAATTTGATCAGTTTCCTTGATTGGGTGACCAGAGGCTTTGATGAAGGGATGGCACTAAATGTACTATATTTAGATTTTATTAAGGCCTTTGATATTTTCTACATACGTAATTTATAAATAAATTGAGCATCCTTGATATGGGCCATAACATGACTGATTGGATTAGAAACTGGTTGAGTGGGAGGGGATATATGATATTGATAAATGGAGTTCACTCTGAAGAGAGGGACATTAATTTCCATGTGCCGTAAGGACTGATCCCCGAACTAGATCTTTTCAACATCTTTGTGAGCAATATTGTGGAAGGATTATCAGGAAAGGTTTGTTTTATTGTTGTTGATACCAAAATCTGCAACAGGGTAGACAGCCAGGAAAGTGTGGAAAACATGAGGAGGGATTTAACAAAGTTCATGATCTATGGTCTGGCAGCTAAGGTTTAATACTAAAAAATTCAGAGTTATGCATTTAGGATGCAAAAATCCATGGGAAAGGTACACTATATGGCTGAAATTCTTCTAAGCATGAAAGAAGAATGGGATATGAGGATGATTATATCTAGTGGTCTTAAAATAATGAAACAGGTGGATAAGCTAAAGCCAAAAAGTTGAGTGCACAGGGAGAGAAATAGCAGCAAAACGGGGATGGAATTTCCCCTCTATAAGTCATAAGAACATAAAAACAAAAGATATGCCATACTGGGTCAGACCAAGTGTCCATCAAGCCCAATATTCTGTTTAAAACAGTGGTTAACTGAAGTCACATGTACCTGGCAAGTACCCAAACATTAAATAAATCTCAAGCTACTATAGCTTATTAATTAATAATAATTTATAGATTTTTCATCTAGAAACTTATCCAAACCTTTTTTAAACCCAGTTACACTAATGGATATAACCACATCCTCTGACAATGAATTACAGAGCTTAACAATGCTTTGAGTGAAAAATAATTTTCTTCTATTTGTTTTAAATGAGCTACTTGCTACCTTCTATTATCTGAGAGAGTAAATTACCAATTTACATAACTTGTTCAAGTCCTTTCATGATTTTGTAGACCTCTATCATATCCTGACTCAGTTGTCTCTTATCCAACTAAACACCCCTAACTTCCTTAGGTACTTAATGATACCTCATTTGGAATACTATATACAATTCTGAGGACCACATCTTCAAAATGATATAACTCAGTTGGAGTTGGTGGCTATTGAAATGATCAGTAGTCTTCATTATAAAACAGATTGGATTAGAATTAAACATCTAAACATGCATACCATGGAGAAAAGTCAAGATAGAAGAAATATGATATTTAAATATCTCCAAGGATTCTATGAACAGGACGTGAGCTCTCTTTCAAAGGAAAGGAGACTTTAGAATAAGGGGTCATGGGATGAAGATGAAAAGCTGTAGAATCAGGAGTAATCCAAGGAAATACATTTCTTTACAGAGAGGTTAGTGGATGCTGGGAATAGCTTCCACATAGAGATGGTGGAGATAAGACTAGAATCTGACATGAATGTGCATTGTTTTCAAATGAATGGGTAAAATGCAGTGAATGATACTCATGGACCTCCAAAATGAATAGTATGTGCCTACAAATGTAAACAAAATATTTTATCTCATTCATTTATATTTGCCATTCAAGTCTATGGCTAATTCAAAATTGTTGTACTGAGAAAGCTACAGGAACTTATAGCAACCAAAAATTGCCTGTATAAGATAGCAACCTGGTGGAGCCTTGGTAGGAAATCTATGGAAATAGAAAGGACAAAGGACTAATCAAGGTGGAAAAATATTTTTTTAACTAGCTTGTAGCTGCCATCTGCATCAAGTGATGCTGGCAACCTCCCATTGAAAGTTCTGAACATTTACAAAGAAACTCCATTTTCTCTTGAATTTTGCAGAGAAAGACTGTGTGTGTTCAAAAGATCTCTTAGTGTGAAAGAAAATATTTTATAAATAAGGCATTGGCATCAGCAGAAGGCTTTTCCTAATCTTCATTACTGCATTCACAGTACTCTCACTGTGACAGAGACAGGCACCACCACGTTCTGTTTATTCACTGGGGCAGGGTAGGACTGGAGAAGCGGTGTCAGTGAAGACTGACTTCTTGTTTCTGTCTGTCTGAAACAGTACAGTGCACTGCATTCTGTTTATCTGCAAACAGAATAAAATGAAGAGATGTGCAGACTTGCCAACCTTCTTGGCTCTCTTTCTCACAGAATTTTTTTCTGTGTGTGTTTAGCAGTGCACACACAATATACACTGTATAAGTGTGTGTGTGAGAGAGAGACAGAAACATTTTTGCACATACTGTAAAGGATAGCCCTAAATAGACAGCAACTGAATTTCTGCCAATAAAAGCTGATAACTCTGCTTAGCAAGTTTGTACTGTGCTTGTTAAGCACTGAAGTGAACAAATGAATGTATGTGACAGCGAGAGTCATCCAAGACTTGCATTAGCAGGACTGGGGAATGGAGAGGTACAGAAGGACAATACACTATCTGAGATAATGGATGCAGTATTTTTAAGAGCTGCTTCTGAGGAAGAATCATGTCTGTGATTCTCTGAATAAGAAGTTATTGAAGAGTTAGTGTCTGATGAGAATTTGAGAGCTCTAGTTAGTAGTAAATTAGCTTCAGTGAGGAGATGGGGTAAGTAGATGATTCTGATGGTGTTCAGTGCAACCCCCAGGAAGAGCAAGCAGTGCAGATAGAAAGCTTGAGCGATGCCTCAGGCCTTTTACCTCACAGTCAACTCTTAACCTCTACTCAAGTTTCAGCAGTGGCCCACAAGGATGCAGAGTGGAGGTTGTGCAAGACATTCCTGGTCTAGAGGTACTTTTAAGAGAGGGCGGGCTTGTATTTTGCTCTGTATATTTGCTGCAGTAAGGCCATCACTCAAAGAAAGGTGCTGGAGCATTTGACAAATGCTATTTGTAGCTTCACCTGCATAAACACTACATGCTGGCATTGGCATCAAGGGAGGGTGGATGTGCTAGCCTGGGGATCCCCTCTCCCACTCAAAGTTATAGCAAAAGAATTGAAAAGGAGAAGACTCTTCCCGAAGCAGACCCCACAGCCCCTTACTCCAGTCAGGTGGCAGGCCAGCAGCCTCTGCCATGTGTCTGAAGAAGCAAACCTCCATAGATGAAATGGGGTGGTGTTCTTTATCACTGTCCTGGGGAAAAAGGCAGCATCCAAAGTAGTTACACGTTTATTTATTTATTTATCTATCAAGTTTTATATACCGTCATTCGGTTTCGCCATCACAACGGTTTACAATTATCGATCAAAGTAGAAGTTCTTAGTGAAATAATGCAGACATTATAATATAAACATTATAGCTGGAGGTCATTGGAATTGCCTTGTATGACCAGCCTCTGCAGATAAAACCCAGGTTCTTCAATAAGCATCTGCTGCAACTCTTAACCCCCAATTACAAAGTGCTCTCCAGGCTGAGACCTTCATTTTCAGTTTTTATTTTATTTTGCCTTTGAGTTTCAATGTTGTAATCAACAAAATACAGTGAAAAGATGACTTTGATAGAAACGTCATTTTTCAATGATTTCTGATTTGTTCTAACTCAGAAATTCCCAATAAATTAAAATAAAAACTGAAAAGGGCCCCGATTCTTCAGGACTATATTTCATAAGCAGTTTATCCCCACATTGTATAATAAGTGCTGTAGTCACATGCAGGCACAGCTGACTAAGGCAGAGAGGAGTAGAATGCATTTCCCAATAATATCTGAATCAGTAAAGAAAGCTATGCATGCCTACCTCTCCACGATGGCACACTGGTGGGAACAGGCTGAGGCAGGGGATGGCAGCAGTTCTAGCGGGGGATGGAATATTAGGATGCAGGTGGCTGTGTTGCACATTCAGGTGATGGATATCGCCATACCTCATGCAATATACTAACAGACATAAGAAAAATGCTGGAAGGCTAGTAGATAGATCAGAGTAGCAGGATTCTTCCTACAGGTTTTTTTTTTTGTGACAGGCAATGGGTAAAATATGATTAGGACAGTGGAAGATGGGGGCTATCAGGGGATCTGTTACTTTTCACATTTGCTGCATCTGGCAAAGAAGACTACCTTAGACTTCTAAAGGAAAAATTAGAGGGTTTACATAAGCAAATGGGAACAGAAGCAGAGGTGTTGCAGTTTGTGGCTGCCTCGTGGCAGGTGCAAGAGAGACTGAAAACTCTGACAGCAAACAATACTTATATGTTTGCCACACTTTGTGATCCAGGCATAAAAAGGAGACATGAAGGAGATACTGGTGGCTAGGGTGCATGAACAGGAACATCAGAAACAGAGGCACACTGAGCATGTAGCACAAGAAAGGATGGCCATAGAGAGTAGTGCAAGCATGAGTAGCAGCCTAACACCTACCACATCCTCCACCACCTCAATATGTCAAAGCCACATTGCCCCAAAAGTACTGTCTCTTCTGACACAGACCACAGATAAAACAGCCAGCAACAGAGACCATAACCCCACCCCAGGAAAGGAGATTCCACCAGAAATTTCTGACACACAGAAATTGCCACCTTTCTGCCTAGCCCTGGATACTATACCTTGAGGGGGTTATGCTATTGTGTTTTTAGCTTGGATCCCGGCCTAATTCTTCCACTCTGCCTTCTGTTTTTGTTATTCTGGGGTGTTTTGTGCCTAAGTTAAAGTGTCAAATGAAAAAAACATTCAAATTTTAACTCCCACATAACACAGTCCATTGAGGACATGGACTCAGATCTCGTGGCACATTGGGTACACAATAGACGTGGGCAATATAGTTTAGCATTATCTTTTCTACCCATCAACCAGTGTGCCCACAAATGAGTCTTTTCAATGGCAGGGGACATCCTGAGCCCTTGTCTTTCAAGGCTTTCACCAGAGTTGATGTAAACATTGATCTTTTTGAAATGCAGTCTGTGTTTAATGGGTTTTTCAGAATTTCCATGCAAGTGGCAAGACAACTATAAGCACCTTGGATTTGCTGCCAATATTCCTAGCTTCCATTCCCCTGATGCTACACCTTAGTGGTCTTGCTGCCAAACTTCGATATACCTTAGGGGTCTTGCTACCAATCAGCCTTGGTGCCCTACCCCTGACTCCATATCTTTGGGGTCTTTATATCATTTTGCCTAGCTGCCTTGCCCTGATTCTTCACCTTGGAGACTTGCACCATTTTAATATACCCTTGCCTTACCACTGATGCTGCACCTAAGGGGGTCTTGTTACTATACAAACTTGCTGCCATAGCCAAGATACAACATCTTAGGTGTCTTACCACCTTTATGCCATGCCCCAGATGCTATACTTTAGGGGAGGGGGCGTTATGCTATTGTGTTTGTAGCATGGATCCCAGCCTAGTACTTCCACTCTACCTTCTTTTTTTGTTATTCTGGGGTGTTCTATGCCTAAATTAAAGTGCAAAAATGAAAATAAATAATTCAAATTTTCTGTTTCTTCTCCTTACTGTTTTGTTGTACCTGTCTAAGATCCTGGCCACCTTGCTTCACTCTTCTTTATACTGGAGTGTTTTGTCTCACCCAAAAAATAATGTTAACAAATACAAATTTCTCCATTTGCCCTTGGCTCTTGCCTTCCTCTTTAAGTCTGCCACTATTGCTCCCCATCTTGTTCCTTGTTCTCTAATGGTACCTTGGAGATCACCTGCCACTATGGCTACAATTTTGTCACTTTGTGGTACTAGAGGAATTCATGCCACTGTTGGTGCTCCCTTTGCTGCTCTTTTGGTGCCTTCACTGCTTTGGGCTATTTTTATATTTATTGTTGGTTCCATTTGCCCTTCTCATGATGCCTTGAGGTGTTGATGCCTCTGTGCTGTTGTGATACCTGCCTATACTCCACAACATGGGAGTTTTGATTCCTCTGTGCTGTTTGGATACTCCACCAACACTCTATGCCTTGGGGGTTTTGATGCCTCTGACCTTTTTTTGATACCCTGCCTGTACTTCACAACTTGGGAGTTTTGTTGTCTTTATGCTATTTGCAATGCCCTGCCTGCTTTTTATGCCTTGGGGGTTTTGATGCCTCTGTATTGTTTGTGATATCCTGCTTGTATTGTATACCTTAGGAATGTTGTTGCCTGCATGATGTTTGCAATACCTCACCATCTATGCCTTGAATGTTTTTTATGCCTTTGTGCAATACCCATCCCTCACTGTACACCTTGGGTAATTTGGTTCATGTATGCTATTTGCAATTCCCTGCACTGTACGACTTGAGTTTTGATTCCACTTTGTCATTCTTTCTCACTTTGTAGAAATACTGGTAAGTGGGTGGAATAGAAATTTCTATATTTAAATAAAAAAATAATTGATTTCAAAGGCAGAATGCAGTGCATACAATACTGAGCCTTGTCTGTATCATCTCTGTCTCACAGATGCTCCATATGCACAAGGAGTCAGCACACATGTATGATACATTTTTTCATAAACTGTGAGAATTGCTAGGTATAGCATTGCACTGTACAACTGTAGCATGCTACATAGACATCAGCCAGTAGACAGTGTGTGCTACTACAAGAATTCTAACTCTGCTTGCTAGGTAGTGCACCTCTTCTTGATGCATTGTTTTGCATCTACCATGGTTTTTAATCTCTACTAACATCCTGCTGCTGCTGCCAGCCACTCTTGGTACCCTTGGATGGTTCTGCCTCTATTCCTAGTGTCTTCAAGGTTAGGAACATAAGGCTTGCCATACTAGATCAGACCAAGTGTCCATCAAGCCCAGTATCCTGTTTCTAACAGTGGTCAAACCAGGTCACAAGGACCTGGCAGGCTCCCAAAGGGTAGACATATTCTAAGCTGATTATTCCAAGAATAAGCAGTTGATTTCTGCAACTTTCCCATAATAATTGTTAATGGACTTTTCCTCCAGGAACTTGTCCAAACCTTTTCTAAATGCAGCTATATTAACATCTTTCACCACATCCTCTGTCAATGAAATCCAGAGCTTAATTATACATTGAGTAAAAACATATTTTCTCTTATTAGTTTTAAATGTATTACCCAGTAACTTCATTGTTTATCTCCTGGTCTTTGTACTTTTTGAAGGAGTAAACAACTGACTAACATTTACTCATTCTATTCCACTCATTATTTTATAGACCTCTGTCATAGCTCCCCTAAGCCTTCACTTCTACAAGTTAAATAGTCCTAATCTCTTTAGCCTTTCTTCATAGATGAATTGTTCCATCCCCTTATCATCTTGGTCACACTTCTCTTACCTTTTCTAATTTTTCTATATCTTTATTGAGATGTGGTGACCAGAACTGAGCACAGTACTAAAGACAATGTCATACCATGGAGCAATACAGAGGCATTATGACATTTTCTGTTTTATTCTCCATTCTTTTCCTAATAATCCCTAGCATTCTATTTGCTTTCTTGACTGCTGTTGTACACCATGCAGAAGATTTCAATGCATTTTCAATGAAGATACCTAGATCCTTTTCCTGAGTGGTGACTTTTGTAACTATAATTTGGGTTTCTCTTCCCTAAGTGCATTACTTTGCACTTGTCTTCATTAAATTTCATTTGCCATTTGCATGTCCTATCTCACAGTTTTACAATGTCCTCTTGCAATTTCTCACAATCCTCTTGTGGATTGTCAACTTTGAATAATTTTGTGTCATCGGCAAATTTGATCACCTCACTTGTTGTTCCCATTTCCAGGTCATTTATAAATATATTAAAAAGCATTGATTCCAGAACAGATCCCTTGGGCACTATTCATCTTTTTCTATTGGGAAAATTTACCATTTAGCCCTACTCTATGTTTTCTATATTTTAACCAGCTGGCAATCTACAATAGGACACTGCACCCTATCCCATGACTTTTTGATTTCCTAAGAAGTCTCTCATGAGACTTTGTCAAATGCTTTCTGGAAATCCAATACACTATATCAACCAGCTCACCTTTATCCATATGTTTATTTATGCCTTCAAAAAAATGTAGCACATTTGTTAAGCAAGACTTCCCTTGGCTAAATGCTTGTTGGCTTTCTCCCATTAAACTATACAATATACAAAGTCCAAGAAGTCCTGAATTCTTGCCAGAGGGGCAAGTAAATAGAGTATTTGATCTCCTGGAAGAGCTATGGCTCAGAAGAAAATTCATGGGAGCCCTCATCCAACATATTGGGACCCACCCTCTTAAAAGACTTTCACCAGCAGTACCCTAGAAAAACCAAAACCTCAGTGGGGGGGGGGGGGTGGCTTAATAGGGATGGATGTGGAAGAAAAAGATGACCCATGAACCACCACCACCACCCTTACCCCCAAGGCTGTGCCAGCCGTGCAGTCAAAACTTTCCCCAAAGTGGCCGAATGACACCATTCCCCGCCAGTGTGGTAGGATGCTGATTGCTCCCTAGCGTGCATGCAAGTCAACGCTCAGAGGCTTAAATGACCCTCAGTGGGAAAATCCCCACAGAGCCCTTATATAATGTCAACAGCCTCTCACTATAAAAGTACAGCCCAGATGCTCACCTGATGCCTCAGCAACAGGTCCAGCTGTGTTCTGTAGTGTGTGTTGTTTCCTGTCTTCATTGTCCTGCCTGTTCCAGTGGTCCTTATAGCCCAGCCTGTTCCAGTCATTGTCTGACTGACCTCTTCCTGCCTTGCCTGCCTGCGTCATCCCTGTCCATCACTCTTCTTTCTCCTCAGATGTATACTTGATTTTTACCCTTTCTGGACTCTGGATACGTCTGATCGCTGCTTGCTTTGACCCTTTAGTCTTTGTATATGCCTGATGACTGCCTACCTCTACGCTTGCCTGGACACATGATATACCTGATCACTGCCTGCCTATGACCCTATCCTGGCCTTGGACTGCCTATCCAGTCATCATCAGAGACCCTCATTCCTGCACCCAAAGGCTCAATCCGAGGGTAATGTGGGCTAGTAAATGTGAAGCTCCTGCCCAGTCTGTGCTTTGCCTGGATATGCCTGCTGATGGTAAAGACCTACAGGGCTCCTCCCATCAGGTACAGTCAATCTCATCTCAGCCTATGGGTCCACACATACAACAAGTAGGGCATGGTAAGAGTCTCAAAGAGTAATATTAGAAAATGTCTTCATAAAGACAGTTATGGAAGTTTGGAACAATCTTCTAGTAGAAGTAACGGAAGGAAAAAATAATAATGGACTTCAAGAAAGCATTGAATAAGCACTGGGGAAGAAGCAAAGGGTCAACTAGAAATAAATAAAGCCTCTGGCATTGCAACAGGAAGGAAATTTGGCAGACTAGCTGAGTATTACAATCCTTATCTGCTGCCACGTTATATGTTTCTCTGTTTCATATTTTATTATTCTTGTTCTTGCATGGAACATTTCACTACTGAATTCAACAGTTCTTCCCATGTACTTTTCTATTCAAGGATGGTCAATTCCAATACTTATATTTCTGAATGTCCCCTACTAATACAAATTAACTAAAAAGTACAATTATTAATCATTATTTGCTTTAAGGATCAGTAGGAGTAAAATCAGAAATGGCAGCATGCTCAGATCTCCAAGGTATTTAGCCTGCACCATTCTTGAGATTGTGGTGGCCAAGCATATGGACCTACAAAAAAATGTTATCATGTAAAGTACTCCGTCTTTCAGCTTATGCAGCTGAGGAAATGAACTTCATAGTTTAGGATGTGTGCTTTACACCTCAAAATAATGTAATATTTTCAATATATTTTGCCGGTTATAGTTAAAAATCAGCCAAATAACTTAAGTTCTCCCAAAAATGCCCCCAGAAAGCCCTTTAGGATTGCTAGGCTTGTTAAGATGGTGGACAGGAGGGTAGGAAGAGTATTGCAATCATAGAGAGCAGGTTCTTGCTACAGGTTCACTTCCTGCCAAACCAGGATGATTCTCTGATGACCTTGCTTCTTGAAAGAGGCACAGGTGTTGCCAGACTTGAGTTGGGACTTGGCTACTATGCCCCTGAATGTCTTCTCTTTATACCTCTCTATCTGCCTCATCTCCTCCAGGTCTGTCATTCTAGCCTCCAGAGATTGGATTCATTTTCTGAGAATCAGGAGCTCTTTGCACTGGGCATACACATACAACCTCTCACCAACTAATAGATAACCATACATAGGGCACTCGGTGAAAAAGACTGGAAGGAGCCATATCTCACTACTGGACTGCTGTCTGCATCTTAATATTGTTGAGTTCTTAGTTAATTTAGGTTACTATGAAGTAGGGATATATAAATCTGAGTCCTTTAAATTGTTCTGGTATATTTAATGTTAATTTGGCAAAGACCTGAAAGGGGACAATTAATCAATTTGATAGGGCTAGGTCACTCCCTTGCTTTAGGTAAATCCTTGATTGTTGATGTGAAAATGCCTCTTGTTCTCTTATATACGATAAGCGTCTATCAATCAAAGAATGAGTTTAGAGGTAGGTGAAAGGCAAAGAAAAACACAAAAATAAATGTCCTACCATTCCTAGCCTTTTTTTTTTTTTTTAGATCAGTGCTTACACACAAATTGAAGAAATAACTTACCTATTTTAGCCTTTTTTTTAGAGCTAGGAAAGGTATCTTACCTTAAATCTACTGAGTTAAATAGAGCTCTTTTTTATTTTTCTTGGTTTTATGAAGAATTATACACAGGAGACAATTGTGACAAGTGGATCAGTGCCACTGTAAATATCTGTGAAAGACAGGATACATTTTAAGTTTTTTCCCTTCACATATAAGTTCATATGATTTTAAGCTACAAAGAGAGCATCTTTGATTGACTGCCCACCCATTAAGCATGGAACACAAAGAAAAATTAAAACACATTTTGGATATAATGGCTGCAGCCATTTATTAGATAACAAACACGTACATCTAAGCAGGGTGCTCAACTTCTGAATAGCCTATCCTAGACCTTGGGAGGTGCCATAGAGTATCTCTGCAACTGCTCCTGCTGTTTGTCCAAAGTCTGACATCTGTCCTGTAGTGCCTTGTCCTATTACACTGTCTTAGAAGAGATCCCACTGTTTGGTTGCCATGCAGAAAGGCCTACTGGCTGTCCCTCCTGTTGTAGTAAGCCAGTTTACTGGGTGTCTTCATGGCCCAATCCCTGGGCTAGTCATCTGTTGCACTCTGAATCATTGTTTCTCATCCAAGGCCATGACCCTAGCTATACCTCCATTTACTTCTCTTGGCCCCTCCACTAAACTATTCCCACCCCCAAAAAATATGAGGCATATAAAACATGTTATTGGTACTAGCAACAAGATTTCAGATTCTTTTTCTCAGTGAAACTGGTCACTATTCATATGGTTAACACCCCAAACAGATTTGGCTGGACAACCTGTACTAGCTCATCTATGATTCTTGAGAACCAGGCAGCATTTGAACTGCTGCATTGATCCCTCACTTCTTCAACCTGATATGCCTATGTGAGGGGATACAGCAGAATTATTCCATTCCTATACAACTGCAGATGAAGTAGCATACAGGATCCCAAGAAGATGGTGATGGGCATTCACACTGCATGCTAAGCAACAGGGTTTATCCAAGAATGTGCTTCGATCTCATCTGGCAGTGTTAACATTTTTCACCAAGGTTCATCAAGGATTTGAAGGGGTGCATTTTTTCATGATTAAACAAATCATAATGAATTGGTCTTGGGACTAAGATCCCTTTTGCAATGCTTGCAAACTACTTATGCATGACAAGCTGCTTTGTCTCTGATATGTTCTTCTCAGCATTGTCCAAATTACCCTTGTAAACTGGTGAGCAGATTTTTAATATAAACAAAAAACATACTTTGAAATGCAGTTTGAGCTCTCTCTCATACAGATCGTCCACAGGCTCCCTCTTTCCCTCTCTCATATACACCTTCCCCTTCATTGATCTCTAGCTGCAAACAGGATGGGATCCACTCGTGGCCCACTAGGCCTCAGTGAACTTCAGCTATGAATGGGATGAGTTCAGCTTGTAGCTAGCCGGTACTCTCTTTATCTTAAGCCATGAAAGGGATGAGATCCACTTGCAGCCAGCAAGGCCTGACCAAATTCTGCACCAAATATAAGAATGTTGCACAAGAGAGTAATTCCTCACAAATTCTGCACTGCATAGTTACACAGAGTTCCCCTAGGAATAATGTGTTTATTTAATGAGCCCACCATAGAAGAAATAGTAATGTAATTAAGAGAATCTTGTATTTATGTCCAGGATGATTCAAACTCACACATAGATTCATCAAGCCATGATGTGCTTTCACAGGAGGGGTCTCACTATTGAGGGTGGTGTTGCTACGATAATGGGACCCCCTTCCCTGAAAACACTTTGTGGCTGTTTGACACATTCTTATGTGTCATGGCCAAACACTGCAACACAAAAGAAGGTACTGAGTGGCCCTTTAACACAATGGTGGCCCAATCTCACAGGACTGCCATCATCTTAAGGGGCTGTTGGCCCAATCCAAAAAAAAGTGGCCAAAAGGGGAGATTGAGTAGGTGTGAGTGCAGACCCCTGTTTCAACCTGATTCCCCCCCAAAATGAAAAAGAATTTAAATAAATCTTGTGTGGCAGCAGAAATGACAAGCCCCCAAGTCTAAGCTCTCCACCCCCTTGCCCCCAATGCTGACAACCCTCCACCTCAACCCTATGGTTTCCCTAAAGTAATAGCTCCACCCCCTGCCCCCCTGGCCCCCTGGTGCCCACAAACCCACCCACACCCCGACCCCAGCCCCTTGAAGTGAAAGGCCTGCCCCCAGCACCCCCAATGCTTATATGGCTGGGGCAAGGTCAGGTTGGCACAATTTTGGAAAATGGCGCTGACCGGGATGGGTGCAAGAGTGCGCCCTACCCTAACGCAGGATCCAGGTTAAGGTAAGGTGGGTTCTGGGGGCTGAGGAGGTGGGAGGTGTGGAATTTGTGAGCGTCAGGAGGGCCATGGTGGGACCTTTACTTTGGGTGGCTGGGGACAGAGGTTGGGGGATTTGTAAGCATCAGCGGGGCCTGGGGGTGTAGTTTTCAATTCCGAGAGCCAGGAGTGGGAGATTTGTGAGCATTGGGTAGCCAGAGAGTGGGGCTTTCACTTTGGGGGCCAGGAGTTTGTGAGTGTCGGGGTCCTGGGGGCAGGGCTTGAGGGTTTGTGAGCATTGGAGGTCCAGGGGGCTTTCACTTCAGGAGGCAGAATGTTTCTTAATATCATGGTGCTGGGGTGGGGGGATTTCACTTCAGGAGCTAGGAATAGGGGGTTTGTGAGCATTGTGGGGCGGCTGGGGAGCTTAGATTTGGGGGCCACTATCACTGCTGCAATCATTATTGAAATTTTTTATATTTTTGGGAGAGTTGGGGCCACCCGACCAGTGGCTCTGGATTGAAGTGGGAGATAGCACTGTCCCATACTCAACCTCCCCATTTGGCCACATTTTTTTTTTTACTGCCATTTTAAATGTGCAGCGGAGCCTTGTAACCCACGTTAAATTTGCGGTGGGAGACCTGGGACCCTAAAGCTTCCATAGGAGGTGATATTCTATCACTGCTGACCAACTTTGTCAGCTATGATAATATAGTAGCATCAAATTGCTTATTAATTACCTTCTTTGCATACATTTGCATTATTCATAGGGGAGGGTATCTGAGTGGGGAGATAGAAAATATTGTATATATCGTGTGCTATACATGATATAACACACGTTAGAGCTCTAACACAGCTTGATGAATGTCTCAGTCAATTAGATAAATAGGGCCCTGACGTATTCTCTGTTTCTTCATTTATTATGTGATTTTGCAATAAAGCTGTTGCTTCCCTCTTCCATAATAATTGTATCCATTATTTCTATGTTTTTTGTCTCTATAAATTATGCATTAGTAGAACATAGGTGGAAAAGGGAGTAAAAATTTGGATTTTTAACCCACCGTTTCCAAATAAGGCTCAAAGTAGATTACAGACTTTTTTGAATTCAGATACTATAATTCTCTTCTGAAAAGAGCTTACAAATTACAATCTGCAGAAGAATCTATGATAACCGGCAAAAAAATAGCTTGCTCAAGGTTACAAGTTGTGGAGGTAGGAGAAGTAGGGTTTGTACCCTATTTCCCCTTGCTCGCAACTCATTGCTCTAACCATTAGAGCAGTGGTTCTCAACAGGTGTGTCAGGACACACTAGTGTGTTGTGAAGTCCTGGGAGGTGATCTTTCCTCATCAGTCTGGGCAGGAGTTGGCTGACTTCTCTTTGATTGGGTATGACAGAAAGCTGCTTTTGCTTCCTTCTCCTCTTCCTGGCCAGTGGGAGGTTGTTCTTTCTTCCTTAATCCAGATCAAAGCAGGATATCACCAAATTCTTTTCATATGGGCCCGACAGCACATCAGCTTTATCTTCCTCTGCCTGACCTGGCAGTGAGGCTGCTGATGCTCTCTTCACCCTATGAGGCTTAGATGTGAAAGCTGGAGCACAAGGGAGAAAGGTGCATGCATGAGAAAGGAAACAATCACCTGAACTTGAAAGCTACTATCAACAGGACTACCAAAGATTGTTTCCCCAAATTCCAAGTGCTGAAAAGTATAAGACCTCTATTCCACACTCAAGATTTCAGAACGATTCTACAAGCAATTATTTTCTCAAAGTTAGATTATTGTAATTCCATCTTACTGGGTCTCCCTTTCTCCTTCACCAAACCGCTTCAGATGGTACAAAATGCGGCAGCTCGAATACTGACAAACAGGAGAAGAGACCACATCACTCCAATCCTAAGAAACCTCCATTGGTTGCCAGTTCACTTCAGAATCATCTACAAGTCCATTTCCATCATATACAAAACCATCCATCAACTTGCTCCAATTGACCTACATAACCCTCTCCAATTACATAACTCTTCAAGACCAACAAGAGACGCATACAGAGGATCACTCCAGGTACCTCCTACCAAAACCACCAGACATATTACTTTAAGAGATCGGGCCCTCTCTACAGCCGGTCCACCTTTATGGAACTCCATCTCCCCCGATCTTAGACAGGAACCCTGCCTCCCAACTTTCAGGAAAAGACTTAAGACTTGGCTATTTAAACAAGCATTCCCGGACTCCAATTAATTCAATTTCTCACCATCAAAATACAAAACACAGCCATTTCAATTTCAACTATCTGTAATTATCGTTAGCCAACGTAAACCTTTCCTTTCCTTTTATTTCTCTCTTCGCCCAGTTCAATCACCCTTGTTATTTGTAACTGCTTTTTACAGCACTATAGTTCCAGTTTGAAGTTTATTATGCACCCCTGTTTTATTGTGAACCAGAATGATGTGATTGTTTTCATGAATGCTGGTATATAAAAAACCTAAATAAATAAAATAAATAAATGTTCTATAGATCTGCTGCTGCTGCCGCCTTCTCATCTTCCTCTCCTCAATGCTTCTTGCCCTCATCTGCTGCTGATAAAACAGTAGGGAGACTCTGGATTGAACTGAAGCCTTATGCTGGCTGGGAGCCAGGAGGAAGGGGAAATGTACTGGGCAGGAAGACCTTGGGAGATAGGTAGTCAAGAGTCTGCTGGGAAGGAAGGGGTGGGGAAAAGGAGGTTGGGGTTGCTGGGTAGAGAGAGGTGATGGAAGGAGGGGCTGGGGGCTGATGGGCAGGGAGGAGATGGAAGTTGAGAGCAAGATGGAGGTGTGGGGCCTGTTGGGTTGGGGAATATGGGAGATCAGGAGATGCTGAGCAGAAAGGGGTGGGAAAGAGGTTGTCAGAGGTATGCTGGGTAGAGAAGGGGAGAGATAAGGGCAGGGAGAGTTGAGCAGGGGAGAGAGGTGGCACAGTGAAGAGGATGTAGGGGTGGGGGGTTTCAGAAATGTTGGACAGGGATATGAGCATGTTGAAGGGATGATTGAGTAAGTGGGAGAAGTGAGGGGTTATGAAGGCATGGAAGGGAGTGACTGGGTACAAGGGCCATTCTATGTCAATTTTGAGAATATGCATTTCTTCTCTCTTTGAACTTTGCTTAATATAGGAGGAAATATATTTTTGTTTCTAGTTCTCCAGTTTTGCACTGCATGCAGAAGGTGCTCTTGGGATTTCCATTCCAGATTTTGTTTTCGCATTTGTAATTTGTGATATTTTATTCTATATTTCTTGAAGGCAGGTCTGTCTGTGTTCTGTATGTGTGTGACTGAGATGAGGTACTTTACTAGCATGTAAAGATTTGCACAGGGTGGCCCATGGAAAAGTAGTCTGCCTCCAAAGCACTGGTATAGGAGGCGGGCTACTTTTCCATGGGCCACCCTGTATCAGTCTTGTTATATTTTCTCAACATGATATTGCACTGGTGGTGAACTGCTGCCTTTTCATGGGTAGGGCTATTGCTGTTTCACTTCTTAGAGTTAGTGCTGCTGAGGTATGGTAGGTTTGATAGACATGTACAGAGTAGGGCTTGTTTGTATTATTTTACAATACATCTGGTAGTAGAGGGAGTTTGTGATGCTGTTAAGATGATACCAAAATCAGAATATCTTTTTTATATGGTGAGTTGTACAGGGAAATGTCTTAGTTCTGCTCTTCACCCATCGTTAGGAAGCAGGGGACTTCTGTTGATGTGGAGCATATGCTTATATTTAATCCCATGTTGATCATGTTTTCAATGTGTCACACATTTGAGCATCATCTCCCAGATGTGTCCTGATAGTTAAAAGGTTGAGAACCACTGCATTAGAGGGTTGGATACTAAGTGAAAGCTTGTAGGCTCATGTTGGGCTCTATTTTACATTATGACTAGGATACTGTATATTAGATCTGCTTTCTACTGAAGCAATTATTCATTGTGTTCAATAGTTTTTGTGTAGCAAGCAAGACTTTATGCATTTCATTTTCATTAAGGTCATGATTTACTTACTACAAGAATACACTTTTGCCATTACTTTAGACACTAGCACACTAATAATAGTGTCAGATCCTGTTAACATTTACATCATAACTGGGAACAGATATTAAAGTGAAGAGCAAATTAAGGATCACTAAAATGTCTGCCACTAACAATTATGGTGGGGCAGCATTAGATTGCTCATTTATTTCAAAAAGGTCAGATTAATAAAGTAGTATGGCACATTATCATAAAGGGTGGACCTAGCTGTCAGTTTTGATTATACTTTTAAGTCTGGGATTTCTAAAGTAACTTTACTTGCAATGAATACATCCATTCTTAACTAGCTGTTTAAATATAGGTAATTATTAAACGCCTTTCAACAAGATAACAGCAAATTTACTTGTCAATCAAATCTTTCCACATTGACCTACTTACTTTTTAATTTATATATTTAATATTGTGTGTTTTCTTTCATGGAAAGGAATATATAAAATAATATAATCTTTACTTAAATTGTTCATAGAGTACTTGCGTCTATCAATTTGAAGCACCTTACTCTAATAACTATTGAAATGTCAAATAGTTTAAACTGCTGTTGTGATGCAAATTCACTCAAGTAATGTTAAACTATGTTTTGGCCCTCTAAGGGAACAATTCAGTCCTTGTCCTAAAGGCATCCCATCTTAGTATAACAACTCATCACCCCCACCAAACTTATGCCTATCCTCCTTTTTCTTGCCTCTTCTCTCCCTTTCCAATGTTCCCTGTGGAATGTCTGCTCTTTTTCCCGTAAGCTTGCCTACATTCATGAACTCTTTATCCTTCATTTGCTCCATCTTCTTACTTGAACTGAGATTTGGCTTTCCCCCTGAGATCTCTGTTTCTGTTACTGCTCTCTGTCATAGAAGTTATTATTTTTCCATATGACAGGATAGCATCTGTTGGGCACCACTCTATTTTGTCTGCGGTTACAAGATGGCACTCTCTACAATCCGTAAATAAGAACTGTATAGATATGATGTAATAATCAAAATAATAAACTCATATGAACATCATAAATGAATAGCTGTTTAGTAAGAATGTGATACCTCATATGATATTCGAGCCTCCCACAATTTCTATGAGAGTGCTCACTTCAAAAGTGTCAATAAGTACAGCGTTAACCAAAGTATCGAGAGGTGGTTTAAAGCAAATGTGGCGTTAACCAACACATGTGGCGTAATCCAACACATGCTCTTTGCAAAGACAGGTGGTTCCAGAACACATAGCCACATGACAGCTGATATGCATTCTTGTGTAGTGTTATTAAAGCTCTGTTGTTAAAGCTGGGAATTAGCAATCTGTTATTAGAGCTCTGTTGTTAAAGCTGAGAGAAAGCAATCTGTTAGTATTTAGAATAATTGTTGGTGGATACTTGGACCAGTGGCAGGTGACCACGCTCTCGGAAGTCACCTCACCACGCCCTCGTGGTCACCTAGTGTAGGAGACAGACACACACTAGTTCTTTTATTAGACAATATATCAAACCACCAGAGGTGGCAGTAGTGAGTTGGAAGCGCCAGGAAAGTGAGTAGGCAAGACATGCAGAGTTCAGGACAAGTCCTTGATGGTAACACTCACATAATAGTCTCTTGAGGCAGCCCAGGAGTTGGTATGCATTAGGCCCTCGAGGAGCGAGTACCTGGTTCCAGGGAAAGCTCTGAGAGATAGATAGAAACTCACGGATGTTAGAAGCAACAAAGACTTCTTAGTAAGCAGTATATTAAACCACCAAAGGTGGCAGTAGTGAGATGGAAGTGCCCGGCTGGGCTGTAGTCCCTCAGGTATTGGAACAGCGATCTCAAGGTAACTGAGCTGTAGAGAAACTAAGACAGTGAGTAGGTAGGATATGCAGAGTTCTGGAGCAAGTCCTTGATGATAACATTCACACCATAGTCTCTTGAGGCAGCCCAAGAGTTGGAATGCAGTAGGCCCTCGAGGAGCGAGTACCTGGTCCCAGGAAAAGCTCTGAGAGATAGATGGAAACTCACTAATGTTGTAAGCAGCGATGACTTCTTAGAAGAAGTGGTATTCAGGAGCTGGTTCGGGACATGGGCCCTCGAGGAGCGAGTACCAGTTCCGGACTGCAGCCTGAAAAGAAAAAGAGAAAGTGAGGCCCCTGAGGAGCGGGTACCTCTAGAGTCCAAGGAGGCAGAGTAGCTAGGTTTGCGGAGAGCGAATCCCATCCGCAGTGACCTGGAGGAAGCGAACCCTTGCTAACTCGATTTGTTAGTGAAAACTGAGACCTTAAATATCTGGAGCTGATGACGTCATCTCAGGGGGACGCCCCTGAGGTTCGCACCAATGCCGGTACATCAGTCGGGCCGCACGCGCCCTTAGGCATCTGGTCAACATGGCAGCTTGCAGCATCGAGCCGTTCCGAGAACGCTGGAGGAGGACAGCTTGGGGATGCCGCAGCAGCTAGCCTTCCATCAACCCTGAAAGGAGTCGCCAACAAGGTAAGGTGGGTGGAGCAGAGATGTCGGACAGCGACGGACACAACATGTAGCTCTGGCTGGCACCCATATATGCTGGGAGGAGGCCCAGCCAAGTTAGAAGACAATGAAAAGGATGCAGGTCTACAAGGCACAGGGGTGATGGTGGCTTTGGAAGAACAGTGGAAAAGGTTCTGGGATTGATTAGGGTGGGAAGCAGGACACAATGGATGGGTGAGGGGAGGGCCAGAGGAGAGAAAGAGAGTGCTGGGGTAGGGTGGTGTGGGGAGAAGTTAGATAATGTGCTGGAATGAGACAGGGATCAGGCATGTTGACATCATTGCTCCACAAATGTTTTGAGGTTATTAGCTAGCAGATTAATAGCATGTTGGTTCCGGTGGCTATGCAGACTAGCACAGGTAACACAAAACCAGTAGGAAAAGTTGAGGTCTATCTACAGATCCATAATTTGTTCAGATTCTGAAAAAGATGAGATTAAATCAAGTGAGAAACCCAGAAAGAGGTTATGGGAGTTGAGAGTTAGTAGGAAAGATGAGTACTTTGATTTTAGATAGGTGTAGTATTATTATTTCTTTTCAATTATTATTTTCAGAGCTTTCTTCATCTTTGAAGTCAGTTCTTATTTTGGTTACTGTTTGAGATTTTTTTTTTTACCACTATGCAAATATTTTGTGTGTGTGTGTGTGTGTGTGTGTGTGTGTGTGTGTGTGTGTGTAATTATTGCTTAGTGTCAAACATCTGTTCTTTAATGACATGCTGGCAACTATTTTCTGTGTTAAAAAAAACCAAATAATAACTATACAATTGTCATACATTCCAAAATATCAACTGAGACCCTCAAAATAAGATGAACCTATAAAATCTTTGCATTTGTACTTTGTGCCTTGCAGTTTGACTTTATTCCATCATTGCTTTGCCACATTTTGAAGTTCCATTTATGCCACATCTCAAATTATTCTCTTGCTCCTTCCAGATATCATGCCTTTTCATTTCTTGAATACTTCTTTTAAAATTCCTTCTGAAAATTCTCTAAAATATTCCATTTCTCAGTACTACAAATATCGCATGGCATTCTTTTAAACTTTGTTTCATTTCTGATGTCAGCCAATGTTTTATCCTTTTCTGTTTTATATTTCTCTCTTTTATTGTACCCTGCCCTAAACTTCTTTGGAAGGGTGGGTAATAACATTTTTTAAATAAATAAATAAGTAGGAGTTAAGAGAACCTCTTTCTGAGCCCTCTGTTAGAGGAAGTGGGTTTTAAGCCCACTTATTTGAATGGTCCAAAATTTGAGTGTTAATCCTTGGAGTCAGTTTCCCAGCCTTGGGAAGCTCAAGTGCCACTCTCCGAAGGTGGAGGAAACAATCTCCAGGGCCATGGGCTGCAACAAGATAACCTGAAGGGTCAAAACTGGGCCAAGAACACTCCCATGAAATATACAAATGTCCACACTATGGGGTAGATTTTTAAAAAAAGATCGTGCACGTGCACACATGGATGCACAATTTTATAGCATGAGAGTGCTGGCGCGCACATGTTATAAAATCCCAGTCAGCGCATGGAAGAGGGAGGTAGAATTTTGTGAATTTGCGTGGCGATGCGTTGTCAGGCTTTCCCAGTTCCCTGCCCCCATCCCTATCCTAGGCCCCTCCCATTTTGTTAACTTACTTTTTGCTCCTGCCCCGTCCCACTCCTCAGTCCGCCCCTCCCCACCTCCTGACGAGGCCCAGCTCTTGTGCATGTAACAGAGGCCCGGCTCTTGTGCTTGTAACAGGGGTCCGGCCACGTGCCTAACCCCCGCATTTGACGCACACGGGCCATTAAAAATCTGGCTGTATATGTGTGCTCCAACGTAAAAATAGTGTACTGTGGTTGATTCAGAGGACAACATGGTTAAACAGCATAAGAAACAAAGACTTCCCTCCTCACAAAATAAAAATAGTTATTTCCCTTCACACAGTCCCTTCTTCAGCCTATCATGGCGCACAATTTCTTTCCATTCCAGATTTAGTTACTCACAATGTCCTAATCAGCTCAAGGAAGAAATCCTTCTGTTTCTGCAGACAGGAATCCACTCAGCCCCTTAGCAAATTTGTGCTGACACACAGGTCGATACAGTAACGTTCAGTTAAAGATTCCCCGTCTGTACCGTGCTGGGAGCGCACAATACAGACGAGTAAGGCGGTCCAGCAATACAGTCTCCAGTTTCACGCGTCCTTAGCGCTTCCTAAAATAAACACCTAACCCTTTCCGCACCCAGCATGTAGATGATGTGTAAATGAACGAAAAAGCTGTATAATGAAGGAATTAGCTATTCCCCTCCGATACTGTAACGGGCGCTGATATTATCTCCTCAGTAACCCGCTGTTTTGCCGCGGCCTTAACGTGCTAGTTTACCGCCTCCCCCTAGTAGGAGTTAGTGTAGTGTAGTGTAAAAAAACATTGTTTACCCGCCTGGTCCCCAGTCCAGCCGTCCGGTGTAGCCCCAGTCCGGTCTCCTGCAGCCCCGTCCGGTCCCCTCCTCCCGAAGCAAAAAAAAACAAAACGAAAAAGTAGCAAGGCTCGGGCCTGCTACGGGGGGGGGGCAGCGGGATCCGGGGGCAGCAGCGGCAGCGGGGGGGGGCAGCGGGATCCGGGGGCAGCATAAAAAAATAAAACAATTTTTTTAAATACCTGTCGGAGGGCCGTGGGTCCAGGCGGCGGCGAGAAGCAAAAAAAAAAAGCGGCATCCGAGATCCGGGGGCAGCAGCGGGATCCGGGAGTGGAGGGTAGGTAGCAGGGGCAGCGGGATCCGGGGGCAGCAGCGGCAGCGGGGGGGCAGAGGGATCCGGAGGCAGCAGCGGCAGCGGGGGGGCAGAGGGATCCGGAGGCGGCAGCGGCAGCGGGGGGGCAGCGGGATCCGGGGGCGGCAGCGGCAGCGGGGGGGCAGAGGGATCCGGAGGCAGCAGCGGGATCCGGGGGGGCAGCGGGATCCGGGGGCGGCAGCGAGATCTGGGGGGCGAGTAGGAGGCGGCGTGTTCGATCGAGCGAGCGGGTAGGTGGCAAAAAAAAGATGGCCGCCTGCACGGGGTGAAGCGTGCAATTGGCCGCCAAACGTCGTGACGTCACGTCTTCAGCGGCCAATTGCACGCTTTCCCCGTGCAGGCGGCCATCTTTTCTTGCCACCTACCCGCTCGCCCGATCGAACACGCCGGATCCCGCTCCCCCCCCCTGCCGCTGCTACCCCCGGATCCCGGATGCCGCTCCCCCCCTGCTGCCGCTGCTACCTACCCGCCGCTCCCGGATCCTGCTGCCCCCCCGCTGCTGCCCCCGGATCCCAGATGCCGCTTTTTTTTTTGCTTCTTGCCGCCGCCTGGACCCACGGCCCTCCGACAGGTATTTAAATTTTTTTTTTTATTTTTTAATATTTTTTTAAATATTTTTTATATAACACAAAGGTTTTTGGTTTTTTACACTTTTTACACTTCCTGGTGCCTGTCATTTCAAATGTCATTTGAAATGACAGGTACCAGCGCACCCAGGTTACTGTATAGGCGCTGTATTAAGCGCCTATACAGTAAAATGGGTTGCGCGGGCATAACCCTTCCCTAACGCCTCACAGCCTCGGCATGCATTTGCATGCGATTAGAAGACTGTATCAGGCGCTAGGTCTAGAGAACTGTGGGTGCGGGGAGGAAGGGTGCGCCTGACACTGCCGCACTGTTTTTACCGCGGCCTTACTGTATCGACCCGACAGTTTGTCTCCTGGTCCAAGCAAGTTTCCACCACAGTTAAATTACTATTCTTTTTTTAGATACCATACCCTTATTCCCTTCAAGTTTCTTGAGATGCTGGGAGAATATCTCTGCTTGAACTCTTGCTTCTTCTTTTGTAACCTGGGAGAAAGTCAAAGCTATAACCTCTAGAGATGTGATTCGGCCGAACCTTTCAGTTTGACCTTCATTATCAGCCTGCCGGGGGAAATTTTGTTTTCCCGCAGTTCGGGCCAAATTTTTGGCCACCCCAAATGTTTAATTAGCTATAACCCCCCCTCCCTCCACACACACACACACACACACACACCTTCCCGACCCCCCCCCCCACTGCCAAGACTTGCTGAAAGTCCCTGGAGGTCCAGCGGAGGTTCCGGGAGCTATCTCCCGCTCTCGGGCCATCGGCTGCCAGTAATCAAAATGGTGCTGGTGGCCCTTTGCTCTAGCTATCGGTGCCATTGGCTAGCCTCTGTCACATGGTAGGAGCATTGTACGGCCGGCGCCATCTTAAAAAATGGGGAAATCACTTCCAGGACCCCCGCTGGACCACCAGGGACTTTTGGCAAGACTTAAAGGGGGGGGGGGTTTGTAGTTAAGTAAATTTGAAGGGTTGGGGTGGGTTTGTTTTTTTTTAAATGTACCCTTTCTCCCCCCCAAAAAATGATAGGAAAACCACACGAAATTTCGTGGGTTTTCCTTTTGTTTTGTCAGCTCCCCCGAAATGCAATGAAATAGGAAATATCTTTATTCTCTATTTCGTTGCAAACAAATAACCTCATGCTTTTCTGTTCACTCTGAAGAAGCTCCATGACAAAGATAAGGTTTTTATAGCTTTCTCCTTAAACCAAGCCCTTAGGGGCTGTATCAAGCCGTCTCTCAAAGAGTATGTGTAACACCCTTTGAATAAAAGATGACCTTTATTCACTGGAACCTGCTCACATTACTACACTACACCTTTACAGACTTCCCATTAAGGGAAAATCTCCACTTTAACGTAACACATCCTTAGAATATTAATTCTATACGCTTTCTGTAGAACACAGATGTTAAAAGACAAACAGGAGTGTATTTTTAATTTCCTTGATAATATAAGTATGAATGTCCTCTCATTAGTGGACTGGGCAGGATGGAGCAAAAAACGTTGACTTTAGTTTGCCACTGGTTTCTATTTTTTGTTCTTATTTTTACATATTTTTATGCTCTGTTGATTTTCTTTATCAAGTGTGTTGCTTGTATTCCTTATTCTGAAATTTAATAAATATTAAGGGGTAGATTTTAAGAAATTGTGGGCAGGCGTCCATGTGCATACTACCCAGTGCGCACACATGGACGCCTGATTTTATAACATGCGCGCGCAGGTGCGTGCATGTTATAAAATCGGGGGTCGGCGCGCGCAAGGAGGTACACAATTGTGCACCATGTGCGTGCTGACGTCCGCGCTCTTCACCTGTTCCCTCCCAGGTGTTGCAACCGTCGCTGCCCGACATCTCCACTCCGCCTACCTTTCCACATTGGTGACTCCCTCCAGGGTTGATGGAAGGCTGGCTGCCATGGGGTTTTTTGGCCGTCCTCGTCCAGCGTCCCCGGACCGGCCTGACGCTGCAATCCACCATGTTGACCTGATGCCTAGGGGTGCATGCGCGGCGCGGCGCGGCCCCGCCTCAAGTACCAAAAGTGGCGTGAACCTCAGGGTCTTCCCCCTGAGATGATGTCATCTGCTTCAGATATTTAAAGGTCTTTGAATTGCTAACAACTTGAGTTAGCAAGGATAAGGATTCATTCTATCTACGCTACTCTGCCTCCTCAGACTAACCAGGGGTACCCGCTCCTCGGGGGCCTCGTTCTCTCTTACTTTGTAGGTTGCAGTCTGGAACTGGTACTCGCTCCTCAAGGGCCCTGGACTTCTTCGGAATTCACTTCTGCTTGGAAGTCAATGCTGCCTACTACATCTGTGAGTTACCATCGCACTCTCAGCACTTTCCCTGGAACCAGGTACTTGCTCCAAGAGGGCCTACTTAAGAACATAAGAACATGTCATACTGGGTCAGACCAAGGGTCCATCAAGCCCAGCATCCTGTTTCCAACAGTGGCCAATCCAGGCCATAAGAACCTGGCAAGTACCCAAAAACTAAGTCTATTCCATGTTACTGTTGCTAGTAATAGCAGTGGCTATTTTCTAAGTCAACTTAATAGCAGGTAATGGACTTTTCCTCCAAGAACTTATCCAATCCTTTTTTAAACACAGCTATACTAACTGCACTAACCACATCCTCTGGCAACAAATTCCAGAGATTAATTGTGCATTGAGTAAAAAAGAACTTTCTCCGATTAGTTTTAAATGTGCCACATGCTAACTTCATGGAGTGCCCCCTAATCTTTCTATTATCCAAAAGAGTAAATAACCGATTCACATCTACCCATTCTAGACCTCTCATGATTTTAAACACCTCTATCATATCCTCCCTCAGCTGTCTCTTCTCCAGGCTGAAAAGTCCTAACCTCGTTAGACTTTCCTCATAGGGGAGCTGTTCCATTCCCCTTATCATTTTGATAGCCCTTCTCTGTACCTTCTCCATCGCAATTATATCTTTTTTGAGATGCCGTGACCAGAATTGTACACAGTATTCAAGGTGTGGTCTTACCATGGAACGATACAGAGGCATTATGACATTTTCCGTTTTATTCACCATTCCCTTTCTAATAATTCCCAACATTCTGTTTGCTTTTTTGACTGCCGCAGCACACTGAACAGACAATTTCAATGTGTTATCCACTATGACGCCTAGATCTCTTTCTTGGGTTGTAGCACCTAATATGGAACCTAACATTGTGTAACCATAGCATGGGTTATTTTTCCCTATATGCATCACCTTGCACTTATCCACATTAAATTTCATCTGCCATTTTGATGCCCAATTTTCCAGTCTCACAAGGTCTTCCTGCAATTTATCACAATCTGCTTGTGATTTAACTACTCTGAACAATTTTGTATCATCTGCAAATTTGATTATCTCACTCGTCGTATTTCTTTCCAGATCATTTATAAATATATTGAAAAGTAAGGGTCCCAATACAGATCCCTGAGGCACTTCACTGCCCACTCCCTTCCACTGATAAAATTGTCCATTTAATCCTACTCTCTGTTTCCTGTCTTTTAGCCAGTTTGCAATCCACGAAAGGACATCGCCACCTATCCCATGACTTTTTACTTTTCCTAGAAGCCTCTCATGAGGAACTTTGTAAAACGCCTTCTGACTCGCTGAATGAATTAGTAGCCTTGGCCACTCAGATTGATCACCGTCTCTGGGACAATGTGAAGGAACTCTGGCCTAGGGTGTTACCCGGGTTGAAACAGGCCAGTGCTATCTCTACACCTCGGATGGTTCCAGTAATCACTGCTGCTGATACAGATGAACCTATGCAACTTGGTCATGGATGCTTGACTTCAAAGGAGAGAAGATTTCGGAAGAAGCACGGCCTTTGCATGTACTGTGGTCATTCCAGCTCCTGGGCTTCTATGAGACATTGTGTGAGTGTTACCATCAGGTTCTGTCCATGAACTCTGCATACCCTGCCTACTCACTATATTTCAGTTTCTCTACAACTCAGCCGCCAGGGATCGCTGTTCCAGTATCTGAGGGACTACAGCCCAGCCGGGCATTCCAGCTCACTACTGCCGCCTCTGGTGGTTCAGTATACTGTCTAATAAAAGAACTAGTGTGTCTGTCTCCTAACTCTGAGCCTGACCGGTGGTTCCTCTCGGGATCTTCCCCCAGGGGTGTGGTCATCTGCCACCGGCCCAAGGATCCACCCACAACTCTCCTAAATAATAACAGATTGCTAACTCCATGGATCCGGCACAACACAATGCCTTGCAGGCCATACTGGGCCTGGCCTAGCGCATTGTGGAGCAGCACGATGCCTTGGAGAAACTTACTGCAGCATTTCATCAGCTACACACATAGAAGGTTCAAGGCACAGCCTCCAACCAAGAAGGACAGTTACCGGAGGTAACTTTGAAGACTGCTGTACCACTGGCGGCTCCAATCCACTTTTGTGGAGAAATCCATAAGACCCAGGACTTTTTGAACCAGTGCTGCATGCACTTTGCCTTAGAGACGTCTCTATTTCCTACAGCTCTCTCCAAGTCTACCTACATCCTTTCTTACCTGGATGGTAGGGCCCTGTCTTGGGCATCCACCTTGTGGGAATACAAGGACTCTATTTTGCAGGACATAGAAGGATTTATGGACTTGTTTAAATCTGTTTTTGATGACCCTGCTTGAACGTTTGTAGCCGGTTCTGCTTTAGTGGATTTGAAGCAAGGCAACAGACCATTGGCTGAATTCGCCATAGAGTTCAAAACTCTTGTGGCAGAACTTTTCTGGGACCCCAAATGTCTCAAGACTCTCTTTTGCAGAGGCCTGGATAACCGTTTAAAGGATGAGCTGGCTGCTCACCAAATACCTGACTCGCTGAACAAATTATTTATTTATTTATTTATTTAACATTTTTCTATACCGAACTTCATGACAAGCTTCATATCAGGCCGGTTTACATCAAACTTAGGGGTTAACTGAACATAACCATATAACAGGAAGGCCGAAGCGCAGAATTAGTAGCCTTGGCCACTCGGATTGATTGACAAGATGAAGGAACTCTGGCCTAGGGTGTTACCTGGGTTGAAACAGGCCAGTGCTGTCTCTACACCTCGGATGGTTCCAGTAATCACTGCTGCTGATACAGATGAACCTATGCAACTTGGTCATGGACTCTTGACTTCAAAGGAGAGAAGATTTTGAAAGAAGCACGGCCTTTGCATGTACTGTGGTCAACCCGGCCATGATGTTTCTACATGCTCCATTCGTCTGGGAAACGGTCGGGCCTAAGAACTGCAGGAGGACTGTTCTTAGGCCATACCGCAACATCTCCTCCTCTCTTTCTCCCAGTCTCTTTGACCTACGGACCGATCATGGTTCAGACTCCTGCCCTGGTGGACTCAGGGGCAGGAGGCAACTTCATTCTCAGACATCTAGTGGAAGGCCTGAAGATTCCCCTCATCAAATTAGAAGATCCACTATTGTGTTACAACTTGAAGTGGGCTTTGGATGTTCCCCAACCACCACTTCCACTGAAGATCTCAGTGACGACCCCAGTAGCTCATCCATCGCTGCTGACATCTACAACAACATACACAGTGAAATGTCTTCCAAGGTTTAAGATTCACCTCTCATCAATGCAGAAGACGACTTAGAATACAAAGTCGAAGAGATTCTGGATGTTCGTAAAAGAGGCAAGACTTTTGAATACCTTCTAAAGTGGGAAGGTTTCGGCCCTGAAGAAAACTCTTGGGAGTCTCAGGCCAATATCCTGGAAAAAGAGATGCTTCATCAGTTCCATCTCGCGCATCCTTCAAAACCTAAACCCGGTACCCGAAGAGGAGATCGCCCTTTAAAGGGGGGGTACTGTTGCGACCATCGCTGACCGACGTCTCCACTCCGCCCACCTTACCACATTGGCGACTACCTCCGGGGTTGATGGAAGGCTGGCTGCCACAGTGTTTTTCGGCCATCCTCGTCTGGCGTCCCTGGACCGGCCCGACACTGCAATCCGCCATTTTGACCTGATGCCTAGGGGCGAGCACGCGGCGTGGCCCCGCCTCAAGTACCAGAAGTGGCGCAAACCTCAGGGGCGTCCCCCTGAGATGACATCATCCGCTTCAGATATTTAAAGGTCTCTGAATTGCTAACAACTTGAGTTAGCAAGGATAAGGATTCGTTCTATCTACGCTACTCTGCCTCCTCGGACTAACCAGGGGTACCCGCTCCTCGGGGGCCTTGTTCTCTCTTACTTTGTAGGTTGCAGTCTGGAACCGGTACTCACTCCTCGAGGGCCCTCGTTCCCGAACTTCTTTGGAATTCACTTCTGCTTGGAAGTCATCGCTGCCTACTACATCTGTGAGTTACCATCCCACTCTCAGAGCTTTCCCTGGAAACAGGTACTTGCTCTTCGAGGGCCTACTTCATTCCAGCTCCTGGGCTTCTATGAGACATTGTGTGAGTGTTACCATCAGGTTCTGTTCATGAACTCTGCATACCATGCCTACTCACAATATTTCAGTTTCTCAACAGCTCAGCCTCTGAGCCTGACCGGTGGTCCCTCTCTGGATCTTTCCCCAGGGGTGTGATCATCTGCCACCAGTCCAAGGATCTACCCACAACTCTCCTAAATAATAAAACCAGGCCGCTCAGATTTCAGAGGGACCTGGGAGGGAACTTCCTAACCCCGTAACCTAACCTAACCTCCCTTCTCCTTCACCTATCCACCCCCCCCCCCCCAACCTTTATTTTACCTCTGGGCAGGCACAAGTTGCACACACTGGTAGTCTGCCAGCATGCGATCCTCCAGCACAGCAGCAAATGGTCACTGTGCCGGAGGCATCTGGCCCCGCCCAACCCCTGGACCACCCCGCCCCACCCCTGCCCCGCCCCTTTATCGAAGCTCCCAGGACTTAGATGCATCCTGGGGCTTTACGCTGCCGGGCCTTTGTAAAATAGGCCCTGCTTGCGTAACCCCACCTACATCCATAAATCCTATGGATTTACACCCATAGGGCTTTTAAAATCTGGCCCTACATTTTCAGAAAGTCAAATTCATGACTTAGAAATTGTCCTTGTAGAAAATATTTGCTAGCTTCAGCAAAGAATAATCACACAATCAAGAAAGTGGCCAATAGACCTAAATATCTTGGGAAAACCAAATAAATTCCATTTAACTGGATTTTTACACCAGCTTCTCTTTGAAAACAAATAATACATTTCAACTTCATCACAATGATCATCAATATGCTTTTCCTGTTTTATAAAGTCACTCATAATTTCCTCAACATCTAAAATTGTGAATGCTCTGAAATCAGCTTTAGAGTAAGAAACACTTCACTTCAGTAACCCCTCCAGTTCCCTACTTCTCCCTCCTCATTATCTGATCCCATGTGTTTTCAAGCTATGTATTGGCAGCCATTTGGCTAATGTGGATGGAGGTGCATGAGGCCAAGAGAAAGGAGGAAGTCTATCGGGAGTTTATATAAGGACATGCTCCCTTTTTGATGCCTTTTGTATCACTGAGCTCTTTTCACCTCTGCAGCAGTGAGTGCTTACCGGTGTCATGTCATGTCAGGGAGGAATATCCTCTACTTCACAGTAAAGAACAGTACCGCAGAACAGGCCGGTGGTGCAGGAAGCATTCGTGGCAGATGCAGCTGCTGTTTAATTGACTGATCCCCATGGTGCAAGGACTAGTAGTGCAGCAGCTCTTACTTTACTCAGAAGTCAGTGGCAGGCCAGGAGCCAGCACAAAAACTGGGATGACAAAAGATGTGGCAGTGACATAGCAGGGAGCTCCTCACTGAAAGCCTAGGGAGCAACAGGTGATGCACACCTGTGGATGATATTGGCAAAAGGGTGGGACCTGTAGCAGAGAGAGCTCCTGCTTTACCATGATCCAACCAAGAGGAGACTGAGCAGGGCTGGGAGGTTAGCTAGGGTAACGAGGCTGAGGTGAAGCAGTTGCCGTCTATGTAATTCGCCTCCCTCTGGTGTTCATCTCTAGCAGTCCTTCCCAATTTCAATCACAGATTGGCCCTGCTCCAGCAGCTGCATTGGGAATCTCTGCCCTTGGGATGGCTCATCTGCTTGTGGTACTAGGCCATCCTGCAGTGATCTTATTTTGCTGCAGAAGTATACAGCCATTGGTTGGAACGACACGGCTATTTTATAACATGTACATGTTGGCGCGTCAGTGCACATGTGCTATAAAATATGATATCCACGCGCACATGTGTGGCAGATTTTAATATCCACACACACATGTGCGGGCAGGTGGCCTCCTCCATGCAAAGGTCGGGGGAAAGAAATTTTAAAAGGCCATGCATGGCAACGGGAGTAGGGCTTCCCCAGTTCCCATCCAATCTGCTCCAATTAAGGAGCAGACTGGGATGGAACTTCTCTATATCCCTACCTAACCTTTCTACCCTTTCCCCTCTCCTCCTTGACCCCTAACCATTTCCTAGCTTCTTACATTTTGTTTGATTACTTACTGCTCCTCGGGTGTAGAAGTAATTTCTGTGCCCCGGCAGCTGGCCGGTGCACGCTTCCCTGGGACAGCATTGAATGGCCCCCTCACCCCGCCCCTCCCTGCCCAGACCACGCCCCCCAGCCAACCCCTTTTCAAAGGCCCAGCACTTTGGCACGTAACGGGGATTACTCATGTGGCCAGGCCCTTCCAAAAATTCATGCAGCACACGCAGGGCCCGGCTACGTGCATAACCTTCGTAATTCTCGTGTGCAGGGTTTTTAAAATTTACTTGATAGCTTATACTTTGTCACAGTGATGACTCATGGAGGGACTGAGCAGAACTGTGGGAGTCACACTCAAAGAAAGGGACACCAGGGAACTATAAATTGCTGCTTAAATTTGAAAATGCTATTTTTAAAGAGATGGGTCTTTAGTGCTTTTTTAAAAAAAGAATCTCTCATGAAGGCATCTTACTTCTTTTGGTAGGCTGTTCCATAAGAGAGGATCTGCTGAAAAGAAGGCACGCTCTCTAGTTTCATTGAGATAGGTCAGGTTTTGGTAAGGAACATTGAGCAATGTTAGGCTTGCTGATCTAAGAGACCGGGAAGGAATGTGCATTTTGAGTACAGAGGAGAACTAGGGTGAATGGACATTGTAAATAATTAAGTAGTTCCTTGGTACTCATACTCCTATTAGGAATGCAATTCTTGTGTTTTTTTTCCTTTACTACAATGTCCAGTTTGCTTGCATAAGCTTTTATCTGTTGGAATGGGATCACAACTGTTGGAATGGTGATCACAACTTCTTCAGTCTCTGCAATGCTGTCAGGGTTGTGATCCCAATGTATTTTTTTTGCAATATATTTTCTTATATCAAATGGGTTGTGATCATTCTGTGATCAGTCTCTACAATTCCAAATCTATACAAAAATGAGAGGCATGCAAGTTGATTATTGGCTTGTTTCTTAGTCCTTGCTGTTAAGGCACTTCTAGGTAGTGTCTTCAAATGGACTTATTTTGTACATAACATAACAGGAATGAATCTCACTCATAAACCAGGATATGCTGGGTGCAATGTCAATCTCTCAAATTCACAGCTAATGGTTTCCTCAGATGCTTACATGGTTCCAAAAAGAGCTTCATTATGGAGTTCATAAGATGTAAAATGTACAGGCAACATTTCAAGGTACACGTGGACATTCTTTTTAAATCAGAATGTTAGTGCCCAATAGAAGTGGACTATTTCTGTATCTTTCTACAACCTTTTTTTGGGTCTTTGTATCACTTGGTAGCATAAGAGGACAGGAAAGGCAGCAGAAGAGAACCTGAAGGTTCATCTGCATATTAGGGATGTGCATTCATTTTTAATGAAATAGACAATAGCAACAAAATTGTCTATTTCATTGTGTTTCAGGAGCACCCTGAAACCAAAAAAAATAGACAAAATTTCGTGGAATTTCGTATTTCGAGTGAGGGCTCACTATAGTTTTCTTATTTACAGGCTTATTGCGCACTAACTTCATGTCTCCTTACTGTCTCTTTAGAAGGAGACAGCCAATGGGAATGCAGAATCATACTTCTAGCTAACGAACTACTCCACAATTGACACTTTTTAACTTATTGGTAACATTTTTTGTTAGCGTGCACTAACTTTAGTTAGGACCCAAAAAGCACGAAGGAAGGCGATCTATAATAGCCGTCAGGATGAAAGAAAAGAAATAGATGCCTGTAGTCTTAAAACAATCCTTTATTGCAGTGGAGACACAAGGGTAGCCCGACTCTGGCCGAGTTTCGCCGTTTCAAAACGGCTGCCTCAGGGGCTTACAATAATCTTCTTGAATTCATTAGTTATATATCGACTAAGAATATAATGTGATCATATAAAGAGCTGTATGATCTCTTATGTTGCGTCTTGAAGCATGTTTGCCTTTGCTAGTGGAGTTCTGCTATCGCGAATGCTTCAAGACGCAACATAAGAGATCATACAGCTCTTTATATGATCACATTATATTCTTAGTCGATATATAACTAATGAATTCAAGAAGATTATTGTAAGCCCCTGAGGCAGCCGTTTTGAAACGGCGAAACTCGGCCAGAGTCGGGCTACCCTTGTGTCTCCACTGCAATAAAGGATTGTTTTAAGACTACAGGCATCTATTTCTTTTCTTTCATCCTAACTTTAGTTAGTGCAGAGGGACACCATACGTTGCATTCGCAATACATATTCGTCGGGGAGGCAGATACGTTGCATACGTCCGTATGGCGCCCGATACGGTTATACGTCTAATCCTATTCGTTACCCGGCTAAAATTAAAATTTACTACAACCCCCCACCCTCCTGACCCCCCCAAGATTTACCAAAACTCCATTGTGGTCCAGCGGGGAGTCCGGGACCCATCCCCTGCACTCTCACACCCTCGATATCACTTCAAAATGGCGCCGGATAGCCTTTGACCTACTATGTCACAGGGGCTACTGGTGCCATTGGTCAGCCCCTGTCACATGGCCATCGGCGCAATCTTGTGCTCCTACCATGTGATAGGGGATGACCAATGGCACCGGTAGCCCCTGTGACATAGTAAGGGCAAGGCTATTGGCGCCATTTTGATTCCTGGCACCCGACGGCACGAGTGCAGGAGATCGCTCCAGGACCCCCACTGGACCCCCAGGGATTTTTGGCCAGCTTGGGAGGGCCTCCTGACCCCCACAAGACTTGCCAAAAGTCCAGCGGGGGTCCGGGAGCGACCTCCTCCGATCGGGCCATTTTGCCAGTATTCCCCCCCACCTTCCCCTCCCTTCCCCTATCTAACCCACACCCCCAGCCCTACCCAAATCCCCCCTACCTTCTGGCAGGCATAACTTGCACATGCCGGCCAGCTGCCGGCGCACCATCTCCCGGCATGGCCGCTATGCCGGAGGCCTCGGGACCGCCCCCAGACCAGTGCCATAGGCTATGCCGGTAGAGAGAGTTACCAAACGGGTTCTGTCTGTGTTGGTGGTCTGCTGTCTAGCTGCTCACCACCAAGAGGGTGGCAAAAGTACTATTCCAGCGATTGCTGATATCCTGTGGCAATGTCTCTACTATTGGCCCTGCCCATATTCTTCATTCCTTTCTGCTTCCAGGTATCTTAGAATGCCAGTTTCAAATAAGACTTTCACTCAAATTCCATCCTAGAAGCAATTTCACATGGTACCTGGAGGAGAAGGAGCGATCTTTGGAAAGCCTGGAGAAGCAATGCAGGAACATGACAGCCATGCCACCAGGCATCACAGACCCTCTGCTGGGGATGTCAAAAGCTTGTCTCATTTGGCTTTGGCAAACCCAGTACTCAAAGAAGTGGTTGTGCTACCACATAGTCTATGGATTTGCTTTCTCTATGTGAGGTCCATTATTATATATCGTATTGACTATGTATTCTCATTTGTGAACCTGGCTGTTGGTTTGGGCTCTGTTCTACAGGTAGTTCAGCATGTGTTTGCTTCTCCTTATGTGCCACATGCTATTCATCTATGTTGTGAAATATGCTTGGTGGATCCCCCTCTTAGAGTCAGTTAACTCAGAGGTATCATATTCCCCTTCTATTATTTATTACTGCATTTAGCACACCCAGCATAATACTCCTTGAATTTTTGGAATGGGGCTCTTTATATGCGGCATCTGTTATCATTCCTGAATCACATAGGTTGACTTTGAAAGGGCTGAACTATCTTGGCTGCAATGTGCAGTATGTTTACAGCATTAATTGTGGCTTACTAAGCTGAATGGATGCAGTCATAACAGTAAGTGCTAACCTACAATTATCCTCCTTGGGTTACAGAAAACCCATACTATCAGCAGTAATATGCAATAACTTACAATATGATCATGGCATACCCACATGGTAAGGGCAATGGAAGGCCCATGCCATTTTTAAAATGGTGCCATCATCATGTGACAGGGGTCAGCCAATGGCACCGGTAGCCCCTGTCACATGGTAGGGGGCTAAAGGCCACCGGCAGCATTTTGGATAGTAGCAGCCGACAGGCCCAGGAGCAGCAGATCACTCTCAGGCCCTCTGCTGGACCACCAGGGGTTTTCATGAGGTCTTGGGGGGGCAGGAGGGGGGTTATTTTATTTAAATTCTGGGGGTGGCGCAGGGGGTGGGGGAGCGGCAGCATGTGATCCCCTCCTCAGACAGCACATTGCCTTGAGCCACTCCTGAGTGAGGTAGTTACTACTCTGTTTATGTAAAATGATATTTGGTTGGAACTAGAGAATCTGAAATTGGACAAAGCCATGGGATCAGATGGGATGCATCCTAGGAAATTGAAGTAGCTTAGAGAGGTGCTGATGGGTCCACTGAAAGACCTGTGTAATTGGAAATTGGAGAAGTGCCACAGAATTGGAGAAGTTTGTGGTCCCGTTTCATAAAAATGGTATTAGGGAGATGGGTGGAAAGAATAGAATGGTTGGCCTTACCTCTATAATAGGAAAACTAATGGAGATGCTTCTAAAAAAGAGGATAGTAAGCTTTCTGCAATGCTTTGGATTGCTTTAGCTTTTTCCAGAGAAAGATCATGTCAGACAAATCTGATTGACTTTTTGGTTGAGTGATTAGAAAATTAGATAAAGGAAGAGCATTTAATGTGATTTACATAAGAACATGCCATACTGGGTCAGACCCAGGGTCCATCAAGCCCAGCATCCTGTTTCCAACCAATCCAGGCCATAAGAACCTGGCAAGTATCCAAAAACTAAGTCTATTCCATGTTACCGTTGCTAGTAATAGCTGTGGCTATTTTCTAAGTCAACTCAATTAATAGCAGGTAATGGATTTCTCCTCCAAGAACTTATCCAATCCTTTTTTAAACACAGCTATACTAACTGCACTAACCACATCCTCTGGCTTTCAGCAAAGCTTTCAATACAGTCCCACTCGGAGGCTCATGAACAAATTGATAAACATAGGAATGGGTCCCATGATGATGGGGTGGATTCAAAATTGGTTGACTGATAGATGACAGTGAGAAGTCACAAATGGAACCTACTGTGAGGAGGGAAGAGTGTAAAGTGGTGCCTCAGGGATTGGATCTGGGAGCGGTTCTGTTCAATATTGTGTTGAGTGATATTGTGGAAGGATTAGAAGGAAAAGTTTGTCTTTTTGTGGATGATGCTAAAATCTGCAACAGTTTGGAAGTGACTGAAGGTGTAGAGAAAATGAAAAATGACCTAAGTAAACCTGAGGAGTGATCAAAGGATTGACAGCTGGGATTCAATGTCAAGAAGTGCAGAGTCATGCATTTGAGGTGCAGAAATCCAAAGGTGCTGTACATTATGGGGAACAAAAATCTGATGTTCACAGATTTTGAAAGATACCTAAGGGTGATAGTGTCTGAAGATCTGAAGGTTGCAAAGCAATGTGACAAGATGATGGCTATGGCCAGAGGGATGCTGGTGTGCATGGATAAAGGCATAAGCAGCAGATAAAAGGAAGTGTACAGGTGATGAGGCCTCATCTAGAATACTGTGCTCATTTCTGGAGACCATATCTCAAAAAGAATAGAGACAAAATCAAAGTGGTCCTGAGAAAAGCAATCAAAATGGTGTGGGTCCTGTGCCAAAAGAGTTATGAGAGAAGATTTAAGAACCTAAATATGTATACATTGGAGGAGAGGAGAGATAGTGATGATATGATGCAGACTGTTAAGTATCTGAAAGGTATTAACAATACACAGGAATAAAAAATTTTTTGATGGAAAGAAAACTGTTGAACTAGGGGGTCATAAAATAAAGTTCCAGAACAAAGGTCAAAAAGTATTTTTTCATGGAAAGGTTGGTGAATGCATGGAATGCCTTCTAAGTGGAGGTAGTGAGGACATGGGAGGTAACAGAATTAAAAAGGATATGGGATAAGCACAGAGGATTTTTAGTGGATAGAGACACAGAAAATGGTATCCCATATTCACTAGAATAACCTGTACAGAGCAATACTTACCCTAATAATTAAAAACTAAACAAAACAAAAATCTTGCTTGGAATGTTGGATGGACCACTTGCGTCTTTTCCTTTCAACATTTACTGTGTTACTATGTATGTATCTCTTGAGTCAACAACCTGTTTTTACAGTTTAAAAATGTTTACATAAGAACATAAGAAATTGCCATGCTGGGTCAGACCAAGGGTCCATTAAGCCCAGCATCCTGTTTCCAACAGAGGCCAAACCTGGAAATTACCCAAACATTAAGAAGATACCATGCTACTGATGCAATTAATAGCAGTGGCTATTCCCTAAGTAAACTTGATTAATAGTAGGGATGTGAATCGTTTTTTGACGATTTAAAATATCGTCCGATATATTTTAAATCGTCAAAAAATCGTTAGGGCCACGATACAATACCAATTCCCCCGATTTATCGTTAAAAAATCGTAAATCGGGGGAAGGGGGAGGGCAGGAAAACCGGCACACTAAAACCCCCTAAAACCCACCCCGACCCTTTAAATTAAATCCCCCACCCTCCCGAACCCCCCCCCAATGCTTTAAATTACCTGGGGATCCGGCGGTGGTCCAGAACGGCGGCAGTCCGGAACGGCCCCCTCAATAGAATCGTGTTGTCTTCAGCCGGCGCCATTTTTCAAAATGGCCACCGCAAAATGGCGGCGGCCATAGACAAAAACGATTCGACGGAGGAGGTCGTTCCGGACCCCCGCTGGTCTTTTGGCAAGTCTTGTGGGGGTCAGGAGGCCCCCCCAAGCTGGCCAAAAGGTTCCTAGGGAGTCCAGCGGGGTTCCGGGAGCGATTTCTTGCCGCGAATCGTTTTCGTACGGAAAATGGCGCCGGCAGGAGATCGAGTGCAGGAGGTCATTCAGCGGCGGTCTGGAACCCCCGCTGAACGACCTCCTGCAGTCGATCTCCTGCTGGCGCCATTTTCCATATGAAAACGATTTGCGGCAAGAAATCGCTCCCGGAACCCCGCTGGACTCCCAGGAAACTTTTGGCCAGCTTGGGGGGGCCTCCTGACCCCCACAAGACTTGCCAAAAGTCCAGCGGGGGTCCGGAACGACCTCCTCCGTCGAATCGTTTTTGTCTATGGCCGCCGCCATTTTGCGGCGGCCATTTTGAAAAATGGCACCGGCTGAAGACAACACAATTCTATTGAGGGGACCGTTCCGGACCGCCACCGTTCTGGACCACCGCCGGATCCCCAGGTAATTTAAAGCATTGGGGGGGGGGGGGGTTCGGGAGGGTGGGGGATTTAATTTAAAGGGTCGGGGTGGGTTTTAGGGGGGTTTAGTGTGCCGGCTCATGATTTTAATGATTTTTCACGATAGTTTACACACCCAAACGGCAACAATACGATTCCCTCCCCCTCCCAGCCGAAATCGATCGTTAAGACGATCGAGGACACGATTCACATCTCTAATTAATAGCCGTTAATGGACTTCACCTCCAAGAACTTATCCAAACCTTTTTTGAACCCAGCTACACTAATTGCACTAATCACATCCTCTGGCAACAACTTCCAGAGCTTTATTGTGCGTTGAGTGAAAAAGAACTTTCTCTGATTAGTTTTAAATGTGCCACATGCTAACTTCATGGAGTGTTCCCTAGTCTTTCTATTATCCAAAAGAGATGGATTGCTGAAATGTTATCTATCCAAATGGATAAATTACAATATTAAAATTCTTATCTGGCTAAATTCTAGCTAGATAATGTGTTATCTATCTAGAATGTAACTAGATAATTTCAGCTAGAATAAAAGCGGGATAAATTGAGGGTATTCCGGGGTTGGGTAAGAGGCATTCTAGGGAGGAATTGAACTCGCTGGATAAGTTGACCGGCTAACTCTGACCGTGCCATAGGGCTTGTCTAAAGTTATTTGGATATACTTAACTGGCTAACTTTAATGTAGAGCACCTGGCACAGTATTGTTTAATTACACACAATATCACATGTCGGTAGCTAAGCAGTTAAGAAAGTTTCCCCTTATAACAAATCATTAAAACAATCCTCATGCCAGTTGTAGTTGTCTTCATGAAGAAGAATAAGATATTGTCAAAAGACAAATCTATAATTAATTCATAATTTATTTCCAAAGTGACCAAAAGAATAAGAGAAGTTAGAGAATTTCAATAACAATGTTCAACAGTTCCAATTAGAAAAATGTGTTCCCTCCAAGTAACAATAAGAATTTATTTCAGCAATTATCAAATGATATTCATACACTCTATATTCTTCATACATATATATTCATTCATCCCAGTATTAATTATTGTTTCATATAACTGAATGTTCTAAACATGTATATAGCATATCATGACATATAATTCAGATAACCATCATGAATCATCAATGGTAAAGTAAATTATATACCCTGTATCTAGGTATTCTATATCTCTAATGGATATATATCTCAACAGGCTATTATAATAGAACTAATATTTAGTTTGGTATCAAACTTGCATACAAAATGTCTTATGTCCCATGTGACAATCTGTAAAAACCTTAGCTTTAATCTCTTCAATGGATGATTGAGTTCAATGCTTCGACTGCAGCTGGCTAGCATGGGTAATCCATTATCGAAGGCAGATGAGAAGCTAGATGCTCGTGACAACATGTTGGCTTGCAATGCTAGCTATCGCTGGCTGGAACTCTTTACCCACATGATTTGTAACTATGGTACCTCTTGAACTCATAGTCTAATTTCTTTTACCTACTATCCTCACTTAATAAATTAATAAGAGAAACCCTATCTCCTTATTCCAATTCTTCTTTCCCATGGACTATGTCTTGCTACATGTATGCAATACAGGAACCTTAGGGGCGGATTTTAAGAGCCCTGCTCGCCGGTGCACCTATTTTACATAGGCCTACCGGCGTGCGCAGAGCCCCGGGACTCGCATAAGTCCCGGGGTTTTCCGAGGGGGGTGTGTCGGGGGCGGGCCCGATCCGCGCAGCATTTTCGGGGCGCGACGTAGCGTTTAGTGGGTGGGTCCGGGGGTGTGGTTACAGCCCGGGGCGGTCCAGGGGCGTGGCTGCGCACTCCGGACCCGCCCCCAGGTCGCGTCCCAGCGCGCGGGGATTTACGTCTCCCTCCGAGAGGCGTAAATCCCCTGACAAAGGTAAGGGGGGGTTTAGACAGGGCCGGGGGGGTGGATTAGGTAGGGGAAGGGAGGGGAAGGTGAGGGGAGGGCAAAAGAAAGTTCCCTCCGAGGCCGCTCCGATTTCGGAGCGGCCTCGGAGGGAATGGAGGTAGGCTGCGCGGCTCGGCGCGCGCCGGCTATACGGAATCGGTAGCCTTGCGCGCGCCGATCCAGGATTTTAGCGGATACGCGCGGCTACGTGCGTATCTACTAAAATCCAGCGTACTTTTCTTTGCGCCTGATGCGCCAACAAAAGTACGCCAAATCGCGCGTTTTGAAAATCTACCCGTTAGTGTACTGAAATTCTATCTATTGTGAAATAAAAAGAAATATTTCCCTCACTCTCGGTGACCTAACTATCCATCTTACAGGGTCATTTTCCAACTCGCTTTATGGTGTTTTTGCATGCAAAAAATGCCTTAACGCACGCGAAAAGCACCATAACGCATGGTGAGTTGCTAATTTTTACAAGGGGAGGGATTGGGGAGAAGTTGGGGGCAGGAATTTTGTAAAAGTGGGCTGGCTTTGTGAAGCCATAACGCATGATATCACACAGTTTTGCCGAAAATAACTATACCTTTTCCAATAGCATTAAGCTATGCGAGGTCATGCGATATGCCCATAACACAATTTGCAATTTTTTCACAAATTCTGTTTTGGGCATTTTTACGCTGGGGAAGGCCCTGAGATGAAGGAGGAGGGAGAGGAGAGCCTCTGGGGGTGGCACCATAATAAGCCGCTATTTATGCTACTTTAGGAGTCCCACCCAGTAACTTGAGGTGAGGTTTAAATAGTAGGGGGCCATTTTTACATGCAGAGTGGGACATACGAACAGAACAGTGCACTCTTGTGAAGATTTAATGTCCTTCAGAGTGAGGAAATTCACACAACGGTGAAATTTGTACAATGTTATCTCAACCTACCTTGATGGACTCTCTACCTGGGTAACATCAGGAGATCAAACTTTTAAATAAAATTAAAATCTGTAGTTTCCAAATAAAATGTCACTTCTCCCAAAATACAAAATAAACACATCAAATTCACCCTCTCATCATTCACAACATCACCACAGCACTCATTTATTCAAAATCCATTGGAAAAACTCCTCAGAACCCCTTCAGTTCAATGTCTGAATTTAAAACACCTCAGAACAATTTAAAAACAGCCAAGTTTCTTCCTCAACACAGAAATTTTTTTTCTCATGAATCTACATTTTTATCTGGTCTCCAGAACTACTTTTAAATATAACTTTTTAAATAAACTTTTTTAAAGTCTCATTTTCACATGAATCACACTCTAAACAGGTCTTCATGACCACCACTAACAAAACTGAATTTCTAAAGTTTTACCGGACTTAAGAACATAAGAACCTAAGAAATTGCCATGCTGGGTCAGACCAAGGGTCCATCAAGCCCAGTATCCTGTTTCCAACAGAGGCCAAAACCAGGCCACAAGAAACTGGCAATTACCCAAACACTAAGAAGAACCCATACTACTGATGCAATTAATAGCAGTGGCTATTCCCTAACGGGCGGATTTTAAAAGCCCTGCTCGCTTAAATCCGCCTGGATTTACGCGAGCAGGGCCCTCGCGCACCGGCGCGCCTATTTTGCATAGGCCGCCGGTGCGCGCAGAGCCCCGGGACGCGCGTAAGTCCCGGGGTTTTTTTTAGGGGGCGTGTTGGGGGCATGTCGGGGCGGGGCGGAACAACGCGGCATTTTGGGGGCGGGATGTGGCATTTCGGGGGCGGGCCCGGGAGCGTGGATTTAGCCCGGGACGTTTCGGGGGCGTGGCCATGCCCTCTGGAACCTCCCCCGGGTTGGGTCTCGGTGCGCCAGCAGTCCACTGGCGCGTGTGGATTTACGTCTCCCTCCGGGAGGCGTAAATCCATGGATAAAGGTAAGGGAGGGTTTAGAAAGGGCCGGGGGGGGGGGGGGGGGGGTTAGGTAGGGGAAGGGAGGGGAAGGTGATGGGAGGGCGAAAGAAAGTTCCCTCCGAGGCCGCTCCGATTTCGGAGCGGCCTCGGAGGGAACGGAGGCAGGTTGCGCGGCTCAGCGCGTACCGGCTGCCCAAAATCGGCAGCCCTGCGCGCGTCGATCCAGTATTTTATAAGATACGCGCGGCTTCGCGCGTATCTTATAAAATCCAGCGTACTTTTGTTTGCGCCTGGTGCGCCAACAAAAGTACGTGATCGCGCTTTTTTTAAAAATCTACCCCTAAGTAAAATTGATTAATAGCCATTAATGGACTTCTCCTCCAAGAACTTATCCAAACCTTTTTTGAACCCAGATACACTAACTGCACTAACCACATCCTCTGGCAACAAATTCCAGAGCTTTATTGTGCATTGTGTGAAAAAGAATTTTCTCCGATTAGCCTTAAATGTGCTACTTGCTAACTTTATGGAATGCCCCCTAGTCCTTCTATTATTCGAAAGTGAAAATAACTGAGTCACATCTACTCGTTCAAAACCTCTCATGATCTTAAAGACCTCTATCATATCCCCCCTCAGCTGTCTCTTCTCCAAGCTGAACAGCACTAACCTCTTCAGCCTTTCCTCATAGGGAAGCTGTTCCATCCCCTTTATCATTTTGGTTGCCCTTCTTTGTACCTTCTCCATCGCAACTATATCTATTTTGAGATGCGGCGACCAGAATTGTACACAGTATTCAAGGTGTGGTCTCACCATGGAGCAATATAGAGGCATTAGGACATTTTCCGTTCTATTAACCATTCCATTTTTAATAATTCCTAACATTCTATTTGCTTTTTTGATTGCTGCAGCACACTGAGCCGACGATTTTAAAGCATTATCCACTATGATGCCTAGATCTTTTTCCTGGGTGGTAGCTCCTAATATGGAACCTAACATTGTGTAACTACAGCAATGGTTATTTTTCCCTATATGCAACACCTTGCACGTCCACATTAAATTTCATCTGCCATTTGGATGCCCAATCTTCAAGTCTTGCAAGGTCCTCCTGCAATGTATCACAGTCTGCTTGTGATTTAACTACTCTGAATAATTTTTTATCATCCGCAAATTTGATAACCTCACTCATCGTATTCCTTTCCAGATCATTTATATATGTATTGAAAAGCACCGGTCCAAGTACAGATCCCTATATGCTCTACGATTTTGATCTTGACACCCTTTTCTCAAAAAGAACTTACAGGCAATTTTCTGGTTATCCCCTGATGTCACTAATGATGTCATCAGCCAGGGTCCTAACTCCCCAATACACCAGGAACTCTTAGCAGTGTTGCCAACCTCGCTTATTTACCGCGAGATTGGGCTTCTTTTCCTAGACATTCGCGGGGATTTTTCCGATTCGCGGGTTGCTTTTAATTGGGCTATTTTTTCTACCAGTTGCATTTTTTTGGGCTTGTTGGGCGGGATTTGTGCTCTGATGTTACAGTGATTGGCTGCTGCTGCAATGAAGCCTGTCCATAGCAGGTGCACCCTAAATTATTGCAGCAGTAAGCCAATCAGAGCTGCAAACCTTCACACAAGCTGTGGGGCAGACCCAGCACGGCATGCACAAGCCTCGCACATGGGCAGACCTGGAAGGCCAGCACGACTTTGCAGCTGCCAGCAATCAACAGAGAAGGAATCTTCTGACTGTGCAACTATAGCCAGGTATCAGGAGGGGAGTAATTAGTATGTTGGGAGGGGGAAACGAGAATGTGTGGGTCACCGTTGTGCTCAGAGGGGGTAGGGAGGTGCTTGGAGGGGGGAATGAAGACATGTTTGTATGAGGTGGGAGAGGGGAATGAGTGTGTGCCAGGGATGTGCTTGGAGGGGTGTAGGGAGGGGGGATTGAGCATGAGGGAATTGAAGACGTGTTTCAGCGGGTGGGAGAGGGGAATGAGTGTGTGGGGGCCAGGGATGTGCTCAGAGGAGGGGAATGAGTGTGAGGGGCTGGTGTTTTTTAATTTGTTCTACTCCACTTGATTTCATCTATTTTTTTTTCTCATTTCTTCTCCCTGCAGCAGATCACCTTTATAAAAAAAAATCCTTATTTTGACAAAAAGAAAGGTTGTCCATACCTTGCTGACTACAGGTAACAAATGTGACTTGGAAACTTGTAATGCTATTTTTTTATTTTTCTACACCACTTTTGCTTTCCTCTAATTTTGCTTTTTTTCCCCTTTCATTTCTTCTCCCTGCAGAAGATCACCTCTGTAAGAAAGCCTGTCCATGCCTACTGTTTCCATCCTTGGCTGCTACACTACTAAATGGTTTTGATCTACTATGGCTAAAGTAAAGAACTGGGCTAAGTATGGTAAAAAGTACTGCAAAGCATGGGAAGAGGAACATGAACGAAAAGCATGGATTCAGCCTGTTTTCAGCAATGAGAATAAGGCTACGTGCAAATTTTGTAAGTGTGACATTAGTGCACATCATGCAGACCTTCTGCAACATGCTAAAACAGAGAAACATGCAAAAAGCTAAGCTCCTTTGTCATCTATGCGACTCAGACATTGGTGTTTCAATTCCACGTGTTTTGGGCTTTTTTCGGGCTTGTGTTTTTGGAAAAAAATGCTTGTTCTTTCATGAAAACCTGGCAACCCTGACTCTTAGCTACCAAGGGTATATTTATTTTTAATCTATTGCAACAGTAGCTATGGCACACATTTTTTTTTTATTGTATATTTAAATTAAATTTCAAACTCTGCATTGGCCGGTCTGAGCTGCATGCAGGGGACAGATCAGAAACAACAGTCCTGGCATCCACAGCCTGCTCCGGCTTCCCCTCAGCACATTGTCTTTTTTTTCTTTTAAAATGTTTTAAACTTTTGTTTCCTGTGCTGGCGGGAATCCCCACTCTCCACTTAAACAACTCTGGCCCTCAAGCACATGTTGGCGCATTAGGAGCCACATACCGGAAGGCATCAGGATCGCATCGGAGTGACGCGTATGTCACGTGCTTCTCCGCGCCTCTGCTCCCGGACCCCCGTTGGACCCAACCGGAACTTTTGGCCAGCTTGGGGGGGTCAGGAGGCTCCCCCAAACTGGCCAAAAGTTCTGGTTGGGTCCAGCGGGGGTCCGGGAGCAGAGGCGCGGAGAAGCACGTGATGTCGGCGTCACGTCGGAGTGACGCGTACGTCACGTGCTCCTCGCAAAGGAATACAGGGATGGCTTCCTGACTCCCCGCTGGACCACCAGGGAGTTTTGGTAAGTCTTGGGGGGGGATTAAGGAGGGTGAGGGGTTTAAATTTTTATTTAGGGAACCGGTGAACATATGGACAGACCCTCAACTTATGGAATTCTCCATATGTCCATATTGAACGAAATCGACCCTCAACTTCAACTTATCAACGCACTTTTTGTCTGCACATCCCTAATACATATTTGTTGGTGCTTCTGATATTTCTCATGATAATCATTTGTTGATATTAGGTATTGCCAAAATTAATTTTACAGACACATGATTTAGACTTATGACAATAGTAATGGTTTATGCCAGATATTCAGTCTTAAGGATACATGACTGTACCTTTAACTTCTAGGATCTGAGTAGCCAGGGCTGAAAGGTAAGATGTCACATTGATAAATGCCTTAAAAACAGGAGAGATATCATCATGGCTATTTTATAGTAAAGGAAATACAAGAAATCTGGAATGCTGTGGAACAGCTAATTCATTTGAATGTAAATTCAATGAATATGTATTGAAATGTCCAAGTGAATTGAAATGATAGAATATCCCCAAAGAAAGGTATTATGTACCAAAATAGAGACCACACTAAAATGTTTTTCACTTTGGACTCTGAAGCATGGCTAAATGAAACTTGCTAAAACTAGAAAAAAACCCAATACGTTTTCTTTATTGTCTGTGGCCTTGTAAAGGTCCATATATTTCATTTAGATGGATATGGTAATGATCACTGTCTTTCTCTGAAAAATTACATACTGTAGTATTTTATTCCTTTGAATTGCTCTATTTCTGAGTATTTATTAAAAAGAGACATCTCTTTTAGCAATGATCTTATGAATACCTTCGTAAAACTAACCTCTTTTCATATGCAAATTACTCCATGTGATATTTGCATCATTTTATTCTTAACTTTTGTGAGTAGAATTAGCTATAAGGATGGTGACAATGACAAAATATACAATCAGACTTGAAAATGAAAATAAATGATTCTTTGAAATCAGAAAGCTCCTAAATAAACTATTTTATTATATTGATATCAAATTACAGCACTAATCAGATTATACAGAAATATAGATATTTTGCATTCACTAGGGATCTTTGGAGACTCAACATGTACAGAAAAAGTAAGGCTCAGATACTTATTTATTCTTGCAAGCAATACATTAGGACTTATTGGCAATTGGTGAAATTGCTTCTTATAGATCAGATGGGTAGGGAGTTCAAGCGATTAGTTTGCAGCCATGCTTGTTTCATGATGGTGATGATGGAAATTCCTCCATAGTTTCTCTCTCTAACAGTCACAGGTGATATCATCCCTATCAATAATGCGTCATGTGTGCACTCTGAGCAGATTCCAGCCAGTTTAAGTTTTAGTTTTATAAAGCGATGAGTCTCTATTATTTTGGTAAAACAGGAGGAAAAATAGAAATGTGGCCTTGCAGTATCTATGTACACATAGGAGCAATTAACAGATTTCAGTAGTTTCAGAAAATACGGAATGTTGATCTTCCTTTTTTCAGTAGCATCATCATTTTGTAGTATTCCATCTTGGTTCACAGTATTTACTATGGGTTGTCACAGAAATTAGCATGAGTTTTCTTCAGGCTGTAGACCTGGACCTGGAAACTTATCCTTTACAATTCAATGCTGTTGAATATGGAGGCACAGAAGACACTTCAGGCAGCTTTCATCGCAGGCAGGAAAAGAAGGGGTGAGCCCTCACGAGGCTCTTCTTTTTATTGTACATTCATACAAAGGCAGATGATGTGTCATTACATGATTGGCTACTTTCCCCATAGCAACAGACGAGTCCCTACACTATTGGCTTGGCTCAGGGGGTGTGCACGGATCATATCATTGGCTGCTGAAATCTATACCTCCTGACTTTGTCCTGCCTCTGACTAAGGAACACCCAGCCCTACTTTCAGGCTATCAGGATTAATTATAAACTAGAGAAACACATGACAGTCAGGTATCCTTTCCCAGGCAGAGACTTAAGCACAAGTGATGCTTTTATTCAGGCAAAGGTCAGGGAGAAGGGAAGATTGTTGTGCTCCGGGTGTGGATCTTTGGGCCGACCGGCAATATGGGACGGTCGGAAGGCAGACACACACAGTGCGGGATGGATCTTCACCTGGAAACCCGTGACCCCACCAGAGGAGCTGTTAGGACCCGGGTCGCTAGGACTTAGGTGGCTTCGCCCTGGAAGTCCGAGGTCCCCCCAGGAGGAGCCCGTAGGGACCCGGACCGCTGGGACTTAGGAGAGTCTCTGGCGTGAGGGAAAACCGAGGACGGACAGAAGTCTGGGCTGGTAGCTGAAGACAGGAACGAGGAGGTGTGCCGGAGTCTGGGTATGCAGCAAGTAGTGGCTCCAAGAAGCGAGCCAGAGTCGAGGCAGGCAGTGAACAGGCAGAGACGTGAAACAAACCAGGATCAAGGCAGGCAGCAGGCAGGCAGAATCGTGAGACAAACCAGGATCAAGACACGCAGGATAGCAGCAACTAACTCTCTCCAAGGAGTGACCACGTTGCAAGGCAAAAGCAAAGAAGAAAGCTGCGGGTTTAAATCCCCCTCCGGGGCTGACGTCAGAAGGAGGGCGGATCGGCACATCCGGGTGCTGGGAGCTCAAAAGGACAGCCCTCGCGCGCGCGCATTCCCCCGCAGGGGGCGGAGCTATCCTCGGGCTTGCCGGCGTCCCCACGAGGAGGACGCCGCTGCCATGCGGCCAGGCCGGCCCGGAATCGCGCGGCTCGCGGCGCAGGGAGGAGACCCACGGGGAAGGTAAGAGCCCTGGTCGCTGCGTAAGCGACTAGGGTCGCAACAGTACCCCCTTTCTTACGGCCCCTCCTCAGGTGACCCGGCTTACCGGGATTGTCCTGATGGAAGCGAGCTAACAGCGATTTGTCCAGAATGTTCCGAGCTGGCTCCCAGGAATCCTCTTCAGGACCGCAACCCTCCCATGCCAACAGGTATTCCCAGCGACGAGCCCGGAAACGAACATCTAGTACTTCGCGTACCTGATAGGTAGGTTCTTCATTAGAGGGGGATGATACAGCATCAGTCGAGGGTTGATGGAAACGGGAGAGTACCACTGGCTTCAGTAGAGAGACATGGAACACGTTGTGGACACGTAAAGAGGAGGGTAGACGGAGTCTATAAGAGACCAACCCTATGCGTTCAGCGATAGTGAAAGGGCCACAGTATCTTGATGCCAATTTCTTGGAGCGACCTGGCAAATGGAGGTTTCTGGTGCTTAGCCATACCTTAGTACCGGGTAAGAATATGGGTGCTGGTCGACGGTGGCGATTGGCATATTTCTGCATCTTTTCGGCTGAGGAAGTGAGTCGGCGTTGGACCGACCTCCATAGATGATGAATGTGTTGGGCCACCGTTAGTGCTGCCGGTGAAGGCACGGTAACAGGAATGGGCACCGGAGGTTTCAGGTGGCGACCGAAAACGGTCTGGAAAGGTGATTGTCCTGTTATCGAGTGGGTGTGGTTGTTGTAGGCAAACTCGGCCCAGGGAAGGAGGGACACCCAATTGTCTCCTCTTTCGGAAACAAAACTTCGAAGGAACGTCTTCAAGGACCTATTCATGCGTTCGGTCTGCCCATTGCTTTGTGGGTGGAAGGCTGTAGATAGGTTCAACTGTATCCCAAATTTCCGGCAGATGGCCCGCCAAAATCGAGCCGTGAACTGTGGGCCCCGATCAGAAACGATACTTTGCGGAAGTCCATGAGCCCTGAAGATATGCTGTGTGAACAGGTGGGCTAACTCTGGTGCTGATGGCAACTTGGGTAATGGTACGAGATGAACCATTTTGGAGAAGCGGTCTACTGTTACCCATATCACCGTATTGCCCTTGGAAGGGGGTAAATCCACCACAAAATCAGTGGCGATATGGGTCCAGGGTTCCGTGGGAATGGGAAGAGGCTGCAGAAGCCCCCATGAGCGACCGTTCAGAGGTTTCTGCCGGGCGCAAACTGGGCAAGAATCCACGTACAGGCGTACATCCTGGCGCACCTTAGGCCACCAGTAATAGCGGTTGAGAAGATTGAGGGTCCTCTCCCTACCGGCGTGACCACCAGAGAGGGAATCATGAGCCCAGGCAAGAACTCTTCTGCGGTCCCTGCGAGAGACTACAACACGTTCAACAGAGGATACGATAGTATTGGCTAACTGGACCTTGGCTGGATCGATAATATACTGAGGGATCTCCTCCTTCTCCTCCGGAATATCATTCCTCGAGAGGGCGTCCGCCCGGACGTTCTTCGCGGCAGGTCGATACTTGAGGAGAAAGTCAAACCGACTGAAAAACAGCGACCAACGTGCTTGTCTGGGGTTCAGCCGCTGGGCTTGGTTCAGGAATTCCAAATTCTTGTGATCGGTGTAGACCGTCACAGGATGAGTCGCCCCCTCCAACCATTGCCTCCACTCTTCTAGTGCCAACTTGATTGCCAATAGCTCCTTGTCGCCAATCCCATAGTTGTTTTCGGCGGAAGTGAATTTCTTAGAAAAATAGGAGCAAGGGAACAAATGGCCAGAAGAGGACTTTTGTGAGAGGACCGCCCCTACCGCAACACTAGAGGCATCTACCTCCACGAAGAATGGCTGAGTGGGATCCGGATGTCGCAAACAGGTGTCATGGAGGAAAGCCTCCTTTAAGTCCTCAAAAGCTTTGCAAGCCTCGGAAGGCCAGATTCGAGTGTCCGCACCCTTCTTGGTTAGGGTGGTGAGAGGTGCCACCAGCTGGGAATACCGTGGAATAAAGTGGCGGTAGAAATTTGCAAAGCCCAAAAAACGTTGCAAAGCCTTCAGGCCCACCGGCCGGGGCCAATTTCGGATGGCAGATACTTTGCTGGGATCCATGCGAAAACCAGTTGCAGAAACGATATACCCTAAAAAGGGCAAGGAATTCTGCTCAAAGAGACATTTTTCTAATTTCGCATATAACCGATGATCCCGCAGAATCTGGAGTACCTGTCGAACATGTCTTCGGTGAGAGGCTAGATCCGAGGAGTAGATAAGAACGTCATCTAAATATACTATAACGCATGATTGTAGGAAGTCCCGGAGGATCTCATTCATTAAGTGCTGGAACACTGCAGGAGCATTGCATAGGCCAAATGGCATCACTAAGTATTCGTAATGTCCATCCCGGGTGTTGAAAGCGGTCTTCCATTCATCCCCGGGACGGATACGAACCAAATTGTAGGCCCCTCGCAAGTCCAGCTTCGTGAATACTTGTGCCCCCTGGAGTTTGTCCAACAGCTCCGGGATTAACGGCAGTGGGTAGCGATTTTTCTTGGTTATGGCATTAAGTCCACGATAGTCTATACAGGGCCGCAAAGACCCATCTTTCTTAGCCACAAAAAAGAAACCCGCTCCTGCGGGCGACTTAGAGGGGCGAATAAACCCCTTGGCGAGATTCTCCGAAATGTACTCAGACATGGCTCGGGTTTCAGGCTGAGAAAGTGGGTATACTCTCCCACGGGGGGGAGTGGAGCCAGGAAGCAAGTCAATCGCGCAATCAAATGGACGATGCTGTGGAAGCAACTCCGCTTTTTCCTTAGAGAACACATCAGCAAAATCCTGGTAGGGAAACGGAAGCTGAAGCCTGACATCAGTCTGCGCCAGAGGCGTTTGCGGACCCCTCCAGGGCTGGATGCAAGAATGGGAGCAGTGTGCACCCCAACGGACAATCTGGAAATCGTCCCATCGAATCTCCGGGGAATGTAGTTGGAGCCAGGGTAACCCCAGGACCACGGGATATACCGATTTCTCCAAAACCAGGAACGAAATCCTCTCAGTGTGAAGCAGACCAGTCTGAAGGATGATGGGCTTGGTACTAGTAGTTATACTGCCGGCGAGCGGTGTACCCTGAATGGAGGTGACCCGTAAGGGAGGTTCCTGACGCTGCGTGGAGAGCTGAAGGTGTCGTACCAAATCCTGAGTGATAAAGTTCCCTCCTGCGCCGGAATCTATGAGGGCCTTTGTGTTGAAAGAACCCCCCGGATATTTGAGGGTTACGGGTACGGTACAATGAGGAGTTGCATTCAGACAACCTAGGGGAACCTCCTCACTTACCCCTAGGTGCGGGAGTTTCCCGGACGCTCCTTGCATTGGGCCAGGAAATGGCCTTTACCTCCGCAGTATAAACATAAACGCAAGTCTCGGCGGCGTTGCCTCTCCTCGGGGGTCAGAGCGGATCTTCCTAGGTGCATAGGCTCCTCCTGAGAAGACTCTGCTGAGGAGCCGGTGGTCCGAGATCCGGAGTTCGAAGATCTAGCGGTAGCTGACGGTACGGGGACCAGACGGCGAGGGAAGCGCCCTTCCTTCGCTCTTTGCTGCAGGCGTCGGTCGATGCGCCCAGCCACGTTAATAAGTGAGTTCAGGTCCTCTGGAAGGTCCCGAGCTGCAAGCTCGTCCTTTATTCTAGCCGCCAGGCCTTCAAGAAAAACCCCGCGAAGGGCGTTATCGGCCCAACCCACTTCTTGGGCAAGGGTGCGGAATTCCAGAGCGTAGTCGGCTAGGGTTCGTGTCCCCTGCCGAAGCTGGAGTAGTTCAGAAGTTGCGGAGGCCTGACGTGCTGGTTCATCGAATGCTGCTCGAAATTCCTCCACGAACAAACTCAGATCACTCAGGGCGGGATCATTCTTATCCCACATGGGAGACGCCCAGTTTAAGGCTCGACCATCAAGTAATGAAAAGATGTAAGCCACCTTGATTCCATCTGAGGGAAACTGATTGGGTAGCAGGGCGAACCGTACAAAACACTGATTCAGGAAGCCCGCACAAGCCTTAGAGTCCCCAGCAAAACGTGTGGGAGCTGGAAGCTGCGTGGGAGTATGAAGCGTCACCACTGGGGCAGGTATGGCTACCGGAACCGGTGCCGCGGTCTCAACGTCCATACGGGTAGCCAACCGTTCCACGGTGGCCGCCAGGGTGTCCAGTACCTGTTGTTGTTGAACCAAACGTTGAGCCAGTCCGGGAATGGCCTGTAGACCAGCTAGGTCTGCCGGATCCATGGCCTTGCAAACTGTTGTGCTCCGGGTGTGGATCCTTGGGCCGACCGGCAATATGGGACGGTCAGAAGGCAGACACACACAGTGCGGGATGGATCTTCACCTGGAAACCCGTGACCCCACCAGAGGAGCTGTTAGGACCCGGGTCGCTAGGACTTAGGTGGCTTCGCCCTGGAAGTCCGAGGTCCCCCCAGGAGGAGCCCGTAGGGACCCGGACCGCTGGGACTTAGGAGAGTCTCTGGCGTGAGGGAAAACCGAGGACGGACAGAAGTCTGGGCTGGTAGCTGAAGACAGGAACGAGGAGGTGTGCCGGAGTCTGGGTATGCAGCAAGTAGTGGCTCCAAGAAGCGAGCCAGAGTCGAGGCAGGCAGTGAACAGGCAGAGACGTGAAACAAACCAGGATCAAGGCAGGCAGCAGGCAGGCAGAATCGTGAGACAAACCAGGATCAAGGCAGGCAGCAGGCAGGCAGAATCGTGAGACAAACCAGGATCAAGGCAGGCAGCAGGCAGGCAGAATCGTGAGACAAACCAGGATCAAGGCAGGCAGCAGGCAGGCAGAATCGTGAGACAAACCAGGATCAAGACACGCAGGATAGCAGCAACTAACTCTCTCCAAGGAGTGACCACGTTGCAAGGCAAAAGCAAAGAAGAAAGCTGCGGGTTTAAATCCCCCTCCGGGGCTGGCGTCAGAAGGAGGGCGGATCGGCACATCCGGGTGCTGGGAGCTCAAAAGGACAGCCCTCGCGCGCGCGCATTCCCCCGCAGGGGGCGGAGCTATCCTCGGGCTTGCCGGCGTCCCCACGAGGAGGACGCCGCTGCCATGCGGCCAGGCCGGCCCGGAATCGCGCGGCTCGCGGCGCAGGGAGGAGACCCGCGGGGAAGGTAAGAGCCCTGGTCGCTGCGTAAGCGACTGGGGTCGCAACAAAGATAGTGTAAAACCCTGATGAAATGGCTTGCTGGCAAAGCTTATAATTCCCACAAATGCAAAATAATAACTGTCAGATAACCACGCTAACTGCAGTAGTAGTCACTTTCATTTATAAGTGTGCACACTTGTAACATTCCTTCAAGTTTACCAATACGTTTTTGTTGCAATAGATACTGAAAAACAGTGGCACTTATTGAAAACAGACAGATGTGATGTAAGAAGCCATATATTTCTGCTGTAAGTAATCAATGGAAAGTATCATGTGTAAAATATAGTAAACACACGTCAAAGGAAGGGGGTATCACTGGTCTCAAATAATACACAGTAAAAATAACCACATATGCAGTGCCTGTAGTATTTATTTATAGGACCTACAACTTAATGAGTTTGACAGACGCACAAGCTCATACTCCATGTAGAAGGTCCATTTACTTTATTTTAATCACTTGGGGGTGGATTTTAAAAGCCCTGCATGCGTAAATCCTTCCAGATTTACGCGCGCAGGGCCCTCACGCGCCGGCACACGCAGAGCCCCGGGACGCGCGTAAGTCCCGGGGCTTTCTAAAAGGGGTGGGGAGAGGGCGTGTCGGGGGCGTTCCCGAAACGACACGGTGTTTCGGGGGCGTGCCGCTGCGTTTCGGGGGCGGGCCCAGGGGCGTGGTCGAGGCCTCCGGACCAGCCCCCGGGTCGGATGTCAGCGCGCCAGCAGCCCGCTGGCGCGCGCAGATTTACATCTGCTTTTAGCTGGTGTAAACCTGCCAACAAAGGTAAGGGGGGGTTTAGATAGGGCCGAGGGGGTGGGTTAGGTAGGGGAAGGGAGGGGAAGGTGGGGGGAGGGTGAAGGAAAGTTCCCTCCGAGGCCGCTCCGAAATCGGAGCGGCCTCGGAGGGAATAGGCAGAGCGCGCTGGGCTCAGCGCGCGCAGGTTGCACAAATGTGCACCCCCTTGCGCGTGCCGACCCTGGATTTTATAAGATACACGCGGCTACGCACGTATCTTATAAAATCCAGCGTACTTTTGTTCGCGCCTGGTGCGCGAACAAAAGTACGCGATTGCGCAATTTTTTAAAATCTACCCCTAAATTTTTTACGTTTTTGTTTTAGTTATTTTAGACTCCACCGAGTTACTTTGAGTAAAATTCTATGTCAAATGAATTGAAGCTGCCGTACAAAATACTAAATAAGTCATATGTCTCTAGAGAAAATGCTCACAAAGTTGGTCTGACCTCTGTCTACTTAGAAAAGAGTCCCGTAAACACATCATATGGACACATCAGATCACCATATAATTAAGGAGAATACTCATCTGTGACTTTGAAGGCTGAAAAGTCCATAGCTTGAGGACTTTTCTGCCTTCAAAGACACAGATGACTATTCCCCTTAATTATATGGCTATTTGATGTTCCATATGATGTGTTTACGGGACTCTTTTCTAAGTAGACAAAGATCAGACCATCTTTGTGAGCATTTGCTCTAGAGACATATGACTTATTTAGTATTTTGTGCGGCAGCTTCAATTCATTTGACATAGAATTTTACTCAAAGTAACTCGGTGGAGTCTAAAATAACTAAAACAAAAACGTAAAAAATTTAGTGATTAAAATAAAGTAAATGGACCATCTACATGAAGTATGAGCTTGTGCGTCTGTCAAACTCATTAAGTTGTAGGTCCTACAAATAAATACTACAGGCACTGCATATGTGGTTATTTTTACTGTGTATTATTTGAGACCAGTGATACCCCCTTCCTTTGACGTGTGTTTACAGCGTGTGAGGGTCCTGGAATATGTTGATGTTTAAGGGCTTATTTTTTGTGATTAATATCGTATAAAATATAGTAAAAACATTGTTTATACCTTTGCAAGCCACTTAATACTTGAAGCTCTGGTCATGACTCACACCCTCGAACCACCACCAAAACAAAAATATGCCACTATGTTGTAAGCTCTATAATTGAAAAAACCAAATACATTTGATGTCCAGATTGATGTTCTGTAATAAGGATAAGAATTCTGCATTTTGTCTATTTATTTCAAAGTTTTGGTGCTATAGTCTGTAGTAACATTAGTTTATTTTATTATCACATGACTTACAATAACAGAGCTCATTGTAGGACTTTGGTTTGCTGATAGTACATTATTTTAATGTGGACATAAAATTAGTTGCAATAACCATCAAAATATTTAAGACAAAAGTTAAAACAACAATTGTGTGAGTACAGTCAAATCTAAAAATGATCTACAAGACTATGTAAGGAACTAAAACCCTGAAGGGACTGTTTGATAAAAAGAAATTGGTAGTTTCTCATTCAGAAGCATAATTGAATGTCTAGAAATTCAAACTATAGAGCAAACTCCAAGAGCAGGACATATATTTTTGTTGACAAAAAAGGGAAATAATAACTCTACATGTAGCAACCTAAAATATGCTGCAGATGATGCAACCTCACATTAGGCAGAGGGGGAGGGGGATGGATGGCATCATGTTGAGATGGGGAATCACTGACCTGACCATCAGAGTGCAGCTAGAAGTCAAAATGCCTCTGAAGACAATTCAGGAAGAGGAGAAAGAGAGAAACATTCACTGGCACAAAAAATGTACCACTGGTAATTCTAGGGTGTGACCATACATGGAGAAAAAAAAGAGGTAAAATTTTCAGAAATCGAAGATTGTCATAAATGCCGAAAAGTTGAAGTGCTATATGTTATGGTTGTGGACCCTTGGGCCGGCTGAGACAGTGGATAGTATGCTACAGAGGCCCACAGCGAGCGTCATAGCCGGGAGGCGGTACTGAAGGAACTCACATGAGGCTTCACCACTAGAAGTCCAAGGTCCCCCCAGGAGGACCCATTGGGACCCGGACCTCTTGGTCTTAGGTGGGACCCTATTAGGGATGTGCAGAGGGATGCCATACGTTGCATTCATGATTCGGATTCGTCAGGGAACAGATACGTTGCATTCGGCCGTATGGCGCCCCGATGTGTTAATACGGCGATTTCTATTTGTGTCCCAGCTAAAATTAAAATTAACTACAACTCCCCACCCTCCTGACCCCCCCACCCAAGACTTACTAAAACTCCCTGGCGGTCCAGCGGGATCCGGGAGCCATCCCTCTGCACTCTCACACCCTTGGTGCCGGTTTCATCATGGCGCCGATAGCCTTTGTCACAGGGGCTACCGGTGCCATTGGTCAGTCCCTGTCACATGGTCATCGGCGCCATCTTGTGCTCCTACCATGTGACGGGGCTGACCAATGGCACCGGTAGCCCCTGTGACATAGTATGGGCAAAGGCTATCGGCGCCATTTTGAGTACTGGCATCAGACAGCCGGAGTGCAGGAGGTCGCTCCGGGACCCCCGTTGGACCCCCAGGAACTTTTGTCCAGCTTGGGGGGGGCCTCTGACTACCACAAGACTTTCCAAAAGTCCAGCGGGGGTCCGAGAGTGACCTCCTGCACGCCGGCTGTCCGATGCCAGTACTCAAAATGGCGCCGATCGCCTTTGCCCTCACTATGTCACAGGTACGGCCCCTGTGACATAGTGAGGGCAAAGGCGATCTGCTGCCAGTATTCAAAATGGCGCCAATCGCCTTTGCCCTCACTATGTCACTCCTGTCATAGTCAGATGTAATCCATCTTTGACATAGAGCCTCTTACTGTTCCATACATGGCCCCAGCCCCTAATATAGCCAAAACTTTCTTCCTTACACCAGGTTTTGAGCCATGCATTGAAATTATTTATATTGTTTTCCCTATTCTTCCTCTTTCCATGAACTTGTAACACATTTGAAAAGGCAATACTCTTCACCATGTGCCAAATCTGCTTGCTCAGAGTCTAGAAATCTCTCTGTGTACCTTGGATGTTGTTTCTAGCAAGGTCATTGCTTCCAAGATAGATGATAAGGTCAACTTCTGAGTCCTTATTTTCTTCATTGATTGCACTGAGTATCTAATTAGCATTTCTAGCAGTGGAGAATCCTGGAAGGCATTTAATTATAGTGTTTCCCTTGAGAAGCATTCCCAAATTAGTGCCTCTGATGACTGAGCCTCCCAGCACAATGAGCTTCTTCTTATGGTTTTTGGTGTGTTGTGGAATTTCTGTGCGCATTGGGTTTTTTCTTTCCTTTCTGATCCCACATCAGTCTCCATTACTAGAGCTTCTAGAGCTTTTTCATTTTCCAAATCAGACAATGCATTTTCTACTTGTGTCACTTTAGAGAGTGGGTGTGTCTGCATCAAAGGTCTTATTCTATCAGAACTCACCATAATCCATTTATTCTTGGGTTTCTGGATGCTCTGAGCAAGTGGAGGAGGGTATCTGTGCAGCACTATTGTGAAGATTGTATGTCTTTGGGTCACTGGTTTTATCCTACCTTATCCATCTGTAAACCCTTTCTGGGTTCGTGAATCTTCTGTGGTGGGGGAGGGGGAAGTTTCCTGAATGCTATAAATTGGGTGAAGCTTCCTTGGTAGTTGCTAATTCCATTTGTATTGTAGTTAATTCAGCTTTAAGGTGAGCTAACTCCATTTTCATTGAGGAGAATTGTGAACGAATAGGGCAAGCCCTAAGCCTCCAGATGGTTTGCTTCAAGATAAAAACTCCTCAGTTATAACATTGAATAATAGTCATCTTGTTCATTTGATGTGATAGAGAACGCCTTTAATCAGATAAAGAATTAGCAAAATATCTTGTTCCCGATTATGTACCCCAGCAAGACTGTATTAGAAGTATAACCTCTTCTACTTCCTCCCGTTTAGTCCTCGAGTGAGTGCACATATGTCTGCAGTTTGTTCCGAACATAAGTAATAGCATCCTGTATTCAGATCCCTATTTTCCTATGTTGTGTAAGATATACCTCTGAGTGTGCACACTAATGAAAAAACGTTAGTGTGCACTAACGGGGAGTTAGTGCGCATTAACCCCATTAGTGTGCACTAAACCGAAATTCTGGCCTCCCCGAATTTTAAAGGCCTGAACTGTGGGAAATACGAGATTTCCTGCGGCGGGCCGAAAACAAAGCCCGAACCAATAGGTTCAGGCTTCACATATCCCTACACTTTATACATGTTAAAATGACAAACCAATGATTAATTATGACCTAGACATTTCGTGCTGAAACTAACCTGCATCTACAGGTGTTATGCCTGTCCTTCCTGCAGCCATTTACTTGCACCATCCTTTCTCTGTTACAGTACGTTTTCTAGTAAATGTGAATTATAAACAAGTCTAAATTCAAGTTGAATGCTATTTTGGTGACTGGATTGCTTTTGTTTGCATTCACTTTGAGCCAGATTTTCTAACCTACACGTGGGCATAGATTTGTGCGCGCAACCCGGTGCACAAATCTATGCCCAGTTTTCTAACATGTGTGTGCAGCTGCACGCATGTTATAAAATCCGGGGTCGGCGCACGAAAGAGGGTGCACACTTGTGCACCTTGCGCGCGCTGAGCCCAAGGGTATCCCCGATGGCTTTCCCCATTCCCTCCGAGGCCGCTCTGAAATCGGAGCGGCCTCGGAGGGAACTTTCCTTTAGCCCCCCCAAGCCCTACCTAAATCCCTCCCCCTACCTTTATTATTTAAGTTGTGCCTGCCTCTGGGCAGGCATAGTTTGCGCACGCCGGCTGAGTGCCGGCGCGTGATTCCCTGGCCTAGCAGGCCTTCGGAGGCCTCTGGACTGCCCATTCCCTGCCCCTTTTTCAAGCCCTGGGACATACGCGCGTCCCGGGGCTTGTGCGCGTCACCGAGCCTATGCAAAATAGGTTTGGCATGCGTAGGAGCGGGTTTTTGGGATTACGAGCGTAATATACGCGCGTAACCCTTTGAAAATCCACCCCGTTGTGACTCTCTTTCTTGTCTTTTGTTTTAGATGTTACCATAGATTAAAAAAAAATACATTTGCAGTTACTTTAGGTTAGTGTACTTTTTGTCTGTTATATTCATTTGAAAATAATTTTCTTCAATCTGTAAAATACTGGAAAAGGAATCAACAGCTAACTAGTGGGGAAAACCACCATAAAGACAAGAAAGATGAGCAAATAAAATAGGGAGGAAGCCCCAAACAATTTAAAATCAGCACAGAAGCTCATAGACACTTAAACAGTTAAACCAAGTGGGTTACAAAATATTTCAAATGTCAGTCATTATGTGCATAGCCTAAAAAAAACAGCTCAACCCCACTTCTTTTAGCATTCTTCCTAACCATTTCCTACCCCACCGAACAAAAATATTCTTATGTTTTGCAAAAAAAATACTTATTACAATATAAATATTACATGGAAATTATCCTATCAATATCTTGACTTCCACTACTTTGATCTCTGTGTGCAATCTGTTTCAAAAGAGATTCAATTGAAATAAGCATCAGTTTCTTATTTGTTCACATACTTTCATGGATGCCATAATCTGCAAACCTCTGTACATCTTGCCTGCATGCTGAAAGGATCTTTCTAGACTGAGTTGCTAGAAAGTGTTTCCCTATGCAGGACCTGGTGTAACATCTGAATATACTTCACTGGGTGTTCATATTTTTTTTTTTCTTTTTACACTGGGTAAATGAGAGAATGATGGAATTTGTGGAATCTCTCTACTAAGAAGCCTTTTGTGCCTTTCAAGTGCAGGTGCATTTATGAAAGAAAAAGTGAATGAATGAAGATTATATTTCTATGCTTTTCATCCTTGAATCTCAAATAATTCTATACTGCAATTCAAAATATGTGAAGCAAGTGAAATGGATATTTAACTGTTGTGTCTTCAAACTTCTTCCTAAACAAAAGCACTGTCTATGTCTATTCCTATATGAAATCTTTTAGCTTCTTTTATGAATTGTCTGCTTGGAATATACATTTATATGTGAATAAAGGAGGTCAAACCAGTTTTTCCTAACTTAGCCTCAGTTTTATTTTAATAAATAAATAAGAACATAATAAGTTGTTTTACTGGGTCAGACTGAGGGTCCATCAAGCCCAGCATCCTGTTTTGAACAGTGGCCAATCCAGGTTTCAAGTATCTGGCAAGTACCCAAACATTAAATAGATCCTATGCTCCTGATGCTGGTAATAAGCAGTGGCTATTCCCTAAGTCAAAATGATTAATAGTAGTTTATGGACTTTCCTCTAGGAACTTATCCAAACCATTTTTAAACCCAGCTAAACTGACTGCCTTAACCACATCCTCTGCAATGAATTCCAGAGCTTAATTCTGCATTGTGAAAAATGTGCTACTTGATAACTTCGTAGAGTGCTCCCGAGTCCTTGTATTATCTGAAAGATTAAATAACGGATTCATATTTGCCCTTTCATGATTTTATAGACCTTTATCACATTCCCCACAGCAGTCTGTTCCCCAAGCTGAACAGCCCTAACCTCTTTAGCCTTTCTTCTTAGGGAAGCCGTTCCATGTTCCTTATCATTTTTGTCACTCTTCTCTGAACCTTCTCCTCTGCAAATATATTATTTTTGAGATATAGCAACCATACTGTTATCAAGGTGCAATCTCATCATGGAGTGATACAAAGGCATTATAACATTATCTGTTTTATTAACCAATTTTTTCCTAATAATCCCTAACAATCTGCTTTATTCACTGCTGTGGAATTCTTAACTGACAATTTCAATATATTATTCACTATGACTACTAGATGTTTTTCCTGAGTGGTAACTTCTAATATGGATCCTAACATCATGTAAGTATAGCATGGGTTATTTTTCCCTATATGCATCACTTTGCACTTATCCACATTTGGACGCTCCATCTTTCAGTCCCGCAAGTTCCTCCTGCAATTTATCACAATCTGCTTGTGATCTAACTTCTCTGAATATTTTTTATCAGCTGCAAATTTGATCACCACACTCATCATACCCCTTTCCAAATCATTAAAAAGCACAGGTCCAAGTATAGATCCCTGTTTACCTTTTTTCAATGAGAAAACTGACCATTTAATTCAACTCTCTGTTTCCTGTCTTTTAACCAATTTGCAATACACAGAAGGATATTATGGCCTATTCTATGACATTTTACTTTTCTTAGAAGCCTCTCAAGAGGGACTTTATCAAACACCTTCTGAAAATCCAAATATACTATGAGCCAGATTTTAAAATTTACACGCGGGCGTAATTTGTGCGCGCAACCCGGCACACACAAATGTACAGTCGATTTTATAACATGCGCGCGCAGCCGCATACATGTTATAAAATCTGGGGTCGGCGCACACAAGGGGGTTCACACTTGTGCACGTTGCGTGTGCCGAGCCTTAGGGGAGCCTTGATGGCTTTCCCTGTTCCCTCCAAGGCCGCTCCAAAATTGGAGCGGCCTCGGAGGAAACTTTCCTTCCGCACCCCCCACCTAACCTTTGTCTTGTAAGTTGCGCCTGCCTCCGGGAAGGCGTAGGTTGTGTGCGCTGGCCGACGGCTGGCCCACGATCCCGGGCACAGCAGCAAATGGCCTCCACCCCTTTTTTCAAGCCCCGGAACATACGTGCGTCCTGGAGCTTGCACGCATCACTGGTCCTATGCAAAATAGGCTCGGTGCGCGCAGGAGTGGATTCTCGGGGTTACGCGTGTAACCCTTTGAAAATCCGCCCCTATATCTACCATCTTTCCTTTATCTACATGTTTATTAACCCCTTAAAAAACTGAGGCAGATTTGTGAGAGAATAATTCTCTTTAGTAAATCCATGCTGGCTGTATTCCATTAAACTATGTCTATCTATATGTTCTGTGATTTTGATCTTAGAAAAGTTTCCACAATTTTTCCCAGCACTGAAGTCAGGCTCACCAGTCTATAGTTTCCTGGATCACCCATGAAGCCCTTTTTAAATATCAAAGTTTCATTGGCTACCCTCATGTCCTCAGGTACAGTGTATACATTTAATGATAGGTTACAAATTGCTAGTAATAGGTCTGAAATTTCATTTTTTAGTTTTCAAAATCCTCATGCCTATAACATCTGGTCCAGGTGATATGCTACTCTTCAGTTTGTCAATCTAGCCTACTACATCTTCCAGATTCAATGGGATTTTGTTCAGTGCATCTGAATCATCACCCTTGAAAACAGTCTCTGGAACAGGCATCTCCCCAACATCCTCATTACCAGTGCTGGTGCAAGGGTGGCCAGCTGCCCTAGGCATCCACTTCCACACATCCACTTCCACAACTTCACCATGCCCACCACTCCACCTCCCTTGTGTTGCATGATGACTTCCCGCCCACTTACAAAATCCTAGGCGACCATCTAGTGCACCTAATAGTTACTTCAGCCCTGCTTGTTGCTAAACACCAAATCAAAGAAATAATTTAGTCTTTCCATGATGGCCTTACCATCCCTATGGGCCCCTTTAACCCCTCAATCAGCTAACAATCCCAACAACTTCAACACAGACTTCCTGCTTCAGATATATTTTTAAAAGTTTTTATTATGAGTTTTTGCTATACAGCCAACTTCAAATTCTTTCTTAGCCTGTCTTATCAAGGTTTTACATTTATCTTGCCAATGTATAGGCTATTTTCTTCAGATGGATCCTTCTTTCAATTTTGAAGGAAGTTCTTTGGGCTAAAAATAACCTCTTTCACTTCATCTTTTAACATGCTGGCAATTGTTTGGCCTTCCTTCCATTTTTTTAATGTGAGAAATACATATGGACTGCACTTCTAAGATGGTATTTTTAAAGAAGGCAAACATACCCACATTCCCCAAATGAAATCTCCAATGCATTTATAGCACAGCCATCATATTAGGCACTACTGTTGTTACCAACTTCTTTGCCTTATATTTATTTATTTTTATTTTTATTTAGCATTTTTTATATACCGAGGTATAGCAGAGTTGCCTTCACTCCGGTTTACATTATAACAACCTGTTACATTGAAATTTGATAAATTACATTAAACCGACTGAGAAACTGACAAATAAAATTAGTCTAAACAGAAACAAGATATACTAAAGTTAGGTATACTGAAAAACAGGGTTCATAGATAATAGGAGATATCTGTAGTTAGAAGCAGGATAAATTGTCCAATCAGTAAACTGATAGATTATGAGATCAAAAGTCTGAGTTGTCAGTAAGAGATTGGCTTAGTAGCCAAGATTTAATTTAATCATATGGCATGATTAAAGACCATTTTTTCATTTTTCAATTGCAAATACAATTTAGATTAAATGCGCATCCAATATGGTAGAAATCCCGATGTGGTCCACGTTTTGAAACATACAGTTTCTGCATTGGGGTATTCAATTGGAGCAAATTTATCTTCTTACATCTGAATTATAAATCAAAATTATTGTCCATAATCCAAATCCAACCATAGCACATCACTAACTAACACTCACATACTTTAAGATAGCAATTCACACAGTTAACATCTTGTTCTGACAGCATCTCACTCTCATAGTGCCATTCTAAACCAGAACTAGTCTGGCTTGATTGACAGATATATATACAAGAAGTGGATATGACATCATAATGGCCACATTATATCACTGAATACCATTCAATGGCTAAATTAAGTCCATAAGGAGAAACTGTATTAAGGTAAAATATCCAAAATTGTTCCCATAGATTAAGTCTCACTATCTGATCTGCACCTCTAGTGGAAGGTAAAATATGTTCAATAATGCTCCAACGAAGTTCTGCGAAAATATGATGAAACTGCTAAAGGGACTTGTTTCTTCTGAGTTGACAAACAGCTGCGATGCTCCATTAGTCTCATGTGGATCATTCTTTTAGTTCTGCCTATATAGATTTTGTTTCATGGACATATTATAAAATAGATAATAAATGTCAATTTACAGTCTCTAACACCCTGAAAATAAATATAACATCCTGGTTGTGGGTCAGTCCAATGAGTGCCTACAATAGTGGTAGAACAAAAGGTACAATTTCCGCATGGGCGATGACCCTCATCATGGATATTATGAGCCGGCATTGTGGAAGTGTGTACCCGGGAACCTCTCAAGTTCTTTCCCTGTGTATACGCAAAATGTGGGGGTTTTTTAAAGACAGAATGTAAACTAAGAATGTACCAATGTTTAAGCAGAATAGACCGAATTTCTGAGGCAACATGAGAAAACTGTAGTATATATGTCACTTGATCTTCCTTGTGTTTCTCTTTAGTCAACAAAAGCCATTGACGCTCCACATTATATGCCCTTTTGTATGCTTTCTTTTATTACTGTAAAAGGATATCCTCTTTCCAGTAGCCACGCACTTAGTTTTTGTGTCTGTGGAACAAAGTCTGACTTCTCAAAGCAAATGCGTTTGATCTGCAAAAACTGTCCAATTATTAAATGACCACGGAGATGTTGTGGATGAAAACTAGAGTAAAGCAATAAGGAATTCCACTCCATTGGTTTTCGATTTAAAGTTGTTCCAGCTATGTGTCCCTTCTTGAAGATCAAAATGTCTAAAAAAGCGATCTGTGTAGGATGATAGGTAAGGGTAAATTGCAAATTCTTGTTCATATTATGCATCCACTCAACAAATGCAAGTAACTATTGTTCTGTTGCCATCTAGATGAAAAATATATCAACACATTTTTTGACAAATGTCTAACATATTGAAAATATATAGAAGAATATAGCACATTATCTTCAAAAGCAGCTATGTATAAGTTAGAAACATTTGGGGCCATTGTGGCACCCATGGCAATACATGATGTTGAAGATAAATATCATCTTTGAATTTGAAATAATTCCAAGTAAATGCTATTTTAGCCATGTTCAAAATAAATTCTGATGGAATACATTCCGGTTTGGTCTGTGTGGCTAATACTTGCTGAATAGTTACAAGAGCTGCTTGTTGCGGAATATTCGTGTATAAAGAATTAATATCTAAAGTGACCAAAAAAAAATCAGGTTGTTGAATGTAAATCTGTTGTAAAACTGTAAGCATATTTGTAGTGTCATGAATATAGGATTTCTCTCATCATTAAAAAAAACAACCTAATTCATTTGCTAATGAGATTTCACTCTCTATCATTTGTTGTATGTGTGTAGTAGGATCATCATCTAATTGAGTATAGTAGGTAGAATCACTGAGTTGATGCATTACCTTGGACTTATATTGTATTATTGATTGTATCACCACTGCTCTTCCTTTATCAGCCGGTCTTATCACAAGATCACATTTTTGTTGTTATTGTTTTAAAGCTGAAAATAAAGCTTTTGAAAGATTGTAAGATACTGGTGGTAATTGTTGTTCCAATTAATATAGATCCTGATGTACCAAATCAATAAACATTTGAATGTAAGGATCTAAAGGTCCTGATGGCATCCATCTTGACTTGGGTGACACTTCAGAACCATCATATGTTAATGGGTCATTTGCAAAAAATAATCGTAATTGTAGTGTTCTAAAGAATCAATATAGATCGATCCTACATTGAAATGCTTCATAAAAATTTGTCGGTACAAATGTGAGACCTTTACCAAGAATCAACCTCTCAGATTCTGAAAGGGTTTGCCAGATAAATTAACTTCGGTGGTTAACGTGCTTGTGATCGAGTGAATGGTCACGTTTGTTGATGTGAACAATGAAAAAAATGCCCTCAATGGGGCCGCCTCTGTTGATGCTGAAAATTACCTATAGACCTTGGTGCTCCGATGGTACAAATCTAGATGAATCTTGAGCCGTATGGGTATCCTCTTCATCTGAACCAGAAGATGAGTTATGAGAGGAATCTAAAAAAGCTACTCTCCTTTTTTTAAGGTTGCTTCATTTGTTGCCAAGTGTAAATATATCCTGATTTATAATCCTGTTCGTCTCTGCAAAACTTCTTAATCATTTCTGAACATATAGGGGTAGATTTTAAAAGAAGCGCGATCAGCCTACTTTTGCTTGCGCATCAGACTCAAGCAAAAGTACGCTGGATTTTAGTAGATACGCGCGGAGCCGCGCGTATCCACTAAAATCCTGGATCGGCGCGCGCAAGGCTATCGATTTTGTATAGCCTGCGCGCGCCGAGCCGCGCTGCCTCCCCCCGTTCCCTCCAAGGCCGCTCCGAAATCGGAGCGGCCTCGGAGGGAACTTTCCTTTGCCCTCCCCTCACCTTACCCTCCCTTCCCCTACCTAACCCACCCACCCGGCCCTGTCTACACCCCCCCCCTTACCTTTGTCGGGGGATTTACGCCTCCCGGAGGGAGACATAAATCCCCGCGCGCCAGCGGGCCTGCTGCGCGCCGGGCCGCGACCTGGGGGCGGGTACGGAGGGTGCGGCCACGCCCCCGGGCCGTAGCCACGCCCCGTACCCGCCCCCAAAACGCTGCCGACACGCCCCCGCAACGCCACGCCCCCCCTCCGAGAACCCCGGGACGTACGCGAGTCCCGGGGCTCTGCGCGCGCCGGGAGGCCTATGTAAAATAGGCTTCCCGGCGCGCAGGGCCCTGCTCGCGTAAATCCGCCCGGTTTTGGGCGGATTTACGCGAGCAGGGCTCTGAAAATCCGCCCCATAGCTGATTTAAATTGTTCTATTTTTGCTGTATGAATGGCTAGAGATTTTTCAAACTCCTCTAACGATGACATCCCTTATAAAGATGCTGTTGTTTGCACAGTAAATTGTAATTCCTCAGCTTTTTGTTTCATGGTCTTAATGATCAATAGCATTAAATCTAATGCACATTTGTTCAGAATGGCGGTCCATTTGAATTCTAAGGCCCCTTGTTATCATCTGTTGTTTAACATATTGAAGTAAGGTTGCACTCTGCAATTCTGCCCAATTTAACTATTTCTGTTGTATAAGCAAATCTGACCATGACGCTTTCCCTGCCATCCCTTCACCATCATCAAACAGCAAGAATTCCTTAACAATATTAGATATATATTCATCGCTATAACTGAAAATCCCAGTCCAAGGTGTATTATGTGAGGATGATGTAGACATAGTGGTTGGAAAATATTTATAAAGACACCCAACTACCAAAAGTACTCATGTAAAATGGCATTACATCTAGGGGAATCCTAGCACTGCAAACATACCCACATTCCCCAAACCAAATCTCAAATGCATTTACAGCACAGCCATCATATTAGTCACGACTGGTGTTACCACCTTCTTTGCCTTATATTTAATCATATGGCATGATTAAAGTCCATTTTTTCATTTTTAAATTGCAAATAAAACTTAGCTTAAATGTGCATCCAATACGATAGAAATCCCGATGTGGTCCATGTTTCGAAACATACAGTTTCTGCATCAGGGATATTAAATTGGAGCAAACTTATCTTCTTAAATCTGTAATATAAATCAAAATTAGTGTCCATAAACCAAATCCAACCACTGTATATCACTAACACTCACATACTTTAAGATAGCAATTTACACAGTTACCATCTTGTTCCGACAGAATCTCACTCTCATAGTGCCGTTCTAAACCAGAACTAGCCCAGCTTGATTGACAGATATATATATACAGGAAGTGGATGTGATGTCATAATGGCAACATTATATCACTAAATACCATTCAATGGCTAAATTAAGTCCAGGAGGAGAAACTGGACGTTATATTGGACAACCGTCTGAACTTAAAAAAATTCGTCAACAATACAACTAAAGAATGCTTTTACAAACTACAAGTACTTAAAAAGCTTAGACCACTTCTCCACCTACATGACTTCTGCACGGTTCTCCAAGCTACCCTATTCTCCAAAATCAATTATTGCAATTCCCTCCTACTAGGCCTCCCAGCCACTACTACCAGACCTCTACAGATGCTCCAGAATGCCGCCGCAAGGATATAACCGAGGAGACCATGTCACATCTATTCTAAAGAATCTACACTGGCTTCTCATCAACTTCAGAATCCTTCACAAAGCCCTTACACACGACCATCCACAAGCAGTCTTCACTTGAGCTAGATTTCCCTCCGCCTCCTGTACATAATTTTGTGTACACAGGGACAGGGCAAATCAGAACACTTCGATTCAGAAAAAGATTTTAAAATATAATTTATTCAGCTGTTTATAAGAAATTCCAAGACAAGTGTTCTGGGAGATACAATATAACTGCCCTCTATCTGTAATACCTTGCATCTCAGTGAATCTCTGACATGCCCTGACTTATATAATCAAAAATACAACATTCCCGAAGTTTCCAGAATGAATGACGTGACTGCTCAAAGACTTCTTCTACAAAGATACCTTAGGCTGTTGTCATGACAATCTATCATGTATAGGAAATGCTTGTGATGACACCCCCCATTCAATTGTAAAAATCATTCTATACTAGTCCTTCCTGAACCCTCCTCCCATCATACAAGTTCCTGTATCACTTTGGCTTTGATGCAATGTATTCTCTTCTGTTCTTCTTTTGTTATTCTTTGTTTGTGTAAACAAATCGCAGTCTGGGTCTTGAATAGAAGCTAGACTTGAATTCCACTTCTTAGCACCAGGATTCATTCAAAACTGTCACCTCACAGGATCTTCTTTTTCAACTAGTTTCTGTTAGTTGAAATATGCATCTGCAAGACAACAGCTTGCATCTTGGACTCAGTTTCTCTGTATTGTGAAGCAAATGTGCCATTAAATAGGCCTCTCTCCTGTTGTTGCCAGCAAATCTGTCTCAGGGATTTTCTGCAAGTCATGCTCAGAAAAGCACTCAAAGTTCATTCACCTCTTGACAAGCCAAAGTACAGCAGAGGTGTCTGGGAATTATTGGTTGTCTGCTCGGCCTATTCTTCATTTCCCTCTATGGGACACCTTTAATGGACAGGTGTCACATCAATCAATCTTCGATGATAAGCCATGACAGAGGAACTTAAAAATGTATCCTAACCACTAACCTTGGTATTTATCAGATGTAGTGCATAGGTGTATGTCCCTCTAGATTCCTAATTAATATGAAGGATGCTCCCACAAGCATTCACTAGTTAATCAAACAATAACATCAAAACTAATTTTCACTAGGTAGCTATTAGCTCTATAATGGAGCTATACAGATACCTGCATTATAAAAAAACCCTACTTCATAATAACATAATCACATATGTTATCTTTCAGAATCAAGTAAGTACATAATAGTGGTATAACATATAAAGATAAGTACACAGAGAGACTAGTATGAAAGTACTATGTTTCTCATATAATACTAGATATCTTGGGCAAATCTTTTCAATGAATACTGTTGTTGTGAACAACTACCCAGGATAATATTCATTAAAATGACAAGCAGGGATATAATCAATGCACCTTACCAGAAAAGTAAAAGGAACCAATAGAATAGAAGAAACAAGAATCAATAGAAGAACTCATACTGTGTTATGCATACATGATGTAAAAGTGTTGCAAAGCATAAGACATATTCTAGTCATATGCTTTAGTGATGGAAGATCAAATACAAAGGCATATGCATGATAGGCAAAGGCATAGCAAAAGTCTGAAACATCATACTATTCTGTAGGGTATTAATGGTGCTATCCAGTATTATGACAACAACCCGTAGCAGTGAAAGCTCTCACTATATGGCCAGTCCTAATTCACTTGTGGCAGTCATCTGTCCAAGAGATAATACAGCTGTGTATGGCAAGTATTAATTATTAAGGTAGATGATGGCTAGTAATACTGCTTCGTCTTCAGATACTTCTAGGGGAAATAGGGCTCATACCCTTCTTATATGATGGTAAGTCTAAATATATTGGGGATAATCATAACAATAAATGAAAGCTAACTCTGTGAGAAAGTCTTTAACATATTATGTGAACTACTTTGCAGAATTGATAAACCATCAGTGTAAGATTTTACACAGGGAAGAGAAAGAATGTAATACAAATAAAAAACAGAACTAAGGAAAAGTATATCTTCCCCTTTGGAATCCTAAATAGAAACCAACTAGCTTATAAGTCACAGATAGAGTTTATAGTGAAAAGGCCAAAATAAAAAGAAAAGAACAATGAGCAATTAATATGCCGAAAGATATAGTAATAGAATGTTGCAGATCCCTATAGCAGAGCTCCTCATGTGTAAGGTATATTTTTGTTTCAAGGAGAACAATCTCATAATAAGTATCACAGACTACACTAGTAAGAAATCTTTGTGAAAGAGAGTGAAACAGTCATTAGGTAAAATCTAGTAAATAGTGTCATAGGAAAAAGATATTCAAAGAAGGGTTCAGCGAAACATTAGAATAAGAAATAGAATATGGAGATATTAAAGATCAGCAAAGGGATTACCCTAAGTGCAAGCTGCAAAACCAAAGAATAGGAATAGCTTATAACTTAGGCTGGTGTGGAAGAGAAATATAAAGAGATCTCCCTCTTGAACCCTGAATTATCATATTAAAATCACACTGAGACACAGCACCCTCTATGTGATCAAAGCAGCTTCCATAGATAAAGATAAAAAAAAACCTAGTACATATGCATTTAGCTGATTCAGCATATAAGTATTATAAAGTCTAAGACTGGAACATACTACTTAACTTGGAACATACAAACTAATAAAAACAGCATCACTTCAGATAGTATCATTAACTTGAAAACCTAAGTGCTGACAGAAAATGAAAGAACCTAAATTCTGCATAAAGTCATTCCCACAAAACATAGAAAAAAACAAAAAGCAGGTATAAATTGTAAGCCTTGCAGTCCATATAATAGGTAAGAACGTCTGTGACCAAGAATAATTTCTGCATTCAGTGCGTATATAGTTCTTTTAGTAGGATTCAGTGATGATGTCAAGGCAAAATCTCTTAGCTCCTTAGATTAGATGCATGTGTATGAAGTCAAACCTAAATAAAAGTGCAACAAATCCGATTAAGTAGTAAGAAAATACTTTTATGTCACGTACTCCCTATATTTAATTTGCCAAATAATCCCCACATTATTTCAAAACATCATGCAATGGTCCAGACCACAAACATAAATACTCAGACTGTATATTAAAACATATATGTCACAGAACTGACTACATAATGCATGCATTCATTCATTCCTCCTTGTACACATGTAACATAGAACAGACAACATGACAAACTTTTGAGCTCAAAAAGAAAAACGTATTTTAAAATATAAAAGAATTGGATCGATCCACAAAAGAAAACAAAAACTCAGGATTAAAAATAGAATAGATCTATTAAAAATGAAAAAGGAATCAAACTGGAATAAACTGCATTCTTCATCTCCCATAGAACAGAGACAGATGCGCTTTGTCATTTGGTACCCTGGAAAGAAATCTAATATATAACAGTTAATATAATGATTAAAATGAAAATTAAAACATAACATTACAGGTTCCTTAAAAGTCAAACTACTGATATACCTTAATTCAGAAAAAAACAGTCATAAAGCTACTTTCCTTTCTCTGTTGGTCCACCCCTAGGAGGCACTGTCCCCTGTGATAAGAACTACTTCCTTTTACAAATCTAAAATCTTTTTTGTTTTCCTATGCCTGTAAACTCCTAACTCGCCTTCTAAAAGAGAAACTTAAAACAGACAACTTTACATTTAATTACAAGTCATTTTATTTCCATCTAATATGCATATGTTCCACAAAGTTCTTACTACCAAATCCTGCAAATACCCTAAATAGAAATCCGAATCATTTCCAAAAGCACAGACATATCAGCTAGGAGTCTGGAAGTCTGCAAAATAAAAGGATGGCACATACTAATATGCATTAACCAAAAGTTTTTCTTACTGGCACATAAATAGATAATAGGCATTGCTGCTTATTTCTCTGTTGTTCACCGTCTCACAATCTTTCTCCTTTACATATCGTCTAAACAATCCACAATACAAACATGTAATACCTGAACTCCCATCAAAATAAACAACCTAATTCATTCCCTTACTTCTAAAAGTTAGCATCTAATGAGATATAATCAAAACTGAGAACTAACCTGAAAATATAACATAAATACTGTAATTAACACATACTGCCGCATAAAGGTCATGCATATTAGTGCCATCCGTTTATTTCTGACCTGTGTGTAATTTAAAATAAATCATATCTTCACACAATTTAATGCAACTGACTTACATCTTTTCTCTACTTTTACCCAAAACATTCTAAATTTCCCAGCACACAGCCTTCTGCATATTCATAAATCTCTTCCCTCTTTAACATTACGTCATCTCTCATCCCTAATATTCACTTTCCCCATACTTTCAACACAAATTTCTGTTTTCACATTAAACAGATCAATTCATTAGTCCCTCTTCTATCACCTTTGCACTCAGTCCTATAACATACTTAAACCTCAAACCTCTCAGCAGAACTGTAAAATCCATTTTAAAAGTGACTCACTCCCAGATTTTTTTTTTCTTTCGTCTCAAACACATTCCTAAGGGGGGTTCACCTCCTCTCCCGCCAAACAACTGTTACACTCAATGAATAGGTTTGTGAAGTGATAAAAACACTCAAACAGATCATTTCATTAAAATGGAGTCGCTCTCATGTAGTATATCTATAGATTGTTTTCCTTTCTATCTCTCTGCCTATACCCCTGACCAAAGAAAAAACGATACATCCCTCTCCAATGATAAATCAAATCTAATTATGAATGGCTTTAAATAAACACAAGTTCATGCTTTCGTTCTTACCAAATAAAAGGACACACTGCACATAGTGCTAAAAGCTCTTCACAATAAACTCTCGTTAATCACACAATTCTAAAAACTTAGATGCCAATATGAGCATCTCTGCATTAATGGTAGGAAATAAAACCAAAAACTAAGAAGCTTGCTGGGCTGGTTATTCTTTTTCTACGTTTACAGTGAACATAAGAGTCCTTGTGGCCAGCCATGGCTACATCATTCAGCCCTGTACCTTGAGGGGGAGGGGGGGAGAAGCAAAACACCATAAAACTGAAAAACTTCATTTCTCTGGTTAATGATACCCTAACAGCAATCACGCATTAACTCCAAAGCAAACGTAAATATGAACTGATAAAAATAAATCTCATAAACTAAAATAAACTGGAGACATTTATGTACCTCTAATCACAGACAGCTGTAAACTATAATATCCAACCATGCAGTTTCTAGTTTTAAAAGCACCGCATTTGTTTGTGTTTAACAACTAAACTTTGGTAAAAAATCCACTAACTAAAAACTCCTTATCATACTAATTATAACTTTCAACTTACCAATTGTAACTTATTCCCTCTTTCTCCTTCTGAATCTACACACTTACAACCGCTCTACTCAGCCGCTCCCCAGGTGTAAAGTGAAAGTGAAACTGCTGCCGAGCCCAAGCCATGCGGTCTGAGGACAAAAGACCCCAGACTGACTAGTGCTGGCTACCCCTCTGTTTTTTCAACTGTTCAATCTGATTTTAATCAAATCATCAACTCATGTCCTGTCTCCCTAACATATATTAAAGAACATTTTGCAAAAAGTATTCTAAACCCGATGTAACACACAATCTATATACACTATACAACAAATAAAATAAAAACATTGATACTTACAGATTTTTCCTTTTTTTTTTTTTTTTTTTCTTGTTACATACTCACAAAATGGATCCAACTTCATTCCACATCGGCGCTGAACTCATAATTCTCCGGGATAACCTCCAGTCTACCTGGGCAACTCAATCTTTGAACGGCAAGCCAAATTACCCATTCAAGAACCTAGTATACTTTCGTCCGCCAAAAGTAATACTACAGCTTATTAATAATTAATAATTATAATAACAACAGCTATTAATGTCCCTTCACGGTCGCCAAAATGTACATAATTTTGTGTACACAGGGACAGGGCAAATCAGAACACTTTGATTCAGAAAAAGATTTTAAAATATAATTTATTCAGCTGTTTATAAGAAATTCCAAGACAAGTGTTCTGGGAGATACAATATAACTGCCCTATATCTGTAATACCTTGCATCTCAGTGAATCTCTGACATGCCCTGACTTATATAATCAAAAATACAACATTCCCGAAGTTTCCAGAATGAATGACGTGACTGCTCAAAGACTTCTTCTACAAAGATACCTTAGGCTGTTGTCATGACAATCTATCATGTATAGGAAATGCTTGTGATGACACCCCCCATTCAATTGTAAAAATCATTCTATACTAGTCCTTCCTGAACCCTCCTCCCATCATACAAGTTCCTGTATCACTTTGGCTTTGATGCAATGTATTCTCTTCTGTTCTTCTTTTGTTATTCTTTGTTTGTGTAAACAAATCGCAGTCTGGGTCTTGAATAGAAGCTAGACTTGAATTCCACTTCTTAGCACCAGGATTCATTCAAAACTGTCACCTCACAGGATCTTCTTTTTCAACTAGTTTCTGTTAGTTGAAATATGCATCTGCAAGACAACAGCTTGCATCTTGGACTCAGTTTCTCTGTATTGTGAAGCAAATGTGCCATTAAATAGGCCTCTCTCCTGTTGTTGCCAGCAAATCTGTCTCAGGGATTTTCTGCAAGTCATGCTCAGAAAAGCACTCAAAGTTCATTCACCTCTTGACAAGCCAAAGTACAGCAGAGGTGTCTGGGAATTATTGGTTGTCTGCTCGGCCTATTCTTCACTCCATATCTCCTCCAGACCGGTCAGAGCAGCGTACAAAGACACCCTTTACATTCCTCCCACCAAATCCTCCCTCCACGCATCCATCAGGAAACGTGCTTTCTCCATAGCTGGTCCCTCTCAATGGAATGCTTTACCCCCAGATTTATGCCAAGAACCATGCCCGCTGACCTTCAAGAAAAAACTTGGCTTTTTAAACAAGCATTTCCCTAAAAGATTGTTGACTATTTTTCACTAGATCGCAGTGCTGCTAGGCCTTTAATTCGCTGTTGCCCTACCTTTCCTGTGCCCTACCCTTCCCCCCACTCCTCCCACCACCCTCCTTTTCCACTCCTCTCCCCTCAACTCTCCAATCTATCCTTTCAATTTTCCCACCCCTTCTTCCTTCCTCCACCTCTGGGTACCCCTCCCCCACCCTCCTCTTCCTACCCCGGCTTCCCTTATATCTTTACCCTTGATACCACAGCGTTTGAGTCTTATGATATAATTTAATTTTGGTTTTATGAATTTTGTTCTCTTGAACCCTCATTTTTTCACTTGGGACCTTCCTTCAGCACTAGGTGCATCCACCAGGGTCTTTACCCTTGTTACCGGACAAGTTATTACCCCTTGTTCAATGTAATTTTCTAACTTTTGATGTAAGCCAATGTCATATGACCTGTCATGAATGTCGGTATAAAAAAGAATTAAATAAATAAATAAATAAATAGATAAAAACCCAAAGCAACTATCTGTGATTTTAATGCAAGGAAATCTCGTCTCCTTTCCTTTGTAGCTCTAGCAAAATCTGGATAAATATGGATTTCTTGACCATAGAAATTAACATTGATATTCTTAAAATATCTTTTCATTACTTCACTCATTTCCCTTTCAGAAATAAATGAAACTAAGAGAGTAGCACATTCTAATATTTCATCCTTACAGTTTCCAGGAATTGAGTTAAGTTTTCTAGTACCTCAGCACGATCACGGCACCACTTATTCAACCAGTGTTGCTTGCAGTTGTATCGAAACCCAACACCTGTATTTTTTCTTCAATGCCCCATTTTTCCACTGCTTGGTAAATGGCTACAGCCTGATTTTCTCATATAGATGTTGAAATTTCATGTATACCTAATAATTGTTCTTTGACTTGAAAAGTAAAAATTAGGTATAATTTATAGAGATGTGAATCGTGTCCTCGATCGTCTTAACGATCGATTTCGGCTGGGAGGGGGAGGGAATCGTATTGTTGCCATTTGGGGGGGGTAAAATATCGTGAAAAATCGTGAAAAATCGTGAAAAAAATCGAAAAAAAACGTAAAATCGCAAAACCGGCACATTAAAACCCCCTAAAACCCACCCCCGACCCTTTAAATTAAATCCCCCACCCAAATGACTTAAATAACCTGCGGGTCCAGTGGCGGTCCGGAACGGCAGCGGTCCGGAACGGGCTCCTGCTACTGAATCTTGTTGTCTTCAGCCGGCGCCATTTTCCAAAATGGCGCCGAAAAATGGCGGCGGCCATAGACGAACACGATTGGACGGCAGGAGGTCCTTCCGGACCCCCGCTGGACTTTTGGCAAGTCTTGTGGGGGTCAGGAGGTCCCCCCCAAGCTGGCCAAAAGTTCCTGGAGGTCCAGCGGGGGTCAGGGAGCGATTTCCCGCCGCGAATCGTTTTCGTACGGAAAATGGCACCGGCAGGAGATCGACTGCAGGAGGTCGTTCAGCGAGGCGGAACCCTCGCTGAACGACCTCCTGCAGTCGATCTCCTGCCGGCGCCATTTTCCGTACGAAAACGATTCGCGGCGGGAAATCGCTCCCTGACCCCCGCTGGACCTCCAGGAACTTTTGGCCAGCTTGGGGGGGGCCTCCTGACCCCCACAAGACTTGCCAAAAGTCCAGCGGGGGTCCGGAAGGACCTCCTGCCGTCCAATCGTGTTCGTCTATGGCCGCCGCCATTTTTCGGCGCCATTTTGGAAAATGGCGCCGGCTGAAGACAACAAGATTCAGTAGCAGGAGCCCGTTCCGGACCGCTGCCGTTCCGGACCGCCACTGGACCCGCAGGTTATTTAAGTCATTTGGGGGGGGGTTTGGGAGGGTGGGGGATTTAATTTAAAGGGTCGGGGGTGGGTTTTAGGGGGTTTTAGTGTGCCGGCTCACGATTCTAACGATTTATAACGATAAATCGTTAGAATCTCTATTGTATTGTGTTCCATAACGGTTTAAGACGATATTAAAATTATCGGACGATAATTTTAATCGTCCTAAAACGATTCACATCCCTAATAATTTATCAACCTTTTCCATGCCAGATAAAGTTGAAAGCAGCTTGCTATCCTAGTGTAACACCAAAGCATTGCAATCTGCTCGATTAACTTTTCCTTTAATTTCTGCTTTTCTCTGTTCCTTGAATTCTTTCCATCGACGTTGAAACAAAGTACGATTAATAATTAGGGATGTGAATCATTTTTTATCGTCCGATAATTTTAAAATCATCATTATTTATTTATTTATTTATTTATTGGTTTTTATATACCGCCGCTCATCAGAGATATCACGTCGGTGTACATAGAACAAAATCCGCAATTGCGTTTTACATAAAACAGTAAGAAAAACAACTGAGAAAACTTTACATTAAAAACGGTTAAATGCAACAACAACAAAACAATTTATAAAATATAAATAGATATATAATGATAATATTATATAAAGTAGTTATAACATTACAATTTATAACAGAGTTAAGGGAGAATAAAGGAGGGGCAAGGGAAGGAGAGGATAAAAATTTGGGTAGGGGAGGAAGAGAGAAAGGTGTGAGGGGAAGGGATTATATACAAGTGGGGCTGCAAATGAGCAAATTCTTCAGTTTTATAAATGGAAAGGAAGGAGCTAGGGTGAAAAAGGTAGGAAAGAGCCTAGAGTTGGCTGTTGTAAAGAGGAGGTGTGAGAGGTTAGAGGAAAAAGGGGGGTGTCGTCTTCCGAGGCTAAACTTAATGGAAAAGAGAGAGAGGAGGTAGAGGTAGAGAGGAGAGGGAGAAGGGAGTAAAGCAAGAACATGTGCAGATCATGTGTAGGCTTTTGTGAATAGCCATGTCTTGAGCTTTTGTTTAAAGGTTTTTGGAGACAGTTCCAAGCGTAAGTCAGTAGGCATAGAATTCCATAGCATAGGGCCAGCTAGGGATATGGCACGAGCTTTGGTGGATACATGTTTGAAGAGTTTTGGTGAGGGGGTTTGCAGGGCGGCTATGTAAGGTTTTCTAGTAGGCCTGCTGGAGTTCTTGAATTGAAAGGAATTGGAGGGCCAGTTCTTGAGTTGAAAGGAATTGGAGGGCCAGTTCATTTCTGGGTTATGGAGGGATTTGTGGATAAGTGATAATATCTTGTACTGTATACGATAATGGATAGGGAGCCAGTGTAGCTCTTTAAGTATAGGAGTGATGTGTTCTTTGATGGGCGTATTCGTGAGGATACGAGCTGCAGTATTTTGTAAGATTTGTAGTGGGTGTATGGCATTTTTAGGCAGGCCCACTAGCAAGGCATTACAATAATCAATTTTAGAAAAAACCATGGTGGCCTATGCAAAATAGGCGGCCTATGCAAAATAGGCGGCCTATGCAAAATAGACAGGCCCACTAGCAAGGCCCACTAGCAAGGCCTATGCAAAATAGGCAGGCCCACTAGCAAGGCATTACAATAATCAATTTTAGAACAAACCATGGCGGCCTATGCAAAATAGGCGCGCGCAGGCCTTTTAAAATCCGCCCCTTAGTGATGATGGGGTTAATGGAGTCTGCTACTTGTGCAACATCAAATAAATCATCTAATTTATCCAGTAATTTCATTCATTTTTTTGCTTCCACATCTGAGTCTCGGTAAGGGACTCGATACAATAGGAATTCCCTCGATTTATCGTGAAAAATCGTTAAATCGAGTACGGGAATTATTTGGGGGGAGGGCGGGAAAACCGGCACACCAAAACAACCCCTAAACCCACCCCGACCATTTAAAAACAATCCTTTACCCTCCCCCACCCTCCCGAACCCCCCCAAAATGTTAAATTACCTGGTGGTCCAGTGTGGGGGGGGGGGGGGGGGGGTCCCGGCGCGATCTCCCGCTCTCGGGCCATCGGCGCCATTTTGGCTACCACTGATAAAAATGGCGCCGATTAAAAAAACAAAACAAAAAAAAAAAAACCCACCCCGACCCTTTACAAATTACCCCTTTGCTTCTCCCACCCTCCCAACCCCCCCAAAAACCTTTTACATGTACCTGGTGGTCTAGCGGGGGGTCCGGGAGCCATCCCTTCAATCATACCCTCGGTGCCGGTGCCGGTACTGGACTGGTTTCAAAATGGCGCCGATCGCCTTTGCCCTCACTATGTCACAGGGAGCGACCGTCGCTCCCTGTGACATAGTGAGGGCAAAGGCGATCGGCGCCATTTTGAAACCAGTCCAGCACAGGCACCGAGGGTATGATTGAAGGGATGGCTCCTGGACCCCCCGCTAGACCACCAGGTACATGTAAAAGGTTTTTGGGGGGGTCGGGAGGGTGGGAGAAGCAAAGGGGTAATTTGTAAAGGGTAAGGGTGGGTTTTTTTTTATCGGGCCATCGGCGCCATTTTTATCAGTGGTAGCCAAAATGGCGCCTATGGCCCGAGAGCGGGAGATCGCGCCGGGACCCCCCCCACCCACCCACTGGACCACCAGGTAATTTAACATTTTGGGAGGGGGTTCGGGAGGGTGGGAGAGCAAAGGGGTCATTTGTAAAGGGTCGGGGTGGGGTTGTTTTTATCTGCTCAGACCTCACTAAAAAATTAACAATGTGAATTGGAATCGGAACCAATTCCAATTCACATCTCTAACGATCCGATTTTTTGCTCCCTCCATCCGAACCTGATCGTTAAAACATTCGGGCACACGATTCACATCTCTATTAATAATTAAGTTTTCAGTGTTACATTTGAAAGCCTCTGCTGCAGTCATTAGAAAATGAACTGCATTTTGGTTGGAGATTTTTCATCTGTCTAGTTCTTCAGACAGATGTGGAGTGAAAAAATCTAGTGTACCTCTCATACCTGAACTACTGGTTCGCTCACTGTCATGTTATCACTTGATTCTGGTTGTATATCTTGAGCAGGATCATTAGAATGTTGGCTGTCTCTTCATCTTCACTAGCACTGCTTGACAAGATTGATAGCTGAACCATGATCTTTTGTTCCATTTCCTTGTAAGTTCTCTTTCTTCTCTGTTTCCTTTTCTATGCATTCCTATTTTTTTCTTCAATGGCTTTAAATTTGCAATCACTGCCAGCCGTTTAACCTGGTCATCCTTTCTTGCATTGCAATAATAAAAAATACTTATCCTCTTCGTTCTTAATGATATTTAATAATTTCTCATTTATTTATTTATTTATTTGATGAGTTTTATATACCGTTATTCGGTAGAGCCATCATAACGGTTTACAACAGTATTGAAACATAATAACAGAATAAGGATATATAGAGATTAACAAGTCAGGTCAAATAATTATTCTTAGGTTGGATGAGGAGGGAGGCAAGCTTGGTTGGAGATTAGAGTTGAGAATTCATTTGATGGTTGGTATGGTCAGTTGACAGTGAGTCGGTGAAGAATTTGCGGAAGAAAAATGTTTTTAGGTCTTTTTTGAATGTTTTTATGTTGTGCTGTGTTCTCAGGTCTTCAGGTAGTATGTTCCAGAGTTTGGGGGAGGCGATGGAGAAGGCTCTTTCTCTTGTTGTGGCCAGATCTGCATCTTTTATGGTAGGGATGTTTAAGTAACTTGAGCTATTGGAGCGTAGGTTTCTTGAGTTGTTTTGATGAGTTATGTTGAGCATGTTTAGACCTTGATTATCGTTGTTTAAAATTTTGTGAATGATGGTCATTGCTTTGTAGGCAATAATTGTTCCGATAATTATTTAGTGTGGTAGTGTTTTTGTTTTTTCTCCATTCCCTTTCTTTTTTCCTGAGTAGGCGTTTGGCGATCCTTATGTTTTCATTATACCATTGGTTCTTGTGTTTGGATTGTTGTATAGACTTGGGGCAGATTTTAAATACTTTTGCGAGCGCGTACTTTTGTTCGCGCAGCAGGCGCGAACAAAAGTGCGCTGGATTTTATAAGATACGCGCGTAGGCACACGTATCTTATAAAATCCGGGGTTGGCGCGCGCAAGGGGGTGCATATTTGTGCAACCTGTGCGCACCAAGCCCAGCGCGGCCTGCCGATTTCGGAGCGGCCTCGGAGGCAACTTTTCTTCGCCCTTCCCCCACCTTCCCCCACCTTCCCCTCCCTTCCCTTACCTAACCCACCCCCCCCCCTACCTTTGTCGGCAAAGTTACGCCTGTCGGCCGGCAGCCCCTCTCCGTCCTCCGGTCCCGGGGGCTGGTCCGGAGGCCTCGACCATGCCCCTGGGCCGGCACCATGCCCCCTGGCCCGCCCCCGAAACGCCGCATCGTTTCGGGAACGCCCCCGGACACGCCCCCTCCCTCCCCTTTTCGAAAGCCCCGGGACTTACGCGTGCCGGCGGCCTATGCAAAATAGGCGCGCGCGGGCCTTTTAAAATCCGCCCCTTAGTGATGATGGGGTTAATGGAGTCTGCTACTTGTGCAACATCAAATAAATCATCTAATTTATCCAGTAATTTCATTCATTTTTTTGCTTCCACATCTGAGTCTCTACCCAACAGCTTCTGTAAATCTTGCCATTCTTTATGTAGTGATATAACTTTGTCAACACAATGATCAGTTCATTTTGGGGGAATCTGTCCCTTTTCCCAAAAAACAAGATCTTATTTGACAACTAAGGTTGCACTTTCTTTGATTGATAATTTAACAACACATAAATTGAAGAAAAGAACACCGAGTACTTGCCGATCTGAAGGTAGTTTTGCTCCTACAATTTGGTTTATGTTTCCAATTCATAATCTTTCCAAAAGCAGCACGAAAAACTTGAAGTGGACTTTGATGATGATGCCATTATATTGCACAAATGAATTATACTTCACAAAGCACAAACTCACTAATATGAGAACTTGCTAAACTCTTATTGAATAGGACTTTAACTTGAAATCTGTGTCTGAACTTAGACTCTCTTATTGGCTCTGAGACTTGAAATGAACTGACTGAGAGTTGTTCAGGCCTCAGAAATTTCTTGATGGTTGTAGAACCTTCCACAACCTTCTATAAGCTTCCAGAAGCATTTCTTTTATTGCAAATTGTTTTATTTCAATCATATTCTATACTTCTTTTGAAAAATGTATGATAAAGAAGATGAAAACAATTTAATATAAAAAATATTAATTTTGTTAAATTCTGAAACTTCAGGGCCTTTGGGGGCCATTTTAACATTATCTGATTGAGTTAAAATTTTACAGAAAGTATTTTTACATGGATTGGAACAATTTTGGAAGTTGGAAGATAAAAAATATTTTAGTGCACAAAATCATACACAACTAAGGGCCACCCTAATACAAAAATATAATGGATATATGTGAGATGCAAGCAAACTTGGGCCAACAAATTGAATGGAGGAAAAAATAATGACGCTCAGTTTGCTCACCTGTGGTCTAGGATATGCTCTACTTAGTTATTTAGAAACAAAATATGAAATTTCTATTGTGGATAGATTAGCTCATTATTAGCTGGTTCCAGGTCACATGATATACCTCACAAAGGGCTAGATTCATCATACTATCACATGCGATAGGAATAACTTTTTCACAATTGTTGCAATTTCTACAACCACTGGGATGGGGGGGGGGGGGGGAGAGAGAGACTAGCTATAAATTTCTTCTAGTAGTTTCCTATTTATATCTGTATAGGAAGCCCACCTAGTAACTTGAGGTGAGGTTTAGGTAGTAGTGTAGGGGTTAGGGACCACTTCGAAATGCAGAGTGAGATGTACGAACAGAACAGTAAACTCTTGTGAAGATTTGATGTCCTTCGGAGTAAGGAAACTCACACAAAGATGAGATTTGTACAGTTTTCTCTCAACCTAGCTTGATGAAATCTCAACCTGGGTAAAACAAAAAATCACCCCCATCACCTCCATAGTGACTTTCCTCTGATGAGGGTCTACAACCACATTGGGGTAAGGATTGGGATTCACCTTTAAAAATGGACTTATTTGTTGTGGCATTCTTGATGCTGCTGCTTAAAATTAAGGTCCAGTCTCATCTGAATCCTATGCTAATGTGTATTGTTTTTCCAAATGATACTGCAGAGCACTACGCTGGACCACCAGGGGCTTTTGGCAAGTCTTGGGGGACCCTTCTGACCCCCCACAAGATTTGCGAAAAGTCCAGCGGGGATCCGGGAGCGACCTCCTGCACTCGGACCGTCGGCTGCCAGTATTCAAAATGACGCCGATAGCCTTTGCCCTTACTATGTCACAGGGGCTACCGGTGCCATTGGTCAGCCCCTGTCACATGGTAGGAGCACAAGATGGCGCCGGCCATTCAGTGCTCCTACCATGTGACAGGGTCTGGCCAATGGCACGGATACCTTGTCACATGGTAAGGGCAAAGGGCCATCGGCGCCATTTTGATTAGTGGCAGCCGACGGCCCGGGAGCGGGAGATCACTCCAGGGACCCCCACTGGACCACCAGGTACCTGTAAAAAGTTTTTTGGGGGGGTCGGGAGGGTGGGGGAAGCTAAGGGATTAGTTTTAAAGGGTTGGGGTGGGTTTAGGGGTTATTTTTGTGTGCCGTTTTTCCTGCCCTCCCCCAAAATGATAAGAGAACCCCCACAATCAATATCGTGGGGTTTTCCTATTGTTTTGGGGGAGCCCCCGATTTCTGATGATTTTGAAAATATCGTCCGATATTTTCAATCATCCGAAGCCCGATTCACATCCCTATTAAATTGTCCCCACATCTGTGATTGCTTACAGGATCCCCTCACTGGATTCTTGAATATTCTGTGTTGACTTTGGCTAATGTTTTTCCAGCCTCCACCCTCCAAATGCTGTTGTCACACTACACTGACTCTGCCTTATCCTTCCCCTGTACCATTTGTTTTTGGTTAGCTTATTTTTGTTTGGTTGTTTTCATTTTTCATTTTTGTGGGTTTTAAAAATGTAGAGGTCGATTTAAAAAGCATTGTTTATGCAAAAATGTCCACATACATGTACCTCAGCAATGCTGATTTTAGAAAACCGCAAATTATATGCATATGTACTGGAGTAAAACCTTTACAACTTTTGTTGGGGTTTCACTTTTGGTCCAGGGTGGACCATTTCAGGTCCACTCTTGGATTGTTTGTTTTTTTTTTCATTCAGCCAGTTTCATGATTTAAAAAAAAAAAAAATTATCCGGAAACCACTCCAACCCTTCCCAGTTATTAAAATATGGAACCCACCCACAGGTGGCCCCCCCTCCACCCAACCTAGCCCAACCTTCCAACCCCCTCCAGGACTCACAATCAATCCCTGTTGGGTCTAGCAGGGGGTCTGAGAGTGACCTCCTCCTAAACCAGTGGCTGCCATTAGTCAAAATGGTGTGGACTGTCTTTTGCCCCTACCATGTGACAGGAGCTATCGGTGCCATTGGGCTGTACCTGTCACATGGTAGGGCAAAGCGATGGCTGATGCCATTTTGAAAAAGCAGAGTTGCTTACTTGTAACAGGTATTCTACTAGGACATTATTGGATTGAGCCCGGCATGGAAAACTTATGTCAAAATTTCTAGAATTTTGACTAGGTACACTAAGCATGCCTGGCATGCCCTATACAACATTTCCACATGGGGTCCCTCTTCACTGCCACCGGAGTGCTATCTCTTCTATCAGACCAACTAGAGACATTTACAAAGGCACTCTTAATGTTCCCCCCACTAAAGCCACACGCCTCGCTATGACCAAAGACAGAGCCTTTTCGATAGCAGGCCCATCGATCTGGAACAGTATCCCATCAAACCTCAGACTGGAGCCATGCCTTTTACCTTTCAGAAAAAGACTTAAAACCTGGCTCTTTCAACAAGCCTTCCCTGAACCACCAGACAATCACTAGTTGGCCTTCATTCCTACCCGGTCTGGCACTCCGTTTTTCAAAGAAAAAATAAAGGGACTCTGAGACATTCAGGTTAAAGCACCGTCCTTAAGTTTTTAACTTGTACACTCTATGGTAAAATTTCTTTTACCGGCCTATCTTCTTTCCAGCTTGTTGCAAGCTTCCAAGTTCTCGCCCCCTGTTGATTGTAACTTTGACTTATTCCTACTTATTGTTATCTTTCGTTTACGTGAATTTGTTACTCTAGTTTTTCCCTTTGTTAAATTGTAAACCGATCCGATATGGTAATTTACTATGAAGGTCGGTATAAAAAACTGTTAAATAAATAAATAAATAAATCTCTGCCGGATTTCGCAAACCAATAGCGCCACCGTGAAAGGTGGTGCTATTGGGCGCGTTACTGGTGGCGATAAGGGGCCTTACCTTTTCGCTGTCAGCGATGTCTTCACCGCGTCTGCTCCGGTGCCACGCCGACTCCTCCCTTTCCGGTTCCGACTCCGCCCTGACTCCGCCCCGATCTAGCTATCGCGTGCGAAAGTTATAGAAAATGACCCCCTATGTATTGATTCAGACTATCTACTGCTGTTCTGTAACTCACACTATCACCTTTAAACACACAGACAGCAGACTATTACATTGCAAATTCAAAGTGCACATTGAAAGGAAAACAGAAACTGTGATGGAACACCTTTCCCAAAGACACATTCTAGAACTCTGATAATGACTGTATCTTCTTACAGGATCCCTGCTGATATGCTGTATTACTCCAAAAGTAACAAACATCAAAACCTAGTTCTCAGATGAGTTTTAAACAATTTCTAATATCGCTACACAGTAAAAAATAGAATGGTGGCACATTGAAGCAGTGAAAGGCAGAGGGACAGTCCTCAATTTTATTTTCTCCATCTAGCAAAAGTTACATTTTAAGATATAGTTCAGGCATAAAAATGGTCCCTGCAACACCTGTTTATTGTATTGCTTTTTTGTTTTTATTTTTTATTTTTTGAAAGAGGTAATGTTTGACTACAATGAGGAGTCAAAGGAACAAAAGGCTTTCACCTTTGTTGTAGCTCTGGTTGCTATAGCAACAGTATATGCTTTTCTCCTGTCTATAAGAAATTCTATGAGGGAAATGTGATGGAGAAGAGGAAAAATGTTTTTGATTTTTGTAGTTTCATTTAACTTTCTGGAGAAGTAAGTGACCCTATTGGCTAGAAGCCTGTACTATGCCATTTTCTGGCAATCGGTGCCACCCTGGTGACAGAACATTATTTGGGAATGGGGTATTAAACTCATATCTAGGATTCTATCAGACACAGACATTGCTGAAATTCCAACTTCTGTCAGAGTCTAAAAGACAATATCTATGCTTTAAATGATTGCTCCCTGACTTATAGCTTGCAGGGAAACAACTAAAGTAATCTAAAAAATACAGTCTCCCTTATCGGGTAATCTGAAGAAAGAACTAATTCAGCTCACTATAATTCGGCTCTGCCTTGTTCAGTCCCAGCAATGAAACACTCAGAAAATATTGCACCAGCAGTGAATGCTCTTCTGGGTAGCACTTTAGGTCAGATGGATGAAGAGGATGGGTTTACATTAGCTAATGGGAGCCAGGTAGGGCATAGCCCAGCCCGCAGAACCTGGGAAGGTAACAACACTACAGCATCCCCAATTCTTCATGATAGAACAATTCTCTCTGCGGAGCTCTAGTCTACTTCCTCCAGGACATGCAGTTTTTGGCTTAAAACCTCAAGTTATCATCCAAGCCTCTACTCTTTTAGAATGTCAACCTGTTACTTTTTCCCCCTTTAGCCTTCCTACTCCAGGAGTCACACATTATTTGTAAACTTTGGTTGTAAAAAGAAAAGGTAAAATCAAGATTTTTTTTTTTGTACAAGTTACTCTTCAGCAGTCATCACCCTCTAGCGGTGAGAAGGCAGTCTGGCTGTCCGTATAGCACTGTTGACATATGGCAGAATGGGTTCCAATAAAGTTTCTTCTGACCCTGTCTCAATGTACCTGAATTCTGCTTCACTGCAGTGACTCCATACTTTGGGCCTGCTTCATCAATGCTGATGTCTTCTCGCCAACATGTCTTTCCCTTTGCCAGCAGTCTTAACGTTAGCAGCTGCCACCTCCTCTGTCATCCCTTTCGCTTTGTCCTTTCCTTATCCTAACCAACATTTTTTGGTAGCCGCTAATAAGAGCCCACACGTAATCTGTTTTTGGTAAAAAAAAAAAAAAAATTGGTTGCAGCTTTTATTTTAAAACACAAAATTAATAACTTTCTGGTTATTCGAGCCGGTGGTATGTTCCTCGCTGCTGCCCGCTGCAGGAACCAAGCAAGGCAGTCCTGTGCAGTGGGACCCCCTGCCGTGTTCCCGAGCAAGGGGGCCATGCCTTTAGGTGCCTTCGCCTTTCGCCTTCTGGCGCTGATGGCTACCCCGCTGTCATGTGATGTCACCAGCACCACTTGTAATACGGCCCAACCGGCCCCGGGTACCCACCAAGACATGAGTTAGGGAGGATTCTTGCCTCGTGTCCCCCCACTAACATATAAGCTGCGGCATTTTTACCTTAAGGTCTTGTGCCTCAATGGCATCCTGTAGGGAATTATTGAATATGTCGTATCCTATCTCCGACAAGTGTATACCATCGCATCTGAACAACCCTGGGGACATATCATCCGCCCATTGGTGCCTAATTTGCTGTCCCCCCATCTTTTGTATTCATATCCCAATTTGGCAATTAATATTCTTTCTCCCATGACCCCATAATTTTGAGCCTGACCATTTTGGTCTGTGTATGATATCTGACCAGCATACCATGGCCTTCGGGTATGGCTCCATTATCTGGACCAGATCACTTTTCACTTTCTTTATCAAGCGCTTACATGTCCATGAACAGAAGTCGTTGCCCCCGAGATGCAATATTATCACATCCGGAGCTTCCCTTTCATGACTTAGGCACCGTAAAAAGGGCAATAACTGTTCCCACTGCATGCCTGGCTTTCCCATCCATGCCACGACCCAAACTTTCGGTGCCATACCCAAATGTTGTCCATATGGCCATCCATGTGCTCTCTTAGCTGCCCATCATATATATGAGTAACCAATGATCCATGCTATATTCTGTACCTGTTGGGCATCTGTAAGATACAATTAACAATTCATGTTAGCCGTGTTCGCTCTGTCTAGTCATACATATGTATTAACCGCCTTAGACCGCCAACGGCCAATTTTCTTTATTGTAGCTGTTTCGAGTCCCGCCTGAGCTGTACTTGTGGCCGCCCGATCCTAAATGAGTGGGTGGTGAATTTTGTCGGGTCACATTTTATTGCTGTTACTGATGCTTAAAGTATGGCAGAGAATTGGAACCTGGTAAGCGGAATACCATCCGTGTGTATCAGCAGGTGCCCTCCCACTTGTGGTCGTACCGTCAGATACTCGCTCATGTTATGTAAGGGAGAAGTGAAATACCCCAGAACTCAGTTAAGTGGCAACGTAGTCCTTCTTGGTCCGTCTTGCATTTTTGTATGGTTATTGTTAGCTTCTCTGGTGTCCACACTACATTCTTTCTGAGCAGTCCACTGCTTCCTTTGTCATCTTTGTTGTGAGCCACCAATTCACTTACTCTGAAAGCTCTGAAGAATGCTAATGAGAATGCTAGTTGAAAGAGTCTGATTTCAAATCCAGATGAGCAAATTGTTGGTAATTGAGCCCATAATGTCCTCAGCATGTCGTGTGTGATAGGATGTCTGTTATCCTTGCTGGGACCTATTCTTCTGGCCCATCCGGTCATCATCTTCTTGATGAATGCTTTAGTGGGGTCACCCCAACCTCGTGCCTTAGTGAAAAATGTCAGTCCCGCTAGGTTTTACTGCGTTTCTTGAAGCTCTGGCTTCCTTTGCTGAGGTTATATATTTAACAATCAAGTCTTCACTTATTGGGCCTTGTCACCAGCCATTGTCTCCTAAGAACTTGGACACAATTTCATATCCCCGGCAGTAAGAGGATCAAGTAGATGGAGTGACCGATCTGCATATTAATTCCCGTGTGGTTGCAGACCAACTTTCCATAGGCGCTCTGGCATTGGTGTTTCCACTTCTTCCGTTGTTGGTACCTGCTTACGAAACAAATGCTATTTAGCATGAGATAATGAATCCACAGCGCCATTAAATATTCCTGGCATGTGCTTAGCTCACAGCGTAGTGTATGCCTCTAATACTATTTCTTGTAGCAAATTGATAACCCTGGAGCACTTGGCTGATTGAGCATTTATTACCTGTACAACTGCTTGGTTGCCACACCAGAATGTTAAATGTTTATTTCTTATCCTATCGCTCCACAGTACCAGTGTCACCCATATTGGGAAGAGCTCTAAAAATGTTATGTTCCTGGTGAGCCCTTCCGGCCATCTTTCTGCACACCATGAATCTTGACAGATAGCTCTGAAACCCCAACCCTCCTGCTGCATCGGTGTGGATGTTCAAATCTTAGTTGGACAGTGGTGGTCCCTGTATCACTGATACTCTTTTAAAGTTGGAGAGGAATGAATTCCATATCTTAAAGTCAGCTTGGGTATCTTTTGAGACACTTATGAAATGGTGCGGTCATTTAACTCCTGTTGCCGCTGCTAATCTCCTCATGAACACTCTTCCCATGGGAATGACTCTGCATGCAACGTTCAATGATCCAAAATAGATTGAGCGACTCGCAGGGTTTTATTCTTAGCTGAGTTCGCTTGTTGTATAATCGTGTGGAGATTGTCGACTTTCTCCCCTGGCAATCTCACAATCATTTTGTTGGAATCTATTGCAGTGCCTAGGAAGGATATGATAGTTGCTGGATCTTCCATTTTGTTGAGAGCTAAAGGAACACCATCTCCCCGGTGATCTTTTGGAATTCCTCTAAATGGCGGAAGCATGAGTTTGATTCTCTGGGTCCCATGAATAGAAAGTTGTCCAAAAATGTATGATGTTGTCAGATTCTGTCCGTTTTACTGTAACCCAATGCAAGAATGTGCTAAATAGCTCAGAGTATGCACATGAGACTGCACATCCCATGGGCATGCATTTGTTGAAGATGTATTGATCCTTGAATTTAAAACCCAACAAAGGAAAACTTTCCAGGCGCACCAGAAGTAAACGGAAGGCAGATTTGATGTCAGCTTTCGCCATTAGGGCCCCTTTTCCGCAAGTTCGTACTAGCGCTAGCACTGAATCAAAGGATGCATATTGGACTGTGCAGTCCTCCTGTGGTAATTGATTATTCACCAAGCGACCTGGAGAGTATGATAAATTCTGTATTAGCCTATATTTGCCTTTTTCTTTTTTTGGGATGACTGCTAATGGCGAAAGGAACATGTGCTGAAACAGTTGATTGCTGAAGGGACCAGTTATTCTGTCCAGTGTTAGTTCCGCCTCTAATTTTGCTTGGACTATATCCCTGTGTTGGGTTGCCGATGGTGCATTAGTGGTATGTGTCTCCTCTATACAGCCTTGGAAAGGTATTATGAAACCTTCACGGACTTCTTGTGCTATTTTATGGGTCTTATGTTGGTTTGGATATCTGTCTAGCCATGGTTGATTGCTTCAAATCTGATTGGTGATGGAGCCTTTCCAAACAGTTCCTTTTGAAGTTGCTTTTGGCTTACTCCCCATGGATTCTTTTTTTGGTCAATGGGTGTGGTGCCATGCATGCTGTGCACACATGCTTAAATTTACAGTCCGGGAAGGTACAAACGGTCTTGTTAAAACGCCAGCATGTGTTATCCTGTCCGAGTGCCTGCCTTGCAGAATACCTAACTGACGATGTACTCCTTGTATTCTTTGACCTAATTCCCTGTTCAGAGGCTTTCCTAGTCATCTTTTGTAGCCAGAGACTAACATCCTGCGTTCCCCATGTCATGAACCTATTTTCTTCCATTCTGTCCTGGAACTTCTCGTCGTAGTTGTGCCACGCCCAACCGTCGTGCTCCTTGTATGCCTGTAAGATGTTAACTGCTTAGCTCAACATGCATCCATATTGCGATGGGTCGCGGCGTCTGATCACGCTAGTCATGTATATAAATGCCATCATCCAGTTCACTATAGTTTTTGGAATTTTCATTTCCTTGTCCAGGGTTGCTAATCCAGCTCTCTGTTTCTTTCTGCCTTCTGATTTGCGACGCCGATGCAGAATGGAGAAGATGTTTATATACTTTCGCTTTTTGATTTTCTTCCTAAGTTTCTTTGGCATGCTCTCCCACAGCTCGAACAGTGTGATCAGAGCTGGTGGGCCCCTGGCCTCCTTTTCCCCTGACTGTGTTGTAACCTGTTGATTGCTGTCTGTAGAGGACTCGGATGAAGATGATGAGGAAGAGCTACCTGATATGGAACTGGGCCTACGCTTGCGCTTTATTCTGCGTTTTGATTTTGCTATTGGCAACACCTGTTCTGCCCCTGCAGCATCCCCTTTTTGACCGCTTACCCCAGACTCACCAATGTTGCTCTGTTTGATGCGTGATGTTTGTTCAGCCTGGCTGGTAGATAGCCTCTCATCATCGCTTCTGCTGTCCTGTTGTAGCGTGACATGTCTGTGCCTTGCATACTCGTCATCTTCGACTCCTGCAGTTGATGTAGTACGGCTAGGAAACTCCATTTCGCCGATCTTCTCCCCTGCCTGTCTCCTTGATGTGGTTAGCGCAGCGCCTGATATCGGCCGCGGTGATGGTTGCCAATACCACCGAGGTGGCTGATAGTAGTGCCTTCTGCTCCTTCCTCAATAGTGACCTCCCTCCCACCATCTTTCTTCTTGATCCCAACCTGGGGATGGATTGGGAACGGGACTGTCCCATGGTGGCCTGGGATACCAACCTTCCTCGTCCTCATATCTTGGCGGGTATCTTCTATATCTGTACCCCGGTGGAGCTTGCTCCCAACTTGCCTCACTTTGTACCGGGTACGCTTCTCTGGATGTAGAAGCTCGCTTCCCACTCATGCTAATTCGAGGTTGCGTGTTTTTGCGGGTGTTCTGTGGTGTTGTATTACTCGATGTCCCTCTCTCCGCAGTGTGCTGCTGTGGTATTGAAACAGCTGCCTCGCCTGTCCCAGCTTCCATATTTGCGGAGCCCGTCGCAGTTTCATCGCTTCATTCCTGTTGCACCATACTGCTTGCCTGCCTTTTAGTCTCATTCTGCCTCGAATCCCTGGCACCTCGGCTTCTTCCTCTACTCCTTGTTGATCTTGTCCTTTTTCCATCTCTTATATTTTTTCATTGTTCTGTATGCCTTGTCTGTGCGCTCGTTGTGACTTCAATCGTCTTGCCGCCCCTTCCATCTGTGCGCACCGGTTGCCTTCTCCTTCCAGATCCTTCTGTGTCCATCTTGTATCTCAGCTTAGCTGAATCAGATGATCTGGCAAGACTGCTATTGTTGCAAAATGTAAATCATTAGTAATGTCTTCATTTATTATAAGCTATGCAAAATGTATAAATACATATATATATTTTTTATACCTATATGACTTAAATGCCAAAGTGGTTTAAAACCTCCCATTACCGGAGGGGGTCAGGGAAATCTATTTTTGGTTCAGGAAAGCTGCTGTGCTTTATTTATTTATTTAATAATAATATATATTTTTTTAATATATATATTGCCCCTGGGACACTACATATCAGAGGGCTCTATGAGCAGCATAGAATTTGCATGTTATTCCCCTTGGTTTAACACTGGCAGCTCTCATGACTATGCTAATTTTCTTTTTTTACAACATGGGGCATGAACCCATAAGCCATAGATAAAAGGACTCCAGCTTTTCCAATGGAGCTACTCCCTAGGCTGTGGCCCCTCTCACTATTGCCAGTAAGGCAAATGGTGGCAAATGCACAGTTTGCTTAAACTGGATCCTGGTAGGCCCATTCCTGGGTGTCCCCCTCCCCCCCCCAAATCGACCTAATACGTAGACTTGTCTAAATAATAAATTTTGACAGACAGCAGGGCTACAGTAGGGTAACGTACCTGCACACCTGTCACCTTCAATACAGTGGTCTTTTTTTTTAAATTTTTGATGCACATTCATGGAGAATAGAATATTTCCCCCCCTCTCTTTTTTTTTTTTAACAAAATTCAATGTAATAAGTAGCAGACAAATGGCATCCCTATATTTTGACCTATGGTAATATGGTAACCCTATACTCAACCATCTCACCCCTCATCTTAATGCAGACCGCATGGCCTCACCTCAGAATACAAAGCACATGGCTGCACATCCGCAATGCGCCATCTGCATGGAAGTCTGACTAGTACCCACTTTCAACTTCCCTCTCTATTTCCTCAAGCTGGATTCAAAATCACAACCTTCGAACCTCCATTTTTGATTTTTTTTGGAAGAATTCTCCAGTCAAGCCACAACCCCCTCCTCCCCCACCACCACTCCCTGTTGCCAGCACGGAGGGAAGGGGGGTGGGACCACGTAGATGGCATTAATATTTTTAAATATATTACCTTTTTTTATATACTCACTGTTATGCTGGGAGCAGCCTGCTCCTTATCGTCCTGCCGGGAACTCCCGTTGTTCACTGAAGCGGCCTACCCGATCGGGTGCTTATCCGCTTCTCCCGCTCCGGATCATGCGGCAGTGCTGCCGCAAAAGAAAGTGCGGTGATTGAAACTGCAGCTGTCGCTGCGATTTCCCCTGCTGCCTCTGCCACACACACTGGATTCTGCCGAACCGCGCTGCCTTGCTGATCAGCAATGCTTTTCCTGGCTGTCGCGCGATCCAAAAGGATCGCTTTGAGTTTGCCACGGCCCTTTAAAGGGCCGCTTGCATCATTCACTGGCATGCAGCTTCTTTCCCTCTGGTGAACGTCGACACAGATAGGAGGGGGTCTGGGGAGTTTTGCGGCAATGTCTCTCCTCCTTCGCCCCCCCCCCCAAGCCCCCTCCTCCCTCCCTTGGGCCTCCGCATCGGGCACGCATCCATTAAGGATGCACTCCATGCATTGTGGCCCAGGCCCATCTATTTCTCTTTGTTCTTGTGAAGGCCCTCCTACAAACACTGGGCTCTGTATATTATCCGTAAGTGGCCTGGCCTCTCCTCCGGTTCTGATAGCAGTCCCTCTTGAAAGCTCTGTGTCACAACCCACTGGTGTTTTTGAATATATTGGACTGTCTTCTCCAAATTGGCTGTGGAGGGGAGAACCACACTGTCCAGCTTGTCTAATCATGAGATCAGTGGTGCTACTACCTCCTTCATTTCTCAAACACAGGTCTTTTGGGTTTGTTTATTAATTCAGGTTTCTTGAGGTGATCTTTGCCTATTTTGTCCCACCTGAGAACATACAGCACAAGAAATCCATTCCATTTCATCCCTTGCCCTGTTGTATTGAAGATGTACTTGGTCCTGCAAGTCTCCAGTTTCTTGGGGATTCCTCTCCATGACAAAACAGACTTGGCTCTCAGGGTAACTTCCTGGTGGGGACATTGAGCCATAAAATGTCTCAAGCCTCCATACCACAGGTAGCGGGAGCAGAGCTATGGTTGTGGCCATCAATTTATCTCCCCTCAAGGCTGGATCCCAAAAGTTGGGTACTGCAAATTTGCTTCAGTTCTGGAGCATCATGTTTATTGACTATTGCAGAGGGATTCTTTGAGGGGAGGTGTGATCAACCCACGATTCCTTGTTTTTCTCCTTGCCACTCCTATAGATGTGTGTCAATCCAGATATATGTGTTGATTAATTCTTTTAGAGAGGAGGGAGGTTCGATCCTTGATCTCTTTATTTAACCCCAGTTGAAATTGATACCACAGTGGTTCTTCACTCCATCCCATGTCTGGTTGTAGCTGGAAGAAGTAGGTAACATACAATAGGGTGACAGACCCTGTTCGTTTACATAGTTGCATTAAGCTCCTCTCAGCTGTATGATTCTAGTAGCAATTGGAGAACATTTTTTTAAATTCAAAGAGGTGGTCCATTTCAGAGCATCTCCCATAAATAGAGTAATTACCCAACATGGTTTCTTTACATTGTCAGAAAAGAACTCTAAGTAAAGTTGAAAATGCAAATTTCATTGATGCAGGAACCCTCAGTAGCACTCCCTATTCCCCTCAAATCACTCTGGAGGTAGCAAGTTAATAGTTGGGTAGTTCTCTTTATTGCAGCCTCTAATTCTTGACATTTTTCTTCATATAGTGTATGTACTGTTTCTTGCTGCTGGCACTTCTGCTATCATGATTTAGTAAGTTCTTTGTATTGCCCCTGCTGCAATAAGTATTGAATCTGTTGTTGTTGATTTTCAAATGTGGAGATAGTTGTTTGTTTGTTTTTCCAATCCCTTCACAATATCAACAATCTAGTGCTTTAGCAACCTTCACAGATTTAAGAACATAAGAACGTAAGAAATTGCCATGCTGGGTCAGACCAAAGGTCCATCAAACCCAGCATCCTCTTTCCAACAGAGGCCAAACCAGGCCACAAGAACCTGGCAATTACCCAAACACTAAGAAGATCCCATGCTACTGATGCAATTAATGGCTGTGGCTATTCCCTAAGTAAACTTGATTAATAGTCGTTAATAGACTTCTCCTCCAAGAACTTATCCAAACCTTTTTTGAACCCAGCTACACTAACTGCACTAAGTACATCCTCTGGCAACAAACTCTAGAGCTTTATTGTGCGTTGAGTGAAAAATAATTTTCTCCAATTAGTCTTAAATGTGCTACTTGCTAACTTCATGGAATGCTCCCTAGTCCTTCTATTATTCGAAAGTGTAAATAACCGATTTACATCTACTCATTCAAGACCTCTCATGATCTTAAAGACCTCTATCATATCCCCCCTCAGCCATCTCTTTTTCAAGCTGAACAGCCCTAACCTCTTCAGCCTTTTCTCAAAGGGGAGCTGTTCCATCCCCTTTATCATTTTGGTTGCCTTTCTCTGTACCTTCTCCATCACAACTATATCTTTTTTTAGATGCAGCGACCAGAATTGTACACAGTATTCAAGGTGCGGTCTCACCATGGAGCGATATAGAGGCATTATGACATTTTCTGTTTTATTAACCATTCCCTTCCAAATAATTCCTAACAGTCTGTTTGCTTTTTTGACTGCTGCAGCACACTGAGCCGACAATTTTAAAAAATTATCCACTATGATGCCTAGATCTTTTTCCTGGGTGGTAGCTCCTAATATGGAACCTATCATCGTGTAACTACAGCATGGGTTATTTTTCCCTATATGCGCCTTGAACTTGTCCACATTAAATTTCATCTGCCATTTGGATGCCCAATCTTCCAGTCTTGCAAGGTCCTCCTGTAATGTATCACAGTCCGCTTGTGATTTAACTACTCTGAATAATTTTGTATCATCTGCAAATCTGATAACCTCACTTGTCATATTCCTTTCCAGATCATTTATATATATATTGAAAAGCACCGGTCCAAGTACAGATCCCTGAGGCACTCCACTGTTTACCCTTTTCCACTGAGAAAATTTACCATTTAATCCTACTCTCTGTTTCCTGTCTTTTAACCAGTTTGTAATCCATGAAAGGACATCGCCTCCTATCCCAAGACATTTTAGTTTTCTTAGAAGCCTCTCATAAGGGACTTTGTCAAATGCCTTTTGAAAATCCAAATATACTACATCTACCAGTTCACCTTTATCCACATGTTTATTAATCCCTTTAAAAAAAGAAGCAGATTTGTTAGGCAAGACTTCCCTTGGCTAAATCCATGTTGACTGTGTTCCATTAAACCATGTCTTTCTATATGCTCTACGATTTTGATCTTGAGAATAGTTTCCACTATTTTTCCTGGCACTGAAGTCAGGCTCACTGGAGTATATTTACCCTGATCGCCCCTGGAGCCTTTTTTAAATATTGGGGTTACATTGGCCACCCTCCAGTCTTCAGGTACAATGGATGATTTTAATGATAGTTACAAATTTTAACTAATAGATCAAAAATTTCATTTTTGAGTTCCTTCAGTACCCTAGGATGCATAACCATCCAGTCCAGGTGATTTGTTACTCTTTAGTTTGTCAATCTGGCCTACTACATCTTCCAGGTTCACAGTGATTTCGTTCAGTTCATCTGACTCTACACCCCTGAAAACCATCTCTGGAACTGGTATCTCCCCAACATTCTCATTAGTAAACACAGAAGCAAAGAATTAATTTAGTCTTTCTGCACCACCAAGACTGGCTTTTCCAGGTCAATTGGCTAAGGGTATTCTCCATTCAGTAGTAGTGTTAATGGCTGGCTGCACACAAAAGAAAAACAAGAAAGGAGAAAAAAAATCCTAACTCACTCAAGTCCTTACTGACTGAAAATTTTCTTTCTATACAGGTATTTAGAAAATAAAGAAAAATAATTTTCAGCCACTGTTAAAAAAGGGGGAAAAAATCTTGTAAGCAGATGGATCTCTCAAACTGGGCTAGCATAATTTGTCAAGCTCTAAAAGACAGCACAATAACTGTTCTTTTAAATGATAATGTTTTTTGAAAGAAAATAATGGATAAAAAAACAAGACGTGCTCCCTGACTTACAGCTTTCAGGGAAACAATCAAAGTAATCCAAAAAATTCATTCTCCCTTAGCTGGCAATCTTAGAAAAAGAACCAATCCATCTCACAATATTTCAGCACAGCCTTTTTCAGACCTAGCAATGAAACACAAAGGAGACATAATGCCAAGAGAGACCTCTTTGGTAACTAGCACTTAAGAAGACCTGAGTGAAGAGGTTGGGTTTACCTATAGCCAATGAGATCTTGCGGTTCTGGCTGCGAGCACCGCAACCAGACCCTTACCTCCGCGTTCCTGGACCTGTTCCTGCTTTCGTTGGCCTAGTTCCTGGCCTGTTCAGTAGCGTCCCTGCGAGGGCCATGCCGCCGAGAAGCCTTCCGTGGACGCCCTGTCTCTAGGCGCGCACGCGCCACTTGGGCACTTTTCTAGGCCATTTCCCGCCAGTGGTGACTCCGCCCAATTCCTGACGTCAGACGCTGCGGCCTTGATAAGCCAGCTGCAGCCACCCAGTATTTGCCTTGCAACGGGCTTACCTACCGGATCCCTGTTGCGCTGTGCCCTGGAGCGATCTGCCTCGCTATCGCTCCATTCCTGCTTGCCTGCTACAGTACCTGCCTGGTTCCTGCTTGCCTGCTACAGTACCTGCCTGGTTCCAGTACCCGAGTCTTGCTACAGTTCCTGCCTGTTTTTAGAACCCGAGCCCTGTTACAGTACTGATCTACTGTCTTAGTCTGATTCCAGTTCCCAGTCCTGATCCACTACCGCCTAAGTCCCAGTGGCCGGGCCCCTATGGGCTCCTCCCGGGGGGCCTTCGACTTCCAAGGGTGAAGCCACCTAAGTCCCATCGGTTGGGCTCCTATGGGCTCCTCCCAGGAGAGTACCAGCTTCCAGGGTGAAGAGCACCTCTACGTCCAGCCTGAACATCTGCCTCCCGGCCTGCCATATACTAGAGACAGTGACCATCTTTTCCTAGTCTCCTGCAGGTCGTCCCAAGGGTCCACTAAACTGAGATTCCCATAACATGAGATGTCTGGATATACACAGTCCACAGTATAGGTAACAACACTATAGATTCTCCTTACCTCATAGGTAGAATAACTAACTCTGCAAAGCTCTATTCCATGTTCTCCAAGGCTAGTAGTTCAAAACCCCAACTGGCAAATGGTAGACTTTTGTCTCAAATCAAAGAACTAGTGAGATAGATTTGCATAACTTAAGCAATATATTACATATTCATCCCTGTATCCATTAACAGGCAAGGATCAAGTATCATTGAGATTTATTAACAAATCAGAGATGTCTCTTAGAAGTCTAGAGTGAAAACATATGGGCTTTGTTTCAGGAAGAAAGAAAGAGGCAGTAACAATTTTAGCCATGAAGTAGGATGTTACCCTCAACCTACCTAAGGAACTGTTGAGAAGGAAAGAGTTTCATAAGGATGAGTTTTAAAATCCCAGTGCATGCCAAAACCTGGAGATATGCACACAAGTCAGGCTGGTGCATGCCGATCAGATTTTATGTCACCTGGATACATGCATGTCACCTGGATACATGTCCAAAAAAGGGACAGGGACTGGGCATGGGTGTTCCTGGATTTTAACTTGAAATTAGTGCATAAATCCTTATGTGCACAGGCATGCACCAGTATCCCCTGCTGCATAATTTTACTTCTGCTATTGATGATGTGCAAGTTATAAAATAATGATAATTGACAGATCTGCAGGGTTTTAAGGGAGGGGCTAACAGGAGAGAAGGGAGGCTATTAAATTAGGGGGGTTTGGAAGTTTTATTCCTTACCTGGGTGAACTGGAAATGAACTGGGGAAACTGGTAATGGCATCGGCGTGTATGTGTTTTAAAATCTCCCCACTTACATGGTAGAAGCAGCATTTGCATGTATAGACTTGTGGCCACTTAAAATTGTGCATACAAGTGCACGCGATGAAACTATTTTATAACATGCGCACATATATGGGCATATGTTATAAAATGTATGCATCTCTGGGTGCTGGCCAATGAATGCATGTACATGTGTGTCCGTGCACCTTTTTAAAACTTACCATGATAGTGTAAATATTCTGAATTCAATATAAGCTTTGACTGAGTTTAAGCCAATATAAATGACTAAAGTAATTTTTAGATAATGTTTAGTGTTATTTCCAGTTATCTGAACAGTACTATGATAATTGCATACAATTTACTATTATGAAAAAAGATTTATAGAGAATAATCTGAAGAACTATTGTGATTTTATTAAGAATAGAAGGGTTTTTTTTAATTCAATATTTAGTGATAATAGGCTGTTACTCCATGAGTCAATTCCTGTCAATGTGGAGTGTACAGAATTTGTTTAATTAGATTTATATTCCTTTTTTCAGATACTTCAAAGCAGATTACATTCAGGTACTGTCAGTATTTCCCTGTCCCTAGTGGGCTCATAATCTAACTGGGTCATTTATCATTTCGCATTAGGTCCTTAATGCTAGCTTTAAGGCCCTAATGTGTTGAGAACGTGGACCCTTGGGCCGGCTAGATTGTATGGAAGATCCACTGAAGGAAGGCCTATAGTGGTACTCGTAGCCAGGAAGCAGAACAGAACCAGGAGACTTGGCAGGACCTTCACCTATACCAGCCCTCGTTCCCCACAGGTTGAGCCCTTGGGTGCCGTGGCCAGCAGGACTTAGGCGAAGGTCTCCTGGCAAAGAGGCGTCCAGAGAACAGTCCGGATCGAGCCAGGCTGAAGGCTTGGGAAGTCAGAGACTGTCCAGGAGTCGAGGCAGGTAGTGGAGGTGGAAGATGAGGAGGCAGGGCAGGCAGAAGACAGACTAAGCCGGATAACATGCCAAGGGTCAGGACGGGCAGCAGACAGAGAATACCAGGAACCAGGCCGGTCAAACCGGAGAAGCAAGCAAAACGGGAACTGGAACACGGGAGCAGGAATGGAGCTGGAGCAGGCAGGAAGACAGGAACGGAACCAGGAACAATCAGGAACACTGGAACAGAGCAGGAACACTGGAACGGAGACAGGAACAAGCAGGATCAGCAACTAGCTACTCAAGGAGTCGACCTGTTCCCAAGGCAAGGCAAGAAGATCTTTGCTATTTTTATATAGTCTCCAGCTGATGACGTGTGTTTTGGGGCCTGCTACTTTAACTGCTAAGCTACTCCTCTTCAGGTATCCAGTATCCAAAGACTGTAGCGAGATTCATCTTAAGCATTTGTTAAACATGTAAAAATGATTTTCAAAATATTTTATTTAAAACATTTAATATTCTACCTTTTCCAAGCTAATCTAAAGGCAGATTGTAATCAGAATTAAAATGATGACTCTAATTTCTGGTCAGAATTTCACTGAGTTCTTTAGGGACAAACATTTGATTGAAGTGAGAACTGAAAGCTGATCAGTGGATTTTTGTTTCTAAGTGGTAAATAAAGTTCTGTTTCCTTTTCTTTCCTATGATGATAAGTTCCTCTTTGACTATAAGAATATGATTTTGTCTCCTATAGAACAAAGGGTGTAAATTTGTAATATGCATTCACTGGTTTTGCTTGCATTAGTTGTAGTAATTCTTACCTACTCCAGCTCTTCTGGTAGAATCTTTAGCTATGTTTGCATGTTCTACATGCCCATTTTAAATCACACAGCTAACTTTGCTATGCAGAAGCATCAGTAGGAAAATTCTTAGTCATTCTAAAATTAGTAACAACATTCATTAGCTTAGCCACTATGATCAGGGTGAACCACTGATGTTCTCCCACATGTCTGGGTACTAGTGATAAGAGGTAAGTATGTGTGTGTGTTTGTGTGTGGCAGCACAAAACTAGTAGAAAGATAGGGTATATATATATATATAGTTTCATGAACAGGATCTAGAACATGGTTCTAAGGGCAGAGCCAAAATTTTCATTTGTTTGTTAATTTGTTTCATAGATCATCACCATTCATTTGATTTGTTTCAAACAAAAAAAGAATGTTATTCATTTTATTTGTCCATTCATTTAAATTACCATTAAAGTCAATGGAGGAAGCATTGCAGGTTATTTTGGGCTCCAAAATTTGGGTTTTTCATCAATTCTAGTGAAACCTTTGGGAAGATATGATCAGAGGGGGAAAGAACTCAAAGCACCTATGTGGAAAAATGGCACCAAAAGTGGCAAAAATAGCCTAAAGCAATGTAAAGGGGCAAAGTGGTACCAACAGTGGCAGGTGCTCTCCAAGGAACTGCAGAGAAGAAAAGAAGCACTAAAGGGGAAGAACATGTCAAAACTTCAAAAGAGGTAACCAACAATGGCATGAACACTGAAAAGCAGCACAAGTGGCAAAGGGACCCCAAGAGTGGTATCATAAAAAGGCTCCATGAGAGGTGCTGGAGGGAAAATCTTTGTTTTAGTTCATTCATTCATTCATTCATTTCGTGGGCATTACTATTTGTTTCATTAGTTTCAAACAAAAAACAATTTTCATGTTTTATTTTATTTGTTCCTTCATTTGCCATTAAAGTCAATGGGGGAAGCACTGGACTCCAGAATAGGGATTTTCTCATTATTTCTCATGAAATTTGTGGAAGACATCAACAAAATAAGGAAATAACTCCAAGATATCCAGACTGTGGAAAGGTGGCACCAAAAGTGGCATGAACATCCTAAAGCATTGTAATGTTGCAAAGAGTTACCAGCAGTGGCAGGAAATCTCCAAGGAACTGTCAGAGGAGCAAAGAAGCAACAAGATTAGCCAGATCACCCCAAGGCTTCAAGTGAGGGCACTAATTACAGTGACTTGAACCCTCAAAGGCAGTGCAGGAAGCAAAGAGGCACCAAAAGGTCATCAATATCCTACAGCAACTTGAAAGGGGAACAAAGCAGAAAAGATGGCAGGAAAAAACACAAGGCACTGATAAAGGGACAAAGTAGCAGCCCAAAGAGTGCCGTCAATACACTAAAGAACCATGAGAGTTGCAGAGCAGCTCCCACAGTGACAAGAAGACCTTAATGTTTAGAGTCTGGAGTATGGCAGCAAGACAGATTTGGAGAAAGCACCTCAAGGTATAAAGTTAGAAATACCTCGTGTAGCATAAGGTATAATGCAGCAAGGCAAAGTGGCATGGGAGATGTCTGTCTTCCTGTGAAAGTTCTTGTCACTGTTCAGATTTAATACAAGACAAAGATCTGTCATCAGTATAATTTCTGTGAAATGAGCTTTTATTTCATTCCCTACTTGAGGTTGATCTTGCTACTGGGTGGAATTATGGGTTTCTTGTGAAATGGATTTTCCAAATTAAAGTCTAGTCACATTCAGAACATGAAAATCGTTTCCCTTCACTGTGGCTTTTCTGGTATGTTGTGAGGGTTGCTTTATTTAAAAAAAAAAGTTTCTCCATTCCTGCAGATGAGAAGAGCCTCTTCCCTTTGTTTAGTTTTGGGTTTATCTTTTTAGTTTCCTCTGCCTTCTGAAACATTTACCACACTCAGAATATGGAAATGGTTTCTCATCTGCATGTTTCTGTTTTGCCTGTATTTCTTCCGTCTGATTGAGGGTGTTTGTGGACAAACTACCACAGTATAATTAACAAACATACATAACTCACAGGGAAGGGTTGGTTGCTATAGTTACTTAAACCTGTTCTCCCTTTGACTAAAGTGGCCCATATCTTCAGAGAAGCTAAAAATGAAAGGGAAGCAAAACAAATGAAAAGAATAGGATTTTTTTCATGGTATTCCCTCCATTCATTTTGTGCTCTCACAAAAGTAACAGGACCCCATATGTTTCCAATTGTGCATTCAGTTTAAACAAATGTGCATTCCTATGAGATGTAAAATGCCCCCACCCCCCCTGCACAGTGGCAAGAGCACCCCAAGATGTAAAATCTGCTGTATGACAGCAAGGCAGAGTGGCAACAAGACCCTCAATGTGCAAAGTCTGGATATGGCAACAATGCTGATTGGAAGAAAAACTGAAATTGTAGGATATGGGATATAGTAGCTAAGGAAAGTAGCATAGTAGCTGTCTGTCTTCCAAGTGAAACACTTGCCACTTGTCATAATTAGTTCAAGAAAATGATCTGTCATTGGTATCATTTTTGTGATGTAAGCTTTTATTACATTTCCTACTTGAAATTAATCTTGCTGCTGGTTGGATTTCTGGGTTTCTTGAGAAATTTGCTTTCCAGTTGACATTATAGTTACAATCAGAACATGACAATGGTCTCTCATCACTGTGGCTTTCCTGGTAATTTGTGAGGTTTGCTATATTAAGAAAGCTGAAAGCTGTCTCTTCCCTTTGTTGATTTTCGGGTCTTGCAGTCACTTTCCCTACTGAACTTTCCCACATTTAGAACATATAACAGGACTAACATGCATCTTTTCTCTTGTGCCTACATGTCATCCTTCTGACTGTTTTGCTATAGTCTGTATATGTACATTTTTCTTCAGTATCAGCTTTCTGCTATGAATTCAGAGTTACAAGATCCCTGCAGAATATCTTTCATGCATCTTTCTTCTGTTGTATGATTTATTTGTTCTTCCCATGTTTGTGTGTGTGATATTACTGGCACTTACTCATACACAGGAGAATTTCCTGCTGACTTTCTTTACATTTTTTCTGAGATACATTTACTCCTGCATTTTTTCTCCAGTCAGAACATGAGTAAGTATCCTGTCTATGTCTTTATGGTAACATCTTGCTCTCTTCTATATTCTCACTGAGCACCCGGTGATGTGTCTTTTTATTACTGTTTCTGGGATCATCTTTATCTGATGATTGGAGATTGGCAAGGGATAAACACAAGGATTATTAGTGGATAAAGGATTGAGATGAAGGAAAGGGGTAACATGTAGAGGGTTTCCAAGAGCAAAAGGGAATTGAAGCAGAAGTATTAAAGTTTCTGGACTGCTTGCTGCAGGAGGTATGAAGGAGACTAAAACCTCTCACAGCAACTAGGTTGGTGTTCCTGGCACTCAGATCCTCTGTGGTATCCTTGAAAGGCTTCAGGATTTGTATCAGCTGCCTCATCACGACAAAATCATGATGCCATAGTTGTCAATCCACATCTTTCTCTGTTTCCAGAGATAGATCATGAAACGGTATCTGCTGCTCCTCTAAACTGCAGCAACAGGTAGGTAGAATTCTAGTGGGTACCACAATCTTGAATTGGACACTTATGAGGCATCCTGTTTTCTTCCTGTCTCTCCCAGAGAAGATGCCTTCCTTCACACTTCAATGTAAAAGCCCTGCTGTTTTATTGCTTCTCTTTATCAGGTCTTCCAGTAATAGATTCCTGTGGTCCATGGGTCCCAGCATCAGGTCATCCCTCATTGCCAGGTGTAGCAAGTGTGCAACGCAATGGATCCCTTGAATGTCCCCATCTTCCATTGCCCTTATCATATTTTTCCCACTATTACAAAGAAATCTATGTGAAAACTTCTGCCTCTCTGCAAAACATCCAGCATCTTTCTTATGACTGATAGAATATTGTATGAGATGCGAAGAATATCCACCACCTGGATGTGCAGTACAACCCACCTACAAAACAATGCTCAATCCCGCTTTAGCTTCTATAGGCCCCTGTTTCAGCCAGGATTACCAGTGTGCCATCAGGGAGATTTAAGCATGTGTAGAGTTTGCTCTGGTCCTGATATTGCTGGTGAAATGCTCTTTAGAACTGTATGTGACTATAAATGGTTCATGGATTTGAGCACTTGGGCTGTGGCAAGATTGACACAGCCCAGTGGGTAAAGCCTGGGGCTTCAACTATAGCAGCCCCATTCCCCATAGATTGAGCCCTTGAGTAACGGGCAGGCAGGGCTTAGGTAAGTGTCCCGTAAGAAATGGTCAGATGGAGTCCAGATATGACAGAAGTTGGGGTTGGCAGCAAGAATCATTATCCGAGTTGAGATAGGGTTGAGGCTGGTAGAAGTCTAATGAAATAGTCAGTATCCATAGCGGAAGTTAATACCAGATGGCAGGCAAGAGAGTAGTCAGGTTCAAAGCAAGAGTCAGAACCATGCGGCAAGCAAGAGACAGACAGGGTACACAAGGTACTGGTACAAGACACAAACTGGACACTAAAGCAGGGCAAGGCAGGGCAAACAAAGAGTAAAGCACAGGAAAGAGACAGGAAAGGAAAGCACAGAACGAGAAGCAACATCATTGCTAGGCAGGAAGACTTGTTGCTGAAGTGTCTGTTTATAGTCCAGTGGCACTTCAAATGGGAAGGCTTAATGACATCACTCAGAGGCGCCATGGCTCTTTTCCCATTGTGGGGACTTTAAATGGCAGGATCCGGTGTGAGCCCTAGGGAGTCCCAATTATACAGGGGAATGGTGGAGTCCTGCGACAAAGATGCTGCCAACAATGCAGGAGTAAGTGAGGCTGGACGCGGCCCATGCCATAGATGACTAAACATTACAGGTTGTACAAGGTGATGATAACCTGATTACTAAAAGTAGCCCTGGAGGATACATTGTAATTGTGGGCTAACAGTGGCAGCAGATACTTGAAACCCAGGTTCATCACAACCTGCAGGGATAGTAATCCAGAACATTCTTTTTCCTAATGCACCTTTTAACTACTTTCAATGCCTCCTGCCTCTTGCCCCAGGACAGTGATATGGAATACCAACTCATTTCCTCGGTGGTTAGTTGCAGCTGAAGACTCAAGGCAAGGGGCTGCTGGCCTGCCAACTGACTGCTGGATCATCATAGGGAATTGTCTTCTCCTTTTTATATCCTTTCCTTTTGCTTTTGTTTTGAGCACTAGAGGAGGTCCTCAGACTGCATGCAGGTGATGCTGCATACCAGCATTTGTCAGATAGCCCAATACCTTCCCTTGACTGATAGCCTTACTTTAGTGAATGCACTGAACAAAATGTGGGTCTTCCCTCAGTTTAAAGTGATTCAAGATGAGTGATGTCTTATGTGATATCTTCTCTGCATCTGTGGGGGCTTCTGCTCGCACTAGAGTTGAACTAATAGTTTACAATGAGGAAAAAGGCAGAGGCATCAACTCATGCTTCCTACTCACATTACCTGTTCTTCCTGGGTGGTTGATTTAATCACCAACAGTACCATCTATGCCTCCTTTCACCTCACTTGAGGATAAGATATTATTGACTAAATCAAATTTTCTTCAGCTACTAGCTCTTTTATACCTTCTGATTCAGGGAGTCCCAGACAAGATTCTTCCTCAGAATTAGTTGTTGAAATACTGCCTCCATTACTTCAGAAGCAGTAATCATAGAGGTTCATGCTGCTGGTTTCAGGTGTTGCATTTCTACTGTCCTTGTCCAAGCTGCAGTCTGGGTAATGCCAGTCTCATCTGGCTCTCTCACCTTTTGCCCCTGCTCCATAACAAGAGGGAAAGGAAGAGGTAGCAGTGGAACATGCTCTCAAAATTTCAATTTCTTCTGGCTTGAGCTGGCTTCCACTCTTGGCATTCTGTGGCTAAAATGTCTCTTTTAAGTTTAAGGGCAGGACTTCTATTTTACTCACTGCTATTAGTACTGCTTGTTTGTTTATGACAGGCTTGGCTGGCTAGGCAGCAGCACCCAATCATCTGCCCCTGCCATTCCATTCTCTGACCTTTCCTTGCAGTGGCATGATATAAATTGTAGTGTCTCCTGGGGGATTTGATATCACAAATTTAATATATTAATACTAAACCACCACTGCCAGTACCACTCAAGTGTGCGTAAAAATATTTCTATCTCTCACTCTCTCTCTCACACACACATACACACACACATACAGTGAATAGGTGTGCATTACTGACTGATTGTTTTTGTACACACAAATACAACTGTTAGAAACAGAACCAAAAAGGTTGGCAAGGTTGTGCTTCTCCTCGATTTGCCTGCAGAAAATCTCACTTCTCTGCTGCATCAAATAGACAGAAAAGTCACTGTTTCAGTATCCACTCCACTCCTACCCTGCCCCCAGTGAACACACAAAGCAGTGCCATTGCTTCTCTATTTCTGTTACAGTGAGTGAGGCCACTAACTTCAGCAAAGAAAATCAGAAAAAGGCCTTTGCCAGTGTCAAAGTCTATTTTTGTAAAACTATTTTAAATTTCTAGATAGCTTCTGAAAAAGATCCTTCTCTGCTAATTTAAACAGAGCAAATTGACTTGTTTGGCATATGCTCAGACCTTTCAGTAGGAGGACATCAGTCAGATGGCAGCTGTAGGCTAGTTAAAAAGATGTTTCACTGTGATTTGTCTTCCACCCAGTTTACTTACCAGCTTGTCCCATCTTGGCTCCCAGAAGGCTGCCATGTCACATAGGCAAGATTTGGTTGCTATATTTACCAGTTAGACCTGCATCTGTTTGTTAATGTTTGATCAGCACAGCCTTAGACTTGAATAGGTCATAGACCTGAATGGGAAATATAAACAAATGAGAGAAAATTTTGAATTTAAATTTGTGGGCACTCTCAATTCATTTTGGTGGTTAATGATTGAAATGAATATGGACTCATTTGTTACATTTTACCCATTTGTTGTAAATGAAATTATACCCCTATTCCAGATTATTATTTAGAACAAAGCCAGAATGTCATTCTAAATCCACAGAGATCACAAATTCCAGGGAGCCAAGCATGATTAACAGAAGGAGGGCATTGCAGGTGACAGCAGAATTGAACATGCAACATGTCACATTTGTACCTACAACTACTATACTGTACATTTCTCATGAAAAAATTCATGATTTTAATGGTGTACCTACAAATATGGTGATTTGACAATTAAAGAATGGATAACACAAGTCTGGACAGCTTTATATATTCTCAAGTTTCCTTAAAATATTCAAGTGAAAGTCCTAAAGGATCACCTCTGTTGTGCAGGAGGTGGACCCTTGGGCCCAGATAGGGTTGACGCTACCCATAGGAAGGATCCTATGGGTCCCCACCATTGGCAGGCAGAGTGGGCTGACTAGTGGAGGCCAGCTGGAGCTTTGCCAATACCAGCCCTTGTTCCCCGCGGGTTGAGCTTTTGGGTACCAGGGCCGGCTGGACTTGGGTAGGCCTCCGTATGTCGTCATCGGTGGAAGGATGGAGAGATCAGCCCAGAGACAGCAAAAACAGAACTGGAAAGTCTGTACTGGATGAGGTGGAGTCCCGAAGACCCGGGCGCCAAAAGAATCAGAGTCAGACAGGGGGTGCCCAAGCAAGAAGAGGCCAAAGCCTGTAAAGGCCAAGTCCAGGATATAGACAGCAGAGGTGTCGTAGAGCAAGCTAGAGTCAGGGCTGGTGGCAATCAAGGAGCTGTGGCAAGGCAAGGCTGAGGTCTGGACTAGGAGATGATCAGTAGCGTAGTCAGGCAAAGCGAAGGTCTGGATTAAGGAGATGATCAATAGCATAGTCAGGCAAAGCGGAGGTTGGGTCCAGGAGAAGATCAATGCCGTGGTCAGGCATTCCTTATACAGGGCTAGCGGGCCCTAACTTCCGGGTTCCACAGAGGATCTTTTCCAGCGTGGCTCCTTTAAGAAGGGGAAGGAGCCACGTGTGCGTGCGTCTAAGGACAGAAGTGGCTGGCTACATGGCGGCAGCGGGGCCGGCTCTTGCCATGCTGACGAGAGGGCCTGGAAATGATGGAGCGACAGCGGTGACCTGGGCCCGCCTGGGGGTGAGTGTGGTCGGCCGTGGGGTGCCGTGGCCGGCCACCGTAACAGTACCCCCTCCTCTAAGCCCCCCTCCTCGAGGCTTGGGTTTCTTTGGGTGTGCGATATGGAATTCCTTAAGGAGTCCTTTATCCAGGATATTGGAACTGGGCTCCCAAGAGTTTTCCACTGGACCGTATCCCTCCCAGGCAATTAAGTATTCTCATTTCTTGAAGTGGCGATGGACATCTGGGATTTCCTTCACTTGATAAGTCTCGTCTCCTTCTGAGGAAATCTTCTTCAGTTCTGGCAATTTCCGGGCTGGCCAAGACAGAACCACTGGTTTGAGCAGGGAGATATGGAGACGTGAATTTTCAACGATTCTGGAAGATGGAGTTGGTACGTAACTGAAGTGATCTGTCGCAGGATGGAGAAGGGCCCAATATAACAGGGTGCTAATCTCATGGAAGGTACCCGAAGTTGAATATTGCGGGTACCACACCTTGTTTCCGGGTTTGTCTCCGGGGGGAGACCACACCTTGCGGGTACCACACCTTGTCTCCGGGTCAGCCACACCTTGTCTCCTGATTTGAGCGGAGGAACCGGACGTCTGTGTCTGTTAGTGGTAACCTTTGCTCTCTCTGTGGCTTTGTGAATCAGGCTCTCAGTTTGTGACCATAAGGACTGGAGTTCCTGTTCCGTCAACTGGGTGGCAGGAGAGGGAATGGAGAGGGGCACTGGGAGCAGAGGAAGTGGTTGCTTCCCATATAACTGGTTTGATTTGCATCTAATGTAGGAAGATCGGTATATAAAATCTAAAAATAAATAAATAAATAAATATACCACGAGGAAGGGCAAAGATCCCGTGGCGGCGTTTGGATGAGAGTTTTGCAAGAACTCTGTCCACGGAAGTAATCTACCCAGTTGTCCTGTCACAGGTTCACAAAGGACCGCAAGAAGGTCTTCAAGGTGTGGTTAGTGCGTTCTGCTTGGCCATTGGCCTGAGGGTGGTAGGCAGTGGTAAAATATAGCTTGATATTGAATTTGTGGCACAAGGATCACCAGTACTTAGCGGTAAACTGGGCTCCACGATCGGAGACAATGTAACTGGGCAATCTATGGAGATGAAAAATGTGGGAGGTGAACAGCTTTGCCAGCTCTGGGGCGAAGGGAAGCACCGGGAGGGCAATGAAGTGAGCCATCTTATAAAAATGGTCAGTAACAACCCAAATTATTCTGTTGCCACTTGAAGAGGGGAGATGGACCCACATATCTACTGACATCGTGGTATAAGGTTCCTTGGGAGCTGGCAGTGACTATAACTGTCCCCAAGGTTGTCCCACCATGGGCTTTTGGCAAGCACAGGTGGGACAAGAGTCCATGTAGGCCTTCAAATCTTTGGCCATCAACGGCCACTAATAATACCGTTTAAGTAAAAAAAAAAAAAAAAAAACAGGGGTGGGTAAGAGTATGGGGCAGGGGTGTGGCCTGCTTGTTGCAGCGGTTACTACCCCTAATTGAGCTGGATGTTCACTTGGATGCAGATCCGGCGCTGCTCTCTACATTGCTGGTGGGGTGGAGGGGAATTAGGGCTGGAGGGTACTGGAAGCCAATAGTAACAGGTGGGAGAGAGAAAAAGATAAAAAAAAAAAAGATAAAGTGTGTAGCTTGCTGGGCAGACTGGATGGGCCGTTCAGTCTTCTTCTGCCGTCATTTCTATGTTTCTATGTAAGTAAGGCAAGAGTCTATGCACAACCGGGATGACCTGCCACCTTGGCCCACTCCAGAACTTGTTGCTGGAGTCGGGTCGGGACTACCGTCTTCCCTCAGGAAATAGCTTCAGAGGCGGCTATCAGAATGCGTGCCGAGTCAATGATGTAACCTGGAGGGTCTGAATTATCTTCCTGCTCAAACTACCGAGAGAGGGCGTCAGCTCTGATATTCTTGGCAGCCGGCTAGTACGTCACCACGAATTCAAAAGAACTAAAAAACAAAGACCAACGGGCCTGCTGGGCATTCAGGTGCTGAGCGTGGCGGAGATGCTCCAAATTTTTATGGTCAGTATAGACTGTGACAGTGTGGTGGGCCCCCTCCAGCCATTGTCGCCACTCTTCAAGGCCAGTTTTATGGCCAAGAGTTCTTTATCCCCGATGCCATAATTTTTCTCTGAGGGAGAAAAATTTCCGGAAAAGTAGGAACAGGGATGGAACATTCCCTTGTCGGCGAGCTGGCCCAAAACTGCCCCAATGGTGATGGAGGAGGCGTAAACCTCCAAGATGAAGGGGCATGTGGGGTCCGGGTGATGGAGGCAGGGCTCATGGAGGAAGGTCTGCTTCAAGGTTGCAAAGGTGGTTAATGCCTCTGTTGACCACTCCTGGGAATTGGTTCCTTTTTAGGTGAGTGCCATGAGTGGCACAACTACTTGAGAGTAATGAGGGATGAAATGTCTGTAGAAATTGGCAAAGCCTAAAAATTGCTGCAGGGGCGAAGGCTTGAGGGCTGGGGTCAATCCCGGATACAGGCCACCTTTTCCGGATCCACCCAGAAACCGGTGCTGGAGACAATATACCCTAAAAAGGGACAGATTCTTTTTCAAAAATGTACTTCTCTAGTTTTGCAAAGAGATTGTGGGCATGCAGGCATTGGAGGACCTGTCGGATGTCATGGTGGTGGGATAGGAGGTCTTTAGAGAAGCTGAGGATGTCGTCGAGATGACCACCACTGTGGAATAGAGTAGATCCCGAAATATCTCATTCATCATTATTTGGAAGACTGCGGGAGCGTTGCACAGCCCGAACGGCATTACAAGATATTCATAGTGGCCGTCGTGGGTATTGAAAGTGGTTTTCCATTCGTCCCCTGGCTTGATCCGCACCAGGTAGTATGCCCCTCAGAGATCCAACTTAGTGAAGACTCAAGCTCCCTGCAAGCGATCCAATAATTCTGGGATAAGAGGCAAAGGGTACTGATCTTTCCTGGTTATGGCATCAAGCCCTCGGTAGTCGATACGAGGCCGAAGGGAGCCATCCTTCTTGGCCACAAAGAAGAATCCGGCTCCCGCCTGCGTCATTGATGGGTGAATAAACCCCCCTCTCCAGATTCTCTTGTATATACTTGGCAATGGCCTGGGTTTTGGGCAGAGATAGGGGGTACACACTTCCCCGTGGCGGAATGCTTCCAGGGACCAGGTCAATAGCACAGTCAAACATCCGGTGTTCCGGCAGGATCTCAGCACTCTCCTTGGAGAAGACGTCAGCGAAGGAAATATACTGTGGAGGTAGGCCCAGAGAGGTCATGGTGTGTAACAAGGGGGAACGTTTCACAGAACAAAGACATTTCTGGTGACACCGGGGACCCCATTTGGTCAGTTGGAGCATCTCCTAGTCTAGAAAGGGAGCTTGCTGCTGAAGTCAGGGTAATCCGAGAACAATAGGGTGGACTGCTTTTCGATATCAAGAAAAGTCAGCTCTTCGTGGTGTAGCATACCGGTTCGGAGGCAAATGGGAAGAGTGGTCTCGGTGATACTCCCAGCGAACGGGTCGCCCAATATGGAGGAGATCACCAGCGGGGTGCCTCGCGGCTTCGTGGGAAGGTTTAGATGATGGACCAGGTCTTTCAAAATAAAGTTGCCTCCTGCATCGGAGTCCAGGAGGGCCAGTGTAGGGAACTCGTACCCATCCACGATTAGAGCCATGGGGAGCGGGCTTAGTGAAGCCTAGAACCACCTCCCCGGCCTCTCCGGACAGCGGGCCAGGAAATGCCCCTTCCCAGCACAATAAAGGCACAGACCCAGGGTTTGATGGCACTATCTCTCTTCGGTGGATAGAGGACTCCTTCCTAGCTGCATGGGCTTCTCTTGTCGAATGGACCTGGTCGCCAGCGAAGTCCCTATCAGGGGTTGGGCGCCACAGCTGACCACCATAACAATTCCTGTGTCAACAAGCAGGGCTGAATTAGCAATGACATGTGGGTGATATCATCCGATGGCACCAAATGGACCTTTTTTTCTTAGCTCATAGAGCTTTTGTGCTACTGAGCATGTGGAAGAATTCCTATGTGGGTATTGCCTCATGAGTCCCTCAGTCTTTTTTCATCCAAGCTCTAACATGGATGGGGTACCCTTTCACTCTGTGTTTTCTTGATTCACATCTTTTGATATTGTTGCTTGTTTACTTTTTTTTTTTTTTCAGTTATTACAATTCCTTGCTGCTTCGGTAGCCCCCAAATGGCATTTTTCAGTGCTTTTGAAAAAAAATATTTTCTTCAGAAAAATGTCTTGTACTAGAATCCTGCACTCAGTGGTTTTAGACTGTGTATGAGGTAGGAAAATGGCCAGGATGTCTTTTACCAGTTGCTAGGACCGAATCACGATCAGGCCAATTTCTAACATTGTGGCTGGATGTATTTTTGCTCTCAAAAGTCCATGGCCTGAAAGATGGAGGAACTGTGTAAGTCTTTGAAGATCCACAGCTGATCATCCTCCCATAATGGACCCTCATCAAGCTACTCTAATGCTGAGTTGACCAGGAGCTACTAAGGTAAGTCCTCAGCATTGCTAGAGAAGTCTTTGGGCCACTTCACCTCCTTGTGGTTGAGGAAACAGATAAAGCACCATTCCCAGTCATCAACAAGTCTGTCATGGGCTTTTCAGAGTTTGGGTGCTAGTAAAAAGAAGTGACACTCTTCAGAGCTGGCAGAGTGCTTCACTCACTGGCATATCATAGAAACAGAGAAATGTGACAGCAAAAAAGGGACCATACAATCTATCTAGTCTGCTCATCCATCCAACTAATTTAGATTTACAATTCCATTCAGTCCCTCAGATTCCCTGTGTTTATTCCATGCTTTCTTGAATTCAAATATTTTCTTGTCTGCACCACCTCCACTTGGAGGTTGTTCCATGCATTCACTACAATCTCTGTAAAGTTTATTCTTAAGATTATTCCTGAATATATACCGCCTTTTGTTCTCATCCCTTGACCTCTCATTTTAGAGTTTCCTTTCCATTAAAAGAGGCTCACCTTCTATGCATGAAACCTTGGACATATTTAAATGTTTCCATCATATCCCCCCTATCTTGCCTGTCTTCTAGGATATATTTATATAGACCTTTAAGTAGTCCACATATGCTTTAGAATGAAAACAATTGACCATTTTGGTAGCCTTCCTCTGGACTGACTCCAACTGATTTATAATCTATTGAAATTACAGTCTCCAGTTAGTGCAGTTAGTATAGCTGTGTTTAAAAAAGGATTGGATACATTCTTGGAGGAGAAGTCCATTACCTGCTATTAATTAATTTGACTTAGAAATTAGCCACTGCTATTACTAGCAATGGTAACATGGAATAGACTTAGTTTTTGGGTACTTGCCAGGTTCTTGTGACCTGGATTGGCCACTGTTGGAAACAGGATGCTGGGCTTGATGGACCCTTGGTCTGACCCAGTATGGCATGTTCTTATGTTCTTATGTTCTTATTCCAAATGAGGTCTCGGCATGGACCTATACAGGAACAATATTGATAAATTTTCCTAATGACTATTCTTCTCCCCGGCAGCCAAGCATTTTTCTGGCTTTTGCTGTCACTTTATCCATCTGTTTGGCCACTGTAAGGAATATGGGGTGTGTGATCCCTTAGTGCTGTGGCATAACTGACACAGCCTCGAGGGCATGCCCCCAAGGCCTATGCTGGCAGCTGATGAATGTTCCCTGTAGTGTGACAGTCTAGAGCTTCACCTTTATCAGCCACCTCCTCCACAGGTTGAGCTCTTCGATTCTGGTGGCCAGCAGGACATAGGCAGCTCCCTAGGGAAGAGATGGTAGTTAGAGATTTTGGCGTCGGCCGTATGGCCATATTGCCGTATTGCAAAATGGCGCCGGCCGTATGGCCGTATGGCTGGTGCCATTTTTCATTATGGCAACACAATTCGAGTGCAGGAGGTCGTTCCCGGACCCCCGCTGGACTTTTGGCAAGTCTTGTGGTGGTCAGGAGGCCTCCCCAAGCTGGCCAAAAGTCCCTGAGGGTCCAGCGGGGGTTCGGGAGCGATCTCCTACGCTCGTGACGTTGGGGGACAGGAACCAAAATGGTGCCGGGGCTACCTTTGCCCTGTCATATGACAGGGCAAAGGTAGCCCCGGCGCCATTTCTATCAACGCACCCGTGGCCCGAGAGTGGAAGATCACACCGGGACCCCCCCCCACTGGACCCCAGGTAATTTAAGACATTTTGGGGGGGTTCGGGAGGGTGGGGGATTTATTTTAAAGGGTCGGGGTGGGTTTTAGGGTGTTTTAGTGTGCCGGTTTTCCCGCCCTCCCCCGATTTATGATTTACACGATATTTAAAAAAACAAAACCGCGACGATCCGATTCCCTCCCCCCCCCCCCCCAGCCAAAATCGATCGTTAAGACGATCGATCACACGATTCACATCTCTAATAAGCATACAGGAAGGCTTTGATTCACCCATTTGGTTTGGCCATTACTCTGAGGTTAGTAAGTGTAGGTAAAATCCAACTTAATTCCAAATTTTCTGCACAGGCATTTCCAGTATCAGACTGTTAACTGAACCTCCTTGGTCTGAGAGGATGTGAAGTAGAAGCCTATGCAGATGAAAGATGTGATGCACAAAGGGGTAGATTTTAAAAAAGAGCATGATCGCGTACTTTTGTTCGCGCAGAAGGCGCGAACAAAAGATACGCGCATAGCCGCGCATATCTTATAAAATCCTGGATCGGCGCGCGCAAGGCTGCCGATTTTGGGCAGCCTGCGCGCGCTGAGCTGCGCAGCCTGCCTCCGTTCCCTCCGAGGCCACTCTGAAATCGGAGCGGCCTTGGAGGGAACTTTCTTTCGCCCTCCCCTCACCTTCCCCTCCCTTCCCCTACCTAACCCACCCCCCCCCCCCCGGCCCTATCTAAACCCCCCCCTTACCTTTGTCCCTCGATTTACGCCTGCTAGAAGCAGACGTAAATCTACGCGCCAGCGGACTGCTGGCGCGCCGTCATCTGACCTGGGGGCTGGTCCGGAGGCCTCGACCATGCCCCCGGGCTGGCGCCACGCCCCCGGTCCCGCCCCCAAAACGCCGTGCCATTCGGTTCCGCCCTCGACACGCCCCCTTTAAAAAACCCCGGGACTTATGCGCGTCCCGGGGCTCAGCGCGCGCCGGCAGCCTATGCAAAATAGGCGCGCCGGCACGCGAGGGCCCTGCTCACGTAAATCCGGGCGGATTTACGCGAGCAGGGCATTTAAAATCCGCCCGAAAATATTTAGCTAATTCAGGTGCAGATGGGAGTCTAGGAAGAGTAATGAAATACACCATCTTGGATAATATATCCACAGCTACCCATATGATGGTATTTATGCTAGAGAGGGGAAGGCCACAGACAAAATCTATAACCCAATGGGTCCAGGGTTTCATGGGGGCCGGCAGCAGCTGTAACAACCCCCACAGCTGTGCTATGATACTTTTTTGCATGGCAAACGTAGGGCAAGACCCTACATAATGCTGACCATCTACCTTCATTTGTGGCTACCAACAGTGTGGTACGTTTAATTTCAATGACTGAGTAATGCCAAGATTACAAGATAGGTAGAAGTCATGCACCCATTCGAGAATCATTTGAAGTAAGCATCGGGATACCACTGTCATGCCAGGAGGAACTGTAAAAGTGTCAGCGACCACAATTTTGGCTGGGTCAATAATGTGCCGTAGGATTTTCAGGATCCTTTTGATATTGAATGACCGGGAGAGAATATCAGCTTGACATTTTTTGTCAGCTGACCACTACCATCGCTGAAAGTCGAATCGATTTGTAAAACAAAGACCTGCAGACTTGCCTGGGGTTTAGTCTCTGAGCATGTGCCAAGTGCACAAGATTTTTCTAATCCATTTAAAAGGTTACTTGGCACTTGGTGCCCTCCAGCAAATGTCGCCATTCTTCTAAGGCTAGCTTGACTACTAGCTCACAATCAGGATCAAATATTATGCTCCCAGAGGTCCAACTTTGTGAATATTTGTGTACCCCGGAGGCAGTCAAAGAGCTCTGAGATAAAGCGAAGTGGATATCAATTTTTCTTTGTAATCAAGTTGAGACCACAATAATCAATTAAGGGACACAATGAGCCATCCTTCTTTCCAACAAAAAATAATCCAGCTCCTGCAGATGATGAGGAGGGAAAAATAAAGCCTCCTTTCAGATTCTCCTTGAAATATTTAGACATCATCTCTGTTTCAGGAGCAGAGAGTAGAGAAACTCAGCCTCTAGGTTGAACCTTGCTTGGGCTGAGGTCTGTGAAACAATCATAGGAGAAATGAGGCAGCAGGACCTCCACCTGTGTTTACTGAATACATCAGCAAAGTCAGTGTACTGTGATGGCAGGCCTGAAAGTTCGTAGGTGACAGTCCAGGCTGGAGGTACCACAGGAGAAACCTTGGTAATATATTGTTTATGATAATTTGTATCACTGCTCAGTCGATATGGGGCTGATTACGTATAATCCACAGTAGGCTGAGAATGAAGATGTTTGTCGCAGGTAAAAAGTTGAGATTGATTTGTTCTACATGTAAGACCCCCGTCTACAAGGCCAATGGTATTCTCATCTTAGTAATATTTCCCGGCAGAGGATCTCCATAAATGGAGGATATCAAAAGCAGGGAATTCAAGGGAACTGTGAATATCTTATAATGTTGAACCTGAGTCACTTGACTAAAGTTACTCCAGCACCAGTGTCCAGGAAGGCAATACCATTAACAAGAATGTCCTCAAAAGACACACATCCTGGAACCAGTAGTTCTGAAGAGGTGCAAGGGTAACCTATGGTGGTCTTTCCCACAGACCTAAGTTCTTGAGTTTCCCAGTTTGTTTGGGCAGCACCTTGCAAGATGGCCCGAGGCAGCACAGTTTAAGCAGAGGTTAAATGTACAACACCTCTGCTTCTCATCATCCAAGATCCTAAAAGATCCATTTGCATGGATTCTACTGGTGGAGAGCCTGACTCCAGAGGAGGATGGTTAGTCACATGCCTCTGAAAATTTGGAGCAAGATGCATGGGGCAACGGTTCAAGCTTCATTCTTTGGCCCGTTCCTGGATCCTGAGATCTATTTGCAAGGCTAGACTGATCAGGCCCTCCAGGATAAGTTATAAGTTTCAGGCAGCCAGCTCATCCTTAATGTGTTCCGAAAGTCCCTGTCATAAAATTGCCATCAGGATATTGCTGCCCCAGTGGAGTTTTGAGGCTAAGATGTGAAAGTGCACTGCATACTCCTCCACAGACCAGGAGCCTTGTCTGATCTGCAGAAGTTCTGAAGACTTGGAAGCTCATCAAAGACTTGTCAGAGCTGTTGCAAGAAGTGAGTCATATAGCCCAGGAATGGGAGTCATGTGATGTGGTGATGCTGAGCAGACACTTTAGTTCTGGCTCTAGGCACCATCCTCCCAAAGCAACAAATATCCCCGGCATCCTGACCTAAACTGCTTATCCTCTTGCAGAAAAAGACGATCTACATATCTATTGACAAATTTTATGCTGAAATCTACCAGTGGTATGCCCTTGTGGTGAAAAGAGAGAAGGAAAAGATCAAAGAAACCTCTGAGAAGATGGCTGCTAACACCGGATGGAATTCTCCTTCCCCATACCTCAATGATACGAATACTGACCTTACTACACGGGTGACTAATGCAGTGGTCAACGCACTGGATGCTCGATTCAATGACCTCTCTTCACAGTTTCTGGAACTTAAAAACACTATCGCAGAGCTATACCCTCATATGGAAAATGCAGAAGGCCGCATAGCCTGCCTGGATGATGAGAATCTAATGCTTACTAGAAAATTAGCTGCACTCAAAAAAAACTTTGAGTGACCAAGCAGAAAAAATTGACGAATTGGAGAACAGGGCAAGGCGCAGCAATATTAGAATAGCTGGAATTCCTGAATCTGTGGAAGACAGAAATTTTGAAGGCTTTCTCGAAAAATGGCTGCCTGAGGCCTTTATGCTACCTGAGCTTGCAGGAGTACTCCACATTGAAAGAGCTCACCAGCTGGGGGGAAGAAAAGAAGGAGAAAAACGACCCCACATTTTATTGCCAAAGTGCTGAACTGGTCACATAAGTAGCGGTTAATGCAAGCTTTCTGGTCCCAACCAAAACTCTCCTCTCAGTCGGCTGACATCAGTTTATTTCAGGATTTCTCCACTCAACTCATGCAACGGTGCAAGCTGTTCAGCCCTATTTGCACTGATCTATATAAAAGAAGTATTCGCTTTCAACTCCAATACCCCGCCAACTGAGAAAAATTGATCCGATTCATCTGACACGATTAACCTCTGGTAAAACAATGCTGCCTTAGGTCTTGCAATCACCTGACTCTAAAGAAGCATTGAAAAGGTCAGCCAGTGGAGATGCCAGAACTGCTCTAAGATTTACACTTTTCTGAAAATCGATTAAGTTTTACCTTCCTTCCAATTTTATTTTTGTTCTTTTTATATGGTCCTGTTCCTGGACTTTCCATAGTAAATACTGAACAGAAAAATTTGTTAAACAATTTTGTTTTTTCCTCATCAGCCTCTACATATATAATATATATATGTGTATATGTATATATATATATATATATATATATCTATTATCTATATCTATTATATCTATATCTATTATATATCTATATCTATATCTATATATATTATCTACATATATATATATATATAAATAAAAATGTAAATGTTCGTTTGTTCAAAATCTTAAATCTCCAAAAGTTCTTCACTGATTGCTTTGAAATGTTTACACAACGTTGCATTCGAATACGCGCGTGTTTTTATGTACCTATATTATATAGATGTCACACCTGTGACAGGTAAAAACATGCTTTTTTGGAAAAACAGCGCCATCTGTTAAACATACAAGTAACACACGCTATCTACAATATAAATGGTCTCTGACCCATGGCCTGCAAATGCGCAGTAGAGAGCAGCTCTACTGCGCATGTGCGGACCATTGAGCTCTGCGCTACGTGCTGGGTGTCACAGAGGGGAGGAGGAAAGGGCAGACGAGTCGCCGCGCCGAGAAATGGCTCAGCCCATTCCTCCCCCGCTGGGGAAGGGGGGAGGGAGTAGGGACTGCCGGACAGTTACACACAGGAGGAGGAAAGGGTAAAAGAGTCGCTGAGCCAGTCCGTCCACCGCCAGGCAAGGGGGGGAGGGAGTTGCGACGGCGGAGCAGAGCAAATGCAGTAGAAAGCGGCTGTGAAGAGATCACAAGCAGCTCCAGCCTGCAGCAGCCAAAGCGCAAAGAGCTGAACAGAGAACAGCTCGCCCTCCTTCCCCGCCCCCTAAGTCCCACAGATAAGGAAAGCCAAGTAAATATCCCGCAACTGTGGGGGGGGGGGGAGGGGGAAGGCAGTGCTGTCAGCCAGCCCGTGGGTCTCAGCCGCCACGAGAAGAGTTTACATGGGCATCGCTCCAACCCCACTCCCAGCAAAGCACCGTGACGAAAGTGAAAGCCAGAGCCCTGCTCCCTCCTCCCTCTCAAGGCCCCCGATCGGATTTCTTAAAGACACAGGTCTGCCAGAAAGAGCAAAGTAAGCTAGGCAATGTGTCCAAAACCTGTTGCAGTGCCTGCCGCCTGCCTTTGCGAGGGGGGGGGGGACGGAGTGTTTTCCTCTCTTTCCCAGACACAACTGGCGTGGGAACTTCGCAAGCTCGTGTGAGTGCAGAGCAAAGACCTAGGTGGGGAGGGGACAAAAATCCCACCCGTTTTAACTGTCTAAGAGAGAAGTGTGGTAATGTGCGCTGAAGGCAAGTGTGAGTGCCAGAGAGAGAGGGAGACCTCGTGAGGGATTGTGTATGTGTGTGAGAGGGATTGGGCGTGCGTGTGTGAGGGACAGAGGGAGAGTGTATTTGCAAGAGAGAGAGAGAGAGAGGAAGCCTATGTAGGGGGCTGTATGAGAGAGAGATTCTCTACACCCCCTCCCCAGCTCTCCACTTATAGGTTACAGTGGAAGGGGTTCAGTGTAGAGGGGAATGGGAGAGCAAAGGAGTTGGGGCCTGTAAGGATAGAGTGAAAGGGGTCTGAGCCTGTCCCTCCGCCACCGCGGAAAGGGGGAGGGAGTTGGGATGGCAGGACCATGACACCTCGCGAGATCCCCCTCGGCCACCGCTGAAGCTCCTACCACCGCCACCACCTCTGGCCCTTCATGGTGCTGGGGGGGGGGGGGGGGGGGGCGGGGAGTGGAGCAGAGCAAAGACGTAGGAGGAGAGGGGACAAAAATCTCAGCCGTTTTAATGGGCTTAATGGCTTGGACTAAATATTTTACAATTCCATTTCAGTGTTTCCGATTGCATTGTTAAATTGAATTTTCATAGATTTCGATTTATTTTCATTTTGATTTAATTATTTCGTGTGACATTGCGTTGGAATTGAGCCATGTCGTTTACCATACCGTTCATTTAGTGAGTATAGTTTATGTTTTTTCTTTTTTAATTCTTTTTCATTTATAGAATTATGCGGTTTACAAGGATTGCTTCTCACATGGAAAATTATATGTTGCGTGTTCTAGAGTCGGCAAACCAGACAATCTCTATATCTGCACAGACAATGGAACAACAAAAAATATTGTATACCCACAAGCATTGTGAAATTAACCATATTCAAAATTGCGCTTTATCTTTTCTTTCTTTTCCATTTAACCAGACTGAGCTATAGCAACGCGTGGCCGGGTACAGCTAGTACAGCTAGTATGTTATTTATTATGCATTATTTGTTTCCTCTTCCCTCTGCCTATCCTATAATCATTTATGCAGTTTTCTCTTTAGTCCCTGTCCCCCCACTCCCTGTTCCATGTAATTTCTATCTTTCAGTTTAATGTAAACCGATATGATGTTTCACACTAATACCAGTATATAAAAGCTTTCAAACAAATAAATAAATAAATACATATTCCTCCCCTTCACCTTTGAGTCTCAAAATGCTACTTTTGCACTTTTTGCACTTTTTGCACTTCTATCACTAGAACGTTTTGTCCCTCTCTTTTACCATATTTGCTATTTTTCCTTGCATTTTGAATTTTTGCATTCATGACTACTTTCCCAGCTTTTTAGGTTTTACAGATATTGTTGCCTGTCTTCGACTTTCTGTATTTTATGAAAGTTAACTTTTTCTCACTTACCTTATAGTGGCTTCTTTTTCTACTTTCCTGTACCACTCATTGAAAGATCTATGTTATCCTTTTTTTACAGTTTGATAATATCAATATTGCTTTAGGGAGATTGCTCGATACTTGGAAATGTTTTTTGATACAGATTTAAATTTGCAATATCATTTGCGAGAAATAGTAAAAAGAGGATTTTTATAATTTAGGATATTACCAGGATTAAAATATACTCTTGACAAAGATTATTTTAAAACTGCGTTTGTTTTATCTATTTTGGACTATTGTAATGCACTTTATTTTGGTCTTCTGAAATCATATTTGAAAGCTTTACAATTCTTATTGAATGCAGCAGCTAGATTAGTGGCAGGGTGTCCTTTATCTGCTCATATTAATCCCATTATGAAAGAGCTGCATTGGCTGTCCATAGAGTCATGAATAAAGTTTAAAATTCTTACTATAACTTAGTGCTTTGCAAAGAGATGGTCCAATTTATATTAGAAATTTATTGAAACCCTATTGTCAGCTACATACTTTATATTCAGCAAATCAGCTATTGTTGACAATTCCCTCAGCTAAAGCAGTTTGTCTGCAAAAGAACAGACATTGTGTTTTTTTCCTGGCTACTCCATTGCTTTGGAATGCCTTACTGTCTGAACTGCATGAAATCACATATTACAGGTGCTTTAGGAACTGTTAAAGGCACATTTGTTTTGGCTTGTTTTTACTTGAGATGTTTTGTTTATTCTGTTTTAATATATTTAGCCTGTTTTAATTGTACTATTTTGTAATGATATTATTGTAATTTCTATCAAACACAAATTTTGGTAATGATGCAGAATATAAATCATTGTAAAAAATAAAATAAATAGAATTTTTACTTTCCTAACAAAAAGGTTAGTTGCATTTACAAATCCCCTTTTACTTTTTCCCACTGCTCTTCTACTTCCCTTAGATTATCCCATCTAGCAAGCAACTCCTGGAGGTATTCCCCCATTTTAACAAACTTACAGGGTCATTTATCATTTCATGTTAGAGCGTTATCACTCGCATTAGGGCCCTAATGCATGTGATAAGTCCGTATCACGCACAGTAAATACCGCATTCTGAAATACATATGCAAATTAAAAATTAGTACTCAAGTGGGAGGAGTTTGGGCAGAGTAAATGGAAATGAGGGTTGGCTAGTGCCGCGTGCAATACAGTAATGCACATTATCATGGGATTTAATGCTGGAAATAACTACACCTTATTTTTTTTGCAGTATGGTGGAAAAAGTATTTAACGCAGCCGATGTCACATGTTGTGGGTATTACCTCAGCGATTATCGCATGTGACAAAAAAAGGAATGATTGTGGACATATCAATAAAAACACCTGTTCTTACCTGGTCTAGCTTTCTAAAACCATGTTTGTGGCAAGTTTAATAGTTGGACCCAAAAAACAAAGAGGAAGACGGTCTAAAAAAGCCATGAGGAATAAAAACAAAGAGTAACCGAAAGTCCTTCAAAAGTTTCTTTATTGATTGCCTCAACTTTTGAAAGTTTAATAGTTGGGTGATACTAGATGCTTTGGGAGGCTTGTCACAGATGAAAAGTGGAACAATAACTACCTCAAGAACAGGCAAGACCAGTTCCAAGCCCTCCTAGAGAAGTCCCTGCACCACAGGCAGAGGCAAGGGCCCTGCAGAGTTGGGTCCCAGGGCAGTGTCTGGCACGTAGGTGGCCTTGGCAGAGAAGATACGGAGAGCACATCTTTCCTCTCCGAACATCCTTGCTGGGCATGCCAGAGGACTATGTGGTTTGCAGGTGTCTCCTCTGATCTTGGGCTATCCTGGCATTATATGAAGAAATCCAAGTGGATTTGGATCCGGTCACTGCAAGGTCCCACACTATGCCTGGCCTCACCAAACTGTTGGCCACTCTGCATTTCATGGCAAGGGGCTCCTTCCAAACGATAGTAGGGATCATGGGGGGGAGTCCCAAACCACTTTTTCCCACTTTTGGTATCAGGTCATCACAGCAGTCTCTGACTGCATTAGTCACTACATAGCATTTCCTCGGGACAGGTAGGACTTGATGGACTTGAAGAGATACTTTTATGCCTTCGCACACTTCCACCCAGTGACAGGGAGATGTACCGTAACAGGAAGCTCTTTTACTCCATCAATGTGCAAGTGGTTTGTGGTGCTCAAATGAACATCTTCGATGTGGTGGCCAGGTATCTGGGAACCGTGCATGATTCCTTTTTAATTAGCCAATTTGGGCTCTTTGAAAAATTTGAGGACAGCCTTTACGGTGATAGTTGGTTCATAGTTAAGAGGGACACTTCTTTCTATATTCTATCTCTGGTTATGTGTTTGTGGCAAACGGCATGGACATAGAGGTGTGGCTGGGGGGGGGGGGGATGAAAAGCATCACTGCCATGACAAATGGCTTGTACAGTTATGTCTGTAGGCCATTGCCCCAGGGTCTGGCTTTCCTCCCCATGCTGCAGAGGCCTGCAAATCTTGTGACGGCAAACAATGCACTGGCCCTAAAGCTTGGTGTATGGGCAGGCACTATATACTTTTGACGTGTTTATTTGCAAAATGGCCTTCTTCCTAACATCACATTGGGAGCTATTTCAATCTCACTTGTTGCTAACAAGCTTGAGGTTTGCAAACTGCTGATATTGCACGATTATATGTGGTCAGTTTGTGAGGCATCATCCATATTGTTGAACATACTTTGTCTTGACCCACACACATTTCAACCAGAATCAGTGTCCTATGCATGTTGGTAGTCTGGCATATTCACTGTATTGGAGCTCACAAATTGGTTTCTATGAAGAAAATACTGCACAGCTGGCAGAAACATTCATATTCACATTATGAGGTACCATTTTGGCAGCTAATACAGGTGTGGCTGTTCTTATGTATTGCTTCAAGGTTGGCAGCCTGCTAAACACCAGTAGCCTTAGCTCAGTTGCGAAGGCCTGGTATGCAATTGTTGGAATACCCACATGCGATTAAGTAGTGCTGAAGAGCTGAGCTACTTTGTCCTACTGTTAGCCAGCACATATACTGCCCCAGAACAATGTGATATGCACTTAGGCTAGTCAAATCACCTTTTAGGACTCAGGGAAAAGTACAGGCTACCTTATACAGTCTTATAGGATGCTGTGGTGTGCCAGCCAGATCTGGAAGTGACAATGCTATGACTGATGGCTTAAATCTGTCATTGATGCAGGAGATTCTGGGTCCACTTGCAGGACCTGGCTTCTTACTCCCGTTGCCATTCCCAACACGCCGGCAGAGATGAGGTACAATGAGGCCTTATGTGCTACCTGTTGTGTCATCAAACGCAACTTTGGAGTTCTCAAAAGTCACATTTGCTGTTTGAACAAAACAAGTGGAACTTTAATGTATGCCCCACCCAAAGCTGCAGATATAACGCTGCTTTGCTGTGTCTTCCATAATATCGCTGTACGCCATGGACTAGGAATCAATAAAGTTCCTGAGCTCCCCCCAGAAGCCCCATGTGTTCTTGCACGAGCTGCTGACACCATGCTGAGTGGCAGCCAGCTTTGCCAACACTACTTTGCATGATAGGCCTCTCCTACCATATCCTCTTCCAGGGAAGGGAGGCCAGTAGCCTGTTAGCTATTGCTCTCCTCACTATCATCTTTCTTTCTCTCACTGCTTCTCTGTGTAGGTAACTGTGTAACAGAATACATGTATGCCTATTCAGGATTCATCTTGACAATGGAGATGTATCCTACAGTTGAAAAACAGTTGTGAAAGTACAGATTACATCAAAGACATGTGACTGCCATAATGTGTTCTGCCTGATAGTGATACTAAAAGATGCATGTGTGACATGACAGTTTGTGGCCTAGCTAGCACAGTGTGGCTTGCTGGCCCTCCCCAGTAGACCCCATCCTAGCATTCACATGTGGATAAAACAGTGCCATAAGTGTGATGCCACCCTAGCTGCTCCATGAGCATAGAGAGCTACAGCTCTAGATATGCTGTACATCTCATATAGTCTGAAGCTTAAAGGCACAGCCTAAAGGTACAGGTAGACAGGATAAGGTGTCACTGACAGATTTCACAATTTACTGCCTCATTCTGTAGTTGAGAAACATCTGCATGTGAAGTAATACACGGGTACTGAGTTGGCTTACTGTCAAATGGGTGAGCCAAAACACAGCTGACACCACAGCCACACAATTTTCAGAGCCACTGCAGACTAGGTTTTCCAAAAGGATCCAGATTTACAGGACATGATGATGCAGTCATGCTTATTACTCCCATACATGCAGGTATTGATAATCTTGGTTTCACTCTGAAAAGCTATAGGGAAGTGCATTGAAATCCCAGCATGTAATGGGTTCCAAACCTGTCCTGAAATTTGCAGCCAATTGGCAACTCTACTGCAGACATCAGAGTGTTGTAGTAGCATGCATTCCCTTACATTTGGGTAAAGAGCCTGTGCAACCTGGTGCCATTTCCACAATGCGCTCATGTCCTTCCAAGCTAGCATTCCTTTTGGTGGTTGCATGCATCCTGATACAGATACACCATACTATACCTAGCTATGCAATGTATACATGATCATGGGCAGAAGGTGAGGGCCTTGCCCATCATTATGTCATGTAGGTTCCATTATCTTCTTGGGGAGCCAACACCAGGATGCATGACTGGCTCTGTGAAGGCAAGATTGGGAATCAGATGGTGTCCTGCTTTCACTTGTATTTTCCAATGACATCTGGTGTGCCGTCATCACAGTAGAGTTTCTGCGCACTCTTATAGCAACCACATCCCTCCTGAGCAAAGGTTGACATCATAGAAGGCAACAGTAAGGTGTGTTTGAACCTCCTAGCTTCAACTCAGTCATCACATGTAGCCTTACTCAGATATGGAGACTTCAGAGTACTGCAAGGCCCTTGGCCATTATAGCTCAATGATAGGCATGTGGTTCAGCTGTATAGACATATGTATGTACCCAGAAAATATGCAGAGTATGTTGCTTTTAGCTATAGCTAGTATCTCTTACAATCCTGGTGTGATTGGTGACCACTCATAAAGCATATGCTAAGAAATCCTGCGCCAAACTGCTTGCAGATAGTTCCATTTCCAATGTTACCCCACACGTTTCTGTGCTTTCATGCTTGCAGGCCCTTGCTGATTGACATGCCTGTCATGATTTGTGTGTCTCAGGAAGAGCTAGTATCCTGTAGGTTGTGCCTCATGTCAAGTAAATTCCTGTCCAATAAATATACTCTAAACTGGCTCAATACCCCAAGTTTTATAAACTAAAACAATGTGTATAATGCTACTCCTTGGGGAGACTGCAAACTAGCAGATTATAACTTGTCTTTCATTCACAAACTACTTTTTAAGAAAAAAAGGCAAAACCAACCAGAAGTGGTATCAGAATTTTTACGGTGCTTCCAATCTCATGGGCTCTTGCCCTTACAGGGCTACAACCCCTCTCCTGTATAAGCACTAATGGATCACGTCACTTACCTACTTACTGGTGGCTTGTCTATTATAAAACTTTTTTTGTTTTTAATTCTTTAAAGTGCAAAAAACCGCATCCCTTAAATTACCCGTGTTTTTATTAAAGGTTTCACTCTTCACCCTTCTACTAAACTCGAATTATACTTATCTCTTAAGCTGCGAATTACTCGCATGAATCATGGCTGATTCGCCTGAATCACTTGCCCGACATTGCCAATGTTTCGGCGCGCTCCCCACGCCTGCTTCAGGGGCTTTCAATCGTGCTCAACTCTTTCTAGAAAAGAACATAAATATAAAAATTCTTTGCCTTATATCAATTCTTTTATCGTGACTAACGCTACGGAACTTACGATTCAGCTGGACTTAAAATTTTCCCATTCAAATATGGCGTACAAACGCTGGCTTGCCGCCTTTACCGGATATCAGCTGTTTTATACACAGGACATGGACCGTAGTCCAACCAATCAGCTACAGATAAACTGTCCAATCTACTTCTTTATTGAGGCCGGCGGGAGCAACAGTATCCAACTTAAAAATCCATCGCTGTTCTCGTTGTAATAAACAGTGGTTTAAATCTCCTCCCCGCTCGTCCGGCTCAACGCTATCCAAAACTGTACAAAATAGACTGTCAAAGCTATGACAGTCTATTTTGTACAGTTTTGGATAGCGTTGAGCCGGACGAGCGGGGAGGAGATTTAAACCACTGTTTATTACAACGAGAACAGCGATGGATTTTTAAGTTGGATACTGTTGCTCCCGCCGGCCTCAATAAAGAAGTAGATTGGACAGTTTATCTGTAGCTGATTGGTTGGACTATGGTCCATGTCCTGTGTATAAAACAGCTGATATCCGGTAAAGGCGGCAAGCCAGCGTTTGTACGCCATATTTGAATGGGAAAATTTTAAGTCCAGCTGAATCGTAAGTTCCGTAGCGTTAGTCACGATAAAAGAATTGATATAAGGCAAAGAATTTTTATATTTATGTTCTTTTCTAGAAAGAGTTGAGCACGATTGAAAGCCCCTGAAGCAGGCGTGGGGAGCGCGCCGAAACATTGGCAATGTCGGGCAAGTGATTCAGGCGAATCAGCCATGATTCATGCGAGTAATTCGCAGCTTAAGAGATAAGTATAATTCGAGTTTAGTAGAAGGGTGAAGAGTGAAACCTTTAATAAAACACGGGTAATTTAAGGGATGCGGTTTTTTGCACTTTAAAGAATTAAAAACAAAAAAGTTTTATAATAGACAAGCCACCAGTAAGTAGGTAAGTGACGTGATCCATTAGTGCTTATACAGGAGAGGGGTTGTAGCCCTGTAAGGGCAAGAGCCCATGAGATTGGAAGCACCGTAAAAATTCTGATACCACTTCTGGTTGGTTTTGCCTTTTTTTCTTAAAAAGTAGTTTGTGAATGAAAGACAAGTTATAATCTGCTAGTTTGCAGTCTCCCCAAGGAGTAGCATTATACACAAAGTAAATTCCTGTTACAGTTAGTGGTGAGCAGGGCAGGTGTGCTTCTATACTGTCAATAATCTGCTCTTTCTATAGCATTATGACTAGAGAAATTGTTGTCAGCTGATGACTGAATGAGTCTACAAGCTGCCTCCATATTAAACGGCACACAATGCTGAATGTATAGGCCTGCTGCTCCCAGAAGTCTCATGTGGTTGCCATGATGGCTGATGGCCTTTCTCTGTTGTTGTCTTGCCAGACACCCATTTAGTGCCACCTAAGCCACTGAGGGGCCCATGTCAGTACCTCAAACAAAGTATGTGTCATATATGCCTCTGACAGATGTGTTTTATGAGGCCAGGTCTAATCTCTGCTACTGCATTAATAGTTTGGGACAAGGAAATGTTGATAATGACATATATTCCAGGAACATACACATTGCCCAAGTGAAGATGCAGGTAGTCTGTACTCAAAAGATAAGAGTGTGAGTGTGCAACTCTGTGAGTGATATGCCGTGTTAGTCTTTGTTAATCTTTGTTTCCAGGGGTGTTGTTGCATACGGAGATCCCTCCCTTGCCACAGCAATATATTCCCTAGAGCAGACAGTGTGTGTGCATTCATTTTGCACACACAGCTTTTGCAGACCAGTTATCCAGTGCTTGCACACTTGAGAAAGAGCGCCTTTGACAGTTGAGCATATGGGCTGTAGTATGAATGGCCTCACACTATGCACTCTAACATTTCCCTTAGTATACTTACAATTTATATCTAGAGTTGAGAGAGTGATGAAGGTGTGAAAGTTGCCAGCGTCACGTGTCAAATATGCAATCTTACATGAACTTATGAGTTGACATTTGCCTGCCATGCACAACACTCCCTCCCCACCTGAATGCTTTTCCACCTAGTACTTGGAGTAGACCTAATAGTCCAGTTATTAGGGGCTGTGCAGACTAAACAGAGCTTAATCTGACACAGAGGCTTGCAACTTTAGGGAGAGAGGTCATGGGTGTTAAGAAGCTGTCTACTGTGGAGATGCTGTGATGGATGGAACATGGAGAAGCTATGACCACCTAATGCCATCGATGTTGGGCTGATTCAGATTAATGGTTTGCATGTTGATGGTTTTGTGGCAGCATGTACTGAGATAACCCAACCAGGTGGTTGTGTGTGTGGGGGGGGAGGAGTTGGTTTGGTTGGTGGGTGCCCAAGGCCTGGCACCAGTCCTAATTAAGAGTCTCTTTTTCCAGTCAGTGGTCTCCTTAGCATTCTCTCAGTTGATCATGTCATGCACAGTTTACATAGAGGCTGCCACCCCAGGCCGCATCATTTGACACTATCTCTGTCCTCTGTATGCGCTGGCAGAGTAGGGCTACGTTCTTTCTGCCAAAATTAGGTCACTAACTTTCCTGTGCATACATAGAGGTGGGGTGCTTATATGTGCAGTAGAATATAGGGGACAGGCTTTCTTAGCACTTTAGGCACTTCACTTGTACAGTAACCTACCTTCCTCTTCCATTCCGCTGTGTACTTGTTGAATGTTGGCACAGTGTAAGCTACTGTGTGATAACAAGGGAGGATGAGTGAGGGAGTATTGTCTTGACTAGAATGTCACCTCAGTATTTTTTTATTGAAGGTATTATTGTGGTACCAACAAATAAAATCACAAATAATGTAAATAAATGGTACCTCTATTTAATAAAATTGTAGTTATTACATCATCAAATATTTCTACGATTTTTTTTTTTTTACAAAACATCAACCCACATTTACATAAAAATCCCCCACCATTTTCAAACACATTACATCCCTACTAGGACCTTAGTTTTAATGACCCTCAGTCATCTTCTTCAGGGGATACCCACCCATTAAAACAATATATGAAATTTTATCAAAGCATATCTAGTAGTACAAACTCCGTGCTAGATATGATTGTTAGACACCTCAGGTCGTGTATGCAATCAATTGTCCGTGTAATCAGTTATATATTGGGCAAACTAAAAGAAAAATTAAAACACAAATTTTGGAATATTTGAGTTGCATTTTTACACAGAAGGAAGGGGCCCGTTGGTCAATCATTGGAAAGCAATGGGACATCTCATTGAAGATTTGAGATTTTTCATCATTACACAAGTGACCTTGAATAGAGGGGGTGATGTTTCCAAATTATTAACACATAAAGAAAAAAGGTTTATTTATGATTGGAATACAGTAGAACTAATTGGTTTGAATGTAGATATTGAGTGGAGTATTTTTCTTTAGCTTGCTGAGTAAGATATTTAAGAGATTTGGCTGTTTGAGGTTAATAGCAGATATCTAATTTGGATGTGATATGATGGAAGCCGAGTTAATCAATAGTAGTGACACATGCAATGGGAGACGTTTCTCCCTTGTCAGGTTTATAAAGGATAGATAGAGAACAGTATGCATGCACGATGTTTTTTGGCATGAAATCTGCATTGTTGAATTTATTATTCTAGGAGAAATGTCTTGGTAATAGATGTAAGTATTTTTGGGATAAAATGATTTTGGATAGATAATACAATAGTATTAACCTTTTTAAAAGGTTATTCTTGTTTTATAACTAGGTACATTTTGTAATGGAAGTGGTGATAAGATCCGGTTGAGTTTTGGATGTGAAGTTCAACACTTAATCTGTTAGGGAAAGTTTACATAAAAATATATTAGATAGCAGATGGATTTGGAAGAATTGATATTTTCTATATTATTGTCATTTTTAGGATATCTTTTAAATACACGTATTGATTGAATTGATCGGATTTATCAGTGGGATTGACATTTGAAGCTATGCATATGTTGACAGTAAATATAAATTTATAAAATGTATTTAAAATTTTTTATAATATACTGAACTATTTAGGAGATTAAAAATAAAAAATATGGTAATTACTTGTATTTTTCATATGCAATATGGATTGTTAAATTAAAATTATATTTAACATTTGTCAAGCAAAGTCATATTCATGTATTTAACTTTGTCAAATCATTGCACTACTACTAGACATGGGGCCTCATTTTCCAATATCGCATTGGTATTGCATGCGATACCAAAAAGGGGTGTACCTTATGCTAATAAGCATGTGCACTATCAGCTACGTGAAAGGCTGTTATTGCAAGTTGTGCTATTAGCCCAATTTGGGCTACATTGCCAGTATATCATGGTTTACTATGTCTCCTGCAGGCTGAGAGAGAGAGAGAGAGACTTGCCATAGTGCCTCCTCCCTAGACAGGTATTTGTATCCCTATGGGAGGCCCACCTAGTAACTCGAGGTGAGGTTTAAGTATTAGTGTAGGGGGTTAGGGTCCACTTTCACATTCAACATGAGATGTACAAAAAGAACAGTGATCTCTTGTGAAGATTTGATGACCTACAGAGTGAGGAAACTCACTCCAAGATGAGATTTGTGCAATGTTCTCTCCACCTAGCTTGTTGTTACCCCCCAGGGGCTTTTGGCCAGCTTGGGGGGGCCTCCTGACCCCCACAAGACTTGCCAAAAGTCCAGCGGGGGTCCGGGAGCGACCTCCTGCATGCGGGCCGTATTGCCAATATTCAAAATGGCGCCGGCGCTACCTTTGCCCTCACTATGTCATACGGGCGACCGGGGGTCCGGGAGCGATCTCCTGCACACGTGACGTCGGGAGCCAGGAACCAAAATGGCACCGGCGCTACCTTTGCCCGTCACATGATAAGGGCAAAGGGCCACCGGCGCCATTTCTCTTAATGCAGCTGTGGCCAGAGAGCGGGAGATCGCACCGGGACCCCCCCACCCCACTGGACCCCAGGTAATTTAAAACATTTTGGGGGGGTTTGGGAGGGTGGGGGATTTGTTTTAAAGGGTCGGGGTGGGTTTTAGGGTTGTTTTGCTGTGCCGGTTTTCCCGCCCTCCCCCAAATAATTCCCATGCCCTATTTAACGATACAATACAAATGCCCCTGATGATAAATCGGGGGCATTTGTATTGTATCGTGCACTCTAACGATTTTGGACGATTTTAAAATTATCTGATGATAATTTTAATCATTCAAAAACGATTCACATCCCTATCAAATACCCATCCAACCCTCCCCCAGGCAATACCTATACTTTGTGGCTGAATCCTCTTACTACCAATACCAAGTGCTTCCATTCAGTATGTCAGCAGCACTAAGGGTCTTTACCAAATAACTAGTTGTGGTGGTAGTGCATCTCCATTGTCAGGGCATCTGCATATTCCCTTACATGGAACTTGATACATGAAATAAAACTGTAGAAGACAGTATAAAGAACACAGGAGCTATAACAACTTCCCTGGAGAGAGTATTCTCCATCCTACAGAAGACAATTTAACTTCTTCAATCCATAGAATTCTTAATACATTTTGAAAATTAACACTAGCTGTATCTCAGAAAATCTAATTCATTAGGATATGAATAGACTTGCTACAGGAAAGAGTGTTTGTCCTGTCATATTGAACACATACTTTTACATCCTTGTCTCATCGACTGGTAAACACAGATCAGACAACAGCCAGAGTAGTGCTATGTCATATGTCAGCAACAATTCAAGTAGTATCACTAACATGCCTCCACATGTGACTCTTGCAATGGGGTCTCCACTCCCAATGGTATCAGCTAACTCAACCTTTTATATCTTTATTTATTTATTTATTTATTTATTTATTTATTTCGGGTTTTTATATACCGGCATTCGAGAACACAGTCCCATCATGCTGGTTCACATAAAACAAGGGTGCATCGTAAACATAAACTAAAACAATGGTGCGGAAAAGGCAGTTACATATAACAGGGTGAATAGAACTTGGCAGAGAAAGAAGAGAAAGGACAGGTTATTAATTCAAACATGTGAACGATAGTGGAGATATCTTTAGTGAATATCTCTCAGGAAATAAAACATAAGCTTCACTGGTGGTTAGAACCCTACATCCTTCTGGAAGGGCATCACATTGGCTTCTTCCTAATCAAGTAACATCAGTGACACATGCCTCCACCAAGGCATGGGGAGTCCTCACAGTTTCCCTCCCAAACCCAAGGAACTTGATTGTTAGCATAAAGGCAGTTTCAGATTAACTTTCTAGAGCTGTAAGCAATCAGAAATGCCTTAACAACTTTCTCCTATTTACTTAAGGGGAAAAAGCATTCTCATTCAAACTGACAATTAAGTAGCCATGTTCTGGGTCAAAAAATCAAGGAGGCACAGGGGGTCATGGACTTCTGCTAGGAAGCGATAAAATATTGGAATGGGCATGAAATCACCAAATGGTTATTCAAGCAACTACCTCCTGAGAATCACTAATATGCTAGTGGATCACCTCAGCCTGGCATTTTTCCCCCCTGAATGGTCCCTACACCAGTAAACAGCCAACTAGAACGTTCAGCCTTTGGGGATATCTATCAATTGACCTGATCAATTGGAGACTGGGAGGGAACTGGGAAAGGCCTACCTGCGTCGCCATGCGTATTTTAAAAAAATCCCCCCATTGCGCACATGACAGACACGCGCACGCACATGCGGGCACCGATTATAAAATTGGTGTGCACATGTGCGAATGGATATCATATTTTATAACATGTGCATGTGCCGTGAACCGCATGGTCAAGCCTTCTATTTCATAGGAACTTATCATAGTTCTGACACAGCTTACAAAGCCACCTTTTGAGCCATTAAAGTCGACTTCCCTTTTTCACATGGAAAGTTGAATTTGAATTTTTAATTTATTAAAACTTGTTTTTCGAAAATAAAACATACTTAAAATGCACTTAAGTACATGTTCACAAATCAATATATACAGACAATAAAGAAACAAAATTGGCTTGACCTGACATATCAATGGGACACTGGATGCATGCAAAGAAGCAAATTAATTATGATTGATCATCAAGTTTGTAAGCTTGCTTGAACAAAAATGTTTTTAAAGCTTTCTTATGGGTTTTTTTTCACATTCAATGGAGCGAATGTAGTCCAAAAAAGCATTCCAGATGTGAGAGTGCCCTGTTTTGTGTGATATTTAAGCAAGCAAACTTGATTGATGGTACCTCTGATATTATATTATATTATTCTTTGTTGCAATCACAACTGCCAGAAGAATCGTGAGCTTCAGGGTTTGGATTATTACTCTCCTAATTCACTGGAGTTGTCTACACACAAATACAAGATGAATGTTCCAATTGTGGCTCATTGTGTTGCTTCAAATCATCATTTCACTAATTTCATTTTCTCAGTTATAGATCAGGTACCTGTCTTTAGACAACTAATTTATAAAAGCATGAGCTTTCGAGGACAGAATCGACTTTGTGAGATGCTTCTCACACAGTGGATTGAGGATTCTGTCCTCAAAAGCTCATTCTTTAATAAATTAGTTACTCTATAATGTTTTTAAACTCTTTTAACTCTTTTTATATGAGAGAAAATGACACTGAACAAACTATCAATTGCAAAGGCTTCTTAATGCAATAAAAATTTTTTTATTAGTTTAAATTTGTTACATGCTATATTAATGTCTGTATTATAAAACTGTATAGGCCACAACTGGCTTATACAGGAAGCAAAGTATCTAACATATAACTGGCAAGCAAATCAATATAAAACACCTTACTGCTATACTCACATTAACCCACGGCCTGTCAAAGTACAGCTTTGCTTAACTACTTCTCCTTTCCAACTGTTTTTATAGGTTTCCTATTATGCATTGCAAGCTAGAAATTTGATTGCTCTAAATCAGCTCATTATTGCTCCATACCTACATTCCAGGTCACATTTTCCTTATCATGCCAACGGTCAACATGGCCTAGTTTCTGTTCCCCTTATCAGTGACTTGCACGCACGTCCTGACTTCACAGATTTATTTTCGTACCCAGAAGCATAGCCTCACTTTATTTCCTGTTATTCACTTTCTCAATTCAGACTTTGAATTGCTGAAGCTGTAAGATCTTTTGTGCAACTTGTGCAAGTTGCCCACTGGGTTCAGGCCAAGGTTTCCTGACCAAGGTTGGTTCAGGCTAAGGCTTACTGACCAAGATTTTTCGGCCATCAGCAGATTCACAAATCCTCCCTGAGACAGGACTTGTCCCTGTCTCACCTTTATCATTGTGAGACTATGTTGAGCCGTTCTTCGGTATCTGCAAACCTTTGTACATCTACTTCCCACTTACCTGCACTCACTTTCCACTTTCCCTCTATTATCCTATCAGTATGTGACATAGAATGATGTGTATGGAACAATATTAAAGCAACTACTCTATTACTGTTTCTATTGTCACATTATCATAATTAGTTGCAATACTTGTAGGTGCCATTACAGCATAATTCGTTTCAGTGTGAGCAGGGGCCATGACAGCGTAATGAGATTCATGATGATTAATGTTGTTGGTTATTCTGGGAGTTATGCATCTTTGGAATGTTTGGATTAGATTTGGGATACATTGCATAAAGCAACACACAGCTACAAGGATTACAACAATTATTATTGCGTATTGGCAAAGGTTCCTAATCCACCCTACCGGGAATATTGACCACAAACTATCCCATACATTTAGTCCAGTATCAATTTGTATACTTTCAGCAAAAGTTTTCAACTTTTCTATCTGTTGGTCAATAGCCATAGAGTTGTCGGTAAGGTTAAAACAACACATGTCAGGCATAACTTCACAACCATAACGGTGTTGTAATAATAGAAAATCAATGGCTCCTCGGTTATTAATAATAGCATTACGAAGAGCAGTTTGTTCTTGATTTAATAATGCAATAGCGTGCGAGGTGGTATTGATAGATTTAGCTAAATTACAAGCTAGCTTTGTCACTTGGTTATCAGCATGCATTGCCATGGCGGGTACACCAACTAAAGTAATTGCTAAGGCCATAGTCTCGTGTCTATTTAATAATGACACATTTCCATCACACGAAGGTGTGAGGGAAGTCAAATCTCGATTCCTACGAGATTTGTATAATTGTTTCATCTTGCTAGGTTTGCTTGGCAAGATAGGCACCAATCTACTTAGGCAACAGGTACAATCACTGACATTAGCTGGAATATAATTAAATGTTGTGGTGCCACAGGTAAAAAACCATCCAAGCGGTAAAATTATATGGGCCCAATTATAGCTGATGTTTGTGGGGTTGTTACAGGGCCATTGCCCTTTTGGCAACTTACGGCATTGGTCTTTACAGTTCACAATATGTGCACAAGTGTTATTTTCAAGATTGGCGACATACGGAGTACAAAGCTCTAAAGCATCTGGAGGCAGATTTTTTGTAACCTTTCCCCAATTTATGGATGATTCATAAGTCCACTTTTCCCCAATAACCGGTAATTGAGTATCATTGTGAATATCGTTCGGATCCTTACAAACCGGAATGAGACAGGAGCCCAACATTGTATGTAAGTCTGAACTAATCATTAAGCAAAAGGAAGTAACATGTGTAATGTTTGCTAAATGCAACCACAAATTATGTTTAAACCTTTCATTCAACGATTCATTGTCCAAGGTAGAGGAGATTCTAGGAGTACTCCACCACCACAGCAAAACGCAGGCAAGAAATACACTGGGAAGTCGGTTATTCATGTTTTCAGATGATGGGGCGATAGGTACGAATATCCGACAAATGTACCCAGGTGGAATGTTCAGACAGTTTAGCAGCAGTGTGGCTTAGTCCCGTAATGGTGAATGGTCCGACGTAAATTGGATCCTTCCAAGTTTTATGCGTGTGATTCTTCCGCAAAACTTGATCACCTATTGAGAACACAGAAGATAGAGTCAGTTTTGGCGCTAATCTCGAGTTGGTTTGGACTAAATCAGTAGCCATTGCTACTATTGGTTGGATTTTACTCCAATACTCGCTTGGAGTATCTGTGGCCTTAGCTTGTATGGGGTTCATAATTCTTCCTGTCTGTAATTGGAAAGGCGTAATTTCATGAAGTATACCTGGGGTATTTCGTATATTCATCAAGGCCAATGGTAATATATCCAGCCAGGTATATAATTTTGTTGTTTTGGTTTTATTTAGAGCTGTTAATAACACTCTCAGTTTCGTTTTCAGGATTCCGTTATAACGTTCTACTAAGCCATTTGATGTAGGCTTATAAACTGACACTCTGCGGTGGATTATATTGCAAATATCCTGCAATTCTCGCATTATTTGATTGTTAAAATGTGTGCCATTATCTGACACAAGTCTAATGGGACATCCGTGTGAAGGTAATATATTGCGAATGAAAGTATCAACTACTACATGGGCTGTTTCTTTAGTACACGGGAATGCTTCAATCCAATGTGAAAAGCCGTCCACCCATACCAATACATACCGTTTTCCTTTTACTGGTTCAATCATATCAGTGTAGTCAATATGCCACTCCAAACCTGGCCCCTGAGGAATAGGTAGGCTACCAGGGCTCACAGCAGGTCCTCGGCGAGCTATATGAGTGGAACAAACTAGACAGTTATGAATTATCTGTACAGCCAGAGCGTACAAATTCTGATTCCAATGGTTATTCTGTACTCCTGCTAGTAACGCTGTAGCAGACAAATGCAAGGTGCTATGCCAGGCAGTAAAGTATCTTAAAACTTCCGAGGTTGTGACACAAAGTTTACCATTAGGATGTAACCATGTTTTTCCTCTTTGGTAGCATCCAAGCGATTTCCACTTTTCTAATTCCTCACCGCTCGGTTGTTCATGAAATATATCACTACTCATTGGGTAAGGAGTGTGAGTCAATTCTGAACTGAAACGGGTCTGCATAATCATTAAATTTACGGATAGTACCTCGGAGGCTGCTTTATCTGCTAAATCATTACCTTTTGCCTCAAAATCTGTATGCTCCGTATGTGCCGGTGTCCATACGATAGCAGTCTCAGTACCTATGCCTTCTCTTTTAGATAATATTTTCAATATTTGTTTCCAATCTTGAATATGTTGTAGAGGTTGACCTGTAGCAGTAATCATTCCCCTTCTTTTCCATTTTAGTAAATGATATTGTAAGGAACTGACCGCATATGAACTGTCAGTATATATAGTACAATGTTCCTTCAGCCCTGTCGACTTTAGAGCAGCTATCACCGCTAAGAGTTCCGCTTCCTGTGCAGTCACACCCTTCTCTGTCTGATATTGTATTTTTGTAATTATTTCTAATTCGGGTGTTACGTTTAGTGCTGCAAATGCAGATTGTTGGCCTTTTTGTGCTCCGTCAGTGAACCAAATCAATCCTTTCTCAAGAGGACTGAAACGGGTTAACAACAACTCGGGGATATCTTTCCGTTCTACAGGGGGCTGTTCTGTATTAGGGAAAAACCAATCTAATAATTTATTTTGAGCTTTTGTGAGGGGTTTAGTTTCTATATCTTCACCATTTAATACTATCTGGTATTTACCATATCTGGTGGCGGTCAGTGCAGCTTTACTGGTGGTCAACATATGATGTATTGAATGATCACAGTGCAGCACTAATGGGCAATATGGCATGATCGCTCTCCATTTTCCAATTGCAGCAACAGTGGCTGTAAGTAGTTTTGGGATTTCAGGCAGTGCCATTTCCACCGGGCTATAAGATCCGGATAGAAATGCCACCGCTTGGTTTGGGGTATCATCTTGATTTACAAGGGCGGCCCATGTGCTGCCTAAGTCTCGAACCCATATATGCACTTTTAATTGAGGGTCTACAGTACTTAAGGGTTCCGTTCGTAATAATGTCTGTAATATATCATGTATGGACATTTCATCATCTTTAGTCAAAATAATTTGTGTGTTGGAAATAGTACCTGCCGGTACGTGTAAATGCCGTAATAAAGGAGAAATGCGAGCTGAGTAGCCTGGGATCCATAGGCGACAGTAATTAAAGGTTCCCAGCAATCCACAAAGTTGTTTTAATGTTTGGGGAAGTTCCTGCTTTTGCAATTCCAACAATAAATATCTTGTAATATGTTTTGTTTTGGATGATATTATTTGACCTAAAAAGTTTACTTGCGTTTTGGCTAGTACGCATTTCTGCCGATTACACTTGTATCCAGCTTCGCTTAGTACTTGTAATAATTTAAAAGTCCATTCCCAACAGTCTAACTTATTGTCTGTGGAGAGTAATATATCATCAACATATGTGAATAGGGATACGGATTTGGGTAATTTACTCCGAAATTGTTCCAAATCTTTATTTAATTGTTTGGAGAATACAGTCGGACTATCTGTAAACCCTTGTGGAAGCCTAGTCCATCGATACGCTTTGTCACCTAATACAAATGATGTCAGATCACGGGAAGCCGCATGTAAAGGAATGGCAAAAAATGCATTAGACAAATCAATAACTGAGTTGAACTTATGTATTGGTTGAGTTTGCAAGAGCGTCAATGGATTTGCACATACTGGATATTGTGGGATTACTATTTCATTTAAAGCACGTAAATCATGAACGATTCTAACATCATTTTCTCCTTTTGGTACAGGGAACAAAGGAGTGTTATAGTGTGATCGTGATTCCTCAGTAATACCATTTTCCAATAGTTTAGCAATCTGTCGCATAGTAGGTTCTACTAATTTTTTATTAATTGGGTAAGGGTTTATTTTTGGACCTGGCTCATACGGTTCCTTTTTAATCCGATAAGCAGGGGCTGTTTTTGCCTTTCCGTAAGGAGCTTCTTCCGTGCTCCATAATTCTGATGGTAATTTATCCCAGTTCCATTCATCAGGGATCTCGCCATCCTCCTCCTCTTTACTCGTTTGAGCAACCAGGGAGAGGATGCTTTTAGACACCGGGATTTTAAAAGTTAGTGTCAAACCAAATTGAGAAAGTAAATCTCGGCCCAAGAGATTTACGGGACAATGTTCGGCAATTAGAAATTTTACGGATGCCTCCCTTCTGCCCTGTGTAGTTTTAATTACTATAGGAGTTAATTCAGTTAAATGTTTTTCACTAGGTTTACCATCAAAACCTATAGTTGTATTTGTTTCACGTGATTCTCTGACAGCAACTGGCTTAACACATATAACAGAAGAGGTAGCACCTGTGTCAATTAAAAATTGCATTGGAACCTGTTGAGGACCTACCAATAATTGAACAAATGGCTCTGATGTTTGTAGGAATACAGTATCTCCCTGAACGATTCCCTCATTCCCTGCCTTATGTCAGTAATTATCAGGCCCCCACACAGGATATTGTGAGGGCAACTGCTGCATGGGCTGTGGCCCGGACTGCCTAGGCTGTCCCTGGTCCGGTGCTGGTGGTTGTGTATGATAAAAATCAGAGTTTTTTGGTTGTCTACATTCGTTTGAATAATGACCCACAGAATGACAATTCCAACATTGTACATGGGCTCTTCTATCTGGCGATGGTCTATTCGCCCTCCCCTGTGTGAAATTGCGGCCACCTCTACCTCTTCGCATTCCTCTACCGCGAGGGATATATGGACCATATCCTCCCTGGTATATCCCTAAGGATGGGTTTTGCATCACATAACAATCTTGTGCATCAGCCTGCATATTAGTATCTTGGGGAATGTGTCTACTTTGTTCATGGCTCTGCGCCTTTTTCTTTTCCTCCAAATCTGCTATTTGTAGTGCCATTAACCTATTGGCTATTTTCTGTTGCTCTTTATGTGGAGTTTGTAACATTTTAGCATGAACTGAAGCAAAATGCAATAATGTTGCCCTTACCTCAGGCAATGCCTTTGTAGATAAAGCCACAACATTATTCAAATTTGTCTGCATATTTGCTGGTAAAGTAGCGAAAAATAAATGTAAAAACACAGGGATGTTAGGCTGGACATCAGCATCCTGTCCAGTTTGTGCTTTATATGTGTCCATACACTTTGTCAAATGTGCAGAGAAATCACCACTACCATCCCATTTTCCTGCCGTAATGGCTGTGAAATCAATTGTAGTTGGGTATAAAGTATCCAAAGCCTTTGCTAGATTTATTCTATCTCGTCCTTGAAACGGGCTTCCATCTACTGCTGGGGTCAACAAACCAGGACACACACTGACTACAGATAACTGTGCTAGATTTATACCACATGCTGCACACAGTGCTTTAAAATCACCAATGGCCAGCTGCGTACCTGCCGTGTTGGTGTCAACCGCTTCTAACCACATTCTAGCCCCTTTATGAATACTTGGTAATTTCTGAACAATTGTACTAATATCAGTAGGGCTATATGGCTTATAGGTTGCTGTTGGTTGGTTATGAACGTCTGATCGCACAAATACAGGATACGCTTCTTTAGTCTTGTGTGATCGAGTATTAACGTTCACATTAGAATAAAAATCTTGTAACAATAGACGCCATATCTCACATCCTTCTTGCATAAATTTATACTCCGTACTCTTGCCAAGGTTTGCAGTAATTAGTGACTGCAGCATATCTATATCGGCCTCAGTAAGTGGTCCCAGCTCAATAACTGGGAATTGTAACTCCTCGTTGGTAAATTCTCTTTCTATAATTTCCCACCACTGGGTCCCATACTGTTCTTTATTTACCGCCTTCAATCTATCATATACCCATTTCATTATTGAATTTGGTCTCAGGTCCTTATAAGGGATTGGTTTTTCCTTTGCAATGGCCCCTTCTAAATTTTGAATATCTCCTTCTAATTTTTGAATGTCTTCTTCCAATCCTCTAGGGATTACAGGACAATCACTGGCCAAGTGTATCTCATTCAATTGTACTACCCCTTTGATCTCATAACTTGGTTCCTCATGAAAGGTTGCTACCCCTTGTTCAGGTTTCTCTATTTTATTTGATAGTTCATCTAGATTAGGATATAAAGGCCTATACCCGGCAGGGGTTGGTATGTTCCAATCACTCACATCTCCTAACTTTCTCATCGGACAAGTTATTACATATGGTGGCGGGTGGGGCTGAGGATCTACTAATTGATCCCAAAGGCCATCCTTTTGTAACCCTTGGTGGTCCTGTGCTATTTCAGGTTTTGTCTTGGCTCCCCTTTTTATTTCCTTATCAGCATAATATAAATCTCCTGTTACTGAAAAGAGAGTCCAGACATGTAAATGTTTCTCCAAACTAGCCTTATTCTTTTTCCTGTCTTGTAGAAAATGTTTGAGTGGATACAATCAGCTAGGCTGTAAAGAGCCTTCTAGAGGCCAAGACAGAAAAGAGTCCTTAGCTGCATATTTTACCCATTTGTCATGTAACTTTTTTATAACTTCCTTTTGAAATGGGAATAGTGCAGTAACATATTGGAGTGCCGTACTGTTTTGTTCACTATCAATATATAAGGTAGTATGCTGGGGGATCTGCTTCAGGGTTATGGCGTTAAGCTCACTATTCCCTATCGCTGTCATTTTAAAGCTGATCCCTTTCTTCTTGATTACGCGGCGTAGGTTGCCACGTACAAAATATCCAACAAATAAGCAGAGCACAAAATAAGCAATTGCAAATAACAGCGACCCAAAGAGCTAGATGACAAAAATCTATATCATCCATTAAGTAAAAATAACTATCCGGAGTACTCGTTAACCTAATATTCACACAGGACCTGGTTTACGTCTTCTCTCTGAGCACAGTTGATCACTCTGGCTCAAAGGAGATACCAGGAACGTGAATATATTCCTTCAAAAAGTGTTATATTCAGTGTCACCCTCTATCACGGCCTACTATAACGATCGCAGTCCTGCTGCGGTCGCCATTTTGTTTTTAAACTCTTTTAACTCTTTTTATATGAGAGAAAATGACACTGAACAAACTATCAATTGCAAAGGCTTCTTAATGCAATAAAAAAATTTTTATTAGTTTAAATTTGTTACATGCTATATTAATGTCTGTATTATAAAACTGTATAGGCCACAACTGGCTTATACAGGAAGCAAAGTATCTAACATATAACTGGCAAGCAAATCAATATAAAACACCTTACTGCTATACTCACATTAACCCACGGCCTGTCAAAGTACAGCTTTGCTTAACTACTTCTCCTTTCCAACTGTTTTTATAGGTTTCCTATTATGCATTGCAAGCTAGAAATTTGATTGCTCTAAATCAGCTCATTATTGCTCCATACCTACATTCCAGGTCACATTTTCCTTATCATGCCAACGGTCAACATGGCCTAGTTTCTGTTCCCCTTATCAGTGACTTGCACGCACGTCCTGACTTCACAGATTTATTTTCGTACCCAGAAGCATAGCCTCACTTTATTTCCTGTTATTCACTTTCTCAATTCAGACTTTGAATTGCTGAAGCTGTAAGATCTTTTGTGCAACTTGTGCAAGTTGCCCACTGGGTTCAGGCCAAGGTTTCCTGACCAAGGTTGGTTCAGGCCAAGGTTTACTGACCAAGGTTTTTCGGCCATCAGCAGATTCACAATAAGGTATCACTTGACTTCTGTCATAAGAACATAAGAATTGCTATGCTGGGTCAAGCTAAAGTCCATCGAGCCCAGCATCTTATCTCTGATGGTGGTCAACCCAAGTTGCAAGTACCTGATAGATCCCATAAAATGGATTTAATTCCTGTTCTTCACTCCAAGGGATAGCAATATTTAGTCCTTCTGGCTAATAAATGTATTATGGACTTTTCGTCCAGGAACTTGAAAGCACACTGTACCAGGATGATCACCATCTCATTAATCAGCAAACTCTGGGAACAGAACACAAAACACCATTCTATAAAGAACAGCATATGGCAGGAAAATGCAATCTGTTCTGATAGGAGGAAACTAAGCAATGGGACTAAAACTCTCCATGTTACATAAAGAATAGTCAACAAAAACATTTATAAAAAGGCAGTCAAACCTAATTTATTGTTCAGTTAAAAAAGGGAGACAGTCCATAAAATGTTAATCCATCTTTGTTCATGTTCAGTCAGCAATTTGTCACAGTCATCTCCTGTCATGTTTGCTACACTAGGCTAACACAGCTATCACTCCAAAGACTTATGTTCTTATGTTCTCTTCAGACTTCTACTGATGCTCCCTGAAATAGATAATTCTGATCTTCAGAATGCTAATATCGGAATTTTTGAAATTGGGATTCTAACAAATGAGATTCTTAAGTTTTTAAATTCCCTGTTTTTTTTAGAATGCCTTGATAATTTTGGTAACATCATTTCTGTCTTTACAGAGCAATTGATTGATGAAGTTGGGATTCTAATGAATGAAATGCTCTTGTTTTGGGATTTTTTTGATAATGTTTATCATTTTTGTAATATCTCATCCGCCTTTCCTGGAGGTTTTGGTAGAAAAAATGGGCTGGATCAATCCAAATAATTCCTACCCTGCCATTGTTATTTAAAAATGGCACCAGGCCCTGAGGATGGTACTAAAGTGATACTAAATAACACTTATCTCAGGGGCGCTGGTGACATTTTCTTGAATGGCTGTAGAAACATATGGCTATATAAGAAAGCAGCACCAGGCAGCCCCAAGATTGGGGCCAGTTTGATATCACTTTGGTACTGGTCTCAGAGTTGGGTACAATTTTTAAATAGTCCTAGTGTGGCAGGAGCACGTTTGGGTCATTCCTACCCATTTCTCCTACCATGACCCACATGGAAGGGGTAAAATGGGGACCATGGAGGTCCCCAGCCCTGGATTATTTCTTTGGGTGAGAGGGAGGTCAAAGGGGCCCTGGAATGCCCCAGATGGGCTTAGCTCAGCCCAATTGAGAAGTCCTAGGCCACGATATCTTGGTGGGGACCCTGGGAGTTAGAGAGGTCTAGGGAGGCTTAAGCTGAGTTTGGCTCAGCCCACCCGATATGCCCCAGCCACAGCTTGATGATGGGGATACACTTTATAAAAACATTTCTCAGTCAATAGTATGCACTGTTTTCTAAAAGTAAACACTATTTGCCAAAACAAAAATACTAGAAATGTATTAGATTTTCTTAAGGCTTGTGTGTTTGTTTTGGGTAAAATGAACCAAAATGAAAATAGACTGTTTCGCTTCAGATTACCCATTTATTTTGAACAAATGCACATCCATACTAAAAATCCAGTTTAGCTCTGATATCTCCTTGAACCCGGATTAAATTCCATTTTTTATCATGCACAAATGCCGTTTAAGCCTTTAAATACCGACATCCTAATTTCTTTTACCAGTTTGGAGAGCACACATTTCTGGCCTCTAGTTGCTTGTGCCTCAGGGTGTGTCTGGGTAACTCAGAAATCTGACAAACTTCTCTGAATATGGACCTCTATATGTCCAAAAACAGGATAAAGCATGGCATAGTGGCATATACTCATATAGTGAGTTTGATAATCTACCTTATAAATGGCCTGTGACCGACGGCCCGCAAATGCGCAGTAGAGACCAGCTCTACCGCGCATGTGTGGGCGAGCACGTCGCTCTGAGGCAGCTTCAGAAAGAAAAAAAAATGGCGGCGTCCAGTGGCAGCAGCGGGCGGCGGCGGCGGTACCGGCAGCGGGCGGCGACGGCGGTAGCGAGCGGCGGCGGTACCGGCAGCGAGCGGCGGCGGTAGCGACGGCGGTAGCGGGCGGCGACGGCGGTAGCGGGCGGTAGCGAGGGAGGGAGAAGAGAGAGAGAGGGAGGGACGGACTGAGTGGGAGGGAGGGACGGAGAGAGAGAGTGGGAGGGAGTGACTGAGTGAGAGGGATTGAGTGAGGGGGAGGGACTGAGTGAGAGGGAGGGAGTGGGACTGAGTGAGAGGGAGAGGGGGGACTGAGGGAGGGAGTGGGACTGGGAGAGAGAGGGAGGGAGTGGGACTGAGGGAGTGGGACTGAGTGAGTGAGAGGGAGGGGGGAGGGAGTGACTGAGTGGGAGGGAGGGATTGAGTGAGGGGGAGGGACTGAGGGAGGGAGTGGGACTGAGGGAGAGAGAGGGAGGGAGGGAGTGGGACTGAGGGAGAGGACGGAGGGAGTGTGGACTGAGTGAGAGTGAGTGGGACTGAGTGAGTGAGAGGGAGGGAGAGAGGGGGGAGGGAGGGAGTGAGACTGAGTGGGAGGGAGGGACTGAGTGATAGGAGGGGGAGGGTGGGGAGGAGTGGGTGAGGGAGGGGGTGGTGAAGAGTGAGGGGAGAGAGAAAGAGGGGGAGGTGAGAGACAGAGGGATGTAGCCCGTTTTAACGGGCTTAACGGCTTGTGTATTATATGCTAGAGAGGATCTGAGCACTTTTGAAGGAGAATTGGCTATTCTGAGACGAGTGGGATCTCTAACCTGCCTTTTTTAAAATGTAAAATAAAAATATATTTAAATATCCAGTGAGAACTCTGGTCTGTAATTTTTTAAAGTTCCTGGTGGGGGTTCATCAAGCCCATCATTCAGATATGTATAAACCTGAATAGAGTTCTTTCAAGTAGGAACTTTGGTATTTGGTCATGATAATAATAACTCAAACTGAATATTATTCTAATTGAAATGCTTGGTTTTGTTGCCTTTATGGGAATAAGCAGAGAATGAGAAGCTTCTTCAAATTCCCAGTAAGCATTTTCTTATGGAAACTGGAATGTTTATAGTACTACAGAATTTTTCTTGTTTGATATACTGTAATATCTATGCTCTGCTCTTGCAGGATTGTTTGTGAAAAGCCCTAAGAGGAGAAATCCCACACAGGCTTTTGTGCTTCTGCTTGTCTCCAGGCAGGCTACTAAATAAACAGGAAAATCAGATAGCAACAAAGACCTGAATAGACAAGCAGCACCAGAAGGGGGGCGGCATGCATTAAACATATAAACTCCCAGAGCCATGGCTTAAGGGAAAATAAAATGTTGGATTTTTCTCTTGCAGTAAATGTGTGCTGAGTGTTTTGTAGAGTCTATAATGTAATAAGCACATGTTTGGTCATGTCTAGCCAGATATTATTGGTGCTTGAAATGTTTAGCTTGTGTTGACTCAGTGCAGGAAGTCAGAGTTGTTATGCCTCAGTGAATATAGCTGTCCTTGAAGTTGGTCTGTGTGATCATTGCAGAGTACACAATTTAACTGCTAGAATAAATATATATATAATTTTTTGCAACATTTAAGCATCATTGCTGTCTTCATTCAGCATTCATACTTTATAAGAACAGAAGTTAAATATGTATCAACAAGTGGATAAATATTTACAGGTCAATATTCACAAAGCCAGTAAGTGTAAAATTATTCAGTTAAGTTTACCCAGATATACAATCATTAACTGTATAGTCTGAATATATCCTGCTAAAATTACCCAATTAAAGTTATCTGGAAAATGTTGCTGAATTTTCATTCCCCTCCCTCCCCCCCAAAAAAAAAAACCAAAAAAACAAAAAACAAACTAGTGGCTGAGCAGCAACCTATCCCCCCTCCCACCTCCAATGTGAAAGAACAATGTTGCATGACCAAGTGTCCTTCCTCCCACCCCACAATATAATTTAAAATTGTCCCCTGGAATGCCCCTATGCCACCTGTATATTTACCTAGCTAAATTTAGCTAGGTAATGACTTACTTGGTTATAAGAGAGAGAGCCTGACACTTTGATTCGGAGTGAGTTTTCGGGATGTGAGTTAGAGTTGGTGGAGGTGGTGGAGGTGGTGTTACAGACACATTCAGAGGTATCCATTGTAAAATTGACGACATAAAATCATTTTTTACCTTATAAGTGATGAAAATTCCAACAAAAGGAGTTGATTTGTACCTTGCAGTCTCTGCTAGCTGCATTGTAAAAATCAAATCCGTTTCATCACTTATAAGTTCAAAAATTATTTTAAGATGTCAATTTTACAATGATTGCCTCTGAATGTGTCTATAATACCACCCCTCCAACCCAATCCCACTTCCCAAAAACTTACCCAAATCAAAGTGCCCCCTTACAATGGTCCATATATTGAATGTCAGGTTCTTTCTCTCTCTCCCCCTCTCTTTTGCTCTCTCTCTCTCTTTTGCTTTCTCCCTCACTCTCTCTTTCTCATTCTCTTGCCTACTGAGGAGCTGTAGCTAAGTGGCATGTATGCATGCCCTTGCCTTTATATCTACCACTATGCTTTTACTCACATACAAGTCACTCCACTAAGGTCAGTTCATTATAAAAAAAAAAAAGATCAAATACACACAACATACTTGGTCAAGGACATGAACATGAACTAAGGATAAGATGATGAAAATACTTGCTCACAGTTAAATCACAAGCCAACCTTGTTTGCTTACTCATTCCAACTCTTTTTCAGTAAGACTCCACAGGATAGAATGGGGCAAAGGCAGTAATCATCAGTAAATGACTTGATGCAGTCTGAAAATGTGAAGCTGCTATAAAAAAAAAAAAAGATTAGTTTTACATTTCTGACCTAAGTACAAAATGTGATTTATGGCTACAGTCTGCCATATCTTTCTGAGACACCTGTGGTTTACCAGGCTATAAGAATTTTATATTCTTCTCGAGATCTGTGGTTAGTATTCTTACCTTTGGCAGATTCAAGGCTGGTAGTCACAAAAAAAATAAAGTTCTTTCAATTGGGCCTAATTTGTGGAACTTTCTTCCTAAGGAGCTGAGATGATGGGAGTTTATTTAACTTTTTGCCTTTGTTGCTTTTGTTGAATACGTTGTATTATTTCATTGTGGTTTTAGATTCTTTCTTATTGTAATCTGCCTAGAACAGGCCCTGGCAATAGGCAGAATATAAATAATTGTAAATAAATAAATACAATTTTTTTTTCCAAAAAGTCTGTTTATCTTCCAATCCAACCAATAAAGTACTCCAGGTGTCCAAATATGAGAGCCTGGGTTACCATTATCAGATCCTTCTTAGACAAATAAGATCACACATGATGAATTAGTCACAATTGCCAAAAAGACAACTTTACCAGACAACAAAACAAAAACAGAACCTCTCAAGGCCTCCAGTCCCTTCCTCCTACGCACCCCACTTACCCAATCCGATGGGGATCTTCTGACGAGGCTTACTGAAGCCTCAGCCTTGCGTAGCCCAAGGACGTGTTATATCACCATGACCTCAGCCCAGCCTTGGCTGGAGCCCAATGCAGCAGGCCCAGCCCGGAGGCTAGATCCCAATACCAGGGCCTCGACTCGGACCCAAGCCGACACCGGGGCCTGGCCCAGAAGATATGTCCCGATGCCTGGGTCTTGGCCTAGAATCAGGCCCAGGCCTGATTCTAGGCCTCAGAGCAACTCTGAAGATGTCCTCTTCTTTCTTCTTCAACTGATGCCTTTCACAGAGTTCATGTCATAATTATTTAACTCTGCGACATTCAATCCAGTGGTCATCGCCATTTTGATGAAAGGCATTGTGGTACTTCACAATGTACATTCCAGGCCATTGATTATATTTTGCCTGCTCAACCTTACGAGTGCACTGATCTAAAATTGAAATCAGCCACTGATTCACTTTTCCTCCTATATCACTGGCTACCTCAAAAGATATGGTGTTGACAGTGTCTCCTAAACAGCAGAAAGATCTCAAATAACAGCCAGGTAATCTACACTGGTATCTAATCATCATCTCAGATTATCAACTAATGCCACAGAACATGGGATAAAAACTTGATTGACAAGGATGGAACTTTTTGCCCAAACAGCTCCCAAGTTCCCACAACCCTGTTTTATTGTAACTTTGCTTCTTCTTCAATGTCAGTGCTAATGTTTATGTTAATGTTATAACCCCCTTGTTCCTTGTAAACCGATATGATATGATCGGGATCATGAATGTCGGTATAGAAAAGAGTTAAATAAATAAATAAGATATCTGTTTTTGCTTCATAGTTGTGCTATATGTAAAATCCCAACAAGGGACAGAGGAGGCAGGAGCTGAGAGAGTGAGAGGCTTCCTTTCCAAAAATATCCAGACCCAGGACCATATGTCTGGATCACCTTCCTAAGAGAATGTGTTAGGATACTCTCTGTGAAAAGATTAGATTACTTAACAGAGGAGGGAGAAGGTTTATTGCTTGTTTTTTTTTTTCTACACAATTTTGTATTTGGGACAGGGAGCACCCTTTACAAACTGGTGACATTGGGGTGGATCTGTTCTCCCCTCCTCCTACTTTTGAGTACACAGACAATTTTTGAAAGCTGTGTACTTCACTGCCCTCCCTCACCGTTCTCTATTAGCGTTCCCTTTTTTTTTGTACTATCCATATGAGTATTTTGGTTGCCCTGGTTAATAGGCCATACCTGGTGTTATTTTTGCATTGCTTGATTTAAAATAAGAAATCCGCAAATTTATATTATACTTCACTACTGTACTTTTCCCATTTAATGTTCTGTTGGATTTATTGCCTACTTACACAATACAAGTAAAAGGGCTAATTACTGTTTTATTCAGGCATGATGGTTTTATCTGGTCTGCGGTGCTACAAGAGAGAGGTTGCTTGGGAAGAGCATAGAATTGTGGTATCGGGGTGTCTGGGACTCTGTCTCATGCCTCTCTCAGTCTATGAATCCAAAGATAAATCATATTAGTAAAAATGATTCTCCCCATCCAAAGCGTAGGGTAATTCATAGTCCAGACCAAGGGGGTCCACACTGGCAAATATTTCAAACTCATTCCTATTTACATTTTTCTTTTCTATCCAATCTAAGTCTAAGCCCTTAGTATTCTTCTAATCTGGGCTAGATTACAAGTGCTGAATCTGCTGCCCCAGAAGCCTTCCTAACTAAAATCTTTCCCCTGTCCCTCTTTACCTTGCAATTCCTTAATCAGCCAAAAAGGTTCCATAGGTCTACTGTCTTTTTGGGAAAGCTTACTGCTAAAATAATTTCTATTTCCCTCCTTATTAACAATATTATTTCTGTATAAATTAGATCTATAAGCCTCTAATGACTTCAATTTTAACCAAACATGTTCCAATTGTCTGCCTTTTATCTTTTCTATTTACAATTCTTGTGTAAGACAAAAGAAAACCTTTTCTTTTGAGTTTATCTGAATCACTTTTAAATTAACAATTTTAACAATACTTGTGGCACAAGGTTCTCTACTGGAATATCCTCTTTAAAAGAAAATACATTTTTATAGGAATTAGATCAATCTAAATTTATATCTTTTTTGATGATAAGCAATGTACAGTTTTCAGATTCATGAAAGGCTTAAACCTTCTTAAACCTTCAGTTAAAGAGTCACTTATTCCTTGAATGTAAATATAGTTCTCACACAGCTCATGAAATTGCTATTTGAGCCTCTGGCAATAGCAAAATTCAAATTCCTTTTTTGGAATGTTTTGCTTTTGATAGTTGTAACTTCTGCCTGCAGAGTGAGTTGCCGCGCTCTAGTCTTATACTCTCCATATACTCAAACTATCTAAAACAATGTAGTTTTGAAAACTCATCCTAAATTTTGACAAAATGTGGTGTGATCTGATGTTTTGGCAATTTTTTTCACTAGATCATATGTCAATAAGGGCAAGTTGGATCTTCATACATAGCACTACAGAAGAGCTTTATTGATCAAATTGGAGAGAATAAAGTCATACAGAATTATTCATCTCCTTCACCTCAGTCAAAATGGGTTATTTAGTTACAAAAGATTATTTCCATGTGGATTTCTGCTTGAATTTCTTATTTTTATAATTAATCTCCCTATGCTGCAAAGCATTCTTCTGACTTGTGTAGATGTTTTATCTACCTGTTTGTCTACCTTTAGATCATCAGATAGGGTTACCTCCAGATTACGCTCTGCTTATGTTCACAGAACTTTACAACCATACTGTATCATTCCCTTGGATTTTTACAAGCCAAACGGACAATCTTGCATTTTTTAACTTTAAATCTTAACTGCCAAATTCTAAACCATAATTTAAGTTTCAGGTGATCCCTCCTCATGTTTTCCACTCCTTCCCTGTTGATCATTTTGAAATCATTTGCAAACAAAGAAAATCTTACTCAATAGCCCTTCTACTATATTGCTTATGAAAATGTTGAAGAAAACTGAATCTTTGCAATACAACACTAGCAATCCCCCTTTATTCAGCATTAACTCCATATATGACTACCTTTGTTTTTTCTTATTTATCTAGTTTCTAACCCTGTCACTTTGGGACCCATACCTAGGATGCTCAATTTGTTTATAAGTTGTCTATGCAATGTTGTATCAAAGGCCTTGCTGAAATCCAAGCATACTGCACCTAGCACTCCCCCAAATCTAGTCTCCCAGTCAAAGAAATGGTTAGATTCATCTGACAAGAACTTCTTCTGATATAACCATGCTGCCTTGGATCCTGAAAATCTATTGAATTCCTAAAACTGCGCTATCATATGTTTTAGCAGCAATTCTCTTAATTTAATCATCACTAAGGTCAGACTAATCAGTCTGTAATTGACTCCTCCTTATGTCCAATTTTGTGAAGAAGAGCCACATCTTCCTGTTTCCAGTGCTTTGGAACAACTACTCCTGACTCTAAAAACGACACTGAAAATGGCAGACAGTAGAGCCGCCAGAAGTTTCCTATGTCCCCTTATTACTTGTGGATATATCCAATCCAGCCATATAGCTTTATCTACTTTTAATTTGATAGATCCTTATGATCACAGACTTCTGAAAAACATTTGGAGGTCTACTTCACTACCATTCCTATATGTTGCTGTTTTCTGTTGTTCTACTCCAACCCTTCCTCAGGGAATACTGAACAGAAATATTTATTAAGCAATTCTGCTTTCTCCTTGGCATATCATGCATATTCCACCCCTTCACCTCTGAGTTTTACAATCCCATTTTTTAATGTATGCCTTTCCTCTTACATTCCTTTACTTTCCTAACAAAGAGGGGGTTTGCCCTTACAATATCTTTTAGTTTTGACCACTGCTCTACTACTTTTCCCATCCTTGAGGTACTACCCAACCTTAACAAAGTTGGTTAGTTTTTCTGAAATATATGACCCTCATGTTTGAATGAACCACCCCTGGTTGTGATATAATACTGAATCACACCATTCTGTGATCACTGGATCTCAGGTAATCACCCACTTAGATTATTAGAAACACCAGATCCAGAAATGCCTCCTCATATATGGGTTTCATTACCATTTGTTGGAACAATTCGCTCTACAGAGACATTTTTCATTGCATTTTTTATGCCTTGGTAAGCATTTCAACAACATAATTCTCATTCTCCCAGATGCTTCTTAGCTTTTCTATTTCCTCATTCAGTTCCTCTATTTATTTTTTGAAGAATTTGACCCACAGACATATTTTTCATTGAACCAGTTCCTCACTGTGGATCAGAATATCCACCTGGGCATAGGTAAAAGTAGTAAAAGTGATGACAGCTTTGGAAATGCAATGTCTCCTGGCCATCATTCTATTTTTAAGAACTCTGGTGCCTGTTGACAGAAAAGAATATTACTTACCAAAATGTCTATCTTTTCCTCAGCCGCCCTGTAAGTAAAATCAGTTCACCTCTATCCAGTGAAATCTATATTTTATCTCTTCACTCAGACTCCTTGTTAGTAGTCCTGTTTGCTTGCCCACTTATTTCAGTGAAGTATGGAGTGGTTTATTTTTTCCTTGTAGACTACAAAATATATTTATATATCTATGAGATATGCTATTTAGTGTGGTACCCTTTATAAAATCTCATTACTTAGAGGAAAATATTCCAGGCCATAAATGATTAATTAACTCAAGATGTGGTAAGATATATCAGTCATATTCTTCCTTAAATTATTTTTTTGTTTTCACAATTTGCAAATAGTCTAAAAATGACTTAAATTACTGACTTGCTCTTCTATTCCTAGGAAAAGCAGAATTATCTACAACCAATACCAAATAATTCAATATGCTGTTTAGCTCTTCTAGCTAAAATACCTAACCCCCTTCCCCCCTCAAAAAAAAAAATACCTAACAAACTGTAGTAAAAATTAATTTAATTTCCCTCTTGACTTGTTGAATTAAATCCCTAGTTGACTATTTTTTTCTGAAAAAATTTCCTTCCAACTTCGAATTTGCATAACTGTAACTATGTGAATGGAATGGGTGGGAGAAGAGAACAGTGGATGAGTGGGGAAAATAAAACAATGTTAATTACTTCTCAGGACACAGCTCTCATACCATACCATAGAAAAATAATTGACTTTTGCGTGCTCATGACACACAGCATCGATCATAAGACCTGCTCATCAACTGTTAGCAGTTCTTCCTTAGGACTCAAAGAAATAGAAATGTATCAGATGTTTCTGATATGCATTCACTGAAATAGTGAAAGATGGTTGCAGGTGCATGTCATGCTATTTAAATGTATTTGTACTTTTATTTATCATTTTTCAGTGTGAAGGGCATTGCAGTTATTATTAGATTGCCAACATCTAGGGACACATTGGGGACCTTTTTGGCCTTGGATCATCTGCAGAAAACCAATCCACTTGGTCAACCCAACTTTAAGGTAGATTTTAAAAGAAAGACACGGGTGTCCATGTGCGCGCAGTTCCCGGTGTATGCTCATGGACACGCTGATTTTATAGCATGTGCATGTTCTAAAATTGGCTACCCATGTGCATGTGCTGACTCGCACATGCAAGGGGGGAGTCATTTTAAAAAATGTGCACGGCAAGGAATTGAACCTTTCCTCAGTTCCCTCCCAGTCCACTCCAATAAAGGAGTGGACTGGGAGGGAACTTCTTATACCCCTACCTAAACTGCTTGCCTTTTCCCCTTTCTTCTCTGACCTCTAAATCCCCTCTATCAAGTTTTTTTTTCTATATTTTCCTGCTTTGCAGCGCAGTAGTAAGTAGCCGGCATGCATTTCACTGGGACACCTAATGGTGCTGTCCTGGTCAGCCCCTGCCCTGCCCCACCCATACCCTGCCCCTAGCCTGCCCCTTTAAAAAAAAAAACCCTTTGTTTTGCTCATACCTGGAGCACGTATCTCCCCATTTCAGCCCGTTGCGGGCTGAAATGGGGAGGGGCATTTGTCCTTCTGCTCCTCACTTTTTCTTTCCATCTGTTTTTGCTTCCTCTCTCTTTCTTGCATCATTTCTTTATCAAAATTCTCTCCATGTTTATTTTTATTTTATTTTATTTATGTTATTAATATTCCATGTTTCAGCATTTCCAAAGCAGAATACACTCAAGTTCTGTAGATACTTCCCTGTCCGAGGAAGTATTATAATCTAAAGTCTGGATTCAAAAAGGTACAATATTTTATCACCAGAGGGCCAAATATCGCAGAGGGTAGTCCCACAATATTGTGCCTCATCCAACAAAATATTATGGCAGTATTGCTGCATTCTTTTGTCTTGTAGAAAAAGTCCACAAGACAAAACAATGCAGCAAGGGCCATGGCAAAACATGATTGTAACCCCCAAAACATGGGCCCACCGTCACCATCACCTTAAAGGGTCATGTGTCCCAACATGGCACCCCCTTAAAGAATCAAAGTCACCAGAGTTCTTATTAGACCACTCCACCCATCCTGGTTCTTCCAATTGAGGTGGCCTTAAAAATAAATAAATTAGAACAGTGCCACATGATGACAACTACCATTTGATGTACTCATATCCCCCCTCCCAAATAGTGACATTTACCCTGCACATTTTCCATAAAAATCTAGGCTGGTAGGACCCCCTCAACCTCCCCAATCCCTTACTGATGAAAAAGTTCATTGATGGCCTAGTGCCCCCCCCGCCCCAGTCCCCCAGACCCCCACATCACCTTATATACAAAAGTAGAGGGCTCAGAAGACCACCTAGCACTGTGCCTGGTCAGCGCCATTTTCCAAAATGACACCTACCAGATCTTGCCCCTGTCATGTGACTTGCAAAGTCTGGGGAACTAGACTATGGCCACGTGTCTTTTGTCTAGTTCTCCGGACCTTGGCCCTTTCAGTGTCTTCCCCCTTCTTGCATTTTTCCTTTGTATTCCATCTTTTCCCTTTCAACTACATCAGTTCCTTAACTTCCACCTTCTCCTACCCCCACCATACCTCTTTCAGGTACCTCTTTCATGAATGTCCCTTTTCAGGTTATGTTTCTCCATAGCTTCAGAGTTTCTCTCCCTGACTCTACTCTTTTCAGTTCCCTCTCATTTTCGAAACGCACATGTTCTTTAGTGCTGTTGTGGAGTTGGAAGAATAGATCTGTAACAGGGCACAAACCTGAGCTACCCAATTTCACAGAAAGATTGGAAATGTTTAATCTGTGCCAAAGTTTGCACAGAAGAAAGCCTGGATAGTTCCTAGAAATGCACTTGATTGCTGGGAAGCCAGATTCTTTTAGGAGGAGGACACGCACAATCAGGAAGAGTATGAAAAAGCTGGCCTGAAGTCTAAAGAGGCCTGAGATGCTGCTTATCTCCTGAACTGCAATGAACCTTTTTATCTAAGAAAGAATGGACTGCTGGCAAACTGTTTCACTTTCTAGGTTTCTTTTCCTACCAAGAAACTGTATTTTTGTTCCTGTTAATGTTCCTGCTAAGAAGCTATATTTGTTATTGCCTGTATTGCTGCTACCAAGCTAATATATATATATATATATATATATTAGCTTAACAGTCAAAATAAACCAGTGGAAGTGTTTCTTGGGATGTCTGAGTCACAAAGCCCTGGCACCTACCCCAGGCTTCCCCAACTTTAGTGGAAGAAGGGAAATTGGAGGAGCAAGTTATTAATTAGAGGAGGAGAAAGGTTATTAATGAAGGTGGGAGAAGGAAGTGAAGATCAATGCAAGCTGTCCCTGAGGGGTGGGGTGGGGGTGGGGAGGGGGGTTAGCACTGCAGGTGCTTGAGGACCCTGTCCACACTGTAACTGCTGCTTCTTTCTGATGGCACTACTATCTTCTGTTGTGGTTTATATAATCACACTGGCCTAAAGGCAACCTTGCAACAGGGCTCTGGCCCTCTTGGATTTCTCAGTGTCCTGGCACCCGAATCTGCACTTGATTTCTTACCATACATTGTTTACCATCTTTATTAGGGATGTGAATTTATTTATTTATTATTTATTTAGGGTTTTTATATACCGATTTTCTTGATACAGATCAAATCAACTCGGTTTACATAGAACGATAGTACATTAACAATAACTAGTCAAACCTCAAAAGAGGAGACAGATAGGGAGCAGAAGGTAAAAAAGTTACATTATAACAAGGGTGAGTAACTTGGAATTGGAAATGAAGAGAAAGATCATCAAAGTAGAGAGATATAACAGAGGGAAAGAGGCTTGGAGCCAACCTCAAGAGAATAACTCTAGCATTATAACATGATTATATGATATTCTGCTAGTTATTGAAGCACAGCTGATTGGATAATATCTTAGTAGAATATAGTCTAGGAGACAGGAAAGGCTCTACCGAAAAGCCAAGTTTTCAGTTTCTTTTTAAAATTTATGAGGCAGGTTTCCTGTCGGAGGTCTGGGGGTAGTGTATTCCAAATGGTGGGGCCTGCTGTTGAAAAAGCCCGGTCCCTGATTGTTAATCTTTGTACCATTTTGATTGAGGGAACATGAAGGGATCCCTTATAGGCATCTCTCAAAGGTCTAGCTGAAGAGTGTAATTTGAGAGGGTGTAGTAGGTCTAGGGGAGTCTGGTGGTGGATGTTTTTATGGATGATGGTGAGGGATTTGTGAATAATTCTAAAATTAACTGGAAGCCAATGTAGGTCTTTTAGTATAGGCGTGATGTGATCTCTGCGCTTAGTGTTGGTCAAAATCCTAGCAGCTGCATTTTGGAGTAGTTGCAGAGGTTTTAATGTAACAGCTGGTAGACCTTGCAGGATCGAGTTACAATAATCGACCTTAGAGAACAGGATTGCTTGGAGTACAGTCCTGAAGTCATGGTGATATAGGAGAGGCTTAAGTTTTTTGAGCACCTGTAACTTGTAGAAGCATTCCTTTATAGTATAATTTATAAACTTCTTTAAGCTCAGATGATTGTCAATTATAACTCCAAGATCTCTAGCATGAGTGATGAGGGAGGTAGTGTGCAATTGTTGTAAATGTAGACTATTTTCAGGGGTGATAAGCAGGAGTTCAGTCTTAGCAGTATTTAACACCAGGTTGAGGCTGGTAAGGAGATGGTTAATAGTTTGAAGGTGAGATTCCCATGATTTGATTGCTGAGTCTAAGGAGCCTGTTATAGGAATCAAAACTTGGACATCGTCTGCGTATACGTAGAATTTCAAATTTAGCGACGAGAGGAAATGGCAGAGAGGGAGGAGGTATATATTAAATAGGGTGGGAGATAAAGAAGAGCCCTGGGGGACTCCATGTGGGGAGTTAGTGTGAGGAGATTCCATGTTATTGATTTTAACTTTATAACCTCGATTACTGAGGAATGAGTCGAACCATCTGAAGACAGATCCTGAGATTCCTATGTCGGATAGCCGGTTTAATAATATAGTATGGTTGACTGTATTGAAGGCTGCGGAGATATCAAGGAGTGCAAGCAGGAAGGAGCATCCTTTGTCAATTCCCAGGTATACTTGATCAAGGAGTGATATGAGGAGTGATTCCGTACTATGTTCTTTCCGAAATCCATATTGTGAAGGATGAAGGATATTATTTTCCTCCAAGTAATTTGATAGTTGATTATTTACTACTTTCTCCATGATTTTGGCTATAAACGGTAAATTAGATATTGGTTGATAGTTGTTTAGATCATCTGGGTCCAGGTTTGGTTTTTTGATGATAGGTTTGAGAGTTGCTAGTTTGAGAGTGTCTGGGAAGATACCTTGTGAAAGTGAGCAGTTAATAATGTCTGCTAGGTATTTGAAACATAGAAAATGACTAATCAAACCGTATGGATGATGAGGGACTTCTTATCCCCAGAAATGCAGAAACCAGAGGAAATCTCAATATGGGGTCTGATGTACCCATAGAATAATTTGGGGAAGTGGCTGGGGTTTCAGCATGGGAGATGGCCTTCTCCTTTGCTATGGTATAATATATCAAATTCTAAATAGTGGCAAGACCAATAGGCAGTGAGAACCATAACGGATGAGAATTTAAAGAAAAATCCAAGATGACTTGAAATCCAAGATAATTAGGCAAGATCCATATAAGGTTTCAGATTGGCATAGCAAGACCAATAAACAACATGAAAAGAACTTTGAGGACAGCAGGATCAGAGGCAGAAACACTCATCTCCCTTTCACCTCTGAATCTCACAGCATGGCTAGCTTATGAGCATACTTCTGTGTGAGGAGTTTCAACCTATCTTGCACCTGCTGCTGCAAGGAGTCCACAAGCACCAGCACATCTCCTGACAGTTCGTCAGAAACCTTAGCTCAACCTATCTTTAAAACCTGGAGCCAGTTGGCAACCCTACCAGGAGTAGATATCTGCATAACAGTCTTCCCGTTCAGCACCATCTTTTTTTCTGGCTGTAGTCCTCTTCATCTTCTTTACTATAAGGTTGCCAACTGGCTCCACATTTTCAGGACAGGTTAATCCAGTCCTGGTTTTACTCCCCTGCAGGCAGATACTTATGGTCTTGCTTTTCTTAGGGAATGAAATAAGGAAATCAGAATGTCCTAGTATATGCAAAATGGTAAAACAAATCTGGATTAACCTGTCCTGAAAAATCTGGAGCCAGTTGGCAATGCTCGGTTAGTATGAGAGCCCTGTGGCCCTGCTCGGTCTCCTTCTTGGTGCCTTCTAGCATTGTCCTGATTGCCCCTCTTGCCGGCTATCTTGCAACCTGCCTTAACAGTGTATTTTTACATCTCCGTAGCATGCTTTGCATGGACTATCTTGCCTTTGGCAGTTGCTGCTGTCCTGCATGACACAGGTTGAGCTGGTGCCACTGATTTGAACCGGCAGGACATCTGAGCAACTTCTGCCTTCTGGTGCCCCAAGACCCCAAACCTTAAAACTATTCATTCAGCTGTGTCAGGAGTCATATCACTAGTGGGCTGGCAATTATAGTCAATATATACAAGATACATTTGATTCGCACTGTCCCTTTAAGAGGGGGGAAAAACCAAAAAGACCCTTGGAAAGAAGTCCAGCTAGCAGAAAGTTTCTAACTCTGCAGCAATTTCCCTTTAAGGGCTGAGCTTTCTTTTTTTTTTGTCTTTATGCTGAGCAGGCTACACAGTTCAGCTCCCCAGGTTGTGGGCTCCGGGGAGGAAGGAGAAAGAGGCCAGACCACCTACTACCAATGCTTTTAATCCTCCCCTGGCTCTCCATCCCCTTGGACCCTACAGCCAGTAGAGATGCAGCCTTCTAGCATGGGGAAGGGGCCCCAGGAGACTCATGAAGGCTTCTGGGAGATGCAGGGGAAGCTGAGCACAGCAGCCTCAGAGCTGGAAGAATCCCATGCTGTCACCATGTGACTATGGTGTGGTTCACACAGGTTAATAACATAAGCATATCCCCTTTGCCCAGCCTCTCCACCCAGCATTAACAAGTGCCCAGTTACATGCAGTTCCTGTGTGCATTGCTTGGCTCCACTCTTTTATTATTACTGTTCTTTAATCTGTCTAGTACGCATCCAATTGCTAATAATTACTTATGCGGCTAGAATTTAGCTGCTTAAGTCAGAAGTGTTCCAGGGCCAGGTGGAAGTTGCTTCTTGGCAATATCACCAATAAGTTAGCTGGTAGCTATATCCAGCTAACTTAGCCCTAGATTCATCAAAAAGTTTTAATAATGCATTGATAACAAAAAGGGGCATGTTTATGGACATTCTTAAATTTGCACTTTGTATCAGTAGTATCACATGATGCTGCAAATTTAGTGTATGGTGCAATAATGAGAGGGGGAAAGAGGGAGAGAGAGAACCTATCTACAAGGCCTGCATAGTAGTTAAGTGTTTACCGTATTTTTCGCTCCATAAGACACACCTAGGATTCAGAGGGGGGGGGGGGGGAATAAATAAATAAATGGTGTACTAAGCTGGCTCTGTTCCCGGATGTCTGTGCATCTTATGGAGCAAATTAGGGGTGTGCATACAATTTTTTTTGTCCCCATTTCATTTTCAGGTCTGGGGAGGGCCATTTCGGTCCACTCCCTGGATCAGAAAATGTTTATCGTTCTCTTTGTCTGGGAAAAAAAATAAAAAATAAAACCCCACCCCAACCCTTTAAATTTAATTAACTACAACCCCCCACACTCCTGACCCCCCCAAGACTTGCCAAAAGTCCCTGGTGGTCCAGCGGGGGTCCTGGCGCAATCTCCTGCTCTTGAGCCGTCAGCTGCCAGTAATCAAAATGGTGCCAGTGGTCCTTTGCCCTTACTATGTCACAGGGGCTACCGGTGCCATTGGCCGGCCCCTGTCACATGGTAGGAGCAATGGATGCCCCACACCAGTAATCAAAAAGGCACCAGTAGCCCCTGTGACATAGTAAGGGCAAAGGGCCACTAGTGCCATTTTGATTACTGGCAGCTGATGGCCCAAGAGCAGGAGATCGCTCCCGGACCCCCGTTGCATACCAGGGACTTTCAACAAGTTTTGAGGGGGTCAGGAGGGTGGGGGGGTTGTAGTTAATTATTCTTTTTTTTTTTTTTTATATTCGCTCCATAAGATGCACAGGCATTTTCCCACCACTTTTAGGGAAAAAAAAGTGTGTCTTATGGAGCGAAAAATATGGTATATCTCTATAGGAGGGCCATTTAATAGGTCGAGGTGAGGTGGTGGTTTATGGTTTAGGGGCCAATTTTGCATGTAGAATGAGACGTACAAACAGCACAGTACACCTTGGAAAAGATTTGACATCATTTGGAGTGAGGAAAATCTCACAAAGATGAAATTTCTACTATGTTCTCTCACCTTAGCTTGATGGACGCTATAACAGGGTACCATCAAGCTAGGATGAGATAACATAGTACAAAATTTTCTCTTTGTGAGACTTTCCTCACTCCAAATGATGTCAAATCCTAACCAAGGTGTACTGTGCTGTGTGTTCATATCTCTCACTCTACATGCAAAACTTGCCCCTAAATCTTAAAACACTACCAAGGCCTCACCTCGGCCTATTGGATGGCCCTGCTATAGAGCTATAAATAGGTGCACACAGTGAGGTCCTCCTCAGAGTCTTTCTCTCTCTCTCTCTCTCTCAGCCCAGAAATGGCCAAAAGGAAATTCATGATAAATTGCACTATGGCCATTTTGGACATATTGCACAGCCATGAAAAAGGTGTAGTTATTTGCAATGTTAAAAGTGTGTGATAGTGCCCTTCATTCAACCAAGTCCTGCCCAAACTCCTCCCTGATCCCACCCCTCCCAAAAATTTGCATGTGTGCCATACTTTACATTTCTTTTCACATGCATTATGGCATTAATGCACTCGTTATCGAGTGTTAACACCATAACACATTTTGATGAAAGACCTGGTTAACTAGCTGCTGAATATCTGCCCCTTACTGTTTTAGTCACTAACTTATAACTTAAATGTTATATATTATAAAGTGAAGATTTTAAGTCTTAATATTATGGAGCAAAGCAAAAAACGATCAGTAGAGGTGACGTCTTCTACAGCATTGTTAAGTAAAATATTACCCATAAGGTAAAACACCACCAATGGATAGTCATGAATCTTTATATCAAATCTAATGTATTATATAGAATTATTCTCAATAAATATGTTGCTACCAGAATGTTTTGTTCCAGGTTTCTAGTGTTATTTATTAATTGACTTGTTTATTGGTATCCATAAAAGTACCTATTGATGACAGCCATGTTAATTCTAGATATATTATGACCAAATGCTGTCACCCACACACCAAATTATAGTAAAGCAAAATATATAGAAGAAAACAAGTATATAAACATGTTTTCAAACACCATCAAGTTCGGTTTTATTTCAAGGGATTAGTGAGAAAGGTAAATAATCTCACCACTAGTAAGAAAGGTAAATCTACTGTAAGTAGAACATTTGATATTAACAAATGGAATAAAAGTATCAATTAACCATCTGTCTCACAAATATAATTTTTTTTCTTCTTGAAAAATTATAGTAGTACGTACGTATTCACTCTGATTTTTTTCTCTAGAGAAGAACAGGTATAATAATACTCCATCTCAGGATAATGCTGTATGTAAGAGAATGAAAGCCATTGAGAGGCAAAAATACTATTTGGTAAGATCATTAATTAATAATGGATATATCAAACAGGTATTTTTTTTTCTCAGGTTTTGTTTGTATGTGCTTCACTTAAATATAGCTACAGTTTACAATTGTACTGTGTGTTATGTTGGAGCAATTTTCAAAACTTTGTGGGTAGATACAAAGTCCATAGATACTTTTCCCTGTGGATTTTGCACCAGTTTTCAAACAGAAGATTCAAATATAATTTCCTATTGAAAACTGTCAAAGGGAAAAGTACCATCAGAGAGTTGTGTCTATTTTTTTTTCTGCAGATTCTTTATCCCTGGAAAACAATATGTTGCCTTTCCCAACTTCTCCCCACCTCTGAATCTGCCTTCTTTTCTCATGGGTAAAAGTAGGTGAATTTTTTTTTTTTTTTTTTAAATCTCCGTGCATATATACCTATGGTACAGAGTGGGCAGTTTTTAGATATCCAATTTACAGTACCTAGGAAAATGGCTATTGAATACTGTCTTCTATAGAAGTACCACAGGTTATCATTCATAATAGATAAGACTGCTAAATGACTAGTTTAGGCCCATGTGGGGGGGTGTACAACTGGGGTTTAGTTCAGATAGCTGGATCCAAGCACTTAATTGGTCAAAATTAAATCTGAGATCTAGCAAACAGGCTCACCATCTACAGACCCCAAAGTGGCTTGACTCTGATTAATAGGTTGGACACTGATTTTGATATGTTAAAATATTACTAAAAATATGCTTTCTTTCTGTTACCAAAAAAAAAGAGACCATAAATACATTTCTCAAGGCTATTTAGCAGGTAAATTGGATTTGATCAGACTCAGTCTTAAAAGAATGGTTCCTTCGGCTAATCCCAGTGGCCCAGTAACAGTGCTGTACATGTACAGCACTGTCAATTTCTGAGTCAGGCTGGGCTAAAAATGCAACAGACTGAGGACTGTCATTGCAGTTAGTTTGGAGGGGATATATAAGAGAGAAAAAGATTCCCTGGGTAGCTGTGAATGGTGGCTTGTGGGACCATAGTCCAATAAAGGCCAGTTCTGACTGAGCTGGACGCCCACAGAAGCAGAAAGAAACTGCTAGACACAAAAGAGGGTGTGGTTCACATCAGATTCAGTTCATGCTGACCTCCAGTATTAAACATGTCAGGTTTATTGTGGGTTACACTTGGGTATTACCCATAATTAATTTGGTTGTCCCTAGGTCATAATATTTACTATAATCTGGCTTCTGTTTTAAATGGCCCATGACAAATCCCAATATTTTAATGTAATCAAGTCAAATAATGTGATGTTCTACAATATTTTAAGAGGAAATTATATAACTATAAGGAGCAATGCAATTTTATGAACAATTGAGTTAATTATAATTTTATTGGTTAGAAATTAAAGTAGTATAGTAGTAACAGGAATTTGATATAGTATTATATTTTATGTGGCATATGGTAATAATATGAACAGACTATAAAGCAGATGAATAAATATTACAATTTGCAGTTTGTAATTGCCCTTTTTTAAAATATAGTAATAATTTTGTCATATTTATGTAGCCCTTTTACCAAAGCTTAATTAATAAAGCAAAAGTGAAAACATAATCTGTAATCAGAGTAGTACATAGGAATACCCATGCTTTACAATTTAACATTTTAGGAAGGTGCATTTTCTGTCACCTCTGAGTATCTTAGAAAACTGCATTATCTATATACCAATTTCCGCATAACAGATAAAATAAATGTCATTATTCAGTTACAGCAGAGTTCTCATCTTCATCACAAATGAATTAGGAATGCATTCCATTCGAGCTTCAACTTAATTAGAATACATGTTTCAGAATCAAATGGAATGCATTTCACACCCATCTGTTGAAAATTAGGTAAAAACTGCAATGCAATTTTGAGTAAACTGAGGCACAAGAATCTAAAGTGAGCACAGACAATAAATATGTTAATGTTTATGGTAATGTGATACTGGTATAAAAAGAAAAAGATTAACAATGATTCACTAACAAGGAAAAACTACAGCGCTGATTGTCCAAGATGAGCCCAATCTGAGAATTATAGAAGATAAGTCAAAGAAAAAAATGATGGATGAAAGAAATGGAAATAATAGGAAAAATGTTTCTTTCCACAGCTGCTACTAAGATCTGTAACATAGTGGTCACTTCCAAATCAAATGACAAAAATGAGTGGTGATCTAAGGAGGCTTAAGGGGTGAAACACTTTTGTAATTAAGAAGCATTATTTATTTATTAAAATGTATATATCTGTATATTCATGCAAAATCCTCAGAGCGATTTACAGCCACCCAAAAAAATAAGAAACACAGAAAATAAGAAAATCATAGCTTAAAAGATAAATTATACTCATATATTTTTTATGCAGATAAATCATGGGATATATTTTTCTTTTCTCTGCCTCTCTCCACCTTTTAAAATGTAAAAAAGAATTGCTTCCAGGGAACTGCAGTCTCCTCTTCCTTTCTCCTCCCCTTTAAATAGTTTGCAGCTTCAATCTATTTTCCTCTCTGCTGTACCTGTGAGGGCTTGACCTGCAGTGGCATCCTCCCTGGGGTGGGGGGGGGGGGGGGTGATGGCTGGGGATCCCTGTCTAGGATTGGGTGGGTCCTTTTTGGATAGGAGGAGGGAATCCTTTCATGTATCCAATGCACTGGGAGAGGAGCAAAGCAGCAGCAAAAGTGTAACTGTATCACTGAACAAAATAGAATTTTTTTTGCACAAACGGGCCGATACAGAAAAATGCGTGGGAGAGCCAGCGAGCGCCCGCTCTCCTGATGCGCACCCAGGCTACTCTCCTGGGCGCGCAATTCAGGAAGCAACAATATGCAAATTATGGCCCGCGGTAAAAAGGCGCTAGGGACATTAGCGCGTCCCTAGCATCTCCTGTTTGACAGAAGCGGCGGCTGTCAGAGGGTTTGACAGCCGACGCTTAATTTTAGCAGCGTTGGTTGTCGAGCCCGCTGACAGCCATGGGTTCAGAAAACAGACACCGGCAAAATTGAGAATCCGTCTTCCGACTCATGGGCAGATATTTTATTTTATTTTTTTAATCTTTGGGGCCTCCGACTTAATATAGCTATGATATTAAGTCGAAGGGTGTACAGAAAAGCAGTTTTTTCTGCTTTTCTGTGCACTTTCCCGGTACTGGCTGAAATTAATGCCTACCTTTGGCAGGCATTAATTTCTGAAAGTAAAATGTGCGGCTTGGCTGCACATTTTACTTTCTGTATCACGCGGGACTAACTAATAGGCTCATCAACATGCATTTGCATGTTGCGGGCGCTATTAGTTTCGGGAGGGTTGGCCTCGCATTTTCCACGCGCTATTACCCCTTACTGTATAAGGGGTAAAAATAGCGCGTCGAAAATGCACGGCCAAACGTGGGCTACCAGTGCGCTCTGCCTGAGTGCAGTTTACTGTATTGCCCCGATAGTTTGCAAGATGAAACAGCAGACATAGCCCACCTCATTTTTTTAATTCTCTTGTGTCTTTCTTTTTCCTGATTCTTTCTGAAAAAAATTTTCAGCTCTGAGAGCTTCAGAAACATACTCTTCCCCTGCACTCGCCAGCACAGAAGTCTACTACAATAGCGCCTGGCAAAGTTTCATTCAGTTTCAGGTTGAAAAAAAAATGATGAAGACAGTCCATGCTGATGCCAACTAGGATAGGCTGGATAAAATAAATCATTGAACTTGACTTGCCCTGCTTCTTAGTTTAATCCCTTGGCTAGCATCCCCTCTCAGGACCTCAAGGAGCACACTTCAAATAAAAGCTTAAAATAATAGACTTCTCCTGATGTTAAGCCAATCTGAAAGTCCAAGATTGCCTGTTGGGGGGGGCAGGGGTATTACCTCCTTGGCCCTGAGTGTTGCACAATAATCCCATATTAAAATCTTGTGTAAACAGAAATAATAATCATGCTAGTTACCAATTTAACCTTTACTAATTAATGATGAAATTTGATAAAAAAAAATATTCAGTTACAAGTTCTTGTTATTTGCAGTTCCTATACTATCCATTTTTACACCTTCAAAGCTAATAAACTTGTGACTTTCAGCTTCCAGTTACACTATTCTGTTACAGATATCAATTGATATATCTTTTTCCTGATTCATTTCTATTAATGGGATAGATTTTAACCTTCATTCAATAATTTTGTGGATAGGGTAATCTTTTCCCAGTTTAATTGACCCTCCCATTTTCTATAGCTTATTCCAGTTATTCATTCATTCTCCTTACTTCCCTGTTTGTATCTGGATGGTACCTTCTTCAACATCTTGGTGATGTAGAAGAGGTTATAACCTTGGATGGGCATCATAGTTTTCTTCTCCTTTTATTTCTCAGAAATGAACCCAGGTCCAGTCCTTCATGAGACATCCATCTCTTCTTTCTAGGCGAAGGACACTACTCCTCTAGCCTCAACTACCCTGACCCCTGGGATATAAACAGTAAACCTTAGAAAAAAGGGAAACCAAACATAGAGGGGTAGATCTTAAAAAAATAAGCATGCGCGTACTTTTGTTCGCGCAACCGGCGCGAACAAAAGTAAGCCAGATTTTAAAAGATACATGCGTTGCCGTGCGTATCTTTTTAAAATCCGGGGTTGGCACGCGCAAGGCTGTGCAAAATCGGCAGCCTGCGTGAGCCGAGCCGTGCAGCCTGCCTCGGAGGGAACTTTCCTTCCGCATCCCCCCACCTTCCCCTCCCTTCCCCTATCTAACCACCCCCCCAGCCCTACCTAAATCCCCCCCTACCTTTGTTGTACAAGTTACGCCTGCTTGATGCAGGCGTAACTTGTGCGCACCACCTCGTCAGCCCCCGGCACAGGCCGCAGTGCCGGGGGACTTGGGACCGCACTCACGGCCCGCCCCCGAAGCCTTGCCACGCCCCCAGACCCACCTCGGACTGCCCCCTGACCCCAGGCACGCCCCCAGGACACGCCCTGGTCTTCGGACACGCCCAGGACACACCCCCTCCTGCCCCTTTTACGAACGCCCGGGACTTGTGTGCATCCCGGGGCTTTACGCGTGCCGGCGGCCTATGCAAAATAGGTGCGCCGGCGCGCAAGTGCCCTGCGCACGTAAATCCGGAAGGATTTACGCGCGCAGAGCTTTTAAAATCTACCCCAGAGAATGGAAGGTGGGCAAACATAGAGAATGGAAGGGTGGACAAACTTCCTTCTCCAATAAGTAAAAAATTTCCAAAGGTACATTTTAAGTAAGGCAAATTAGCTTTCTGCGTTACTAAACCCAAATATGAGCCCTAGAAACCCAAGGGTTCTTTCCTAAGAAAAACAAAGGAACAACATAGTAGCATGCTGCCCGTACAAGGGATAACTCAAAGGTCCACACCCTAAGAGGGTGGCAGGGCTTTCTATACTCTGAATGCTCACCCTATCAGGTGACTGGGGGACTTAAAACCTAGCACTAAGCTACTTCTGTCCTCCCTGCAAAATGGACCAGTATTCTTAGAAGAGATTCTTTAGGGTCTCTTCATTAGCTTTTTCTTTGCCCCTTCTCATCCTGGACATCACTGGCTACTGGCTTGCCTTGAAGAGAAAAAAAAATAATCTGTGAAATTTTGCTTGCCCCATAGATTTTAATGCGATCAAACATATTAAAAAAATTTTTGGGATACAGGCCTTGTAGTTATGTTTTGTTTTTTTAACTCATTCAGTTTGAATTCCTTATTAATTTTAAAAGTATGTGCATTCTTAACTCATAGACTCTAATAATATCATGACCACAGAATGGAAGAGCAACAAAACATGGAACCAAATATCAGTTGATGCTGAACAAAGCCATTAGGGCCAGCTGTAAGAAAAATTGAAAGTGGCCTCAGAAAGATCTTGACCAGTTGGTTGGATTAGAGAATAAAAAAAAAAAAACTCTCCTCCATGTCTACTAGGTAATGTGTAAGAATCAGTTCATGCTAAATCTCTATATCCTAATAACTGAAGTATATAAGAACATAAGAAATGCCATACTGGGTCAGACCAAGGGTCCATCAAGCCCAATATCCTGTTTCCAACAGAGGCCAATCCAAGTCATAAGTACTTGGCAAGTACTCAAAATTAGATAGATCACAAGCTACTATTCCTTATTAACTACCCTCGTAGCAGTTTATGGATTTATCTTCATGTGTGTCTATTCTGATGCAGATATTAGTGTCATTCTGCAAAAAGGCAAACTTTTCCTTCTAACCTTTCTTCAATATCACCCACAAAGATATCGAGCAGCACCAGCCCCATAATTGAAACTTGAGGCACTCCACTTATTCTTCTCTGCTCAGAATAGGTTCCATTTCCCAATAATTGCTGTCATCTGTCCATCAACCAATTTGTAATCCATTTCACCATCTTGGTACCAACTCCCAGGTTTTTCTTTTGTTCATCAGCCTCCAATGTGGGGACTATATCAAAAGCTTTTCTGAAATCCAGGAAAATCAAGTCAAGTATTCATCCTTGCTCCAATGCTCTAGGCACCCCTTAAAAAAATAAATCAGATTTGTTTGACAGGACCTTCCTTTGGTAAAACCATGTTGCCTTGGATCCAGCAACCTACCAGATTGCTGACAGTTCATTATCCTTTTCTTCAGCAGTCTCCACCACTGATGTAAGGCTAACTGGCCTACAGTTTCCAGCCTCCTCTCTGCTACCACTTTTGGAAAGCAATAACACAACCACCCTTCTCCAATCTTACAGCACAACTCCCATCTCCAAGGAGGTATGAAAGAAATAGACTACTCACACAGAGCAATTATCAGGCATACTGAACAGCATCAATAGAATTAAATATCCTAAAATTGCTGCAATAAGAAAATGAATGTCACAGTTGGTCTCCACCCTTGAATCAACACCTGAGATAGGAGTGACCAAGGAAAAGTGAACTTAAATATTAAAAAAAGTGAGATTAATAAGTGTAGCACAAGACAATGGATTATGGACAAGATCATTTACAGCAAGCAAAGAAAAAGCAGGTGAAACAAACACTATTTCTGTTGAACAGAACAGGATTACACATCCCATTGCTGTGTTTGATGTGCTGATGTGCCTATATACTGAGAGGCAGAAGAAGGATAACCATGGCTTACCCACTGGAAAATGTGTAAACATTATGGGGCGGATTTTCAGAGCCCTGCTCGCCTAAATCCGCCCAAAACCGGGCGGATTTAGGGGAGCAGGGCCCTGCGCGCCGGTGAGCCTATTTTACATAGGCTCACCGGCACGCACAGAGCCCCGGGACTCGCGTAAGTCCCGGGGTTCTCCGAGGGGGGCGTGTCGGGGGCGGGCCCGAACCACGCGGCGTTTAGGGGGCGTGCCGGGAGCGTTTCGGGGGCGGACCCGGAGGCGTGGTTACGGCCCGGGGCGGCCCGGGGGCGTGGCCGCGCCCTCCGGACCCACCCCCAGGTCGCGTCCCGGCGCGCAGGAGGCCCGCTGACGCGCGGGGATTTACGCCTCCCTCTGGGAGGCGTAAATCCCCCGACAAAGGTAAGGGGGGGGCTTAGACAGGGCCGGGTGGGTGGGTTAGGTAGGGGAAGGGAGGGGAAGGTGAGGGGAGGGCAAAAGGAAGTTCCCTCCAAGGCCAGGCTGCGCGGCTCGGCGCGCGCCGGCTATACAGAATTGATCGCCTTGCGCGCGCCGATCCAGGATTTTAGTGGATACGCGCGGCTCCGTGCGTATCTACTAAAATCCAGCCTACTTTTGCTGGCGCCTGATGCGCCAGCAAAAGTAGGCCTATTTGCATAGTTTGAAAATCTACCCCTATAGGATTGCTGTATCAGAAAAACACTGGAATCATGACCATGACAAAATTATAGAACATGAAAAAGTGGTGATCTCCTGGGACATTCCCATTCCACCTGATAAAAAGCTCAATCCATGAAAACTGGACATATTGATGAAGAAGAAAAGCCCAAAAATGGCATTGCTAATAGAAGTGCATGTACCAAGTGAGTATTCTGTACATAGTATGGAGAAGGGAAGAATCATTAGGTACTTAGAGATGGACTCATAGATCACAAAAAAGTGCTATAAATATACAGAAATAGTCCCAATTGTATTGGTGCCACTGGCTTGATTGAAAAGAGCTTCCAAGCGCACTGCGATATGTTGATTCTACATATTATAAGAACATACGATATGCCATATTGGGTCAGATCAAGGGTCCATCAAGCCCAGTATCCTGTTTCCAACGTGGCCAATCCAAGTCACAAGTACCTGGCAAGTACCCAAACATTAGATAAATCACAAGCTACTGTTGATTATTAATTACCATAATAGCAGTTTATTGGTTTTTCCTCTAGGAACTTATCCAAACCTTCTTTAAACTTAGTTACACTAATTGCTGAAACCTTATCCTCTGGCAATGAATTCCAGAGCTTAACTATGCACTGAGTGGAAAAAAAAAGTTCTTTTGTTTTAAATGAGCTACTTGCTAACTTCATGGAGTGCCCTCTGGTCCTTATATTATCTGAGAGAGTAAATAACCAATTTATATTAACTTGTTCAAGTCTTTCCATGATTTTGTAGACTTCTATCATATCCCCCCCCCCCTGAGTCATTTCTTCTCCAAACTGAATAACCCTAACTTCACTAGCCTTTCCTCATAGGGCAGCCATTCCATGCCCCTTATCATTTTGATCACCCATTTCTGCATTTTCTCCAGTGTAGCTATATTCTTTTTGATTAATAGCAGTTTATGGACTTCTCCAGAAATTTATCCAAATCCATTTTAAATCCAGCTACAATAACCACCCTAACCAGTTCCTCTGACAATGAATTCCAGAGCTTAATAGTGTGTTGAGTGAAAAATAGTTTTCTCTCATTTGTTTTAAATGTGCTACTTTCTAACTTCATGGAGTGCCCCCTAGTCCTTCTATTATCTGAATGGTCTATTTATAGACCTCTATCATAACCCTCCTCAGCTGTCTCTTCTCCAAGCTGAACAGCCCTAACTTTGTGTGTCCAATATGTCAGTGGATCTGTGGCCATGTTCTCGATTGGCTCTGTCAGATATCATGTCACAAATATTTATGCTGGGGTCTCCTTTGCTGTGGTGGGGCAAAGTCTCTGCATCGGGAGATATGATTCTGTTAGGGCAAAATGGCTGTGGAATAGTTAGGTGGTGGGGGAGAAATAGTAGCTGACTGGGTCTGCTTGTACTCATATCAATTTCTGGGATGACCACCATTTCCTTACTATATCCCTACTGTGCCTCTACCTCTGGTGGTCCTGTTCACATACCCTAGTCACCAGTATCTCCTCCTCCTAAGTAAAGCTCTAGGACTGGAAGGCAAAACTGCCTTTTTACCCATGGATCACAAAACATGGCAATCATGTATTAGTTTCTGTCAGAGGTTTCAGTCTCATGCATCTGCTGCTACAAGGAGTCTACAAAATGCAACATATTTGCTTTCATTCCCTCTTGCTCATGGAAACCTATCTTCTTCCAAAATATTTACTATTGGGGTGACCCTGCCAATGGTGGTGCTTCTGGAACTCAGATCATCCTTGGCATCTTTAAAGGGCTTCTGGATTTGTATGTGCTGCTTGATGATTACCCATTCATGATGTCCCAAGGGGTGATCAACACCTATTTCTATTTCCAGAAACAGGTCATGAAGGGATGTCTGCTGCTTCACCAACATCTGCAGCATCAGAAAGATGAAATTCCAGTGGGTGCCAACATCTTGAATTAGCTGTTTATCAGGCATCCCAAATTCTTCCTGTTTCTCAAGGGGAAGCTGCTCACCCTTCACATTATGATGAAAATGCCCACTATTTTCTTGCACCTCTCTAAGAGGTCCTTCAGTAAAGGAATCCTGTGTTCCTTGGGCCCTAGCTCCAGGTCAACCCTCTTTGCCAGTTACAACAAGTATGCAAAGCAATGGATCCCCTATTAGCCCACATCTTCCACTGCCCTTATCATTGTCTGTCACAAAAATGTGTATAAACATTCCTGCCTTTCCAGTCTATCTGCCAGCACCTCCAGCATCTTTCTTATAGCTGTTAGGCTATTGCATGAGATATGAATGGTATCCATTACCTTGGTGTGCAGCACAGCTCCTTTATAACCTGATGCTTGATTCCCACTTGATCTGCTGCCTGCCCGTGTCCCAGCCAGTGCCCACCAGGGTGCTGTCAGGATGAGCTGGGCATGTTTAACATTATGGCTGGTTCACATGTAGCCAGTGAATTGCATATTACTCCCCTCTGTCCTAACCAGCTGTACCTGCATGCAACTATGCCACTGATAGTATAGTGTGGGGATAACCTTTCTCCTGACTGGAGTCTTGGAGGGAACTTTGTAATTTTGAGCTAAGAGGTGCAGCAGAACCTTAAAGTCCAGGTTTTTCCACTATCTATAGGGTCTGATCATCTAGGGTTATCATTTCCCCAATGCTGACTGCCTCTCTCCCCAGAATAGTATTATAGAACACAACTCCAGATTCATGGCAGATGGTTACTGGCCTGCCTTTTCAACCTTTTGTTAATGTTCCTGCTTTGAAGGGCAGAGAAGATCCCCAGTCAAGTACTGCCACCCTCCCTGTTGCCAATGCAAGTGAGTCATGTTTCTTAGGTGATGCAGCATATTAGCATTTGTCAGATGCTCCAGTATCTTCCCTCAACCACAGTGAATGCACTGAGAAAAATGTAGGTCTTCCCTCTTTTTAAAGTGCCTCCATATCATGGATGTTTCCCATGATCTCCTCTCTATATCTCTGGGGGCTGCTGTTGCTGGTACAACAGTTGAGTCTGAAAGTGGACCATGAGGGAAAATTCACTAGTGTCTTAGCCTACTGTCTAGGCTAAGACACTAGTGACAACTCCCAAATTCTCTGTGGCTACTAGATCTTTGATATATTCTGATTCAGTGAATCTGAGACATAATGCTTCCTCAGAATCAGTTTTTGAAAATACTGTCTCCATTGTCTCAGAAGCAGTAATCATGCAAGAACATGTTGCTGGTTTTGCATGGTGAACTTCTGCTGTCCCTTTCCTTGCCCTTTCCCTGCTAATGCCATCCTTGGATGGCTTTCCTGCCTTTTGCCCCTGCTCCAAGGCAAGAGGGAGAGTAACAGGTGACAATAGTACAAGCTCTTCCAAATTTAATATTTTCAGCTTCAGCTAGCTTTTATTCCTGGCTTTCTACAGCTAAAATATTATCTCTTTTTAAGTTTAGGGGCAGGACTCCTATTTTTCTCATTGCTTCTATTATTGTTAGTACTTCTGACAGGCTGGGATGGCTCTTCAGTAACACCCGATCCTCTGCCCCTACCATTGTTCTGAAGATGTCCATTCCCTCCTCTCCCATTTTCTCAGTTGCATGAAGGAATTGGATGTGGATAATGGGGATTTTTATGTCACAATATACTTTACTGATACTGTATCACTCACCAGTACCAATTCTAGTACTGAATTATTTTCTACAACACACAATCAAGTAGACAGACTGAGTTCACATCAGTGCTTAGCAAGCACAGTGCCAACTTTCTATGCAGAGTTAGCAGCTTGCTAGTGTACAAACTCAGGCTCTGTCTGGCTAAGAATATCTCTCACAGTGCATAAGAATGTATCTCTCACACACAAACACACACATACACTGTATGTGTGTGCACTGCTAATTAACTCAGACACAGAAGAAACTGGCAAGGCTACTTGTCTGTTCTTTCTCTGTAGTCAAGCAGTGAATTGTGCAGTCAGGACAAAAGTAACTGCTGTTTGTTCACTGGTACTCCTTTTCTATTTCCACTGCCCTTTATTCTGCTTCAGTGAACAGACAAAATGCAGCAGAACTTCTGTCTCTCTCTCACAGTATGAGCACTGAGAATGCATCAGTGAAGAAATAACAAGATCTTTGCCAATGTCAACATTATTTTATTTCTCTTATTTTAAACCTTTTCTTTAACTCTAAAAGAACATCTAAAAAGACAACTTTCAATTTTGAAATTCAACAGAGATTTGGCCGCTGCATTTCAAAAAAGATATATTTGCACCGGAGAAGGTACAGAGAAGGGCAACCAAAATGATAAAGGAGATGGAACAGTTCCCCTATAAGGAAAGGCTAAATAGATTAGGGTTGTTCAGCTTGGAAAAGAGACAGCTGAAGGGGGATATGGTCTTTAAAATCTTGAGAGATCTAGAACAGGTAAATGTGAATCAGTTATTTACTCTTTCAGATAATAGAAGGACTAGAGGGCACTCCATGAAGTTAGCATGTGGCATATTTAAAACTAATTGGAGAAAATTATGTTTTTTTCAACATACAATTAAGCTCTGGATTTTGTTGCCAGAGGATGTGGTTAATGCAGTTAGTGTAGCTGGGTTTAAAAAAGGTTTGGATAAGTTCTTGGAGAAGAAGTCCATTATCTGCTATTTTTCAAGTTGACTTAGGAAATAGCCACTGCTAATACTGGCATCAGTAACATGGGATCTACATTGTGTTTGGGTTCTTGCCAGGTACCTGTAGCCTGGATTGGCCACTGTTAGAAACAGGATGCTTGGCTTGATGGAACCTTGGTCTGACCCAGTATGGCAATTTCATAGGTGCTTTTGAGATAATGGAGTTTCTTTGCACATGCTCATAGCTGTCATATGACAGGTCAAAGGTAGCGCTGGCGCCATTTTGTTTTTTTGTCCCCCGACGTCAGGAGCGTAGGAGATCGCTCCCGGACCGCAAAATGGCGCCAGCCATACGGCAACACGATTCGACTGCAGGAGGTCGTTCCGGACCCCTGCTGGACTTTTGGCAAGTCTTGTGGGGGTCAGGAGGCCCCCCCCCAAGCTGGCCAAAAGTCCCTGTGGATCCAGCGGGGGTCCGGAACGACCTCCTGCAGTCGAATCGTTTTTCCGTACGGAAAAACGATTCACGGTAGGAGATCATTCCGGACCCCCGCTGGACTTTTGGCAAGTCTTGTGGGGGTCAGGAGGCCCCCCCAAGCTGGCCAAAAGTCCCTGGGGGTCCAGCGGGGGTCCGGGAGCGATCTCCTATGCTCCTGACGTCGGGGGACAAAAAAACAAAATGGCGCTGGCACTACCTTTAACCTGTCATATGACAGGTCAAAGGTAGCGCCGGCGCCATTTCTACAACGCACGGAGGACCGAGAGTAAAAGATCACACCGGGACCCTTCCTCTGGACCCCAGGTAATTTAAGGCATTTGGGGGGGTTCGGGAGGGTGGGGGATTTATTTTAAAGGGTCGGGGTGGGTTTTAGGGTTGTTTTAGTGTGCCGGTTTTCCCGCCCTCCCCCTTCCCCTCCCCCTTCCCCCGATTTACGATTTTTTAACGATAAAGCGGGGGAATTGTTATTGTATCGCGGCTCTAACGATTTTTGACGATTTAAAATATATCGGACGATATTTTAAATCGTCAAAAAACAATTCACATCCCTAATAGATACTAGTCTCACTGCAGCACTTTTAAATGGGCTATAGACTTGAATGGGAAACATAAACAAAGAAAACAAAAATGTAAGTTTATATTTCTGGGCATGCTCCATTTCTGGGGGGTGATCCATGAATGAAACAAAAATTGTCCCATTTGTTGCATTTTACCATTTGTTTCAAATTCACAATTCTAAGTAAGTTCCCTTTCCCCCACCCCATAGGCATAACCTTCCTCCCATCTAATAACTTTAGAAATCATGTCCCAATATTGAGTTTGTGATGCTTGTAGCGTGATCTCAGCCACTTTCAACATTGTTGTGGCAGCAACACTGGAAGCATAAGCTACCAGTATTGCTAATAGTGCAGCAACGTTAAAAGTGACCAAGATTGCAATCTCGGCACTCAACAGAATTTATTAAAATATTACATGGGTAGGAGGCTTAAGGATGGGGTCAGTGTACGTAGAGGATAGAGGAGGGAATCTTACTACTAGTATGAGAAGAACTGGAGATAGGGCAGGGGAAGAGGGAAGGGGTAGTCCAGCCTGTGGACACCATAGCATTTCTATTTTACTTCCTTTCAAATGGGTTTGGTGGAGTGTTGTTGTGCTCCGCGGCCGTGGCGCCCCATGACCGCGTCCCCCTTCCTGACTCACAGCACCATGGGAGCCCTGGGGGAGGGCTCCGACTCGGGCCCCCGCTGCCCGTTGCAGGGGAAGCCCTCCTGCTTCCTTCCAGCGGCATCTCCCCTCCATGGAGGAAATCCAAGATGGCCACTGCCATGCTTCAGCACTAGGCCACACCCCCTCCACAGAATTAAAGGGACCCATCCCTTTAATGACCTCACCTGTTCTCTATCAGCCAGGGCAGAGGAAGTATAAAAGGCAGCTTCCTCTGCTCATCCAGTGACTTGGCAATGTCTCCTGTGAGCTTTGTCCAGTCTGCTTGCTTCGGTGAATTCTTCGAGCTTGACTTCTGCTTTGTCTTCCTGGTTCCTGACTTTGGATTGGCTTATGGTGATTCTCTGGTTCCTGACTTCGGATTGGCTTACGGTGATTCTCTGGTTCCTGACTTTGGATTGGCAAGCAGTGATTCTCTGGTGCACGATTTCAGACTGGTGAGTGACGACCCTCTGGCACTCGACCTAGGACTCCCTCAAGACTCCGTCTCCAAGGGCCCACCTAAGTCCCAGCGGCCCGGGTCCCTACGGGCTCCTCCTGGGGGGACCGCGGGCTTCCAGGGCGAAGCTCCAGTTGGCCTTTGCACCGTTGCTCTGACCTCCATAGGTCCACCTAAGTCCCAGCGGTCGGGTCCCTACGGGCTCCTCCTGGGGGGACCGCAGACCACCAGTGGTGAAGAACACAGCACCTCATCTCGTCTCTTCATCGCCTCTGTATTCGCCTCAGCCTCCAGTGCCAAGGATCAGCTGGTCCCGCCTCCTGTTCTGCCTCGCCACCCGACAAGAGAGCCTACGGACCCTCCGAAAGGTACACCATCCTCTTGTCGGCCAAGGGTCCACAAACCTGAGCATAACAAGTGTGGGGTGCTCAGTCTGGCAAGTCTCATTTTGAAAATATTTGGTAGGGGTATGGAGAGTGGGCTGCAGGCCTGTGTATCACTTAAAAAACCCAAACAAACCACTGTGCCACTTAACAGTCTATACTGTTTTGAATATATCCAGTTAAGTCTCAAGTTATCCAGCAACACATGAGTGAATAACTTTAGGACTGTCTGAGGCAGACATAAAGTTATTCAGGTTTCTTAGCTGGATATAGCTGAAAATTGGCTGTTAATTGGATTAGCTCAACCCCAGAGCTCCCAGGGTACTATTTTTGGTCTAAATAATGCCTTTGATTATAGACCTCCTAAAAGACTGAAATATGTAATCCCTAGAAGAGAATAGGGATTGGGGGATATGAAAAACCAAAATATGTCAAAGATAGAAATAATATATAATAATCAATATGTTTTCACTGGATATGAAGCTATAGGAAGCTGAAAATGAGTAGATTGGAGTGGCATTTCTTTTGAGAAAATGGTGGAAGATGCATGTAATAGATTCCCCTTAGAAGTAGAAGCAACAAAAGCAACATCCAATTATAAGAAAGTGTGTAATAGGCACTTAGTTTCAGGGCAGTTAAAATTAAACTGGAGTTATGTAGTAACTGCTATATACAACAGGAAGTGAAACATGGCAGACTAAATGGGTCTGTTGTCCCTTTTCTACCATCATAGGTTGTTTCTATGTGAAAGATAACGTTTATGAAGCAAATCAATTTTGTAAGATAAAGGAGACATGTTTAAAATTAAATTGTTAATTGTTTTCTATTGTTAAAACAAATATCTGTATCTCCTTGTTTAAAAATTATCAAACAGTAACATCTTTACAAACAACCTTGAATATCAGCTTAGATTGATAAGGCCCCTTGGAACATATCTAGGTCTCCAACAGCTTTAAGTATGAGCCACTCTGATCTTGGTTCATTAAATATTAAGGCAATAATTATGCTCATACAGCTCCACAGTGTCATTCCAAATACTTAATTACTTCATTTGAACTTATTACATTACAATGACATTCCATTTTCCTGTTCAGTATTTATCTCTCTGTGTATCTTTATAAGGAAATTAGGATTGTATCAACAGACTGTAATTTGCAGGCCTCAGGGATATTTCTAGCAATGACTGTAGAAAATTAGGCACACAACTCCAGTTGTAATTTTATTGTGCATTCCACAACAAAACTTCAGAATGCTATTCTGAAACATTTAAACTCTATCACCATAATACACAGCATGTATGTTTTTTTTAATTGGTTGATTGTAATGATATGATGCCCTAATTGGTAATATTACTCTAAATAAAAGATATTTTCTAGTTTCTTGTTCTGTCGATTTTCTTGAGCCATTGAAATGGAGCAACTAAATTTGCACACAGTGTACTCACATCATAGATCCATGCATTAAGTCAAACTCCTTATCATTTCCCGAAGCCCACCTTCACTCTTCCTTCTTTCTCTATGTCCCCTCAGCCAAAAACTCTGCTAAAATATGACCTTTATTTTTCTATATTGCCAAAATGTATCCCTTTCTTTCTGAACACATTACAAGAACCCTTATCCACTCTTTCAACTCCCGCTTAGACTATTGAAATCTGTTCCTTACAGGTCTTCACTACAATCACTCCTAAATTCAGCTGCGCGATTTAGCTTTCACCAAAGTTGCTATATCAACATATCTTCTAAAATCACTACATTGGCTCCCTATCAATCCCCACATATAGTTCAAGCTCCTTTTAATCACCTACAAGTGCTTTCACTCTTCAACTCCTCACTTCCTCTCTTCTCACTCTACATCACTCCTCATGCACACTGCTCATCAGACAAGTCACTCCTATCTATGATCTTCTTCTCTATCACCAATTCCTGACTCAGTGCTTTTCATCTGGCTATACCAGAGCTGATGCGTCATGCTACCTGTCTCACCTTGTTTAAATCTCCACCTTTTTGAAGGTGCTTTTAAATATTAAGCAGTTTGTCTCACCTTAAGCCTCATTAATTGTTTTTAACAATTGTTGACCTGTATGTGTGGCATGATTAGATTGTAAACTCTATTGAGCATGCAATGTCTCTTGTGTGTTGTTGTTTGTACAGTGCTGCATATGTCACTATAAAAATGTTATGACTCCAAGATCCATTTTTTGATTGGTAACTTAGAGCATTTAAAATTCATGTTAATACATCTTTTTATTGTGATTTAGTGTCTCACCGGCCCTTCCCTGTGAATGTGGGATTCACTGAAGACATGCTGATTTGTGAATCCCTGTAACCAACAGGGAAAACACTCATAACCAGCATTCCTTAGGCTCCATCATTCATGAGGCAATAACCCTAAGTTTTAAGGGCCACTCCTCCCCAGAGACAGATACTCTCCACCAACCCCCACTGATGCAAGCCTTCAAGCTTCAAGTGGTTTTAATGGCCCAAGATTCTTTATTCCTCAGTCCTCCACATTCTCACATTGTCCAGGAGACCCAAAGGGCAAGACCAATGCCCAGCTTATTAATATTTTTTTCACTTTGAACTGAATATTTAGCATTATGGGAATCTCTCATCAATGCCTTGTCAGAGCCAAAATTCAAAATGATGCCAGCTGACCCACAGCTCCTTTTTGCCCATCATGAAGGGTTTGCATTAAGTGGTTGGCAACTAGATCAGCTTCCTGGGCTCCCCCCCATAGGGACCCTATGAGCATGTCTTTAGTTGAAAAATTAGCCATTTTCTGGTTTGGCCTGCTGCTGGATGAAATCTTCAGAAGGCAGCAGTGAGTGGATTTGCAGTGACAATGCTTAAGAGGTATATGATCCAGCCCATGCTGATGGGACTTACCACAGCCTTACTCCCTTCTCTCACATGACCTTCCTCATACTAAGAAAATCCCTATTATGTGCGGGGCTTCGAAAAGGTCTTTAAGTATGGTCTTCATGAGGATTTTCACTGATACTATAGACAGAATGTTAGAGGGTGGTAGGTGTTTAACGCCAGTGGTACAGGAGCTTGACTCTAGGTTGGAGTATCTCCATTGGTGGGGAAAGTGGGCACCTTAACAGTGAAGGCTACTGCCCCTTGTATTAGGGATGTGAATGTTTTTTGATGATTTAAAGTATCGTCCGATATTTTTTAAATCGTCATTAATCATTAAAGAGTGTAATACAATAGAAATTCCACCGATTTATCATGAAAAAATCGTTAATCGGGTTAGTGCACACTAAAGGGAGTTAGGACACAACCTAAAAACCCACCCAACCCTTTAAAACCGCTTCCTTACCCTCCACCACCCTCCCGACCCCCCCAAAATGTTTTGAAATTACCTGACTGTCGGCCGATAAACAAAAAACCCACCCGACCCTTTAAAACTGCTCCCTTAGCCTCCACCACCCTCTCGACCCCCCGCCCCTCCCAAAACGTTTTAAAATTACCTGGTGGTCCAGTGGGCCCCGGGAGCGATCTCCCGCTCTTGGGCCGTCAGCTGCCACTAATAAAAATGGTGCCGATGGCCCTTTGCCCTTACCATGTGACAGGGTATCCGTGCCATTGGCCGGCCCCTGTCACATGGTAGGAGCACTGGACGGTAGGGATGTGAATCATTTTTTGACGATTAAAAAAAATCATCGATATTTTTTAAATCGTCAAAAATCGTTAGAGTGCGTGATACAATACAAATTCCCCTGATTTATCATCAAAAATCGTTAAATCGGGCATGGGAATTATTTGGGGGGAGGGCAGGAAAACCGGCACACCAAAACAACCCCTAAACCCACCCCGACCCTTTAAAACCAATCCCTTACCCTCCCCCACCCTCCTGAACCCCCCCAAAATGTTAAATTACTTGGTGGTCCAGTGGGGGGGGGGTCCCGGTGCGATCTCCCGCTCTCGGGCCATTGGCGCCATTTTGGCTGCCACTAATATAAATGGCGCCGATGGCCCAAAAAAAACAAAACACCCGACCCTTTAAACTGACCCCTTAGCCTCCCCCACTCTCCTGACCCCCCCCCCCCAAAACCTTTTAAAATTACCTGGTGGTCCAGGGGGGAGTGCGGGGAGCGATCTCCCGCTCTCGGGCCATCGGCTGCCACTCATAAAGATGGCGCCGATGGCCCTTTGCCCTTACCATGTGACAGGGTATCCGTGCCATTGGCCGGCCCCTGTCACATGGTAGGAGCACTGGATGGTAGGGATGTGACAGGGACCGGCCAATGGCACGGATACCCTGTCACATGGTAAGGGCAAAGGGCCATCGGCGCCAATTCTTTTAGCGCAGCTGATGGTCTGGGAACAGGAGATCACTCCCCGCGGCCACCCTGGACCACCAGGTATGTGTAAAAAGTTTTGGGGGGGGGGTCGGGAGAGTGGGGGAGGCTAAGGGGGTAATTTTAAAGGGTCGGGGTGGGGTGTTTTTTTTATCAGCGCGGGCCTCACTAAAAAAAATTAGTGATGTGAATTGGAATCGGAACCGATCCCAATTCACATCTCTAATGATCAGATTCCCCCCCCCCCCCCAGCCGAATTCGATCGTTAAAACGATCGGGCACACGATTCACATCCCTACTGGACAGCTGGCACCATTTTTAAAGATGGCACCGGCCGTCGACTGGATGCACTATTGCAGCCTAGTAAATAGGCTACTCATCTGTAAAATAACAGAATTCTGTCCTGAGACAATTCCTGATATCTCTTAAAATGTATTTCTCAGTTTTTTATGAGTATGCTGGCACAATGCTAAATTAAACCAAATTGCTTATAGAAATGTGCAGCTGAAAAATTTGTAGGGTTTTATTTGTTTGTTTATTTTGTTTTTCCCCATTTATTTTGTTTTTCTTGGATTTGTTAAATTTTTGTTTCTATTCAGTGCACACTAAATTGAAATAATGTGCAGTAAATCAATTAGTGCTCACTAGTTTGATTTATAGGTGAATCTTCAAAAGTTGCACATGTGTAAAATTAGCAGTTACATGTGTAAAATAGCTTATACTAATGTCTATGATATTTTAGAAACTTCAATATACACGCTTAAATCAGGGTCTATGGTTGCATGTGTAAAAAGGTTGCATGTGTAAAAAGGGGCAGGCTGGGGCATTCCAGGGCAGCACCAACATTTACACAAGTCAGTTGCTATTTTATAAACAATTTACACACATAAATTTGGCCGCTTACGCACAAATAATTACACCTGCTCTTTATCTGATTGTAAATGTCTTAAAATTAAATACTGACTAGGTGGGAGGTCTGGGTGAAATGGGGGGAGTTCAGGTTGAAGGAGGTCATTCAGCGGGGGTTCCGGACCGCCGCTGAATGACCTCCGCACTCGATCTCCTGCCGGCGCCATTTTCCGTACGAAAACGATTTGCGGCAAGAAATCGCTCCCGGAACCCCGCTGGACTCCCAGGAAACTTTTGGCCAGCTTGGGGGGGCCTCCTGACCCCCACAAGACTTGCCAAAAGTCCAGCGGGGGTCCGGAACGACCTCCTCCGTCGAATCGTTTTTGTCTATGGCCGCCGCCATTTTGCGGCGGCCATTTTGAAAAATGGCGCCGGCTGAAGACAACACAATTCTATTGAGGGGGCCGTTCCGGACTGCCGCCGTTCTGGACCACCGCCGGATCCCCAGGTAATTTAAAGCATTGGGGGGGGGGTTCGGGAGGGTGGGGGATTTAATTTAAAGGGTCGGGGGTGGGTTTTAGGGGGTTTTAGTGTGCTGGTTTTCCGGCCCTCCCCCTTCCCCCGATTTACGATTTTTTAACGATAAATCGGGGGAATTGGTATTGTATCGTGGCCCTAACGATTTTTTGACGATTTAAAATATATCGGACGATATTTTAAATCGTCAAAAAACGATTCACATCCCTATTGATTATAACATTATCAAATCTGAACTAATGACTAGAAGAGGGAAAATATGTAAATCTACAGCTCTAACACTAAATTTTCAAAAGTGACACTTTGATAAAATGAGGAAAATAATCAGAAAAAAAATGAAAGGTGCAGCTACAAAGGTTAAAAGTGTACAACAAGCATGGACATTGTTTAAAAATACAATCTTAGAAACACAGTCCAGATGTATTCCAAGCATTAATAAAGGTGGGAGGAAGGCAAAACAATTACCAGCATGGTTAAAAGGTGAGGTGAAAGACTATTTTAGCCAAAAAAACATCCTTCAAGAATCGGAAGATGGATCCATTTGAAGAAAATAGGAAAAAGTATAAGCATTGTCAAGTGTAAAACATTGATAAGGCAGGCTAAGAGTGAATTTGAAATGAAGTTGGCTGTAGAGGCAAAAACTCATACTAAAAACTTTTTAAAATATATCCAAAGCAAGAAACCTGTGAGGGAGTCAGTTGGACTGTTAGATGACCGAGGGGTTCATGGGGCACTTAGGCAAGATAAGGCCATTGCAGAAAGTCTAAATTAATTCTTTGCTTCTGTGTTTACTAATAAGGATGTTGGGGAGATAGCGGTTACGTAGATGATTTTCAAGGTTGACGAGTCAGATGAACTGAACCAAATCAATGTAAAACTGGAAGATGTAGCAGGCCAGATTGACAAATTAAAGAGTAGCAAATCACCGGGACTGGATGGTATGCATCCCAGAGTTCTGAAGGAACTAAAAAATGAAATTTCAGATCTATTAGCTAAAATTTGTAACCTATCATTAAAATCAATCATTCAAGATCATTAATCAAAATGCATTACGGCATCAACGCTTGTAATAACGCCATAACATATACAATATTTATCACAACACCACGTGAATGCAAAATTTTCAAATTTATTCAAAGGGGAGGGACTAAGGAGGGGTTTGGGTGGGATCAATGAAAATGAGGGGCACTATTGCACTGTGTGATTGCATAATGCACACTATCGCATGTTTTTAATGCCAGAAATAACTACACCTTTTTTCCTGGCATTAAGCTGTGTGATATGCCCAAAAGATCCAAAATGCAATTCGTGATAAATATTGCAAATTCCTTAGGAGCCTTTCTTTTACTCAGCATCACTTATTGCTACCACTCTGCCTACCAGCCAGCCCCTGATGTTGGGGGAGCGCTAGGGAACGCTCCCGATTCCGTGGAGATGTGTGCCCTTGGACCATGACACGACTGCAGAGAAGAGCTCTGTGGAAGCGCCGTGGCAGGCAAGATGTGTCCGAGCATGGGAGGAGCAGGCTTGCCACTCAGCCCTAACCTCTGCCGAACCTGCACGCACTGGTAGAGACTCAACAACGCAATGCTGGTCTCTGGGGTAGCCCTCCGGCCACTCAATAGCCCTTTTGGACCTGCCACTGGGGAGCGGCAGATGCAACAGGACGGGCAGAGGTCAAGGACAGGCAATAGTACTGGAACTTGGAACAAGATGGTACGTTGGCCTTGGACTAGGCTGATGGCTTGAAGAAGATGAAGCTCGGAGGCTCAGATGAGATGAAGACATGTAGAGCTTGGGACTCAGACGAGACGAGACGAGGACAATTGAAGACTCAGACGAGACAAGGACGCTTGGTACTTAGAGATTCAGACGAGACGAGGACACTAGGTATTTGGGAGCTCAGATGAGACAAGTATGCTTGGTACTTGGGAGCTCAGACGAGATGAAGACACGGTACTTGGGAGCTCAGATGGGATGAGGACATGAGGTGGCTTGGAACTCAGATGCAAGACACTCAGACATGGATGAAGATCAGAAGTGGATTCTAGAGAGTCAGGTGAGGATTCTGGATACTCCAATGAGGACTTGGAATTGGGGAAGACTCAAACGAGGATGAGAACTCAGGATACTCTAGATGATCTGGGTTGAGGACAGGAGCAGGCATCTTGGGAGTTCTTGAGGAAGGATTCAACCAGAAGAGGGCTCCAGCCACTGGAAAACAAACACCGGATAGAAATGGATTTACTCCCAGGGAAGGTCAGTTGCAGACGAGGTCCGGGGTGAGGCGAAGCTGAACGTGGAGCTAGGAACTAACAGTACTTCAGGATCAGAACTGGACAAAGGACATCAGGAGCGAGACTTGGATCAGAGTCAGGGATGTAAAAAGGCTGACCCCCCCCCCCCGCTGACTAATTGACCCAATAAATACCAGCTCTAAAAGGTCATAAAAGTAAGAGATGACTCAGAACATCAGGGTAGGAATGTAGGACATCTGATATGAAAGGACACCAGTACCTCGGGACATCAGGACATCTAGGCATCGGGACATTTTATGGCATCTGGACATCAGGGACCTCCAGAGAGGAGGACCTCAAGGACGTCTGGAACAAAACAGATGAAGATATCAGAGGACAGAGTAGTCTGGACATCCGAAGACAGGAAGACATCTGGACATTTAAAGACACAGGAACATCTGGACATCAGGAGACATGAAGACATCACGACATCTGGAGACATGGATACATCAGGACATTTGGAAACAAGAGGATGGGATCCGTCGAGAGACCAGAACATGGAACAAAGACAGCGACGGAGGTTCAGGAACCATAGATAAAGACAAGGCGTACCAAGGAGGAACAGAGTGCCTTGAAGTGAAGAAGGATCACGGAGGACTCCTTGAATGAAGAGCTAGAACTGAAGATCCAGAAGAGGTCTGACTCCATGACTAACTCCTTGTGAAGGTGAAGAGGAACTGAAGGCTGAGCCCTTTTGTAGGGCTGAAGAGGAACACTCAGGATGACATCATGAGGAGGAGCCAAGTGGACTGTCCCTTTAAGTGGACTGAAGAGGCACGGCCCCACACCTAAGGAGGCAGGACCAAGGACAGCAGCCATGCTGAGAAGAGAGGAATTAGGTCCGAGGCGTCAGACGTGGCTCCTGCCGTGAAGAGAAGCTGAGGATGGCTCCAAGCTGAAGAAACACCGGTGGCGGCCTCCAGGCCGCGAAGAGGAGCTCCAGGGTGGCCTCCCGGCTGCAAGAAGAGGAAGGTGGAGGTGGCTACTGCCAAGGAGGATGGCGCTGATGTCGGTGACTCCCAGCTGCGAAGACCGAAGGCTTCAGGGCGGCCTCTAGGCTGCAAGGGAAGGCGTCTGAGGCCTCCTGGCTACAGGATGAAGAAAAGTCGGCGGCTCCTGTTGCGAAGGCAGGATGATGGTGGCAGCTCCAGGCCGCAAAGAGGCAGCAATGGGGGCCTCCTGGCCACAAGGGAGCATGGCGGCAAGGCCTGCCATGTGGGAGCTGGACACAGGCGGTCTCCGGACCATGGTGGCATGGCAGACGGCATCGAGGAACTGGCTGGCAAAAAAGAAAAAAGGTGAGAGGCTGCCTGTGGGCTTGTTCCCATAAGCAGAATCGTAACACCTGATATACCACATTGGGTGTCATACTGTTAATATGTCTACCTGTTTGCCTATTATTTATTAGTATGGGAGGTCTGGTTCTTCCATGTTATTTGCTATTTGGATTTCAGCCTATTTCTTTAACCTTGTTGTTTGGGTGTTTGTTATACGTGGATAATTTGTCTCCAGAAAAAAATGTGAAAAATGATAAAATTACAAGTTTGTCCTTCCAAACCATCTCTTTTATGTTTTTTCTTCTTGCTATTAAGGCTTGTCAAGGCCTTTGTGCTGTTTGCAATAGGGATGTGAATCTGTAGTGGACTCATTTCCGGTACCGATTTCAGGTAAAAACCACATGAAATCTTCGTTCCCGCGATTCATTTGTGCTTGTCATTCCCCAAACTATACGCCATGGGGAGTACGTACTAGAGTTGTACAGTTTTTTTTTTTTTTTTAATGTAATTTTAATTTTATGTCATTTTTTGCTAGATTTTATTTTGAAAATGGTTAAACCCACCCCGACCCTTTAAAATACATCCCCCACCCTCCCGAACCATCCCAAAATGTCTTAAATTACCTGGGGTCCAGTGGGGGTGTACCGAGAGGGATCTTCCACTCTCGGTCCATGGGTGCGTTGATAGAAATGGTGCCGGCGCCATTTTGGTTCCTGTCCCCCGACGTCACTAGCGTAGGAGATCACTCCCGGACCCCTACTGGACCCCCAGGGACTTTTGGGCCAGCTTGGGGGGGCCTCTTGACCCCCACAAGACTTGCCAAAAGTCCAGCGGGGGTCCGGGAATGACCTCCTGCACTCGAATCGTGTTGCCGTAATGCAAAATGGCGCCGGCCGTATGGCCATTTTGCAATACGGCAACACGATTCGAGTGCAGGAGATCGTTCCCGGACCCCCGCTGGACTTTTGGCAAGTCTTGTGGGGGTCAGGAGGCCCCCCCAAGCTGGCCAAAAGTCCCTGGGGGTCCAGTGGGGGTCCGGAAGCGATCTCCTATGCTCGTGACGTCGGGGGACAGGAACCAAAATGGCGCCGGCGCCATTTCTATCAACGCACCCGTGGCCCAAGAGTGGAAGATCACACCGGGACCCCCCCACTGGACCCCAGGTAATTTAAGACATTTTGGGGGGGTTCGGAAGGGTGGGGGATTTATTTTAAAGGGTCAGGGTGGGTTTTAGGGTTTTTTTAGTGTGCCGGTTTTCCCGCCCTCCCCCGATTTACGATTTACACGATATTTAAAAAAACAAAACTGCAACGATCCGATTCCTTCCCCCCCCCCAGCCAAAATCGATCGTTAAGACGATCGATCACACAATTCACATCTCTAATTATCTCCACTCTTACAGGAAAAAATTGATGTTTGAGGTCTGAATAGTAAGCCCCTGAGGCAGCCACTTGAGGACTGGCAAAACTCGGCCAGAGTCGGGCATTTTAACATGTCTCCACCATAATAAATACTTTTAAAGGACATTCGGCATCTATTATTTTTTTGTTTACACCGTAATGGCTTTCATAGATCGCCTCCCTTCTTGCTTTTGGGGTCTACGCCTTAACAATGCCTTAGACCAGCGATTATCAACTGGTGTGTTGCCAAGCACTGGCAGGTGTGTTGTGGCTCCCGATGTCCCACTGCCCCGGTTCTACTTCCCTTCTCCCTTTTTCCAGCCCCCACGGGCCAATGGGAAACCTCCTTTCTTCCTGCCCCCACTGCCTAATGGGAAGGCTCCTTCATTCTTCCTGCCCCCACGCAGGCCAATCAGAAGCCCTCTCCATTCTACCTGTCAGTGGGAATAGGAAGAAGGGAGGAAGTCTCTGATTGGCTGGTGAGGTAGGAAGAATTGGCATCGCATAGCCCAGGGGGTGGTGTGGTTTGAGGGGGCTGGGAGTAATGGCAGTGTTGAACCCCGCCGAAGAGAGGCTGCCATGGGAGCCCATCCCAGTGGCAGCAAAGAGGAAACCCGACCCCGATCAAGCTAGGCTGCCATAGGAGGCCATCCCCGAAGTGGCAAAAAATAAGGCTAGCCGGAGTAAAACCATGGCTGAACTGGAGCCCATCCCTGCAGTGAAGGAAGAAGAGGTTTGGTGGTGAGAGCCTGTGTGTGTGGGTGTGAATGGATGCCTGGGTGACAGCTAGAGTTAATGGATGTCTGGGTGTGAATGGGTGCCTGGGTAAGAGCTTGTGTGTGTGGGTGTGAATGGGTGCTTGTGTGTGTGTGTATGAATGGATGTTTGGGTGAGAGCTTGGGTGTGTGGGTATGAATGGGCCTGGGTGAGAGCGTGGGTGTGAATGGGTGCCTGGGTGAGAGCTAGTGTGAATGGGTACGAGAGCATTTGTGTGTGATTGAGAACTTGTACGAGAGCATTTGTGTGTGATTGAGAACTTGTATATAAGAGAACATGTGTGTCCTTTTGTAAGAAATAGTATTTTGTTCTAAGGTTACATTGTTATGGTTTTACTTTTATTTTATTCTTTGTACATTGTTTTGTTTTATTGTTTTATTGTATCGCCTACCTGAGTTCTTTGTAAACCGGCATGATGTGCTGCACGAATGTCGGTAAATAAAAGTTAATAAATAAATAAATAAATAAATAAATACATAAATGTGTGTGATTGAGAAAGAGAGTCTGGTCAGGGAGGTGATGTGTTTCTGTGTGTGAGAGAGAGAGACTGGTCAGGAAGATGACTAGTGTGTGTAAGAGAGACTGGTCAGAAAGATGACTGGTATATGTATGAGAGAGACCGAGACTGGTAGTGGGGTCTAATTGGGTGGGTGTGTGTGTGTATGTGAGTGACTGGTTGTGGGCGCTAAGGAAGGGTACTGTGAGAACAGAGCTTCAACAGTCCTTGCTACTTTTGGTAAGTGCTATTGGCCTGGAAGGGAAAGGAGTAGGAGAGTTGCTGAAGAGGGTAAGTAACGGTGGCTTTTTAAGTTTATTTTTCTTTATTGACTGCCATTTTAATTATTGGGTATTATGTGATGTCTGCTGTTTTGAAATATTTTAATGATATTTGGACGTGTTTTAATAATTTTTATGAGTTTTTAATTATTGGATGTTATTCTGTTCAGCAGCTGTTTTATATTTTTAGTTTAGCTTTACAGTTATTTCTGTGTGGGGCACTAGAGCAGCTTGGCTTATTCTGTTTTCCTAATATGAAGTAGGGATGTGCAGAGGTGCAGCATATGTTACATTCGGTATTCATATTCATCGGGGGGCAGATACGTTGCATTCGGCAAGGGGGCCCCCCAATACGTTCATGCATTCATTCTTATTCGTTTCCTGGCTAAAATTGAATTAACTACAACCCCCCACCCTCCAGACCCCCCCCCCCAAGACTTACCAAAACTCCCTTGTGGTCCAGCGGGGGGTCCGGGAGCCATCTCCTGCACTCACGCCATTGGCTGCCAGTATTCAAAATGGCGCCTATAGCCTTTGACCTTTCTATGTTACAGGGGATACCGGTGCCATTAGTCGGCCCCTGTGACATAGTGAGGGCAAAAGCTATCGGCGCTATTTTGAATACTGGCAGCTGATGGCCCGAGTGCAGGAGGTCACTCCTGGACCCCTGCTGGATCACCAGGGATTTTTGGCAAGTCTTGGGGGACCCTCCTGACCCCTATAGGGGCAACCGGTGCCATTGGTCAGCCCCTGTCACCGGTAGGAGCACAAGATGGTGCCAGCCATCCATTGCTCCTACCATGTGACAGGGGACGATCAATGGCACCGGTAGCCCCTGTGACATAGTAAGGTCAAAGGCTATCGGCACCATTTTGAATACCGGCAACCGACGGCCCAAGTGCAGGAGATCGCTCCTGGACCCTCTGCTGGACCACCAGGGAGTTTTGGTAAGTCTTGGGGGGGGTCATGAGGGTGGGGGGTTTGTTTTAATTCGCTCCTTTAGACAGCCGAATAATTCAGTGAAGATTCATTGTATTCGTGGGGAATCGTGATATGTTTCACTTCCCTACAAATACAACGAATATGGCCCCATACTTTGCAGATTTCCAATACGTTGGAAACGAATGCACACGCCTAATATGAAGTGTATTGGTGTTTAGGCCCTGGTTTAATATTTGTAGTGTTGCCTTTTCATAGATAGTGTCGTTACTGTTTGAGTGTGTTCCATAATACAGGTGTAACTTTGTGCGGATTAGTTTGTGTGCATTATTGCAGATCCTGAGGGTATATTAGGTGCTATATTTCTCTTTCCATTTCTCCAGGTTCGCACTACATGCAGAGTGGCTTTTTTGGTTTTCCATTCCAGTTCTGTCTCCATATTTATAATTTGCATTTTTTCTGTACTTGGCGAAAGTCAGTTCTGGGTGTGTGACCAAGGTGAGGTATTTTACTAGCATGTAGGCATTTGTTTCAATCTTATTTGTTGTGTTTTTTCAATAGGATATGCATTAGTGGTAAATTACTGTCTTTTCATAAGGAAGGCTATTGTGCCTGGTAGTAAAGGGAGTTTGTTTTGCTTTTACTGAGATGTCATCAGAACCAGAATATCTTTTTTGAATGGTGAGTTGTACATGGTGTTACGGGAGCGCTAAGGAGCCGTCCCAATTCGGAGGAGAAAGTGTGCCCTTGGGCCTTGGCACGACCCCAGAGGAAGGACCCCGGAGTAGCACTGAAGCAGGCAAGACACATCTGAGCACAGGCGAACAGACTAGAGACTCAGGACCCTGACCTCTGCCGAACCCAAACATACCAGAAGAGACCCAGCAATACAATGCTGGTCTCTGGGATAGCCCTCCAGCCACTCGATAGCCACTTCGGACCTGCAGCCTGGAAATGGCAGGTGCGACAGGACAGACAGAGGTTGAGGACAGGTGATGGCACTGGAACAAGGATGAGACATAGGCACTTGGAGACTTGGATGGGACTGCCCCTCAGGGCGTCCTACACAACCTGCCTTGGGCTGATCACGGACCACCCTGTCCCACTGCGTTCCCTACACAACCTGAAGAGGATGGTCACAGACCATGCAGAGAGTGGGTCAAGCATAGGACTGAAGCTCAGGATGAAGGAGGGATCTGGGCAGCACTCGAAGAAGGATTCAGCCAGAACAGGACTCCAATGACCGGGAACAGACACCAGATCAGATACGGATTTACTCACAGGATGGTCATCTGGAGGCGGGGTCCAGTGGGCAAGGCTAGGCTTGAAACCCGGAGCTAGGAAGTAGAGGACCAGGGTTCACAGGACACAGGAACAGAAGTACTGAAACAACTGGAGACAGGTATTTAAGAACTGAAACATCAGAGGACAAGGACATCCGAAGAGAGGAGCCGGAGAGACTAGGACATCTGGAGATGGAACATTTGAAGACAGGAACATTGAAGATGGGACAGACAAGGACACAGGATCCGACGAGAGACCAGGAACCACAGACGAAGACAAGGGAGCTCCCATGAAGAAGCAAAGATGGACCTCAGAGTTTCCTGGAATGAAGAGCTGGAACAGATGAGGAATCCAGGAGTGGATTGGCTCCTTGTGAAGGCGACGAGGGCCTGGCAAGGGGCCCTTTTATAGGGCTGAAGAGAAGATGCCCAGATGAGGTCATCAGGTAGGGCCGCGGGACTTTTCCCACCATGGGCCCTTTAAATGATCGGAAGAGGTGCGGCCGTGCACCTAGAGAGAGGCCAGGACCAGGGACAGCAGTGGCGGCGGTGGTGTCCATGCCATGAAAATCAGGCCTGGAGGCGGCACTCCAGCTGCACAGAAGCAGCAGCGGCGGTGGCCTCCAGGCCATGAAACAGGGCCAGATAGTCGGCGGCTCCACGCCGCAAGGAAGAAGCAGCTCTGCCTACCACAAAGAGAATACGGTGGTAGTGCTGGGCCGCACAGGGTAAACTAATGGCGTTGGCGGCCTCCAAGCCGTGAAGGTGAGAGACTGCTCATGGCTAGGCCTGCGAGCAGGATTGCAACTCAGGGTAATACCCTAGTTCTGCTCTGCACTCATTGCTGGGGTCAAGGGGATTCTTGTGGATGCAGAGTCTATGTTTACATTTAGCCCCGTGATGGTCACATGTTCAGTGTTTCACAAATGTGAGAAACATCTGTCAGGTGTGTCCCAGCTGAAAAAAGGTTGAGATCCACTGCCTTATACTATTCATGTGACTTTTGATACAACTTTGCCACAGTCTAGGTTCCTGGGAGTTCTTTCCCTCTTCTGTTGATGTTTTCCCTTGAATTTCATTAGAACTGATGATGAGAAAACCCCGATTCTGACGCCCAATATAGGCTGCAGCGCTTCCCCCATTGACTTCAAAGGCAAATAAATAAGCCAAACAAATATATTTATAATTGTTTTGAAACTAATTCAGTGAATTGAGTTAACCACAAACAATTAGCAAAATGAAACAATTTGTTTTTACCTCTGTGCATCCCATCTAGATTTGAGTACTCATGGGGGCCGATGCAATACAATGCGGTCAGTCGAGCGCGCTGTATAACCCACACTTGGACGCAGGTTAAATAGACGCTAATCCACCCCCTAATGCAGTGGTTCTCAACCTTGTCCTGGGGACCCCCCAGCCAATCGGGTTTTCATGATATCCACAATGAATATGCATGAGAGAAAATTTGCATGCTAGTGCATGCAAATTTTCTCTCATGCATATTCATTGTGGATATCATGAAAACCCGACTGGCTGGGGGGTCCCCAGGACAGGGTTGAGAACCACTGCCCTAATGCAATAGGGGGATTAGTGCCTATTTAACGCGCGTCCGACGTGGAGTGAATGCGATAGCGCTCATCACACGCGCACGTTAAGAAAGCGGGCGCTGACTTTTCAGCACCCACTTTCTGCGCTGTGTTTTGCATCGGCCTGATGGTCTGTGGTTTTGGAAAAAGAAGGGAACCTGTGCATAAAAGATGGCCTTGTGATCTTTTTCTGTTATCATATTGTATGTTTCTGTCTATGAATTGTATTAGCCAAATTCTAATGTTTATTAATGCAATACAGTACAGCACTGTTTTAGTTGCTAATTATAATAGCAATTTAATTTTAGTAGAAGTCTGTGACTCCATAATGGCTTAAAAGTTTGAAGATTTACAGCATTCTTAATAGTTAATTGTGTTATGAATTTACAAACCTAAAATGTGCTTAGTTCTCCGTAATTTGTCTTACAACAGTACTAAATGTAAAATGTGGTTATGAGTATTCCTTCTGGTATTTAGGAAAGACCTTTTTTAAGAAGCCTCTACACCAAGAATATTAACTAACAGATTTCTTTGACTTGAACATGACCTGCCCTTTTCATTTTCAACTGAAATGCCATGCCAGCAGCAATTCTTTTGCACCTTACATGTATAAGCAGTAAAATATTTTTATAAGTGCTGATCTTCCCAGCAGTCATGGCATAGGCCCTTTTATTTGGAATTTAACAATTTGTGGAGTCTTGAATGTTAGAACAAAGTGAGTATAACTGTTTCTGCAATGAGTGTCTCTTTTTTTTTATTTTACCACAATTGTCAATCACTCTTCAACAATGCAATTGTATTATATGTATAATCTTAATATTAAAATATAAAAAATGTCTTTATAGTAATATACTTTCATGTGGAAATGTTCTTTTTTAGAGCTTCTAATCCATTATTATTCCAGCTTTGGCTTGTATTACATGAAATATTAATTGATTATATTTTATTGAATTTTGCTCGCACATGGAGATAATTCAAATATACAATAATCCTTGTAACATATCCCTATAACAGGCATTCTAATTTGCTTGCCTACATAGGAGTATATACTACAATTGCAATGAAAATATCTTCAATATTATAAGGCTGTAAAAAGAATGTTTACTTATAACCCAGACTGAATATACCCAGAAAACTAATGGCAGAATATCATCACTTATCCTGGTAAGTTAGCTGGATAAGTAGCCCCCACCCCCCAAAATGCTTTGTAGCACAACACGTAGGACTAGATTCAACAAAATGCTATAAATTTCAGATGAATAATGACCACAATAAATAAAAGGGGTGTGGCTAGGATAATTTTTGAGTTACTGCACCATGCTCTATTTTAGCATTTCACATGGGAATTTTATTGCAATGTGCATTAAATTTATTGTGATATTTTCACTTCACAACCTGTGAAGTATCCAGACAGGAATTTTCTTTTTTTTTTTTTTTTTTTTTTGGGGGGGGGGGGGGGGTGGAGAGAAAGAGAGAGAGAGAGCCTCTGGAGCAGTACGCATAATTGTCATCTATTTATACCACTATAGGAGGGTCATCTAGTAATTCAAGGTGAGGGTTTGGTGGTGGACTAGGGTTTTGGAGCCAGTTTTACATGCACAATAAGATGTACGAACAGCACAGTACACATCAGTGAAGATTGGATGTGATTTGGAATGAGGAAAAGGTACATAAAGATAAGATTTCTACAATGTACTCTTGACCTAGCTTGATAGTACCCAGGTAGAGATGCATGAAGCTAGAGCAAGATAACATTGTAGAAATCTCATCTTTGTGTACTTTTCCTCATTTCAAATCACATCCAATCCACTGATGTGTACTCTGCTGTCCGTATTCTGACTGTGCATGTAAAACTGCCCCCAAAACACTGGTCCACCACCAAATCCTCACCTTGAGTTACTAGATGACCCTCTTACAGTTGTATAAATAGATGACAATTATGTGTACTGCCCCTAAAGCTCTCTCCCCCCCCCCAAAAAAAAAAAAAGTGATTTGCAAATTCTGTTTCAAGCATATCAAACAGCTTAACACCAGGAAAAAAGGTAGTTTTTTGCAGTGTTGATAATGTGCGTAATGCAGTGTTAATACTCCTCAGTTTCATATACCCTGCCCAAACTCCTCCCCTTTGATTACATTTAAAACATTTGAATTTGCATCACACAATGCGATAAATAATATGTGTTATAGCATTATCGAGGGCATTAGGGCCTTAACATCCGTGATAATGGCCTAATGCATTTTGATGAATGACCCTGTTAATTGGATAAATATTTAGCTGGATAGTAATCTGGCTAAGTGGCCATCACTGAATGCAGACAAATATTCAAATGCCACCACTTAGCCATATAAATCTGAACTTATCTAGCTAAATAATGCTGAATATCAAACTGTAAGACTAGAAATATGAATGGTAACTTTCAAAGCGATGCGTGTGCATGCATGGATGTGCCGGTTTTATAATATGCATGCATTTATGCGCGCATTTTTAAAATCAGCTACCCACACGTACATGCGGGCTCGATTTTATATCGACGTTTATGTGTGTGCGAATGCCATCTTGAGTATGTAAGGGGAGGGATTTTAATAGATGCACATGGCAATGCCAGTATTTGTTTTCCCAGGCCATTCTCAGTTTACTCAGATCTAAAATATATGAACTTCATACTCCCCTAGCTAGCCTGACTTTCTTTTCCTCTACGTGCCCCAACCGTTAAAACTCCACTGACTAAGCTAGATTTTTTTATTTTTCTACTTAAACACCATCCACAGCTGAAGCAAAGATATGCAGATAGGGACCCTGGCACGCGCTTGTACATGTCAGAGTTACGTCTTGGTGTCATTGGGAAATTCATGAATTCTCAAAACCAATACGTTGCAAGCTATAATTTTTTCTATTTTTGTGCATTTATTTATTTAAAGCTGTGGGACCATCATAACACCCGCGGTTTGTTTGGCAGTAAGCCAGGCTCTAAACCGCAACGGGTCACATTTAATCATCGGTCCATTAAAGTCCTTAGAATCCTATTTTATTGTTGAATCAAAAAATGTTTTCTTCTTTTTTATTTTGTAAAATTAATAAGTGACGGTACTTTATTAGTGAGAGACATTTCTTTCCTTACTTGCCAGGAGCGCCGCCGCGCTTCCTTGCATATCTGTAGCGCTGCCGCGCTTTGTAGATCCAGTTGTTCAGGAGTTGTTAATCCATAAGAATGGACTTCAGGTCCAAAGGCACTTGTGCAGTCCGACGTACGTTTCTCTCCAAGCTGCTTCAGGGACTGTTACAACATCTGAAAATTATTTTCCTGAACTTTGAAAATGAAAGGTTTAACTCCCGTCATATTCACATGGTACTCAATACCACATTCTGCCGCCTGGTCCGCTTGGAGAGAAACATACGTCGGACTGCACAAGTGCCTTTGGACCTGAAGTCCATTCTTATGGATTAACAACTCCTGAACAACTGGATCTACAAAGCGCGGCAGCACTACAGATATGCAAGGAAGCGCGGCGGCGCTCCTGGCAAGTAAGGAAAGAAACGTCTCTCACTAATAAAGTACCGTCACTTATTAATTTTACAAAATAAAAAAGAAAACATTTTTTGATTCAACAATAAAATAGGATTCTAAGGACTTTAATGGACCGATGATTAAATGTGACCCGTTGCGGTTTAGAGCCTGGCTTACTGCCAAACAAACCGCAGGTGTTATGATGGTCCCACAGCTTTAAATAAATAAATGCACAAAAATAGAAAAAATTGTAGCTTGCAACATATTGGTTTTGAGATAAGTGTAGCTCGTTGCACTTTATCAATTAACTGTTCCTTTATAGTGAAAATCATGAATTCCCATGCTGCTCCCAGACCACACTCCGCCCCATCCCTTTATTGCAAAACATGTTTTATATACATACCGGGAGATATGTGCATGGCTGCAGGCCTTTTAAAATCCGCATAGCCCTCATGCATCCTAGTCACTCGTGTATATTCGGTTTTGCTACGCACAAGAATTTGAAAATCTACCTCATGACATTTAACACAAATATGAAAGGCAGATGATAAGGAGTTGCAAAGAAAGCATGCATTGCAGCATATAGTATAAATCATATACAAATGTTCATGCATTAATCTGCATGGTAATGCAAAAATATAACTACACCTCACTGAGATTCATGATGTTAACATGCTTGCATAACAATTTGCTCATTTTAATGCAGGTAGTTTTTCACTGTTCTAATACATAATGAGCTATTTTTTATACTTTTGCATCTCATTACCTCATTAGCATAGATGTTGTGTTAACACTAATGCAAGCCAGTCTTTATGCATCGACAGCACAGTTAATGTGCACTATCTGCTTGTGATAATAATCATTGCAGGTGTTTAATGACATGAATGCTTTCATTGCCATTAACACTTTATTGAGCCCTAAATATACAATAAAGCATATAATTTATACACAAATAGCAATTTGTATTCTCCCAGGACAAGCAGGATGGTAGTCCTCACAGATGGGTGACATCATTAGATGGACCCTGTCACGGAATACTTTTGTCAAAGTTTCTAGAACTTTGACTGGCACACTGAGCATGCCCAGCATGCAACTAACCCTGTGGCCACACGGGGTCCCCGTTTAGTATCTTTTTTTCCGCGCCAGCAGTTGCCTCGCGGTTTTGGAGCTCTGTGAGAAATTTCCTCATACTTTTCCTCATGGAAAAATTTGAAGCCAATCTTCGTTACTTCACCCTCACCGGGGACCCCCATCACGGTCCATTCCCTCTGACGCTCGCTAAGTGTTTTTCCCGCAATTTGCGGTCGGTTTCCGGTGGCATACCTCTCGGTGCCCGATGGTCACCGACTGCATGCCACTTTTTTTCGGCAAGGCAACTGGGTTTAGATAAATGCCCCGAGTGTCCAAGGACTATGTCCATAACGGAACCGCACAGTGTCTGTGTTTTGTGCTTAGGGCCTTCGCATGACGTCTGTCGCTGCCCAGTTGCACACAAATGACCCCCAAAGGCCAGCACACTCAACTGGACAAGGTGGAGCATTTGTTTGCTTCAAAACGTTCTGCTCCATCGACACCAGTACAAGGTGCACTGACCAGAGAGGGTCCATCTACTTCAGAGACGCCCCTCCAGGAACACCATGGAGCAAGTGACCATCCGTCACCGACCCCTTCAAAGACATCTGCATCATCGTCCTTGTTGCCGGAGAAGGACTGGACCTAGCACCATGGGAAACACCACCACCAGCACAGATGTGCATCCCTGCCCGGTGCCAGCACAGATACTGCAATGGTATCGACTTCCACCGATCCGCCTGCGAAGATGGGAGAGGAGCCCCCATCCTCCTCTGGACCTGGGACCTTGAGGCATTCCCTGTGGAGGCTCCAGTAATGCCTAGCCTGTCTCCTACCCCAGGTGCAGTGTTGTCCACACCAGCCTTCAGGGAGGAGTTGGACAGACTAGTCCAACAGGTAGTGCTGAATGCCCTTCGGTGCTTCTAGTTGCCACCGGTGCCAGCCCCCATACTGGCACCAGAACCAGCACCCTCAATGTTCATACCACTTCTCGAGTGCTTGGACACCCTTATCGGTGCCCTGCCGACTCAACCTGTGCCATCAGACATGCTAGCATCGAGCCGACCATCGAGGTCTCCACAGATCTCGATTCCCATCCCGGGTTCCTCAGAGGAGGAAAAGGCGACTTCCAGCCCAATCCCTGAATGGGACACACCAATGCCGGAACCCATTCCAGGACCATCGGGGTTGATGGTATCTAAGGGCACCTCCTCTACTTCGGTGCCCTTGATACCAGCACCACCTCCTTTAGCACCAGTGCTGCCTCCATCAATGCCACCTCACCATCCATCGATGCTTTCCCACCCTCTCAGCTTTGGTACCCTTACTCACTCAGGAAGCCCAGCGGGAGAAGGAGAAACTCCCTATGATCCATGGGAGGATGCATCCTTGGACCATTCCTCACAAGCTTCCGATGAATTCTCTCAGAGCCTTCTCCCCCAGAAGAAAGGTGTCATTCTCCTCTGGAAGACCTCTCCTTTGCCAGTTTTGTCAAGGAGATGACTTAAACTATCCCATTTCCACTGGTAACGGAGGAAGACGCGCGCCACAAAATGTTGGAGGTCTTACAATTCGCAGATGCTCCAAAAGAGGTAATGGCAATCCTAGTGCATGAAGTTCTTCTCGACCTCTTGCACCGCCTATGGGATCACCCAGGTACTGTACTTCCAGTCAATAGAAAGACAGATGTTACATACCTGGTCCAGCAAGCCCTGGGGTTTCAGAAGAGCCAATTGCCCCACCATTCTGTGGTTGTGGAATCAGCCCAAAAGAAGGCTAAAAGATCCCATCCACACTCCTCTGCTCCTCCTGGAAAGGAACAGAAGGCGTTGGATGCATTGGGGTGGAATGTTTCAAGGGTCCATGTTAATTGCTCGTATAGCAGCGTAGCAGTGTACCAACTATACATGACCCAATATAATAGGAATCTCTGGCAACAAGTCCAGGAATTCGCAGAGACCCTGCCACAGCAACATCAAGAGACCTTGTCTTCCATCCTGCAAAAAGGATTGGAATCAGGTAAACATGAGGTCAGAGCTGCTTACGACTCTTTTGAAACAGCATCCAGAGTCTTGGCAGCAGGCAGCAGTGCTAGGCGCTGGGCCTGGCTAAAGGCCTCAGACCTAAGCCTGGAGGTGCAGGACAAACTAGCAGATCTCCCCTGTACAGGAGAAAACCTGTTCAGCGACAAGATCCAGGATGCAGTGGCCCAGTTAAAAGACCATCATGAGACCTATATGGTGTCAACTGTCACCTCAGCTATTCCCTCCGTAGCCCGCAGGGGCACACGAAGGGACATCAGGAAGCTATTCTACAGACCACACAGGTATTATCCTCCTGCTTCCCATGCTCGAACAGCATGAGCCCCTCAGAGAGGACATGCACGCCAATCAAAAACTCCTAGAGCGCAGCCAGCTCCACAAGCTGGTCCTGCAACTGGATTTTGACTCCTTTCCAGAGAGCAGCAGCCACACCTCCCCCCTTGATCGCACAACCTGGTTCACCAGTGGGAGGGCTGCCTCTGCCACTTCGCAACCAATTGGCGCCCAATTACTACGGACCAATGGGTACTGTCCATCATAACCCATGGTTACCATCTAAATTTTTCAGCTGTACCCCCGGACTCCCTACTCATTCCAGCATAGAGCTGAGACGATCACACAGTAATTCTCAGGTCAGAGCTCTCGACTCTTCTGTATGCCAGGGCAGTAGAACTGGTTCCCTCGAATCAGCAAGGGATGGGGTTCTACTCCCGATATTTTCTAATCCCAAAAAAGACCTGCAGCCTCCGGCCTATTCTGGATCTTCATTCCTTAAACAAATTTCTTCACAAGGAACGATTCAGAATGGTGTCCCTGGGCACCATGCTTCCTCTCCTACAACAAGGGGATTGGCTCTGCTCTCTGGACCTTCAAGCCATTTACACCCATATTGCAATCTTCCCCCCTCATCACAAATTCCTGCAATTTGTAGTGGGGCATGGGCATTATCAATGCAGAGTACTGCCATTTGGCCTAGCCTTGGCACCCCAAGTGTTCACAAAATGCCTGGCAGTCGTGGCTGTACAGTTACGCCACAAGGGCATCCATGTCTTTCCATATCTAGACGACTGACTCATAAAATGCCAGTCCAGATAAGGAGCCCTCGAGTCCCTCAGTCTCACCATACAACTTCTACTCTCATTGGGATTTCTGATAAACTATACAAAATCCCACTTGACACTGACTTATCATCTCTCCTTTATAGGAGCAGATCTGGACACCAGGGTGGCCAAGACATTCTTACCCAACGAATGCGCAACCAGGCAGTCCACCCTTGCCAGCTCTATCCTCCATTGGCAAACAGCCTCGGCTCGCCAACTATTCATGTTGCTCGGCTATATGGTGTCCACAGTCCATGTCGCCCCAATGGCATGCCTAGCCAAGAGAGTGACACAATGGACTCTAAAATCTCAGTGGCACCAAGACACTCAGCCACTCTCGTCCCTAGTCCATATAACCAACCAGCTTCGTTTGTCCCGTGCCTGATTGTCTCACAAGGCCAACTTGCAAACGGGTCTTCCCTTCTAGCAATCAGCTCCTCAGGTGACCTTAACCACGGATGCCTCCAACCTGGGTTGACAGTCTGTCCGACGGCCTTCAAACTCAAGATACTTGGACAAAAGCCGAAGCAACCTATCAGATCATCTTTCTAGAGCTTCGTGTGATGTGGTACACCCTTTATGCATTCCGGGACCACCTGTCCAACAGGGTTGTCTTGATTCAAACAGACTACCAAGTAGCAATGTGGTACCTGAACAAACAGGAAGCACGTGCTCCTACTTTCTCTGCCAAGAGATGGCATAGATTTGAGCCTGGGCCCTGTCGCATGCAATACTACTGTGCTCCACTTACCTGGCAGGCACGCAAAACATACTAGCAGACCCCTCAGCTGGACATTCCAGCCACACGAGTGGTCTTTGAATCCCTTGTTGCGAGCAGAATTTTCCACAGGTGGGGTCAACCGGACATCGACCTATTTGCGTCCGCACAGAACTGCAAAGTGGAACGATTCTGCTCCCTACACAGGGACCGGAGAGCACCAGCCTTGGATGCCTTCGCACAACCCTGAAACACAGGTCTGCTATACAAGTATCCTCTGATTCCTCTAATAAGCAGGACTGAGGATACTCATAGCTCCTTATTGGCCATGCCAAGTCTGGTTTCCCATACTACTCGACCTCTCTGTCCAGGAATCCATTTGCCTGGGTACGGCGCCCAACCTCATAATACAGAATCATGGCAAGTTTCACCACCTGAACCTCCAGACCCTGTCCCTGACCGCCTGGATGTTGAAAGGTTGATACTACAGCCCCTCAATCGATTTAGTAGCGTCTCTCAAGTCCTTGTAGCTTCACGAAAGCCTTCCACATGGAAGTCTTACAGCTCTAAGTGGAAGAGGTTTACCTTGTGGTGACTCAGAAAGGCTTCGATTCCTTTACTTGCCCCACACCAAAACTCTTAGACTATCTCTGGCACCTCTCGGAATCTGGTCTCCAGACTTCTTCCATACAAGTACACCTCAGTGCCATCTCTGCTTGCCATCAAGGAATAGGGGCACCCCAATAACGGCTCAACCCCTTGTGGGTCACTTCTTGAGAGGCTTACTACAGCTTAAGCCTCCCCTAAGACCACCGGTTGTAGCATGGGACCTCAATGTGGTACTTGGACGGCTCATGCATCCTCCTGTTGAGCCCCTGCACTCCTGCGAACTCAGATATCTTACATGGAAAGTAATGTTCCTGGTAGCTATCACATCTGCTCGCAGGGTCAGTGAGTTGCAGGCTCTTGTAACCTACTCACCACATACAAGGTTCTTCCATGACAGAGTGGTTTTCCGCACTCACCCTAAATTACTTCCTACGGTGGTAACTGACTTCCACTTAAACCAGTCTATTGTCTTGCCCACTTTCTTTCCAAGGCCTCACACTCACCCAGGTGAACGAGCTCTGCACACCTTGGACTGTAAGCATGCACTTGCATTTTACTTAGGCCACACCACAGTCCACAGGAGGTCCACCCAACTCTGTGTTTCTTTTGACAAAAACAAAGTTGGAGTTGCAGTGGGCAAGCAGACTCTCCAACTGGTTGGCAGACTGCATTGCATTCTGCTACCAGCAAGCAGGCCTTCCACTTGAGGGACGAGTGAAGGGGCACTCAGTCAGGGCCATGGCAACCTCCATAGCACAAATACTGTTCAGTACTGATTGCAGACATTTGCAGGGCCGAGATGTGGAGCTTTCTCCATACCTTCGCAGCCTACTACTGTCTTGATAAGGCTGGATGACAAGACTCCGTCTTTGGCCAGTCTGTCCTATAGAACATATTCTTAGTGTAAAACCCCAACTCGTCCTACCTCGACTTGCTGTGAATTTCAGGCTGCCTCATCATTGCCAACAGCACCCCAGTTCTTGGGCCTGTTGCACATGTTGTGTGCTGGTTGGCCTGCTTTGTTCTGAGTCAACCTGTAGCTTGCTATTCAACCATCTGTGAGGACTACCATCTTGCTTGTCCTGGGAGAAAGCAGAGTTGCTTACCTGTAACAGATGTTCTCCCAGGACATCAGGATGTTAGTCCTCACGAAACCCACCCACCACCCCGCGGAGTTGGGTTCGATACCTTTATCTTATTTCATTTTTCACTCGTACCTTTTGCTACAAACGAGACTGAAGGGGGACCCTATGTGGCTACAGGGTTAGTGGCATGCTGGGTATGCTCAGTGTGCCAGTCAAAGTTCTAGAAACTTTGACAAAAGTATTCTGTGACAGGGCTTCAACTGATGATGTCACCCATCTGTGAGGACTAACATCCTACTGTCTTGGGAGAACACCTGTTACAGGTAAGCAACTCTGCTATATCTCTTCTATTCTTACCAATAACTGAAATATAAGAATAGAAAAGAGGGTAACTGATTGGTAAGCACATTAAGTCTGTGCATTCACTCTTGTTATTCAGAAGTGGAGAGTTTTTTGCCTCTTCATACTTGACATTTTTTTCCTTCCTTATGGCTAAGAGGAAGAGCAGGTTTCAAACATCTTTGTTATTGGGTCCACAAAGGATTTGGCTGTTGGGCCAATTAATTGCTTCCTCCTGCAGCAACAGCCTAGACCTTGAGATGTAGCTGAAAGCAATGCTACCATTCTCAATGCATTTTCAGGTACTCCAGCAGCCAAGTCCACATTTGCTCTCTCCTGCAAAAGCCTTTGACCAGAGGTACAGGGAATTCTTCCTGTACAGACTACATTAGAGTTTAAGACTATTACCATTGCTCAGCAAGAATAAATCTAGCCTTAGAAGGAGACCTAGAGCAGAATGTGGATGACATCTTAAAACAAATTTGGCAGGAGATCCTAGAAATCAAGCAGTCTATTTCTTCTGAGATGACTGTTTTGGGAAAATGACTTTTCTGATTAAAAAAAAACATGTTTCTACACTACACAAACAGTATTAATTGTTAAATTCTAGTGTGAATGCACAGAGTTAACGTGCCTGTCAATCAGTTACCCTCTTTTCTATTTTCAGGATAACACAAGCTCAAAAAATAAAAAAATAAAATTCTTTAAAACCAAATATCTTTTCTAGTGAGCTTATTTTCATTTACTCTACTCTTGCAAAAAAAGAAATTGGATTCAGAATTGTGTCATATTTTTTGGGAACCTGATCAATAAGCTTCTTTTTGAAAGAAAGAAAAGGAGTGGAATCAAAGTTATTTTTTGATCTCAGATATGTCTTTGAGTCTCTTTCTTCTAGTTTACCTGAGCTTTATATCTTAATTATTTATTGTACCATGTTTCCTATAGGTTCTTGTTTTGGAATCCCACCAGGATATTGTGGGTTTAGCCTGTCAGAAATTATAATTTAATGTAATTCTTAATATTATGGATTCTCTTTACTTTTGCCTAATTGTGGATTCCACCTATGTTTTCAAGAGGTACATTTTTCTTGATATATTGAAAACTAATTCTAAAATAATGAACACACACTAAAAAGAAAAGATTCACAAAGCAATATTAGTCATGTATATTTTTCCCTAACAAAGACCCACTGTATTCTCTACACCCCCATAATATCTCTTCTTTTCCTGCATCCACTAGCCATCTCTCACTCAATTATAGTTTTATAAAGCAAAACATTTAAAACTTTCTAAACCACTATAACAATAGTTTACAAACCATCAACACATTTTTTAGTAGGGCATCATTAAAATAACTCTTCTGGTCCAAGTTAAGATAAACTCCTAAAAGTTGCCTGTCTCAGGCATAATTGCCTCTTGCATCCAAAAGAAGACTAGAATTCTGCTATTGGCTTTGTATGTTGAATTTTTCTAAATTATTTTTAACTAGTTTAATCTGCTTTGGATTTGGCATACTTTATATTTGATTTGTTTCCAAAAGCTTCACAGATGCTAGTAAAATATAACAGACATCCCTTAACATAGAGAGGCTGGCCCATTTTTAAAGATGGCGCCGGCCATCCAGTGCTCCCTCCATGTGACAGGGGCCGGCCAATGGCCGGATACCCTGTCACATGGTAAGGGCAAAGGGCCATCGGCGCCATTTTGATTAGTGGCAGCCAATGACCCGGGAGCGGGAGATCGCTCCCGGGACCCCTACTGGACCACCAGGTACCTGTAAAAAGTTTTTTGGGGGGGTCGGGAGGGTGGGGGAAGCTAAGGGATTAGTTTTAAAGGGTCAGGGTGGGTTTAGGGGTTATTTTTGTGTGCCGTTTTTCCCGCCCTCCCCCAAAATGATGAGAACCCCCACGAACAATATCGTGGGGTTTTCCTATCGTTTTGGGGGAGCCCCCAATTTCTGACGATTTTGAAAATATCATACGATATTTTCAATCGTCCGAAGCCCGATTTACATCCCTACCTGGTACCCTCCCCTGCACCCCAACTGCTTACCCCTTCAAAAGGGTGGTAGGAGAGTTCTTCACTCCTGCCCCACTGGCTCCAGCTTTTAAAATGGTGCCAGCTAACCCACATCAGCAACTTTGCAACATGGAAAGGAGTTTATGAGGTCAGCCACAGCTATTTTGAAATATTCTATCAGAGGGGTAGAACCGAGTGGGGATTGCTCCTTTCCTGAGAAGATAATCCCTTTGATGGTGTGAGCTTTCAGGAGTACAAAAAAAGATTTGGCCATAGATTTCACAGTACAAACAATTTCAGCTATTCAAAAGATTAATGGCTTCAACAAGATAAGTGCGCATCACTGATCCTTATGAAGGGCCCGCGGCAGGAACCTGGCTGCGGCCCCGGATGATGACGCCAAACTTTTCAGTGTATTTAAGCTCAGGCCTCACTCCATAGCGTTGCATTTGCAGCGGGTCTCCTCACTACTCAAGTACTCCTTGCTGCTAGAGATTCATCTCTATTCTTCACTCCTGACCCTCGTTCTTCCTGGTTCCTGTTCTCTTCATTCCTGCCCTGCCTATGCCTTGGATTGACTACATGGATATCGACCTCGCTTTGCTTGACGACGCTACAGTCTATCTCCAGACCCGGACCTCTGCTACGCCCGATTACGCTACTGCCTATCTCCAGACCCAGACCACCGCTACACTTGACCAACGCTATTGACTTCTCCATGATCAGACCATTGCTTCAATTGACCAACGCTATAGACTTCTCCATGATCAGACCATTGCTTCGATTGACCAACGCTATTGACTTCTCCATGATCAGACCATTGCTTCCATTGACCAACGCTATAGACTTCTCCATGATCAGACCATTGCTTCGATTGACCAACCCTATTGATTTCTCCATGATCAGACCATTGCTTCAATTAACTAACGCTATTGACTTCTCCATGATCAGATCTCAGCATTGCTTGCCATGGCTTCTGCTTTGCCGCTGGTCCAAGCCTGTCATTGATGCTTCTCCTAGCCTACTCCCTGGATGTGGACTTATTAGGATTTGGCCTATCTTTGCTCGAATGCCCTCTGTTGGCCTCTGTTCCATTAGCGCCCAAGTTCCAGTATCTTACCCAGTCCAGATTAGGACTACACCACCTATCATCTGCTGTCTCTGGGCTGAACCAACCTTCTCTGATATCCAACCTCAAGGCCAACCTAAGACCTGCCGGCCCCAGCACCCAAAGGCTCCACCCGCGGGGAACGAGGGCTGGTATAGGTGAAGCTCCAGCGGCCTCTGCCTATCATCCCACTCCACCTGCCGACGGTGGGAACCCATAGGTCCTCACCTATGGATTGCATCAACCCCCACCTTGGCCCAGTGATCCAACTGAAATGCAACAGATCTCTCAGATCTGATTCTCTTTTATCTGTGCCATTTCCTATTTCTTACTTATGAAGAAATTTTTCCTCTATTAAGCTTCCTCTGCTGCTGGTATAAATCTGCTTTTCAGTTCTCTACAGCTTTCCAACTTTAAACTCAACCCTGTGCCCTCAAGATTTTTTAAAAAGTCATTGTAATGTCTATTTAAACCCATTTCAATCATTGTTAAATCCTTTCTTACTAGGGATGTGCAGAGGGACACCATACGTTGCATTCGTGATTTGGATTCGTCGGGGAGCAGATACGTTGCATTCGGCCATATGGAGCCCCGATGTGTTAATACGGTGATTTCTATTCGTGTGCCAGCTAAAATTAAAATTAACTACAACCCCCCACCCTCCTGACCCCCCCCCCAAAGACTTACCAAAACTCCCTGGTGGTCCAGCGGGGGGTCCGGGAGCCATCCCATGCACTCACACCCTCGGTGACGGTTTCATCATGGCACCGATAGCCTTTGTCACAGGGGCTACCGGTGCCATTGGTCAGCCCCTGTCACATGGCCATTGGCACCATCTTGTGCTCCTACCATGTGACAGGGGCTGACCAATGGCACCGGTAGTCCCTGTGACATAGTATGGGCAAAGGCTATCGGCGCCATTTTGAATAGTGGCATTGGATGGCCGGAGTGCAGGTGGTCACTCCGAGACCCCCAGGGACTTTAGGCCAGCTTGGGGGGGGCCTCCTGACCCCCAAAAGACTTGCCAAAAGTCGAGCAGGGGCTGACCAATGGCACTGGTAGCCCCTGTGACAAAGGCTATCGGCGCCATGATGAAACCGGCACAGAGGGTGTGAGTGCAGGGGATGGTTCCCGGACCCCCTGCTGGACCACCAGGGAGTTTTGGTAAGTCTTGGGGGGGTTCAGGAGGGTGGGGGGGTTTGTTTAAATTTTTATTTAGGTGGCCGTATAATTCGGGGGAAGATTTGTGTATTTGTGGGGAATCGCGATACGTTTCGCTTCCCCACGAATACTACGAATAGTGTAATATACGTTGCAGATCGCCAATATGGCGAAAACGAATGCACTGTACATACTATTCTGTACTTTAAGAAGGCGCTTGTCAGCACGTTTCCAAACAAAGATATGAATCAGAATTTCAGTTAGAACAAGTATAAATTTATTATTTCATATCTTTGGAAGAACAGGAGCTATCCTTCAAGATGGGCATAGCAACGCTGTGTCTTGTAATATCTAGTACACACTGTTATTTTATAGTTTAACCCATACATAGAAAATGCTTGTAACAGAATCATTCACCAGTTTGAGAATTTCACCCTAAACCTGCCTATCCTGAAAACAACCTCCTCCCACCATAAAAGTTCCTTTATCAACATGGCTTTGATGCACTTTGTTTCTTCTGATCTCCTTTTGATCTTCTGTGTTGTGTATACAGATAGTAGGTCTGTGTTCTGAATAGATAGTAGGCCTGGATTCTGTTGCTAGTGCCAGAACTTTAATTAAAGCTGTAACCTCAGGGAATCTTCATTCACCTGGCTCCTGTCAGTTGAGATAGGAATCTGTGAGACACAAGCTTGTATTTTGGTTTCGTGAGAACCAAGCTTCCTTGTATTATGATTTAAATATTGCCATTGATGCCCACCTGGCCTTTAATTATAGGCTTTGCAGAGCCTACAAGTTTCCCAGATCTTCCACATTCTTGAGTCTGAGGTAGAAGTTCACTATATTTCAGCAGTGTCAGTGTGAATCAGCCAGCTGAGGATTCTGGGACTGGCTAAATGAGCCAAAGTTCTGAGCCAAAGTTCTGAATCATATGAGCACACCCCTATTTCTTACTTCTGGCTCTCTCCCCAGCTAGCTTACAGTTGAAAGGGTTCATCCCCTTTATTGAAGAATCCTTCTTTAACCCCCTCTGAGCTAACTATTTACTGATATGTCTAATCTCATTATACTGTCTAAAATTATTGTTTTTTTTGACCAACTGAATGATTTTGTCTCTAAAACTAATATTTTGAACCCTTCACAATTTAGATTCTGGAGGGGGCACAGCACAGAATCCACTTTGCTGGCCTAAGCAAACAACATCAGAGTTTGGTCCGATGGTGGCAAGGCTGCACTCATTGTCCTTTTCAACATAATTGCTGCCTTTGACACCATCAGTCATGACCTCTTCTTCATCTCTAGGAAATTAGTATATCCGACTCACCTTTGGCCTCATTTCACTCCTATTTGCAGGATTGCTCTTTTCAAGTGGAATGGAATCAGCATCTTTCAAACCCTAGATCCTAGGGGTGTGCATTCGTTTTGAACGCATATGTAAAACGCAACGTAATTTTTTTTTTTAACTTAAAAAAGTGATGAGGCGAAAACGATCGGATTTCCAACTTATTCAACATAGCTATGTTGAATACGTTGGAAATTGCGATTGTTGATCCTAAATAAAAATTTAAACCCCTCACCCTCCTTAATCCCCCCCCAAGACTTACCAAAACTCCCTGGTGGTCCAGCGGGGAGTCAGGACGCCATTTCTGTATTCCTTTGCGAGGAGCACGTGACGTCGGCGTCACGTCGGAGTGACACGGACGTCACGTGATTCCCTGCACGTTCGCTCTGAGACCCTCGTTGGACACAACCGGAACTTTTGGGCAGCTTGGGGGGGCCTCCTGACCCCCCCAAGCTGGCCAAAAGTTCTGGTTCGGTCCAGCGAGGGTCCCGGAGCGACGTCCTGCCACATGACCTACCTGTCACGTGGTAGAAGCACAAGATGGCGCCGTGACGTCGGCATCACGTGCTCCTCCACGCCTCCGCTCCCGGACCCCCATTGGACCGAACCGGAACTTTTGGCCAGCTTGGGGGGGTCAGGAGGCCCCCCCAAGCTGGCCAAAAGTTCCGGTTCAGTCCAGCGGGGGTCCTGGAGCGACCTCCTGCCACATGACCTACCTGTCACGTGGTAGAAGCACAAGATGGCGCCGTGACCATGTGACAGGGGCTGACCAATGGCAGGGGCAGCCCCTGTGACACAGGCTATCAGCGCCGTGAGGAAATCGCAAAGGAGTGCATGGATGGCTTCCTGACTCCCCGCTGGACCACCAGGGAGTTTTGGTAAGTCTTGGGGGGAGATTAAGGAGGGTGGGGGGTTTAAATTTTTATTTAGGGAACCGGGAAACGTATGGACAGATCCACAACTTATGGATTTCTCCATACTTTCATATTGAACGGAATCGACCCTCACCTTCAACGTATCAACGTTTCAACGAAAACGTTTTGCCTGCACATCCCTAGTAGCTGGATAAGGTTTTACCCTTTTCAAAGACAAATAATTTTTATTTGAGACATTTGACTACATGTGTCTCTGTGGAAGTTGTATATTAAAAAAACAAGACGTGCTTTGTGTGTGCATATTATTGAACATCGAAGTATATTAATTGTGGGCACATTGAAGCTCTGTTGGTTCAACATTGTAGGATTGAAGGACATGATTTTTCAGATCTTACGTTTGCGATGATTGAACAACCCAAACTGTCCCTGCATTGAGGAGGTTTTGATAGATTGTTATTACCAAAAGATCAGAGATGGAGCCTCATGCGCCAACCGGCTGCCTGCATGTGCAGGTTACTTCAGGTTGGGCCATGAAGTAATTTGAAGAAAAAGGTAGAAAAAAAAAAAAAAGGTGGGGATTTAGAGGGTGGGAAGGAGAGGGGAAGGGAGGTTAGGGTAGCGAGTAGGAAAGTCATGTGAATTTACAAAATTTTATCCCCCTCCTCTTGTGCACACCGTTCACACTTATGTGCCCGGATTATAAAATCCAGCGCGCACATGTTATAAATTCAGCGAATCCATGTGCATGCGTGGGGTAGTGCGCACATGGACGCACAAGGGCACCTTTTAAAATCTACCACAGAGCGAATGAGTACCATGAAAATAGGAAAAAAGAAAAATGAGAAGACAAACACCAGTTATATTTCAAAATAGCTGAATCTATAAAGAGTGACTATTAAGCGTGCCAATCTAAGAATGACCAGAGATGAGAAGGGTCAAAGAATACATAATTTACATTAAGATATCTAACAAGACACTTCCAAGAATATCGCAAACAAAATTGACACCCCCCCCCCAGCTAACACCTCAGGATGCATAAGAAAGAAATCTTTTCCTACAAAGTTGGGTTGCTCTAGTGACTTCAGGATAATTCTATAGTTACTGTCCATAGAACAAAAGTTATCTGTTAAGAAAGAAGAACCTAAGAACATTATTTCTATCAGACAAAAAGGCAAAAGATACTAGCAAAGTTCCTCTTCTAAGAAATCTCAGTGTCTTGCGAAGATTCAAGAATGTTTGTAATGTCAAATGTAGATTCTTGAGGCTGATTTGCACTGGCTTCTTCTTCAGATTGTGGCAAATAATATGTCTTGGATATTACCAGCATCGCAGCCACTAGAATTTTAAGAACTTGAGAAATATAATTCTTGACAAGATCTAAAGGCAAAATTAATTTTATAATTGGAAAATTTAGTATCCTTAAATTGTGACTTCTCAGGGAATTTTCTATGCTCTCAAGCTTCTTAAAATGTATCTGTTCAGATTGAACCAAGGCTTGCTGAACTTTCTCAATCAAAACAACCCAAGTGTCCATAGCCTCCAACTTAATTCCATAAGAAGAAATCAAATTAGCATTAGCCAAAACTTGATGGTTGGTATCCAAAGAAGCTTTAGTCAAAGAGGAAATAGAAACTTCAAGGGACACTAAAGCATTCCAAACAACTTCTAATATTACCATAGGTTTATCAGGCCCAATTTTTAAAACCTTTACCAAAATCACTGAATGGGGCCGATACCAGGGCTGAGGCTAGGAGAGCAGCCGCTCCAGAAGTTCCCAAAGCAGGGCACTCCGGCAATAACTAGAGCCACCATTGCGGGAGATGAAACAAAGTTTCCAGCTTTCTCCGCTGTCACTTGTTCCAGATTCTGCGCTCCCCGACTCACCTCAAAGGAGGCCGATGAGAGGTCCAAGAGTACCAGCCAAACCATGGTGAGGGGGAAATGGTGTAGTCGGAGCTCTGGGGCTAAGGGAGATCTCTTCAGCCAGTGGGGGGTGGGGGGGGGGGCATTCACTCAACATCAACCCCTACATTGACTGTTGCTACAGGAATAATTACTGGCATTGCTGCAAAGAACCCCTGAATCCGAGATTGATGTGAATCCAGCGAAGCAGAACTAGTAATGTTTTCCCTCACCTTAGCCTTCCACTTCATATGAGGCATTTTAGAACAAATTAAATCCAAACAGGTAATCCAGAGAGGGAGAGCTCTTACAACGCTTCTCAATCGGTGGCCATCTTGACTCCCTGTTAGACTGATAACTTTTAAGTTATCTGTCTAAGGGGGTCATTTTCTATCCCTATCACATGCGGAAAGGCCTTTTTCGTGTGCGATAGCTAGATGGGGTGGAGTCGGCATGGAAGAGGAGGAGTTGGAGTGGCGTCTGGGCGGACGCGATGGAAACTTCGCTGACGGCGATAAGGTAAGACCTGTTATTGCTGCCAGTAGCACGCCCAATAGTACCACCTTTCACGGTAGTGCTATTGGGTGCGAAAGCCAGCAGCGATTACACCGCGGTGGTGCGATCGCTGCTGGATTTCGCAGGCCCACACCCCCCCACCCGGCTTTGCCCCCCCCATTACCGCAGGATTCACAGACCTGTGCGCCATTAGAAAATCCAGGCCTAAATGACTTTTGAATATGGACCTCATGAAGATTTGGAAAGCAATAAAAACCTGCCTATTCTCTTAGGTCTTCAATTCTTAACACCTTGCAGAAGAACATTTTATCAGGCATTGTCTTGTAACTGTGTGGTTATTATTAGCAGTTTAGTTCACCAATTTTGTCTTTATTAGTGTAATATTAAACTTAAATTTATGCTTTATTTCATGGAATTTTGGTTGCTTTTATGTACTAAATTATAAACGGCTTGGATAACTTGCTTTATGGCAATATATAAAGTTCAATAAATAATAATAATAATAGTATACTATATAGGTTTGGGAACCTATAGACAGTGTGTGCCACTGATAAGCATTCTTTATTTTTAAATATTTATGAATTTTTAACACATAAATTGATAAAACAGAAGGAATGAAAGAAAAATTTTTAATGAACACTTGAATAAAAAAAATACACATCTAATACTTATATGTACATATTAAAAAGAAGAAAACAAAACAATAGGAGATACAGGAAATTATAGAAGAAAAAATAAAGCCAATACTATTTGAAATCCAAGTGGTACCACCTAAACCCTAAGAAGTTTTACTAACCTTCTCCTGCTCCTCAAGAAAAGTTCCAAGGTGTGTAGAGTCCACAAAAATAAATGTGTTCTTACTATAGACTACCTCTCACTTACAAGAAAATCTCAGGAAGATGGTTGCCCCAATCTTTAAGATACGGGGTTTAAGTTTAGGAAAAAGCTTCTTCCTTTCCTGAGTCTCCGTGGAGATGTCTGGAAAAAACGGAATCTTCTGCCTACAAAAGGAGATATTTTAAAATGTATAGTACTGAAAAAATACAATTCTTTATCTGATTCATAAAGAAAGGAAACAATGTGTCCCTCTAGTAGTGATCAAATCTTGAGAATATTGAAGAAATTGAGAAAGATCAGAACTATCAAAAGAGGTACATGTATCAGGAGACGAGAACTCAACAACATTTGTTCGACATTTACATGAGTCCTCTGTGCAAACTCCTTAACGAAACAGGACTGTTAACTGCGTATATGCTGACAACGTGCAAATCTTACTCCCAAGCAAAGACTCCATCGAACACACTCTAGAGCGATGGAAATCTCACCTAACTTCAATAAAACACCTACTCTCACAACTATCCCTCACTCTCAATCCCACCAAAACTGAAATCCTATACATATCCAAAAAACCCTCCCCACCACCCGTCAACGACCCCTCAACACAACCTCTCACAAACCAAACACTCTCTACAGTCAAGAACCTTGGCATCGTGCTAGACAACAAATTAAACTTCAAGAAACACATCAACAACCTACTAAAAGACGGATTCCACAAACTCCAAATCCTATGAAAGCTCAAGCCACTGCTATACCCACAAGACTTCCGAACAGTTCTACAGGCTCTTCTCTTTTCTAAACTCGACTACTGCAATTCCCTGCTACTAGGTCTCCCAGCCTCCACCCTCAAGTCCATTCAACTACTCCAAAATGCTGCAGCCAGAGCTCTCACAAACAGCAGAAGATCAGACCACATCACACCCATCCTCAAAGACCTACACTGGCTACCCATCCCTTAGAGAATACAGAACAAGACTCTAACCATCACTCACAAAATCCTCCACAATGACAAAACCAACTGGCTGCATACCCCCTTCACCTCCATACTCCCACATGGAATCTTGGCTCTTCAAACTCTGGCCTTCTACAAACACTGCTCCCAAAAGCCACTCAATGGATATCAACAAGGGAATGAACACTTTCAATTGCCAGCCCCACCTTATGGAACAAACTCCCCACAGAACTAGGAACAGTTCAAGAAAAATCTTAAAACATGGCTATTCCGCAAAGCTTTCTCAACTACAAACACGAACGAACTCCAAACCAGGCCCTAACCCTGCAGTCAGGGTAAACACCATCTACAACTACCACACCAATTAATATTCATCGTTCCATTCAATAGCCATTATGCTCCCCTTTATACATATCTTCCACTCCGTCACGATCTCTGCAACATAATCCCCATGTTACTGTCATAGATGCACCATATATCAAATGTTATTTATTGTTTATTGCTATTATTTATACTGTTTATTCATTTTATTAATACTGTTTATTGCTATTATTAGCACAGTTTTACTCATGTTACTGTTATTATGTCACAATACTGTTTTCCATTTGTTCCCTGTACCTGACAAGAGGAAATGCTTTGCTTCCTGCACCTTCAAGTTAAATGTAAACCGATGTGATATGTAAATCGAACACCAGTATATAAAACCAAATACATAAATAAATAAATAAAAATTTAAGGCTTATTTTTTTACATCAGGTACATATTAGCAATTAGAAATCATGAAGACCTAATCATCTGAAAATTGTAGTACTTCTATAGCATATCTTTTAAATAACTCAATTCCAGATAACCATTGAATTTTAGGAAGATTAATAAGTCATAGATTTTTAGACCTAGACTTGATTCCCATCAACTCAGTTTTATAGCATTGTCCTAATTGCATTACACTATAACCCAGAGATAGCAGTATCATGAGATATAATTTATATAATTTTGCAATTAATTTTTTGCAAATAATTTTGCAATTAAAGCTCGCTTTGCTATATATGTAGCTAAGCCCCTTATATTCACAATGGTTGTCTTTCTCTCTTCTCTTTCTCGAGATCCCAAGTTTGCTACTCCTTGTTATATGTAACTGTTGCCTCCTGTAAATGACCTCTTGTTAATTGGTCGTTAATTGGTCGTTAATGAATGTTATCCCCCAGGTTCCATGTAAACCGATCTGATATGACCCATGTCATGAAGGTCGGTAGATAAAAGAATTAAATAAAATTAAATAAATATAATAACCGCTTCACTTTTCCCTAACCTTTGACCCATCTCAGTCATTTTTGCAGCTGCTGCTAATGAAAATTGTAAGAATTGTAACATTGGCTAAGTTAATGACAATTCCATGAATGACATCTGCCGTCAAATATCTCTTAATGAAAATTCTGATGGCTCTGCAACTTCTTCAGAGGGAGCAAACAAAAAAATTAGATTGAATCAGAAGAACCCATTGTGGAATGGTAAGACTAGTAGGGGGCAGATCTGAAAGACCTTTGTTGTTCACAATGAGAGACCCATAAAGGAAGCCTGGATGGAAACAAAAAATTATGAGCTGCAACTGGTGTGGTCCCTGATTTATTTTGGGGGATCACCAAACCAGGGCGTCAATGCAATAATTATGCACAGAAAATAGACACTGAACAGTCAGCGCCCACTTTCTTAATATGTATTTATTTATTTTATTTAAGAGTTTTTATATACCATCATTAAGTTATTCACCGTCATAACGGTTTACAGTAGGGCACCTATATTAATAAGTATGGGTCATACATTACATAGGTTGTGCCATTAGTATTCGGTAACAAAAAAAGGCGTTAATTTCGGGTGATTGAGTGTTTCATAGTAATGCATCCAGAGAGTTGCCTACAGTTAAAAAGGTTGAGCTACTTCAGTAAGGAGCGTTAAATTAGGCATTCGGTGCTTTATGCCGCATATCTTTGCTTAAATGCCTGCATCAATTTTCTTTTTTGAAGGCTTGTATGAAAAGCCAGGTTTTGAGCTGTCTTTTGAAAAGTTTATGATTGCTCTGGAGTCTAAGGTCAAGGGGCATGGAGTTCCATAATATGGGACCGACTAGAGACAGAGCTCGCTCCCTCACTTGGGTAAGTCTTGCGGTTTTCACAGAAGGAATGGGAAGGAGTGCTCTGTTTGCTGACCTTAAATTTCTGTGTGGGACATATACTCTCAGTGCTGTGTTCAACCATTCAGCTTTTTCGTCGTGGATAAGTTTGTGTATTAAGCACAGCGCTTTGAACTGTATTCTTTGTTCAATGGGAAGCCAATGTAGTGTGGTGAGTGCATCTGCATTGTATGTTATCCCCCAGGCGCTCCTTCTGGGGGTGCCATGCAATATTTAAATTAGGAGTCGCATTAGCAAGGAGGTGCTAGGGTCACTTGCACGTGCCTAGCGCCTCTTTGCTAATGAGAATCCGATCGGCGTTAGCCGTCTACTGATTAGGAAAACCAACGCTGATATTAAGTAGAAGCAGTACAGAAAAGCAGGCTCCGGGTAGATGTTAATTTCTGATCGCAAAAATGTGTGTCCTGGATGCACATTTTTTTCTTGCATCGGGAGTGAATAGCTAATAGGCTCATTCACATGCATTTACATGTGATGAGCGCTATTAATTTCATCCCCTGTTGCATAAGGGGATTAGTTAACGCCTCTACAATCCACATCCACCTGCGGGTTAACAGTGTGCTCATCTAAGACTAATTGTGAATACTGGGGCATAATAGGTGATGGATGATCTTCGGGACTCAGCAAAGTGTCCGTATAGTTCTCAGAAGTAATAAGTGGAGGATTATTACAGATTATATGGGGACTTCATCAGATCATTCATCAATGGAAACAAATATTTCCCATTCTTTTCTGGCCCATATCAATGAAGAGAAAAACAAGGAGAAGGGATGTGCCCCTTTGGCATGCAAGTGACAGAGTGCCACTGCAGTAAATATTTTATGGGGAGCCTTCAGTGCCAGTGGATGATGTCTGTGCCTCTCTCCAGTCTCTGTCCGATCGATGGAGGCAGGCCACTGACATCCAAGCAGGCAGAAATCCTCACCACTTCTAAGCATTCTAACTCTGGGCTAGATTCATCAAAATATTGCAAATAGCTTGATGGACTATATAACAGGGTACCATCAAGCTAGGGTGAGATAACATAGTACAAAATTTCATCTTTTTGAGACTTTCCTCACTCCAAATGATGTAAAATCTTCGCCAAGGTGTACTGTGCTGTTCATATGTCTCACTCTACATGCTAAACTGGCTCATAAACCCTATACCACCACCAACACCTATACCTCACCTCGTCCTATTAGGTGGCCCTTCTATAGAGATATAAATACTTCCCTACTATGAGAGCCTTGTAGATAACTGCTCCGTCTCTTGCTTTCTCTCTCTTTCTGGATTATTGCATAGTGTGGTTAATGTGCAGTGTGACAATACTGATGCAAAGTACTAACTTATTATATTGTTGCACATGGTAACTCAAAAATGTCCATAAACCTGTCCCTTTTCTTTATCACATGTGTTTTTAACACTTTTTGATGAATGATAGGGTTTTTGTGGTTGGGAAAAGAATTAACATAATGTTCTCCATGATCTTCCCAAAGTTTGCATATAGATGTTACTTATTGTGCTCCCCCCTGAAGAAGCCCTTATTGGGTGAAATGAGGTGGGATTCATTGTATGATTATCAAAAATATTTTTGTAACTCTAATGGGGATTCATTGTAATATTGTGAGTTTGGGAACATTTGAAAACATTTCCTGACTACTTCAGATTTAACCACATAGCATCATATTATAATGAAGTAACAATGTTTTAGTAGGTTTTATTGTGTTTATTCACTATAATGAAATATCTTAATAAATGTGGTAAAATGTTGAAAAATATTTTTGCATGTGTGTTTAAAGAAGTATAAGGATTATATTTAGTATATTTTCTGAGTGTTTTGATTCATGTTATTTCTATGAACACACAATTCACAGTGATTTCTTATTCATCATTTATGGGTTTTGAATGGCTTTTGGTGGTAGATTTTGTATATGTTTATTATGATCTACTCATTAGAATAGTAGACCTTTGTATATTATCTTTATGGCTGCCATCTCCCTGGCAGTGATACATCAAATGCCTCTAGTTCTCTCTGATTCCTCTCTGCTTCATGGGTAAATATTGGAGGGTGGTGATAGAGGCAGATGGGCCCAGCCATTCTTAACTCCCTACTGCTTTGGCAGGCAAGATTATTTAGCTAGCTTCATTCATCCCAGCTTCTTTCCACTTCACTGAGCAGAGAAAAGGATAAAACCACTCTGGCTACTCATTCTCAATTTCGGTGCTTTGGTGGTCAGATAGGTAGAGAGTAGGAGGCATTCAGAAGGTTTCTTCCTGCAATGCTAGTGCCGAGACAGTTCTGATTGTCTTATATCCCCCATGCCTACTTGTTTATTATATGTTTGTGCTAACTCATGGGATTCATGTCTCGAGAATTACAATAGTACACTATCTTAAAAAGTGGACTAAGCTGTTCTTATCTGCTGACATCATATGTGTTTGTTTCTACCCCTGCATGCTGACATGCTGGCTCTTTTATCATTTGCCATATAACATTTACTATTTATAAATATTCTGAATTTTGTATTTAATTGAATGCCACCAATATCTCTTATGTATTCGCCCACAGTCCTGAAATACAGTGGATCAAATCCAGTTATAGTATTTTTTCCATGTCATTACATCTTCAGACATGATTAAGAGTTCTTTATCCAGCAATTGTTTTGAGGTTGTTATGAAGCATAGAGATGACATTTTATTTTGCCGAAGTCTCTAAGGCACATTTATTAATGTTATGTGCCAGTTTTGCTCAGTTGCACAATCGCTCCAGGTTTATCATTATTTTTGGGTAGAGAAAACAGTATTAAATTATCTCAGTTTTTGCACAGGATTATAACAGTTGCTCAGCTTAAGAAATAAACCCCCTTTTGTTTTTAAATACTGAAATGCAAATTTGCACACAAAATTAATGTATTTTATATGTTCCATGTAATTGACTGTTTTAAAAACTGTATATACTCTCAAAAATAATGTGGAATGCATATTTGATTTGAATGGAAATGGCTGTATAGTTTCTGTTCTGCAGTTTTGACAGCTCTAAAAAAGTTTTTATCTATCCCATATACTGTAACAACAACAAAAACTAAAGTTTAAACTAATAATAAATTAGACATAAAGAGAACCATATAGAGTTAAGCCAGCGAGTAGGAAAGTTATCCAGGTATGGTTATCAGGGTAACTTTTCCTGGATATACATCAGAAAATACCCACATGAGTATTCCAATGAATATACCTGGCTAAAATTAGGTAACTTTAGGGAATCATTTTGACTTATCTGGCTAACAGGATCATTTATTAAACTTTGACGTGTAGTTATCTCGTGCTTTAGGGCCTTATCGCACATGATACCAGCTGCATCGTGGCAATGCTATTTAAATCAGGGGAAGGGGAGGAGTGTGGGTGGGGTTTGGGCAGGGTTTTGGCCTGGCAGCACTGAGGGTGACAATGTTTTATGATAGTGTGCAGCCGGCCGCAATCTGGAAGTGCAGTTTTGCCCACCGTGATGCAGAATGCTGAATCCTGGGGTTTGTTTTTCTAGTTAATGTTGAATATCTGTGCTAGCTGGATACATTTTAGCCGTGCACCTGGAAAAGCCCACACTCCTGCCCTGTTTCTTTTTATCCAGTTACAATTTAGCTGAGCAATTTCTTACTCAGCTAAAATTCATGGTGGGATAGGAACTAGAAAAGATATCCAGACACATCCTTTCAATTCTGACCTCTAAGATAATGCTTACATAGCATAATAGCTATCTTGCTACTAGATTTTCAATATTTGCAGTTGATTCTATTCAAGCAACAATAATATGACAATTTTGTTAACCCCTTAGGCACTTCTCTGTGTTTTCTCATACATAGAGGCAGATTTTAAAAGGGTTACGTGCACCGAGCTTATTTTGTATAGGCCAGCGACACGCGCATCTCCTGGGGCTTTGTGAAAGGGACAGGGCGGGGCATGGGTGGGGTGCGGGGGCAGGACGAGGGCCTCCAGCACAGCAGCCATTTGCTGCTGTGCCGGGGGATCTCGCACCGGCAGCCAGCCAAGCGCGCACAAGTTACGCCTGCCTTTGGCAGGCGTAACTTACAAAATAAAGGTGGGGGGATTTAGGTAGTGCTGGGGGGCAGGTTATATAGGGGAAGGGAGGGGAAGGTGGGGGGGCCGAAGGAAAGTTCCCTCCGAGGCCACTCCAATTTTGGAGTGGCCTCGGTGGGAACGGGGAAAGCCATCGGGGCTCCCCTAGGGCTCTGCGTGGACAAGGTGCACTAGTGTGCACCCCCTTGCGCGCACAGACCCCGGATTTTATAACATGCACACGGCTGTGCGCGCTTGTTATAAAATCGAGCTTACATTTCTGCGAACCGGGTAGCTCGCAGGTTTTAAAATCCGCCCCATAGCCTTGATGAGGGAAATTTTCAAACTGTTTGCATTGGGACAAAATTCATGAGTACATTTTACCAACTGACTTTTCACTAATTTCCAAATAGAAGGTATATGGAGTAAATTTTCAAAGGTGTTTCACATGTTAAAATACAATAATCACGTGTAAGTAGATTGTACTAGTGGATATGCTATTTTCTAACCTTTGAAAGCATATGGGTATTTCCCATTTCACGTGTTCATTTAGGGATATTTTTTCAAAGGTGCACGTGCTACCCGGTGTGCATACATGGACACCCGATTTTATAACATGCAAGTGCAGGTGCGCGCATGTTATAAAATCGGGGTCGGCGCGCGCAAGGAGGTGCACACTAGTGCATCTTGTGCATGCTGATGCCCATGGTCTTCCCCTGTTCCCTTCCCCCTAATCTAACCCTCCCACCCTCTAGCCCTATCCTAACCCCCCAATTCCTTTAACTTACCTTTTGAGCCTGCTCCGGGCAGGCACAAGTTACGCGCGCCGGCAGCGTGCCGGCACGTGATCCCCTGGCACAGCGGCAAATGGCCGCTGGGCCGGGAGCCTCTGACCCCGCCCTGCCCCATACCACCCCGCCCCCTCCCCGCCCCTTTTTCGAAGCCCCAGGGCTTAGACATGTCCCCGGGCTTTAGGCCCGGCATGTGTAACCCCCTCTACATACGTAAATCCACTGGATTTACATGCGTAGAGCTTTGAAAATCCGGCCCTTTACTGGCAGGAAAACAGGGAAGGCTAGGGACATTCCAGAGCTTGGTTCAGAAATATATGCAGTAGTTGTTATTTTGTAAGAGATATATGCGTGTACATTACTGAATTTCTTCATGCACTTTTATACCTGCTAATTGATTAGTACAAGTGAATTCAAATTTGTTTGCAGTTTTTTGGTTGGGAGATCGGGATAAATTGATGGGGGTTCAGAAGACATAGTAGATGGTGACGGTCTAAGTGAAGTGGAGATGGACTGAGTGAACTGGTGGAGGTATTGTGAAACTGGTGATTTCAAGTTTGCACACAAGACTATTCACTTTACGAAACAATGAGCTTTCTCCATCGCGGGCCCTGCCCTCTGGAACTCCATGCCCCCCCCCCCCCCCCGACCTCCGCTTAGAGTCATGCACACAAAAATTCAAAAAGAAATTTAAGACATGGCTCTTCAAGCAGGCATACCCTGAATAGATTCTGTTCTCCCCCCCCTGCCCACCGCCCTCCTTGCTTCTCTCTCTTTGCCCCCTTCCTTACTTCTAATCCATCTACCCTGCATTCCAGCTGTATAATAGTTCTTGTTTCTCCTCTGTATATAAAGTTATCTCTCCTCAGTTCTTTTAGATTCAGCATTCTGCGTTCCTTGACTTCCCTTGTTCTCCCCGCCCCTGTTTTTTGTAATTTCTGTTAAGTTTGTTGTAAACCGATATGATGTACCCACGAATACTGGTATAAAAAAAACTGTAAAATAAATAAATAAAATAAATAAGTATTTTCAAAATGGCATACATGCATACTTTAAAAAATACTTGCCTCTGCATGTATATCGGGGTTATTGCGTGTATATGTTATCTTATTTTACATGTCTAAAATTTACACATTCTTGCACTGGAAATATTGGCACATACTGAAACTTATGCATGTATGTTTTTTTTGTTATAAGTATTTTATTGATTTTCAGAACACATCAGAAAACTCAATGTACACCATAAGCATAACAGGAAAGTACAAAACAAGAAGCAATAATCCCCATAGCGGTGTGAAATATACAGTCAATAATACTTGTGTGTTCCATACCCTCCGTAACCTCCCATCTCACCCCCCTTGTTCCCCCTGTGTCCCGGTATACAACAAAGGGAAACAGAAGCTAAGTTCAAGAAAATCGTCTTTTCAGGGATAATGTGGTGCATTCTTTGACTTAACTACAGTGCAGTAAAGCAACTCGCAGGGATTACATTTATCAAAGTAGTGTATAATGCGGTTCCAGACTGGGTCACATTTATAATGGGAAGCCTTGAGATCATCCTCTAAAGGACTAGTTGTCCTAGTGGGATATTGATAATATTCAGCACTTGAACATCCAAAACAATGTGAATGTTGAACCACTCGAAGGAGACGTAGTAATATATTAGAATTTTATGGCAGGAGGGACCATGTACTTGCAAAAAACTGAAGGCGATTATATTGAATTGCAGTAAGATAATCAAGACATTTATGGTTTCGTAACAAAGTTCGTAATTCCTCGATTGATGGTATCTGTGTGCTTTTCCAAAACTTGGCAATCAAAAGTCGCGATGCTATCCACACTTGTTGGCAGAACTTCTGCAGGCTCTTGGGCAACCCTGGGACCGAGCTATTAAGAAGTACCATTTTAATAGTTAACGTTATGGGTTGAGGTAGTATTTGGGAAAGCCAGGTCTGTAAAGTACACCAAAAATTCTCTATTTTCGGGCATGTCCACCATACATGTAGGTATGAGCCTATGGAGCCGCATCCTCGCCAACAGTATGGCGATTGTTGAGGGAAGAACACGTGCAATCGCTCCGGTACCAGATGCCAACGAAAAAGAAGTTTGTAGGAATTTTCTTGAAGTCATGCCGATATAGAGCTCCTACCCACCCTATGATAAATTTGCTCCCATTCCTTAGGCGTTAGAGCTTCTCCAATATCGGATTCCCATTGACGTATATGGGACAATTTCGGACTGTCTAGATGGTTCAACAGACTGTAAATTTTTGACGCTACCTTAGTCAGCTTGTCCGCCCCTCCGCAGTAATTTTCAAACAGAGAGCGAGTAGGCCTCAATTCTAGCCGTCGATTAAGTGCTTGTAAAAAATGGCGAATCTGAGCATACCGACACATGTATGTTTTGTGCAGAATTATGTGGTATTTTATTAACTGTGCAGCTCCCACTGCACAATTTATAAAACACTAGTATAAATCTCCATGCATACAAATGCTGTAATATGGATGGATTTGAAAGTTAGGCTCCCTGTGTACTTTCATTTTGAATTTTGCCATGTGTGCAAAATAGTTACGAACATTCACACTTGTTTTTTGGGCAGGTAGTTTTTCATAGAAAATAATGTATACAGAGCTGAAAATGCAATCCACATGTATTATTTTCTGATTCCAACCAAAACATGCTCTTACAAATGTTTGACATAAATGCTGCGAAACAGAGACATGCATGGGGACAATGTTTATTTAAGTTTATTATTGCTTCAGGTTTTGTTGTAGTTAGGTTTTTTTTTTGGTGTGAGGATGATTTGTTTCATTTAATATCTATTTTTTTAGTTCATTTGCTGAACCAAAATAACCATTAGATTTAAAAGACAACCCCCCCTCCCAAAAGTAAAACAAATAAAAAGGAACACATCTCCCTGCTCCCAAAAACCCACAACCTCAGTCCTACTTACCCCTTGTTACGCTCACAAGCAACGGCAACCCTCGGCCGGCAATACTCACTCGCCGCTTCTCGCCATCCCCTGCTCCCGGCGCCCTCGCAGCAGCCGGCAGCCGCTGCCACCGCAGTCCATCTCTGGACCGGGCCTCCCACAGATTGTGTGGCGGCCGAGATGCCGCCGACTGCCGCTCCCACCCTGACCCTCCCTAGGGTGTGCGCGTGCCACTTTGGCTCCTTTTAAAGGACCAGCAGTGGGAAATCAGGAAGGCCCATTGTGATGACGTCCTATAAAAGGACCACCTCTAGCTCCAGCTATCTGACTTGGCAATGAGTTCCTTAGTACCTGCTTCGGAGGTTCCTGCTTCAGCGTTCCTGCTTTGGAGGTTCAGGCTCAGCATTTCCTACTTCGGAGCTTACTTCTTCAGAAGTCCCTGCTTCAGCCTCCCAGTTTCAGCAGCCTTCTCTCCACTTCTGGTTGACAGCCATTGGCCCCTCTTCACCAGCTCCGGCTCCTCAGAGTCTCCCCTGGGGCTCCGGTCTGGACCCCACCGTTGTGATGACGTTGCCTTTGACCTCGGACCAGACCTAACCTTTGCCTCTTGCTGCCTGCCTTTGACCTCGGACCAGACCTGACCTTCACATCTTGCTGCTTGGGTTTGATCTTTGACCAAACCTGACCTCTGCTTGTTTCTGCCTGCCTCTGACCTCAGATTGGACTGGACCTCTCCTCCGCCTAATTGCCTCCTGCATTATCCATCTCGGGCCCAAGACCCAACATCGTCATCCTCTGGCTGCTCTCCCGGGACCAGCCACACAGAGGACCGCTTGAGACTAGCCAGCCCCAGCACTCAACGGGTCAACCTGCAGGGTATGTGTGCTGGTACTGGTGAAGCTCCTGTCTGCCTCTGCTTCCCATCCGGCCTCGCCTTTCCATGGTGGGAACCTGTGGAGCTCACCCTCCACAGGTTGTGCCAACACCACCTCAGGCCAAGGGTCCACAAACCCTAACATCCCATTGGGGGTTTCCAAGATAGAAAAGGGGCATAAGCAAACCCGAATTGTTCCTGCTCCATCAGTTGTGATGTGAAATTGACATGAGTCTCAGGGCTGGCAGGTGCTAAGTTGTTTTATGCCATAAATCAGCTTGGTAGTTGCCAGACCTGACACCAGTGCTATTTTGAAATCTGAATTGGTGGGGCAGGTTGAATGGGGCTCACTCTTGCCTCTTTCTGTCTTGGGGTGGCCACAGGGAGCCTGTCAGGAGGCTGTAGTAGGGTCAGATGAGCTGGTAAATAGCACACATTATTTGCAATCACTCATTATTTACTAAGGCAAAAATCAGAATAATTTTTGGATTTCTCAGAATGAGTACATTTTTGGTACGTTCCATTTGGAACAAACCCAGAATGGACTCATTTGTCTCATTTTACTCTTTCAAGTAAAACAAATGTGCATTCTTACTGCTTAAAGTTGATTTACTGTATTCATTCATATTCTTCAAAACATCTAAAATTAATCTTGGCTCGAAGTACATTACAAACATTGTAAACAAATATGAAAAATGACAGTTATTGTTTTAAACTTAAACAATAAAGGCTTCTCCAGGAAGTAAACATAAGTTTGAAATGGCAAACATACATAATCAATAAATGAACAAGTAAACATAAATCAGTATTTGCCCTGAAGCTTCACATGTCTTTTTAGCTGTATGGAAGGAAGGCAATTTTCAGACAATCAGTTTACACATTGAAATTGCAATTTACCTGCATAAATGGCTTTGAAGATTGTCCTCTAGGAGGGCAATTTTCAAAAGCCATTTGCCTGGATATATGGGTATTTGCCTGGGTAAATTTTCTCACCCTGTACATGAGTAAAAATATATGTGGGGATCAACAATGTGTATACTTTAACCTGTGACAAGTTTAGGCAGGCTCAGAGGTGGGGTTAGGTCAGGGGAGGTAACAAAGCATGTTGTTTTGCATTTTCAAAATGACATGCATTGTTTTTCAGGGAAATAGTTTCTGTAGAAAAAGCAGTGCAAATCTATGAGGATGCTTTTTCCATAGGACATTTTCAAAGGGAAATGTGCATGCATAATTTCCCTTTTGTGAGTGGGTGGATTTGTAACTATGTGCATAATTTTGAAAATTGCCCTCTTAAGGGGCAAATTTTTCAAAACTCCTCAGGCAGGTACAAACTCCATGGATCCTTCTCCCTGAGGATGTTTGCACCAGTTCTCAAAGGAAAAGTATGAGCATACATTCCCCTTTGAGAACTGCCCCAGGTAAATGTACCTGGAGAGATTTGCACCAGCTTTTTTGCAGGTACTTTTTCAAAACAGCATATCATTTTGAAAGAGAAAGCTATTATGTGTGTTCTTGTTCCCCCCCCCACCACCACTACCACCACTCCAGCCTAATCCCACCCTGGTAATATATCCTCAATAACATGGGTGAAATAAATACACATTTTACATGGAGAGCAATTTTCAAATAACCATTTTACCTGGCTAAATAACCTTTTACACAGGTAAATGGCTTTTGAAAATTGCCCTCCCCATGAGCAGTACCAGCAGAAATGAGTTTCTAAAATTTGAGCTGCTGATCCTCTTTTTAATCTTTTGGATTTCATCCTCCTTTCTATGGATAAACTAATCTTCAGTATTTTACTCTGAATGGTAGGCTGTTTGTGCAATTACATGCTCTGAGGTATAGGCATCTTATACAATACCTTATATTTTATCTTTTCCTTACATTCATACATAGATATAGAAATTTTTAATCAAAGTCTGTTCTGTGCTTATATATCTGCAACCTGTGATAGCAGTTTGGATACTTACAAGCTCTATTTAATGTGCTTTACAAATCTCTTTCAATATAACAACTTGGCTGTACTCTATTAAGGTATGATTGAAGCAATTTAGCCCAAAGACTGCCTTGCAAAAACTGCTATATTTCTTATATTTCTTGGTATTTGATGGTCCATAGTCAATTTTTAAAGAAAAAGACACAATATTGTTTTATATTTTCTATGTAAATACTGCATGTACTTTTTATTATTTCAGTTTATTGATCTATCTACATTTCTATTTGTAACTCCTGGGCAGGGTGGATCCAGCTGGCACCCAGGGGCACATAGAAGAAAACAAAATGAACCCTTGCTACACACAACTTCTATAAAATCTTTCCCGTCTCACTCCATGGATAGCATTAGTAATCTAAGTTCCAAAGCTGCACTTGGGGGATGAGCAATAATATTTATTAGGGATGTGCACACATTGTTTTTTCGTTGGTGTTTCATTTTCGGGTCCGGGGTGGGCCATTTTGGTCCACTCCCTGAACCCGAAAACTTTTTTCGTTTCTATTTCGGGAAAAAAACAAAAAAACAAACCCCCACCCCCAACCCTTCAAATTATTTAACTATAATCCCCCCAAGACTTACTAAAAGTCCCTGGTGGTCCAGTGGGGGTCCTGGGAGTGATCTCCACCTCTCGAGCCGTCGGCTGCCAGTAATATCTCTGATCAAATGTTGGTATATAAAAATAAATAAATAAATAATCAAAATGGCGCTGGTGGCCCTTTGCCCTTACCATGTGACAGGGGCTACTGGTGCCATTGGTTGACCCCTGTCACATGGTAGGAGCAATGGATGGCCCGCACCATCTTAAAACATGGTGAGATTTGTACCTTGTACTCTCGACCTAATTGATAGCAGCTAGGTAGAGAGTGCATCAAACTAGGTCGAGAGTACATTGTACAAATCTCATCTTTGTGTACCTTTCCTCACTCCAAATCACATCAAGTCTCAGGTGCTGTTCGCACCTCTGACTGTGCAAGTAAAACTGCCCCCAAAACCTAGGCCACCACCAAAACCTCACCCCAAATTACTAGTCGACCCTCCTACGGTGGTATAGTTTACTTATATGAGAGCCATATAAAGAATCTTTCTCTCTCTCTCTCACAAGCCTGGCTGGGCACTTCTCAGCTTGCAATGTGAAAATATCACAGGTGTGAAAAATTTAACACACACTGCAATAAAACGGTATGCATTACAGCATCTTAAAAATTACCATAACCACGCCCTTTTTTTTTTTTTTTTTTAATCACTGGTGCTATTTTTGCTATATTTATAGCAAAATGATAAATCTAGGTCTAAGTCCTATACCTGAGGCAATGGAGAGTAAAGTTACTTGCTTAAGGTCACAAGGAATGCAAGTGCTTCTCTGGTTCTCAGTCTGTCCCATAACCACTAGTCTATACATACATTCTGGTTTACTCCCACATAGACTTGAAAATACAAAAGACTAGGATATGCCAGTGATCCTATTAACATATGGCTGTCTAGTGCTCAGGATTCTGGAAAACCTGCCAGAAAGTTCCAGCACCATAAACTTGCTTTGAACCCTTTTCAAGTCTTTGGTAAAATGTATTGGCATGTCAAGCACTAAAGTTAAAATGAAAGAAGGCTCTTTATTTTTGTTTTGGAGTTTAAAGACTTCAGCTCCGGAAAAGATGCTGCCTGGCAAACGGATGGCTCCTTCATCTGTCTGCTGAGTGAGTTGAAATGTATTAAGAAAATGTTGCAATCTAATTGTGATACTTCATATGAAGTTAAAGCTGAGTTAGGAAATCTCACAGCACAACTTTCAACATTTCAGATGCACATGAATCAAGTCAAGGGGAAGTAAAACACAATGAGGTAGATTTTTAAAACGTTGCTTGTGCAAAAACAGCCACATATGTGCATATGCAGGCCACAGATCTTAAGAAAACTTGAAGTATGCGCCTACATACGTCAAGAACAAGGGGGCAGAAAAGGGGTGGAGCATGGGCATTCCGGGGCAGGGCCAAGGCTTACGTGCATAACTCCAAATTTGTGACCCTGGTGCGCGTCCGCATGTTATTCGAGTAACTGGAGATCTCCAGTTTTAGGGCTTTCAGCATATTGTGAAGATTTGGGTCAAGTGGGGGCTTACAAGATGAAGCACCAGAGCGGTCTTGATGACCTCAATATAACTGGACAAACTGGTGGACTAATTTGAAAAACTATTTCCCTCATGTGAGCATGTTAAAAAAATCTGCCTGCATACGCACGCAAAAGCTGCTAAACTCCTAGCAGAAATACGCGCGAGCCATTTACTCAAGCTGCCTCTTAAGATCACATGCACACATACATGTGGCAGGGGGATTTTAAATGATACGTGTGTACTTGTGTGCATGATATAAAATTGCAGCAAAGCTCTGCTCGTGCGCTGATACGCAAGTTGATGGGCACAATCAAGTTCCTTTTAAAATTAGCTGGAATGACAGTAAATTTAAAATGGGCACACACATATACATGTGTATATAGATGAATGGCCAGATACATGGGAATTTTATATCCTGCACACATATAGTCTGCATGTTATAAAATAACCCTAGCATGTGTTTGGGTGCCCCTAATTTTAAGTTTGTGCTTGCACAATAGCATATGTCAGCTTTAGGATGTGCAAGTGAGGGAATTTTATAACAGACTTGCATGAACAATTGCACCAGTTTGTCCACCAGTTTATTCAGTCTAGAGCTAGGTTCTTCAAACCCCCTTGGTTCTTTAGCCTGCACTGGCCCCAGAATCTTCAAACACTTCATAGATGTCTTGGAATAGTTTTATTAAGACTTAAACACCTTATCCATAGTAGAAATAACTGTACTGAAATATATCTGGATGCGACCAGCGGCGCATAAGTACTTGTGCTCTTATCTCTTGGCCCTGCTCCAGGTCATTCATGTCCTGTCCATATTCTGCCCCTTTTTTCCCCAATGTGAGATATTCGCTCATCGGTACTTGTGCATGCATAGGGGCAGCTTATAACATCAAGTGGACATGCACATGTGCTAGATTCATGCCCATCTTTTGATTATGGCTCTCATCCAACTTTTAAAATTCACTTTTTGGATGAAACAGAAAATTAAAATATTGGTATACTGCAAAAAGATTCTGAGAACCATTTCGATCTTAATAGGAGAAGCAATATTCTTATTCTTAGATTTTCAGATGGGACAAAAGGGGTGAAAATGATTGTTTTTATTGAGCAATAGGGATGTGCACAATTTTTTTTTTTCAGTTCGTTTTTGGGTTTGGGGTGGACCATTTCAGTCCACTCCCCGAACCCGGAAACTGAAAAAAAAAAAAACCACCACAACCCTTCAAATGTACTTAATTACACCCCCCCCCCCCCAAAGACTTACTGAAAGCCCCGGTAGTCCAGCAGGGGTCCTGGGAGTGATTTTCTGCTCTCAGGCCATCGGTTGCCACTAATCAAAATGGCGCCGGTGGCACTTTGCCCTTACCATGTGACAGGGGCTACCGGTGCCATTGATCGGCCCCTGTCACATGGAAGGAACAATGGATGGCCTGCGCCATTTTCTAAGATGGCACTGGCCGTCCATTGCTCCTACCATGTGACAGGGGCTGAGCAATGGCACCGGTAGCCCCTGTCACATGGTAAGGACAAAGGGCCACCGGTGCCATTTTGATTCCTGGCAGGCCCGATGGCCTGAGAGCAGAAAATTGCTCCCGGGACCCCTGCTGGACTACCGGGGCTTTCAGTAAGTCTTGGAGGAGGGGGGGATCGGGATGGTGGTGGGGGTTGTAATTAAGTACATTTGAAGGGTTGGGGTTTTTTTTGTTTTTTTTTTTTAATAAATGTGCCCCTTTCCCCTTGCTAACCCGAAACCAAATTTTTCCCGAATTTTGAGAAAAATCAGTTTTGGGATTCGGATCTCCCGAATCCCGACGAATTAGGCAATTTTGTTGAAATTTCCTAATTCATTCTAAACGAATGCACATCCCTATTGAGCAAACTCTGCTGTATCAGTTGAATATTTAAGGCTGGATTTTAAAAGCCAGGCGCATGTAAAAATCACTACTTATGTGTGTGGCCAGGCCCTGCATACAGTGCGTACATTTTCAAAAGGGCCCGGCCACGTGCCCATTTTCAAAAGGGCCCGGCCACGTGCCCTTTTCTTACTTTCTGCTCCTGAGGAGCAGAAAGTAAGAAAATAAAAACAATTGTGAAAGGTAAGTTAGGTTTAGGGGGTGGGGAGAAGAGGGAAAGTGGAAAGAAGGTTAGACAGAGGGTAAGGGAAGTTCCCTCCCAGTCTGATCCTTAATTGGAGTGGACTCTGTAGTGGCTCATACAACAGTTAACTATTTATACCACTGTGAGAGGGGGCACTAGTAACTCGGGGTGAGGTTTGTGGAGGAGTGGGGTGGGCTCTGGGGGGCAATTTTACATGCACAGGCCTACGTACGAACAGCACTGTTACCAACAGTGAAAATTTAATGTGATTTGGAGTGATGGAAGGTGAAAGAAGAATAGATTTGTACCATGTTCTCTCTACTTAGCTTGATGCACTATCTACCTAGCTGATTGCAGAGAGTACATTGTACAAATCAACTCCTTTTAACTTTCAGAACTCCAAATGACAGAAAATATTCACTGAGGTCAACTCTGCATGTTCATACCTCTGACTGTGTATGTAAAACTGCCTCCCAAAATCTACCCCACTCCCCCAACCCTCACCCCAAGTTACTAATGTCCCCTCTTACAGTGGTATAAATAGTAAACCAACCTCTACAAAGGTTTCTTTCTCTCTCCCTCTCTCCCTCTCTCTCTTTCTCTCTTCCCCCCCCCCCCTTTATTAGTGTTAAGGCTCTAATGAGAAATAGCCCTTGTAATCAATATATTTTGACGTGTTAGTTCAATTTCAATTAATAAGTTCAATTCCTCTGTCAATCAGTTTTAGGATAGTTTGTAAGCTCCCTCCCAATTGATAGGATATAGTCTTTTTAGTAATTCTAGTCATAGTCCATAGAGAGAGTCTCACTTTTTCCTACCTCTCCAGTAGTGCTTCTTTTTTCCAATCTTTCATCCAGCTTTTCGTGATACTTGATAGGTACCTTGTCTACTTTTCTTTTGCAATCAGTCAGGGCAGTTTGTAAGCTCACTTCCATTTGAAAGAGGATAGTTCTTTGTCTTCCATTTAGTCATAGTCCATACAGATAAAATTCAAATTACCCCTACCTCTCCTGAAGTTCTTCTTCCTTCCTCTTGTTACTCCTCACAATACTTGATAAGCACCTTTCATACTCCTTTTCTACTCACTCTCCTTGAGATAATTATGAACTTAAGAATAGATTCAAAATACTTGTTTCACCTTCACTCCTTCATCCAAGAATGGATGAAAACCAACTCCTTTCCAGAACTACTCAAAGTCCACTCATGTTCTCTGGCTGAGAAACAGCACATCTTTAATTTAAATTTAGTGAGCCTCTGGGTCAGAGCTCAGTCATGCTAGCAAAAAATGTTTCAAAAAGGGAATCCAAAAATATGAGATGAGGGTAGAAAAACTCATATCTTAGGAAACACAACATTTAATAATGTTTTCAGACATAGTCCCTCAAAAGATAAAAGTTATCTGTCCCCTTTCCGAACCCTGTTTGAAATCCTAGAGACCCCAGAGGCCTTCATCCTTAAAAATAAATAAATCCCAGGAAATAGCCATGTGCATGCTGTCCCTGGAAGGGCCAACTAAAAATTCCACCCCCCAAAAATGATTTATTTTTCAAATGTATAGATCACTTTTCTAAGCAGTGTACAGTAGTAACATCCATAATCAGCCATGATCAGTACACCTTATAGCATGGGAGGATATCATTTTCCATTCATCTCCCACATGGGGAGCTACATACCTACACTAATTACTATCCCCCCATAACAATGGAATAATCCTTCTGGTAGAATCTGGTAGGATCTTTACATAATAAAATAAAGCCCTTTGATAACTGGGATGAGTTACGATTGTTTGTGCAGTTAGAGTTTGAAAATCAAAATATGTCCTCAGCTGTGAGCTGAGTTTTTCATTTATGTGCAAGTGATGGGATTCAGATAGAATTGTTACTGTAGCACATCAGACTGATTTTCTTGTGATTATCATTTATTTGAACTTATTACCAGCCTTTTTGAATATGAAATTCACCCAAAGTGGGGTTCAGTACAGTAGAATATGAGCTAAAGTAATTTCCAACTTTACAATCTAAAGTGTACAGTGCATTTGAATAGCAGTAAAATCAGATTTCAACTTGACAGTAACAAAATGTACCTTAGGACTAAGCTTTAGATCAATAAATACTGACTAAGCACCATGACCATTTTGTGGTATGGCTGTACAAAATGGTACCAGCTGCACCAGAGGAAGGCACTAAAGTTACATCACTTTAGCGCCATCTTCCAAGAGGTTGGCATCGTTTTTAAAGTTCTGGACCTGGGGTGGGAGGTATTGGTCTTCGCTCTTGCTCTTTAGGATTAGAGAAGAACTCAGGAAGAGGGCAAGTGGGGGTGGAAGTGGAAATGGAAGCTTCTGGACAGGGGGTCAGTGCTGGAGGGCCCAGGCCTAATTACTTTTTTTTTTCCCAGAAGTGGAGATCAGAGGGGAGAGTAGGGGTCAGTGGGATCAAGGGGATCCCACTTTGGCAGGTCAGGGCCCTTGATTAAAATGTGGCAGAAAAGAAGGGTAGATAGGGGTCAGAGAGGCCTGTTTGGGTTTGTTTTATCCTTCATATAGAAAAACACCCCATAATATTTTTTACTCAACTCATAGTTAAACTCTGCATTTCATTGCCAGAGGAAATGTAAAAGCTGTTAGCGTAACTGGGTATAAAAAGGTTTGGACAAGGGTTTTTAAAATTCACCTATAAATGTTTCAGTTGTCATTATGCATTATAAAAGGATTCACTTTCTTGTACTTTACAATATGAAAGAAATATAGGGCCAAATTTTCAAACCTATGCGCAGGTGTAGATTTGTTCGCGCAACCTGGCGCGCACAAATCTATGCCCGATTTTATAACATGTGCGTGCATCCGCGCGCATGTTATAAAATCCAGGGTCGGCGTATGCAAGGGGGTGCACACTTGTGCACCTTGCGCGCGCCGAGCCCTAGGGGAGTCCCGATGGCTTTCCCTGTTCCCTCCGGCCCCCCCACCTTCCCCTCCCTTCCCCTATGTAACCCGCCCCCCAGCCCTACCCAAAATCCCCCCCACCTTTATTATTTAAGTTGCACCTGCCGGCCGAGTGCCGGCAAGCGATCCCTCGGCCTAGCAGGCCTTCGGAGGCCTCTGGCCACGCCCCACCCCTTTTTTTCAAGCCCCGGGACATACGCGCGACCCGGGGCTTGCGCGCGTTGCCGAGCCTATGCAAAATAGGCTCGGCGCGCGCAGGACGGGTTTAAAAGAGTTACGCACGGAACCCTTTTAAAATCTGCCCCATATAGTAGAAAAGTTCAGGAAATGTAATAGCAAATGTGAAATGTTAATGTTTTTATTACGTTTTGTTTTGTATGCATTTTTATTAATATTTTTAATCTGTTTTGAATTATATTGAAGAAAATCAGACTATCAAACACAACTAAATAATAAATTCTTTATGAATGCACAGCTGTTTCTCTGGAAGGTTTTGAAAGGAATATTTGCCACTCTAAAATATCAATCTTTAATTTAGGAAAGGTTCTGTCTATATAACAGTTACATAAACTTTATTGCATTGTCCTTACATGTATATTTATTATAAAAATCATTCTTTCTCTTGTCTTTTACTTTAGGATACCTTATTCCGGATAGCCACTTTGGATCCTGTGAGAATAAATATTGTGGTTTAGGTCGACACTGTGTTGTTAACAAGGAGATGGGACAAGCTGAGTGTGTGTGTATGGAACACTGTAAACCACATTACAAACCTGTGTGTGGCTCTGATGGAGAATTCTATAATAACCACTGTGAATTACATCGAGCTGCTTGCCTGAAAAAACAAAAGGTTGCTATTGTCCATAATGAAGACTGTTTCTTCAAAGGTAAGTGTTTAAATGTTATGCTTTGTCAGAGGAATCTAAAAATGACTGAAATTGGCATGATACTAAATCCTTTTAAGGCATTGTAGAAAGTGTAAATTTCTAGCAGCAATTCTTATTTACAAAGGCGGAATTAAAAAATAAATCTTATTTGAATGCTATTTTTAAGAACCTAATATACATGTTTTTCTGATTCCAATAGGGTTTGTTTTTTTAGCCATTCTGTGTCTGTAGGAAGAAAAACGTGGGAGGTAATTTTCCAAAGGTTGCTACAATATATGCTACTTTTTACATGTGTAGCTCCTTTGAAGATTACTTCCTTAGAGGTAGATCTTAAAAAAGTACGCGCGTTCGTACTTTTGTTCGTGCAACCGGCGCAAACAAAAGCATGCCGGATTTTATAAGATATGCGCGTAGCTGCGCGTATCTTATAAAATCTGGGGTCGGTGCAAAATCGGCAGCCTGCACGTGCCGAGGCCGCTCCGAAATCAGAGCGGCCTCGGAGGGGAACTTTCCTTCCGCGTCTCCCCACCTTCCCCTCCCTTCCCCTATCTAACCCACCCCCCAGCCCTACCTAAATCCCCCCCTACCTTTGTTGTGCAAGTTACGCCTGCTTGAGGCAGGCGTAACTTGCGCGTGCTGCCTCGGCATCCCCTGGCACAGGCCGCAGTGCCAGGGAACTCGAGACTGCCCTCCCGGCCCGCCCCCGAACCATCGCCACGCCCCCGGACCCGCCCTGGACCGCCCCGTGACCCCGGACTTACCCACGGATACACCCCCGGCCTGCTGACACGCCCCCGGACACGCCCCCTTCCACCCTTTTACGAAGCCCCGAGACTTACGTGCGTCGGCGGCCTATGCAAAATAGGTGCGCTGGTGCGCAGGGCTTTTAAAATATACCCCTTAGTGAATCTTATCCATAATATAGGAGCTAAATCTCTTGCAGTTTCCAAAAGGGATGTGTATGGGAAAAACTGCATTTGTTTTGTTTTATTTTTCTTGCTTTTTGCTATTCCCTTACATTTTTCAATTTTGTTTTATTTTGCTACTTGTACCTAAAATTGGTCTATAGATCCATATAGGCATAAAATCTATTTTATCTGCAAGGATATAATTTTATGTACATATACATGTATTTATGTGACGTATTGGAGCAGAACAAAACAAATGTGCATTCCTAGTTTCCAGTGGAGAAACTTGCATTTATAAAGTCATAGGCAGACATAAGAAGTATAAAGTAGAAGAAAGCATTATTCTGTGTCTCAAATTCAATTTTTATGATAATTTGGCCCTGACTTAAAAGCTTCTAAACATGGTACCGGTATGTATGCACCTATCTTATATATTGAGCTAACATTAACAGATACATAAATAAATAAATACAAATTTCTTCCACCATCATTCTCTTCAATTTTTTTTATTTTATTTAAAAAAATGTCTAACCATCACCTATTGCTTTTAGTTCAAGGAGGTTTACAATAAAAAAACATACATAATTTAAATGTAACATAAAAAGCCTACCTCCATGAAATTTACAGTGAAAAAAGAGATGAAGAGTAATATAAGAAATCTAAGATAATAAAGATTAATACAGCAGGCATGTTTGATCTCAGATGTAAGACAGCAAAATAGAAAAGACAACAATATTTTGTTTGCAAAAGGGATATCTAGTTTAATATTCACCTTGGTGCAAATTTTTCAGGAAACAATTTCTGTAGTAATCTTTATCTTGTGTCATTTAAAAATGTGATTGAGAAATCAATGTTTCAGTATTAGAAGCAGCTGTCATTGATTCTACTCTGTCCCTCTCCCTCCCCACCAACCTTAAATGACATTAGGGAGTATCGATAACTGTGAAGAAAATATATATATACATACACACCCGCAGGTCACAATTTAAAAGCCACTGGGATGCATGTGTACATACCATACCACTATGCGCAGAAATAAAAAGTTTCAAAAGTGTGGGGCATAGAAATGATCTGGACAGGGCATGGGCATTCCGGGATTGACAGAAAAAATTTGCATGCACATATTTACGTGCAATGGTGTGTACCGGAGTCCCCTGCTGCGTAACTGTACTTCTGCTATGGATGATGACATGTAAGTAATAAAACAAAAAATCATAGACAGCTCAGCAGGGTTTTACGGGTAGTGGCTAACGGGGGGGAGGGGGGGGGAGGGATACTAGTAAATTAGGGGAGGGATGGAAGTCCTATCCCTTAATTGATTGAACTAGGAATGAACTCAGGTTTGCGAGCATATGCATGCGTCTATTTAAAATTGAGTGCACATGTGTGTGTGTGGCAAGGCTATTTCATAACATAAACGTATATACAAGTGCACATGTTATAAAATGGATGCATCCCTGGGCACGGGCCGATGAATGCGCGCACATGTGCGTCTGAATGCTGCTATGAACATTTCCGACTGTGAGAGAAAGGCAGGGAATTCTATGATATAGGACCCAGCCAAAAAATTAGGATTTTATTGTTGCTACTAAATTGATATTCCCAGGAGCTTTTAAAAAAAAATCTGTTGAGAAGAGTGGAAGGTATTTGATTCATTCATATATGAGCTGATTCATCCAATTTGATTTGACTTCTGCAGAAGGATGGAGAGAGAATATCTGACCTAAAATGGATAATAGCTTTCTGAAAATGTGATATCTAGGAGATATTCAGCAAAAAAAAAAAAAAAGATTTTTACTTCCTAAAGGGCATTTTGAGATCACAGTCAGAGCTGCCATTGCTGATGTGCAAGGCCTCTAATATGTTTTAAAGAGCAGAAGTTGCTGAATATGTTTTGCTGTAAATATTCCTAAAACTGAATCTCGGCTAATCGATTCTATAGCCTATATGATATCATTTTTGACAAAATAGCCAATATGACTTGCCAGAATCAGAAATGGGAGGCAATTTGTAACTCTTGCTCATATTGCACTTAGAGGATTTCAGGTCCATTGTAGGTTAGCAGCTTAAAGAATGTCATAATGATACTGAAGGGATAGCGAATTATCGTCACCTGCTGAAAAAAGGTCTCTCTTACAGGATTTAGACAGTAAATATTCAAGAGATATATCTGTATACATTTAATCCAGTTTAATTGAAATCATTTGACTTAACTGTAAGCTCTTTATAATATTTCAATACTCCTGAGGAGGTATGCTGCACATTGTTCTAGTTTTGGAAGAGGTGATACTTCCGAGAAGTGAGCAGTCCTATATTTTAGGAGCCCTAGAATAGACTGATCATTCTATGATCCTTCACAAAGCATCCATTGCAAAATCAAGTTTTTTTCTCAATCGTATGAGCTATGTCAATTAAGAAGTTCTAAAAAAAAAAAAAAGTCACACATCTACACTTATGTGCTCAGATTATTGAAGTTCCTTTCTGATTGGTTTATGAAAAAAGCACTTAGTAAAGTTACAGGTAAACCAGAATGCTGCTCCTCAGCTGCTATTAGGCCTGTGCCCATGGATCCTTGTCTCTCCAGCACTGTATACATTGTATTGGCTCCAAATTGAGTTCAGGAATAAATTTAAGATCATATAACTGATTTTTAAAATTTTACATGAGTCAGCACCCAGATACCTAATGGAATGTGTCGATCAGCACTTTCCTTCCAGAATTCTAAGCTGTTTAGAGATAATTTTCAAAGAGATACACAGGGGTTGAGCGCATAAAATTAGCACATGCGTGCATTAGTATCATGTAGGTATATATATATCCTATTTTATAAATCTTGAGAGTATGCACATACTTGCCTTATCACGGTTAAATATTAGGAAAGTAAAGGGACACTTTATGGGTGTTCCAGGTCAGAATTTGGAACTACATGCAAAAGTAGCTACTTTGAAAGCGGTATACACACTTACATTATCAAATTTGTCCATACACTTTTACCCCTGCTAATTGACTCACACAATTGAAATCACACTAGACCTTTCTCTGTAGTGTTTTGCTTGGAGCTCTGGATGAACTGGTTCAGGTAAAGTGCTGTAGGCTCTAGGTGAGCTGGTAAAGTTCTGGTTGAACTATTGGAGGTATCATTGAACAGGTGATTCCAAGTATGCACACATAAGAACATAAGAACATAAGAAATTGCCATGCTGGGTCAGACCAAGGGTCCATCAAGCCCAGCATCCTGTTTCCAACAGAGGCCAAACCAGGCCACAAGAACCTGGCAATTACCCAAACACCTAGAAGATCCCATGCTACTGATGCAATTAATAGCAGTGACTATTCCCTAAGTAAACTTGATTAATAGCAGTTAATGGACTTCTCTTCCAAGAACTTATCCAAACCTTTTTTGAACCCAGCTACACTAACTGCACTAACCACATCCTCTGGCAACAAATTCCAGAGATTTATTGTGCGTTGAGTGAAAAAGAATTTTCTCCGATTAGTCTTAAATGTGCTACTTGTAAGTATTTTGGAAGGGAAGTTCTTTATAAAATACCTGACTCCACATTTAATTCTGGGTTATTACATATGCATTGTTACAATGATTATGCATGTAAAATATATGCATGTATTTTTATGAAATGGGCAGTGAAAGTATGTGTGTTCCTGCTTTACAAATATACATACGTACTTTAACATGCATTCATACTTTCAGGGGAGAAATGCATGCAGTGCTAGGTGATAGGCTGTTAGGATCCATTTATCTGAAGTACCTGTATCTGAAGATAGTTTTTTTTCAATTGATGAATCAGTTAGAAGCATGGGAATGCCTTATCAGATTATTAATTAAACATTTAGGGTCATTATTTGCATTCATTATTTACATTGCTATGTTAGTATATTTTTTACTTGGTAAAGTTAGTTGAATGTATATTATTCGTGATCTGATGTTAATTTATCTACTTTTTGTAATTTCAATTTAGATTGATTATTTCTAGTGTTTAAATCACTGTATATGTTTTTATTGTACATTGCTATGGTATTTTTTTGGTTTGTTGACAAATTAAATTTGAATAATTAAATAAAAACAAATGTAATTTAATGGAACTATTGGAAAATCCCCATCTGCACTACCATAGTTATATTATGTAAGGAATGAAAATCAGTCAAACATTCTGGGTTCGGATTATAACTCTGGATTGTCTCAGTGACATTTTGAATAAGATGTCTACTAATGTTTATTTCTTGTACTACATTTTTAAACCCTAAAAATGAAGGGTAGAGTACATTTTTAGTTGTTTTTCACTGAAGGAAAACATAAGAACACCTTATTGGATATTTGCCTGTCTGTCTGTATCCTAATATCAGTAGAGAAATTGTCAAGCACATTTTGCCAAAATTTGAGATGTGAGAAGCAGAACCTAAGAGGAGTTGGCAATGATAATTTCAGCAAGAAGACCAGATCTGTGGGGTTGATGAAGGCTCCAAGTTCCTGACAGCTCACATGAAGGACGTATGATAGGGATTAGTGGAGCAGAGACAGGAGGGGGAAGAAGATGATTAGGTAGTGGGGGGGCGGGGGGGGGGGAAGGTAAGTGATGGAGGTAAAGAACATTTTGGGAAATTTTGTGTAGACTGAGTACACCTTTCCAATCTTACTTATAGTTCTTCCCACTGCCTTTTTTTCTAGAAAGAAAAGTTCTAGTACTCAGATGCAGGACTATCCATAGGGGAGGGGTGGGGGAGAAAGTGGGGCAAATACACAGTGTCTTCCTCCCCCCCCCCCCCCCCCCCCCCAATGTTGGCCCCTGCAACTGGCTACGGAGTTCATTATCTTCCTTCTCTCCATCAGGAGGCATAAGAGAGCAGCATTTTGAACTACTGATGCCTCCTCTTCAACTATCATGGCATAGAAAAAGCACTAAAGGGGGAAGAAGGTTGAAAGAGTGAGGCACCACTAATGCTTTTCTCTCTTTCTTCTCCTCCTCTACTGGTGCTTTCCTCAGATTTAGAGTCAGTAAACTTCATTGTCATGTCAAAAAATGTGCTGTGCTGCCAAAATACTGCATAAAGTGGTTAAAAGGAGAAAATGAAGAAAAACACATACTAGTGTTAATAACTGTAATTACAATTACAGCTTACAGAATGGTTAATACTATTAATAGTATAGTAGTAATAATATTAACGATACTATTAATACTATGGACAATTACCAAGTTCTGGTGCTGTTCTGTATTGTCCCTGGTCCTGGCATTCAGGGCTGATGTTCCAATTGCATGGGCCAGTGCTCTGCAGAGACCAGCCCTCAGCTTCCTGCTCCTCCACCCCTTCTCCTTCTTGGTAGCAGCCTGCAGAAATCAAGAAGGGAGGAATGAGACTGGAACATGTAGAATAGCACAGAGAATAGCTACTCTTCTCCCTAAACCAGTCCCTCTCCTCCACTCATTTTCCAGAAGATGGTGCACAAGGGAAAAAAGAAAACTGCTGGCACTTAGTACCATCATGTACCACCAGAAAAAAATGCTGCTTCTTCCATTGATAAAATATTTTAATTCTGTTCTGCTGGAATTCCCAATGGAACCACCAATAGTCAGATTTCATACAGTTTCCCATAGTAACGGGTAATTGCACTTTTGAATATATGGAACTTTCAGTACTTTGCTTTTATGTTTGAAAATATAATTAAATATAATATTTCTCTCTCTTGTATGTTGATTTGAGTAGTGGTGAATTTAGGACAAAATACACATTTTGCTGAATTTGGAGCTATTTATGTGCAATTTGATATTTTGTTATGAAAACTGTTTTATCTAGATGTTTGAAGGAATTTCTGAGTGTCTTAAGACATTTTCAGTGATTAAACAATTTACTATTTAACTGATGAATAGAAATAGTGATTTGGGGGTTTTGGAAAGCATTGCTTGCATTATGCTAATAGTTACTGATTTTAGATGAAACATGGCAAAATCCAGCCCTCAAGTGTACTATGGACTAAGAGGTAAATTCTAAGACCTGTGCGTGGGTGCACATGTGTGCAAGTTTGCCAGTGCAGGCATCTGGACGCGGTGATTTTATAACATATGCACACATATTATAAAATCAGCTATACCACCTACGTGCATGCACCATTTATACTGACACGTGCATATGCGCACAAATGCCACCTCACGTGTTAATTGGGGGGGATTTTAGTAGCTACGCGCACCGATGCAATAGCTCTTTTTCCCAGTTCGCTCCCAGTTTGCCCCAGTAAAGGACAGGACTTCCTAATCCACCTAGATAACTTGCCCCCCTTTTACCCTATTACCATGACCCTTAAAATCCCACTGACTAGCTTATTTTTTTTGTTTCATGACTTACAAACCATCCATTACAGAAGTAAAGTTACATGGTAGGGGATCCTGGCATGTGCTTGTGCACGTAACTACTAATGTGCTGACTTCATTTACAGACTCAGCCCGCCCAAGCCCTACCCATGTCCCACCCACGCCCCCGAGTCACGCATATATCTCCTGGCTTTGTTGTGAAAGGGGTTTTAAAATCTACCAGCAGGGCCCTAGCATGCATGCTAAATAGGTCCCAGAAGATGTTAGCATATACGTGTTATTAGTGTGAAGGAATATCCAATGTAAATTTGGCTTTCCTAGAACATGGAAAATAATGTAATGTGCTCTCCTCCATGCACTATTTAGTGTCTGCTTGCTAAAGCTTTATTAATGAACAGTTGCCTTGGACCACAAATGCTTTGAAAAGAATTAAGATACCAGCAAACACTGTAGCTGAAAGAAGATGGTGATGTAGAAGAGATGGCACTGTAAATGTGTACCCACAAGACCTTTAGCTGTAACACATCTTGCTGTACTTCTCTTTGTAAAAAAAAAAATATATATATATACCAACACATATTATAGATTTGCCTCCATAAATCCACATTATTGATGCAAAGAAAATGACTTTTCAAACCAAAGAATAACACATGACAATTAGTTCATAAAGACTGCTGTACTATGTATAAGGTATAATGGTTTTACTGTCTCGAATAAAGGATCATTCCACAAGTTTTTGTAGAAAGGCATAATCAGATGGTCATTGCTGTCCTTGGTGTGGTTCATCAGTCCAAAACCAGTGTATGCATTCTGAGTCTTAACCCAAAACTGTGGTCTGACTGATAAGGACTTCTTTGACAACAACAATTATTTTGGTTTCATTGCAGAGCTCATTTCTCAGAGCTCTTAGGCCCTCCTAAATTGTGTTTTTTCTGATGTTGCAGCCTCAGCTAGACTGCAATTCTCCAACCCCATTATCTTTACATTGTTAACACAAAGTACTAGTAGGACTAAGACCTGACTTGGTCCCAATATTACAGGGTACTTGCATATGGTGATCAAGTGCAAGTGCTTTCTGGAATCAGGCATGGTACATTTCCTTATCTGGAATCAATGGCATGGATATATTGTGGCTGGCCAAGGCTTCTTTTGATCCCAAACTTTCTCCAAGACTCTTCTGACTAGATGTTGTATGAGGGTATGGGTCAGTTATCCTGGGTGTGAATGGCACAGCCTTCAGGATAATTCCATCACCTCCTTGCTCCAAATACTCTGCACTTACCCTATCCTCTGTCTTTTTAGCAGACATCTGAGGCCTTTGCTTTTTATTTGGATTTTCCTTTCCTAGTTGGCTACTCTCTTCTTTCACTTCTTTTCTTGGGGTCAGATATGCTCCTGACGATGCGTTCAACAATGATAAACAGCGTCATGTGCCAGGCTTTGTTTTACACAGGTTCAGAGGGTTTAACCACAATAAAAAGAGGACCACATAGAAAAGAAAACTGTATGATAGCTGTGTGTATGCTAATTTGCATAGCATCTATGTGCTTTTTAGCTATCAGGTAGATATAGCATGAAGACCCTATACTTTTTGATTTATCATGCATAGTAATAATATATCTGTGCTTTTGAGACTACTTTTCAGTTATATTGCTAAAACATTTGTGTAACCCATGTTAAATAATGTCTGAGGATGCACATTAACATTTTTAGCAAGTGTATGTTAAAATTTGCTAACATGGGTTATAATTATGGAACCCTTAATAATTTACTATCTCCTAATGAGGCCAGTCACATTGTGCATATTATGCTTTAACATGTACACATCAAATTCAGAATTTAGGGAAGGTCAAAAACAGTGCTGTATAAAATTAATAAGTTACGTGTTTTAATTCCATTCATTTATATAGACTCGCTTTCATATAACTGTAAGTAAAATTCACTAAATTTAATGTGACATTTAATATTGCAATAATGTTCATATAGGGGAAGGAAATGACGACGATAATATAATAATTTGCATTTTAATAGTGTCTTTCATCAAAACAATTCAAATGTACTTTACATTTATTGCACTATGGAAACAATAATGTATATGAATCCAGCTGTGGGTTGGATGCATGGTAGCTCAAAAACTGCATGACATCCTGTATGGTATGAAAGAGAAGAAACTGTAATCATTATTACTCAATTACAGGTGAGTGAATTGAAGTACAAGGGAGCAAAGAGACTTAGGCAAGGTCACAAAGAATCAGTGGGAGAGACAGAACTAGAAACCTGGGAGTTTACTTGTCTCTCAGACACACATTCTTAATCTCTCATTGTTCAGTACTGTAATCCATTCAGCTTTCAGCTATTTAAATTAAAGTAAATAATTATAGTTTTATATATTTCATATACTTAGGATTCAAAAGGATTTTAGTTACCATTTCATAAATTCTACTGCTAAACTCTACAATGCAATAAAAGTATGAATTGCCAGGCATTTGCATTCATTTACTTTATATCTGTAGATAAGTAGAAATTTTTTTCATATAAATTATTGGAATAATTTATCTAGTTTCATTTTTTCAGTATCAGTGTTTCAAAGTCAAAAGTGAAAGATAAGTTTATTCACTATAATTTAAAACATTTTTAAACTGACTTTTCATATAGTTATAGGAAGAAAGGTCATTTAACTAAGGGATGTATTCACTAAGCTGCAATATTTTTCCCCTTGGGGCAAAGGACCAGATGGTGCCATTTTGAAACATGGCCACTACCAGGCTCAGATCCTGGGGATGTTTCAGATCCCTGTGACATCACTAGGGAGTAATGAGTAATCAGCCTCAGAGGCTACAGATGAACCCTTTAACTTTTTTTTTTTTTTTAATGTTTTACCACTTCAGCCACTTGCAGGGCAATGGAGAAGGTAAATGGGACTGGGGTCTATGGAGACCAGAAAGGTATTTTTAATGGGGCCGAGTGGCCCTTTTATGTCATGTCTCTGGAAGTATCAGAATTTGCATTAACATTTTACCAAGGTTAGTGAATTAGAACTCTTGAGTTGTAGCTAATTTCATGTCAAATAATGTGACTTGTGATTTTGTAGGCAAACCACATTATTTGTTTTGCATGTTTTTAATTAGTAATATGTTGATTAGCATGCACTTCAATGAGCTGATTGAAATGCATGCTAATTGGCTTATTTAAATATGGACAGAGCCTGGGCTAAAATAATGCAAGGTATTTCAAATACTTGGCTTTATCCCCATGTTAAACTATTTAGCACATGATAAACAGGGTTTACCACACCTTAATTAGCCTAATATGGCTTTGGGAATGAGCATTTAAATTCTAAAAGACTTTGGTTTCAAATGCATATATTTAGTTTATTTCATGGCATGAATGAATCAGTAACCGAAAAAGCTGTGATTGATTCCCACTCCACCCCTCCCTCCTAAGAGCATAACAAATGCCATTCTGGGTAAGACAATCTGCATTACAAGTACCCATCATATTCCCAATAATTGATCTATTTCTTGATTCACATGCCTAGTGATAAGCACTGATTTTTTTTTCAAGCTTATCTGGCTAATAACTGTTTATGTTCATTTCCTTCAGGAACTTGTCCAATCTTCTTTTGAACCTTATGGAGGTCATTCATCAAATTGTGATGGGCCATTATTGCCGTTTGAAAATGTAAATTAGGGAAAGGGGAGGACTTTGAGCAGGGTTTAGGTAAATTAGGGGCCTGTAGCGCTGCAGGCGATAATATGCACTGCCGCGATGCAACTGCCTGCTCACTTTCGCCCCCCTGCCCCTTTTTTTTTCATGGCTCATCATTCTGCTATAATTATATATTTTATAATTATAGTGGAATAATGAATCTAGGGTTATGTTTGTTGCCTTGATCATGCTCTCTAGCAATACATTACATAACTTGTTTGTGCACTGAGTGAAAAATATTTCTTATGATTTGTTTTAAATCTTCTGGTTGCCAGTGAACCTCTTCTAAAGTCATTGCATTGGCTCCCTATTTGTTCTCGCTTACACTTAAAGCTCCTGTTTCTCACCTACAAGTGCCTTCACTCTGCAGCTCCTTATTACCTTATCTCTCTCTACATCCCTCCTCATACACTCCACTCCTCAGGCAAGTCACTCCTATCTATCAGGCCGATTCAGTAAAAGTTGCGGGAGAGCGGGCGAGCGCCCGCTCTCCCGGCGCGCGCACATTTAAAACTAATCAGAGAAAGTTCTTTTTTACTCAACACACAATTAAACTCTGGAATTTGTTGCCAGAGGATGTGGTTAGTGCAGTTAGTATAGCTGTGTTTAAAAAAGGATTGGATACGTTTTTGGAGGAGAAGTCAATTACCTGCTATTAGGTTCACTTAGAGAATAGCCACTGCCATTAGCAATGGTAACATGGAATGGACTTAGTTTTTGGGTACTTGCCAGGTTCTTACGGCCTGGATTGGCCACTGTTGGAAACAGGATGCTGGGCTTGATGGACCCTTGGTCTGACCCAGTATGGCATTTTCTTATATTCTTATGTTCCTGTGCGCGCGATTCAGTATTTAAATGAGGACCCGTGGTAAAAAGAGGCGCTAGGGACACTAGCGTATCCCTAGCTCCTCTTTTTTGACAAGAGCGGCAGCTATCAGCGTGTTTGACAGCCGACGCTCAATTTTGCCAGCGTCGGTTCTCAAACCCACTGACAGCCACGGGTTCGGAAACAGGACGCAGGCAAAATTGAGCATCCAGTTTTCAACCCGCGAGCCGCGGGCTGATTTTACATTTTTTATTTTTTATTGTTAAATTATTTTTTACTTTTGTGACCTATGACTTAATAACGCCATGATATTAATTCGGAGGATGTACAGAAATGCAGTTTTTACTGCTTTTCTGTACAGTTTCCCAGTGCTGAGAGAAATTAACGCCTACCTTTGGGTAGGCTCTAATTTCTGAAAGTAAAATGTGCGGCTTGGCTGCACATTTTACTTACTGAATCGCACGGGAATAACTAATAGGGCCATCAACATGCATTTGCATGTTGCAGGCGCTATTAGTTTCAGGGGGGTTGGGTGCGCGTTTTTGACCCCTTACTGAATAAGGGGTAAAGCTGGCGCATCAAAAATGCTCGTCCAAACGCGGGCTAACAGTGCCCTCCGCTGGAGCGCACTGTACTGTATCGGCTTATATGTCATTCTCCTCTACTGCCAATTCCCGACTCTGTGCTTTCTACCTGGCTGCACCATGTACTTGAAATAGATTTTCTAAACCATATTTTTGAGTTTAGTTTTAAAACTTAGGTTTGATTGTCTGCTTTTAGCCTCATTAACGTTTTTAACAATAGTCTTACTTTATGAAATGATCCAAGTCTGTTGCCTTGTATGTTTGTCTTATTAGATTGTAAGCTTGATTGAGCAGGGACTGTCTTATTTATGTGTTGTTTGTACAGCACTCCGTTCATCATGTAGTGCTCAGAAATGTTAAGTAGTAGTAGTAGTTCTAGTGTTGTTTGAATGGGTACTTAACCGTTTCCTATTTACCCATTGTACTCCACTCATGATTTTATAAATTTCAATCATATTTCCTTTCAGTCATCTCTTTTCCAAATTAAAGAGCCCTATTTTGTTTATCCTTTTTCCATAAGGGAGCTTTCTCATCCCCTTTCTCATTTTTGTCACCCTTCTCTGTGCCTTTCCTGTGTCCGCTATGTCTTTTATGAGATGGGGCAACCAGAACTGTATATAATATTCAAAGAGCGGTTCCAGCATGGATCTATACAAATCTATACTGATATTCTCAGTTTTATTGTTTATTTCTACCCAAACTATTACTAACATTCTATTTGCCTTTTTGACCACTGCTACACACTGAGCACAAGATATTAAGGCATTGTTGCCAAGTTCCTTTTCTTGGATTGTGATGCCTAACATGGAACCCAGCAATGTGTACTTGTAATTGGGAAGTTTTTCCCTAAATGCATTACTTTGTACTTGTCCACATTAATTTCCATCTGCCATTTAGAAGCCCAGTCTGAGTCTCACAAGGTCCTTCTGCATTTCTTCACAATCCACCGCCATTCTAACAACTCAAAACAATTTTGTGTTATCATTTATGAATATACTCCTCCCTCCTGCAATTACTGAAAATAATACAAGGGCCCTCGCCCCGTGCGAGCAGGCCCGCCTATAATGGCGATGCCACGGGATGTGGGAGCACTCACCTCCCCCTACATGCCAGTCTTCTGTGTCGGGCACGGGCTCCTTGTGAGCGCGTGTGCCCGGCCCAACACATGACTGATGCCATCGGACTGCAGTGTGCGCTGGAGTGCGGTACCAGCGCTGATAAAAGTGAATGCTGTCGCTGCTATTCCCCCTTTTCATACGGTGGCAACAGCAAGCAACAAGCAAGGAGCACAAAGCAGCTAAGGAAAAGGCAGAGGGATGGGGGAGTGTGGAAAAAAGCACACGATTGCCCCAAAAAGAATGGATAGGAAATAAGCCTCGTTCAGAGGCCACGTTTGAAAAAAAAAAATCTTTGCAAGACCATACATGCAGCAGGAAAACCTGCAAGGCGCCCAGCGGCAGCCAAACCCCTCTCCTTTCAGACACTCTGTTTAGAGCCTTAAGCACATTTTACTTACTTACCTAAGCCTTAAGCACCCACCCACAACCTTGGACTCCAGATGTGCCTTGTTCTTGTGACACTGTGGTTTTGTGTTGCCGACTGTTCAGTCTCACTTGCTCCTGGTGCTTGCCCTTATATTTGAGGTGCCGGGTGTTCCTGTTCTGTCATTGGAGGTGGGTTCGTTGTTCTCTGTCTCTTTTGCCTGCCAGCAGGCTGCCGTGATCGTGTCCTGACCGTTGGTGTCTTACTTGTCTGTGCTGTCCTTCCCCTGGCTTTTTTTGGGACTATTGCTTGGACAAGGCCGGAAGACAAGATTCCATCTTCAGACAATCTGTCCTTCAATAACCTATTCACTACTTGAATTACCCTTCCACCTACCCGGTAGGGTTCAGGATGCCCTCGGCCAAATTTCACCCCAGTCCTAGTGCCTTGCACGCCTGAGTACATTTGGTGCATACTCAGACATCCTCAGCTCGGTACTTACCCATATGTGAGGACGACCATCCTGCTTGTCCTGTGAGAAAGCACATCTTTCTTACCTGTAACAGGTGTTCTCACAGGTCAGCAGGATGTTAGTCCTCATGAAACCCGCCCCTTGCCCACGGTGTTGGGTTCGTTACGTTTCTTATTTTATTTTTTGGCACTTCCTGTAGCTTTTTAAACAAGACTGAAGGGGGACCCCTGCTGTCTGCAGGGTTGGTGCCATGCTGGGCATGCCCAGTAGGGGCCAGTCAGAGTTCTAGAAACTTTGACAAAAGTGTTCCGTGATTGGGCTCCATCCTGTGATGTCACCCCTATGTGAGGACTAACATCCTGCTGTCCTGTGAGAACACCTGTTACAGGTAAGCAACATTTGCTTTATATTTAAGTTTAAATTATGTGTGTATTTTCTTATGCATCCTAAGTGCGATATCCTCCCAGAATCTAGCCCCTTTCAGGACACCCTACTGTACTCATTCTTACATCCACATACTGGTATGCATGTAGCTAGATATGCAGTTCTGTCTTCTAACCTCAAACCTCCACTTATCTACCCTTACAGCTGTCCCAGTCTTGCTCCAGCTTATTTGGCTTGGAATTCTATACCTAGCACCCTCTAAGCATCACTTAGGTCTTACCTCCTCAAAGTGCCAGAGATGTGAGTTCAGCCCTGCCACAAACAATATTATAGCTTATTGTGTCAGCTGCACCATTACAAACATCACACAATGGGGAGACAAGGAGTTAATAGATAGTTCACCTTTCACTAACAGAATGTTGCATCGGAGGTGGACCCTTGGGCTGAGGTGGGGTTGAGCCTTTGGTGCCGGGGCTGGCAGGACTTAGGTGGGCCTCCAGGTTGGTTAACAAGATAGGTTGGTTCAGCCTAAAGACAGCAGACGATAGGTGACATAATCCTATCCTGGAACTCAAGCGCCAATGGAATGGAGATTAGCTGGGGATGCTCGAGCAAAGGTAGGCCAGAGCGTAATAAGTCCATGTCCAGGGAGTAGACTAGACACGTCAATAACGGGCTTGGATCAGGGCCGGCGGCAAAGTGAAGGTCGTGGCAAGCAATGCTGAGTTCAGATTTCGGAGAAAGTCAATAGCATTAGTCAATCAAGGCATTGGTCTGATCACGGAGAAGTCAATAGCGTTTGGTCAATCAAGGCAATGGTCTGATCACTGAGAAATCAATAGCAGTAGACAGGCGTAGTAGAGGTCTGGAGATAGGCTGTAGTATAGTCAGGTGTAGCGGAGGTCTGGATCTGGAGATAGGCTGTAGCGTAGTCAGGCGTAGCGGTGGTCTGGGTCTGGAGATAGGCTGAAGCGTAGTCAAACAAAGCAAAGTTGATATCCTTAGAGTCAGTCCAATACATAGAAAGGCATATATTCTCACCTTGTCAGCCTTGATATTGTAAGTTTTCTGGCCTTGATATTGTGTATTGACCATCTGTTTAGGTTGGATGAAGGTTATCTGGCTGGCAGGACCCTCATCTTGCATTCCAACATGTTTGTTCTTGACCTTGCATCACAGGTCTTGACACTTCTGGATGATGTCTTGCACATTCTGTTATTTTGGAAGACAGCATTCAGTCTATAGAAACATTTCTTCTACATCTGGTCTTTCCTGCAGGATCCCACTTGCTTGTACTCTTTCCCATAAAAGATGTTCTGGTTCTTCATGAAGGTCCATCTCTCATGGTTGGGATTTGTGTGTGTGTTATATATATATATATATATATTTACAGATACTCAATGGTCAAAAAAGCTGAAAGGGCTTGTAATCAAGAGATTTAGCTAGCTGTCAGTCCTCTTTCTAGCCATGTTTGTAGGTTAATAACAAATACATCATGGTAGCCTTCATGCCCAAGGGAATTCTGGACTTTCACGTTTGTTGAGTAGCTGGAGGAAATAGAGTTGGGGCCATATTCTCCATGCCTGTAAGAATGGTGGAGTGGGTGAGAAGAGATAAGGCCACTTAGAAAGCATCAGTTGTGACAGTCTGTGCTTTTTACTTTTTGGGGGGATGACACTGAAAATGTCACAGATGGACCAGGACCTAGAGCTCTGGGAAGGGCTAGGTGGCAGCCAAGGATGCTGCAGGAAAGTCTGCATTAACAAGTGAGTATGAAGAGAGGGATCTGTGGAGTCAGCTGCTAACAGATAGAAGCCTGAGTGAGATGTGGGAACAAATGAGAAGCATATTCAGGCTTTGATGCAGGATGAGCCCATGCCCACAAATAGTAAACTATCTTTTCCTGATGTCTTGCAAAAAGTGGTTGATGAGATGGAAGACAAAGAAATAGAAGAGACCATATTTTCTGCTAGAGATGAGGATGAGGTGCCTTGTACTCTAGGCATGAGCCGCATACTGCAACAAAATGACAGTGGTAGAACTGCTTGTAACCAAAGGCAGGATATAAAGTAGAGATGTGAATCGTGTCCTCAATCGTCTTAACGATCAATTTCGGCTGGGAGGGGGAGGGAATCGTATTGTTGCCATTTGGGTGTGTAAACTATCGTGAAAAATCGTTAAAATCGTGAGCCAACAGCCGGCAGGAGATCGACTGCAGGAGGTCGTTCAGCGGGGGTTCCGGACCGCCGCTGACGACCTCCTGCAGTCGATCTCCTGCCGGCGCCATTTTCCGTACGGAAAACGATTCGCGGCAAAGAAATCGCTTCCTGAACCCCGCTGGACTCCCAGAAACTTTTGGCCAGCTTGGGGGGGCCTCCTGACCCCCACAAGACTTGCCAAAAGTCCAGCGGGGGTCCGGAACGACCTCCTGCGTCGAATCGTTTTTGTCTATGGCCGCCGCCATTTTGCGGCGGCCATTTTGCAAAATGGCGCCGGCTGAAGACAAAAGGATTCAATTGAGGGGGCCGTTCCGGACCGCCGCCGTTCTGGACCACCGCTGGATCCCCAGGTAATTTAAAGCATTTGGGGGGGGGGGTTTCGGGAGGGTGGGGGATTTAATTTAAAGGGTCGGGGGTGGGTTTTAGGGGGTTTTAGTGTGCCGGTTTTCCTGCCCTCCCCCTTACCCCGATTTACGATTTTTTAACGATAAATCGGGGGAATTGGTATTGTATCGTGGCCCTAATGATTTTTGACGATTTAAAATATATCGGACGATATTTTAAATCGTCAAAAAACGATTCACATCCCTAATATAAAGGACCTGAAGAAAGTGGTGCAAGAAGAGATGCAGGGTGTAAGACAAGAGATGCAAGTTTTTGGCCAGATGGTGTAGTAGGGAACTGAAGTCCAGGACTGCGGTCTGGAGTGAAATGCTCCAGTGGATGCTTCCATATCAATCACAGCCAGTTTGGAATGTTTACTAGCAGCCACAGGACTCCTCAGCATTTGCATCACCATCTCCCTGGCATGAGCCACCAGCCCAGTAGGAGATGGCTCACTGAGTGTCCACCAGCTATGATACTACTTCATCCCTCTTTGGCTCCACTACCTGCATGCATGCATCTTTCTACAATACCTTGACTATCACAGAGGAAGGCTACCCAACCCCCTCAGATGAGAGTGGTAGTGACAGGCCCCTCTGCTGATAAAAGGATGGCCTCATCATGTGCAACAGCTGAAAAGGAGAGGCAGACCTCTCAAATACTTCTCAGGAGCATATTTCTTTCTGAGAGTCCTATTGCAGATATCACGCCTTTCCACTGACTTCAGTGTCCGTGGCTTCTGAAGGCACTCTGAGTAGTGACTGCATCATACCTGGAGGGTCCAAGAAAACAAATCCACCCCCCAAAAGGAGAGATGCTAAACACAAATATTACTTAATTTTGTAAATAAATGCACCTTCACCAAAGATTTTTTTTCAATCATTATTCCTTTCCTGTACTGCCTGCTAGTGGGTCTGGTGATATAACTCCTCACATCATATTTTATTTATTATTCTGTTTTTCACACTTTTTTCAGCATTTCAAAGCAGATTATATTCAGGTACTGTAGGTATTTCTCTATCCCCAGAGGGCTTACAATCTAAGGTTGTACCTGAGGCAATGGAGGATAAAGCGACTTGTGCAGGTTCATGAGGAGCAACAGTGGGACTTGAACCCTGGGCTCTTGGTTCATAGCCTGCTTCTCTAACCACTAGGCTACTCCTCCACTCCATGTCCCATTTTCATCCTCATCATCATGGAGCCCTGTAAAATCATTTTGTCCCTCTGAAGGAGGCAAACCTTGGCATTTGTCCAGGTTAAGAAGCACACAGCAGCCTGGAAATATCTCACAGACCTTTGTGGGATTGTAAAGAAGACATTCCTCTGGTTTGTCCAGGAAGCAGAAATGTGTTTTGAGTAGGACAAAGGTTCTCTCAGTGACTGCTTTGCTCTGCCGGTGGGCCATGTTGTAGTATACATCTGCTGCAATTTGTGTGCATGCCAGAAATTTTATGAGCCAGGTTTTAAGTGGATATCCTCCATCACCTATAGCAGAGTTAGATATCCCAAGCTGGTAGGCAATAAGGCTTTTCCCTAGTAGAGGCTGTAGTGGGCCTCCTGGGCCAAAGTGGTAAGGTCAAGGTCACCTAGATACCTGGGAAAGAAAATGGCTGAGGTTAGTTGTGCTGAGAGCTGTATAGCTATCTCAAAGCCAATCCTTAGAGATGAGACTTTCCTAAAAGTGGACATGAATTCCTATCTGTAAGAGGATGTTGGTTTCATGCAGGGAGCCAGAAACCTGACCACAATATCCATGATAATCCTCTTGATATCACAGACCACCTATATGTTGAAGGAGTGGAAGCCCTTCTGTTTGTGAGAGGTGGTTTCATTGCCTGCAGGTGCCTTTATAGGGAAGTGAATACAATTGGTAGCTCACAAATCATATATATATATATATATAGTCATGAATACTTCAGTACCACGGTTCCCCTCTGACACTCTGCCTATTTCCTGGGAGCTGCTCTGACTTGCCACTTCTTGCAGTCCACCTCGTCTGGCAGTTTGCACCGCCTTGTGAGACTCGCGAGTTCCTTTAATCAGAGTGCTGGGGCTAGCACCCGACACTCCCCAAACCACATAACACAAAGTCTTTATGAAATCAGGGTTTCTTTTAATGTCATTGCAACCACCTTGCTCTCTTGTGCCTATATGGTATAACCTGTTCGGTTTTGACAACCTCTATCCCCTAGCACTAAGCTATGCTTAGTCCAACCTACGGCTCCCAGTTAGGGAAACCCCCAACTCTCCCCCAACTCGCCTCTTTAGGTGCGTTTAGAAGCTTCCTCTGCCTCATTGCTTGTGTCCCAAGTGTTTTAGGCACTACAGTAAAACTATTCCTTTCACCTTATTTCAGTTAAACAGGTTTAAGACAAAAATTTTAAACCAAACATTTCTTTTAACATATTCTTTTAAAGTATAGCTTGTATATCCTCTCCCTCCACCTCTCAATTACTGCATCTCCATGGCAGAGCTGGAGGATCCTTCCCCACTTGATCCTACCTCCATGTCCTCCTCCTCTGATTCTGAGGAACTAAGCTTTTAAGTCCAACGCCACCAAGCCAACACGTCTTCTTCCTCCAGTTCCATAGACTCTGCTGAGGCATAATCGTTACTCTCTACTTCCCACACCTGTTCCTGCTCTTCCTCACCCCAGGACTTAGGTAACGGTTCTGGGAACCTGGGAGCTGTAGTTCTTGCTGCCTTCCTGCTCGCCCTCTGGTGTGTGTTTTTAGTACTGCTTGCCTCAGTGTTTTTATATCTAGTCTGCTTCTGTCTCTGGCTGGGTGGTACTACATCACACACTATGGGGTAGATCTTTAAAAAATACGTGATCGCGTACTTTTGTTCGCACACCAGGCGCGAACAAAAGTATGCTGGATTTTATAAGATACGCACGTAGCCGCGCGTATCTTATAAAATCCGGGATCGGCGCGCGCAAGGGGGTGCACATTTGTGCAACCTGCGCGCGCCAAGCCCAGCGCGCGCAGCCTCTTCCCTTCGAGGCCGCTCCGATTTCGGAGCGGCCTCGAAGGGAACTTTCCTTCGCCCTCCCCCCACCTTCCCCTCCCTTCCCCTACCTAACCCCCCCCCCCGGCCCTATCTAACCCCCCCCCCTAACTTTGCGCGCGCCGGCCGGCAGCTCCGGTCCGTCCTCCGGTCCCGGGGGCTGGTCCGGAGGCCTTGACCATGCCCCTGGGCTGGCGCCACGCCCCCGGGCCCGCCCCCGAAATGCTGTGGCACGCCCCTGAAACGCCGCGTCGTTTCGGGAACGCCCCCGGACACGCCCCCTCCCGCCCCTTTTCGAAAGCCCCGGGACTTACGCGCGTCCCGGGGCTTTACGCGCACCGGCGGCCTATGCAAAATAGGCGCGCGAGGGCCCTGCGTGTGTAAATCTGGAAGGATTTACTCGCGCAGGCTTTTTAAAATACGCCCCTATATATATATATATATATAATATATTCAGACATTTTCCGGAGAAATTCAACCAGAAACTGATCTATAGATATGGCAGTGGCTGACTGCTTTATTCTAGCTATGACCCCTAGAGATGTCTAGAAGATTTAGGTGGCAAAAAAAGTCAAGGCCATAGTGGCCTTGAGGTGTACTGGAAAGCCATGGCCTCTGCGAATGGAAGTGCACTGGTCCTGCTTTTACTGCTGCCATAGGTATAATATGGTTTTCTTGTTAAACCTGAACTCCTGATTTGCTCCTCAGACAGATCCAAAAACTGTGCCCTAGTCCTGTATACTCTGTCTAAGAGGTATCTACTCCTATCTCTGTCCTCAAATGTTATCTCATGAGTATCCATAAGTTTTTAATACTCTTGCTGAACTTTATTCTTCCATTATTCACTCACACTTCAGTCTGCCCCAAATCCTCTAAGAAATGCAGTGTTATTCACTGAAAGTTTTCCCTAAAGAATAGAAACAAACTTTGTATCAGAGAGAAGGACAAACGAGACAAAAAAAAAAAATAAAGGCAAACACATTTCTGGGCAAGGACTATGATTTCCCAGTTAGTCCCCTCAACACCTCTCCCTCCCCTCTCCTAGCCAACTGTTATTTCCACTCATTGGGAGAAGTCAGCATGCCAAACATCAGGTTGAAAAAGATTATGCAAGTTTGAAATTGGCACATTAAATAGCAGGTGTAAAAGTGTTAATGCATTCTTGTTGACTTCCATGCATACCTTGGTTTATAAAATAGAAAAGTATGCATGAACTTACAAACCATTCCCTGGCACTTCCTAAACATGTGCACTAGGGATGTGAATCGTTTTTTGACGATTTAAAATATCGTCCGATATATTTTAAATCGTCAAAAATCATTACAGGCGATATTTAATAGGAATTCCCCCGATTTATCGTCAAATTTCGTAAATCGGGGAAGGGGGAGGGCGGGAAAACCGGCACACTAAAACATCCCTAAAACCCACCCCGACCCTTTAAAATAAATCCCCCACCCTCCCAAACCCCCCCAAAATGTCTTAAATTACCTGGGGTCCAGTGGGGGGGGGGGGGTCCCGTTGTGATCTTCCACTCTCGGGCGTCGGGCCACGGGTGCGTTGATAGAAAATGGAACCGGCGCTACCTTTGCCCTGTCATATGACAGTTTTCAATAATACATAGTGACATATAAATATATTTCTCAATCTTTATTAATGAAAAATTATTAAAAAACATCCCAAGCAATATTTCTTCAAAATAACCCCGGATCACCACACAAAAAAAATTACTCCTCAAACTCATTCACATCCCACACATTCTACACCACACTCACACATACATTTGTGTACAGAATTTTGAACAATTCACATTAGATGCACAAGAACATCTTTTCACATTGTAAATCCTTAATCATATTTCTTTTGTAAGCAGAAAGAGTTCAATTCCACCAGAAATCTTCTTCGTTCCCAGAACGCCAATGCTCTAATACATCTTCATCCTCTCAACATGTTTCGCCTTTCCTCAGGTTTCTTCAGGAGAGCTTCTAAGGAATCTCCTACTGCTTATGTATCCACAATAGTTATCCAAAGGAATTGTTCATCTACAAACATTTTACAAATTTAATTAATATCTTTTTAAAAGAACTTTCTCTCAACATCTTTTCTAAATATATTTTTAAAAATTTCACCATAAGCTATTTTACCTGAACATCCCAAACAACTTTTCCCGGACGTACAACCAGATGTATCCCTGACTCTTATTTCACAGTATCTTATAAAGCTTGAACGTATCTCACATTTCTTTACCTAAAGTAAAGTAAATCAGGAATATAGACTTCAAAATTCCAATCATTGTGTTCTACACAAGCATAGCTCACGTAGAAAGAAACCTTACCTTTTCAAATTTCAACAAAAGAACGCCATCACTAAACCTCAAGAAAACGCCGGCATCGAGTGAGTCAACGGAAGTGTACCTATCGATTTCCTTCAACCTTTTAAATTTCTTTACACCAATCAAAATGATCTACTCATCAAAACTCCACCCCCCAATTCACCCGCCAAATTCAAACCTATCAACACTATTCCTCTAAACATCACAGCCTCTTACCCTTCCTGAGAATTCAGAGACATACCGCCCAATCAATTTTATCGTTTAGTCCCTTAGGCCACATAGTTCCTAATGTGAAAATCCATCGCTGCTCCGTTCGCAACAATATTTTGTTGATATTTCCTCCACACCTGTTATGTATCTCCTGTAATACAAAAAAACAAAGTTCTTCTACTGAATGTTGATAATCACGCCAATGTTTCACAAGAGGCGCTGTCTCTACTTCATTTCTAATCCTACTGCAATGCTCAAGTATTCGGAGTTTGATCACTCTCGACGTCTTCCCCACATAAAAAAGCCCACATGGGCATTGAACTATGTATATCACTGTTCGTGTCTGGCATGTTGTGATATTTCTCAAAAATAATTTTTTCCCCAAAATCGGATGAATAAAGGATTGGATTGATAGAGACAGTTTACATACACTACACTTTGAACAAGGAAAATGACCACCTATACTATTATCTTTCTTGTTTTCAACTCCTAAATCCGAGTGTACGAAAATATCTTTAAGATTCCTAGACCTTTTAAACGAGAACATCGGAGGATCCTTCATACCTTCAAAACCACTTACAAGATGCCAATGATATTTGATTACCTGTATCAAATCCCCTACTCTATTCGAATAGGGCAACACACATACTAATGACGGTGTTTTTTGATCTTTCTTAGGATTTAATAACAAGTCTCTATTTATGTAACGGGCTCTTTTATATGCCCGATGCACTATTTATTTATTTATTTATTTATTTAAGATTTTTATATACCGGCATTCATGATACAATCACATCATGCCGGTTTACATATAACAGGGGTGTACAATGAACAACAGAGTAACCTGTGGAAGTGAGCAGTTACAAATAACAAGGGAATTAAAACTGGGAGAAGAGAAGAAAAAAAGGAGAGGATAACATTAGATAAAGATATTTACATTAGATAAGATATTTACAATATCTATAATATAAGCTATAGATATTTACATGGAGAAGGCGGTAGGACTGGCTGGATAACGTTTGGTTGATGGTGTGAGAATTAGTTGGTGTCCGGGAATGCTTGTTTAAACAGCCAGGTCTTAAGTCTTTTCCTGAAAGTTGGGAGGAGCATCAAACCTTTCCTGTAAATCTTTCGCGTGAGTTTTAAAAGATGTTATATCAGAACAAATCCTCCTAATTCTAAAAAACTGTCCTACTGGGATATTCTCCCTAATATGTTTCGGATGGAAACTACTGAAATGTAATAATCCATTCCTATCAATTTCCTTCCGGTACAATTCGGTAACCAAAACACCATCCTTCTTCCCTACCTTCATATCCAGAAATGGAACCCATCGTGTCTGAATATCACAGGTAAACTTGAGATTACTGTCTTGATCATTTAAATATTGAAAACAATTTTTAAATTCACTTTCAGTGCCAGACCAAATTTTTGGAATTTTGAAGTCTATATTCCTGATTTACTTTACTTTAGGTAAAGAAATGTGAGATACGTTCAAGCTTTATAAGATACTGTGAAATAAGAGTCGGGGATACATCTGGTTGTACGTCCGGGAAAAGTTGTTTGGGACGTTCAGGTAAAATAGCTTATGGTGAAATTTTTAAAAATATATTTAGAAAAGATGTTGAGAGAAAGTTCTTTTAAAAAGATATTAATTAAATTTGTAAAATGTTTGTAGATGAACAATTCCTTTGGATAACTATTGTGGATACATAAGCAGTAGGAGATTCCTTAGAAGCTCTCCTGAAGAAGCCTGAGGAAAGGCGAAACATGTTGAGAGGATGAAGATGTATTAGAGCATTGGCGTTCTGGGAACGAAGAAGATTTCTGGTGGAATTGAACTCTTTCTGCTTACAAAAGAAATATGATTAAGGATTTACAATGTGAAAAGATGTTCTTGTGCATCTAATATGAATTGTTCAAAATTCTGTACACAAATGTATGTGTGAGTGTGGTGTAGAATGTGTGGGATGTGAATGAGTTTGAGGAGTAATTTTTAAATGTGTGGTGATCCGGGGTTATTTTGAAGAAATATTGCTTGGGATGTTTTTTAATAATTTTTCATTAATAAAGATTGAGAAATATATTTATATGTCACTATGTATTATTGAATATTGATAGTTTTGTGATATATTAGACAATTGCCAAGAGTGTTGTAACCTGTCATATGACAGGGCAAAGGTAGCGCCGGCGCCATTTTGGTTCCTGTTCCCCGACGTCACGAGCATAGGAGATCGCTCCCGGACCCCCGCTGGACCCCCAGGGACTTTTGGCCAGCTTGGGGGGGCCTCCTGACCCCCACAAGACTTGCCAAAAGTCCAGCGGGGGTCCTGGAATGACCTCCTGCACTCGAATCGTGTTGCCGTACGGCCGGCGCCATTTTGCTGTACGGCAATATGGCCATATGGCCGGCGCCATTTTGCTTTTGCCGTACAGCAAAATGGCGCCGGCCGTACGGCAACACTATTCGAGTGCAGGAGGTCATTCCTGGACCCCCGCTGGACTTTTGGCAAGTCTTGTGGGGGTCAGGAGGCCCCCCAAGCTGGCCAAAAGTCCTTGGGGTCCAGCGGGGGTCCGGGAGTGATCTCCTTTGCTCGTGACATTGGGGAACAGGAACCAAAATGGCGCCGGCGCTACCTTTGCCCTGTCATATGACAGGGCAAAGGTAGCCATTTAATAACTCTTTTCAGTGACTGTAAAATGTTCACAAACTGCCAATGAAGCAGCAATGCCAGTACCCAAGGGTCAGTAATAGAAGGAGTGGTGACAGATCTCTGTATTAACCATCAGGGACTAAAAGATTGAATGAAAGGATTTTGTCCAATAGGAAATGATTTCATAATAAAAAAATATAGGTCAAGGGAAAGCAACCATGGGAATAAGACAGGGAAATGCATGTATTTTCATGCACTTTTACTATAGTTAGTTTTCTCAAATAACCCTAAGTATTCAATGTATGAGGTAAGCACTGACTGAAAATTGTAGAAGGTTGCACAAGAGTAGTTTGTCTTTCTTTATTGATTTTTTTTTAATTAGAGTAGTAGATTGCAAAGAAGACAGAGTTATCCAGTAGAGATGTGAATCGTGTCCTCGATAGTCTTAACGATCGATTTCGGCTGGGAGGGGGAGGGAATCGTATTGTTGCCGTTTGGGTGTGTAAACTATCATGAAAAATCGTTAAAATCGTGAGCCGGCAGACTAAACCCCCCTAAAACCCACCCCGACCCTTTAAATTAAATCCCCCACCCTCCCGAACCCCCCCAAATGCTTTAAATTACCTGGGGATCCGGCGGTGGTCCAGAACGGCGGCGGTCCGGAACGGTCCCCTCAATAGAATCGTGTTGTCTTCAGCCGGCGCCATTTTTCAAAATGGCCACCGCAAAATGGCGGCGGCCATAGACAAAAACGATTCGACGGAGGAGGTCGTTCCGGACCCCCGCTGGACTTTTGGCAAGTCTTGTGGGGGTCAGGAGGCCCCCCCAAGCTGGCCAAAAGTTTCCTGGGAGTCCAGCGGGGTTCCAGGAGCGATTTCTTGCCGCAAATCGTTTTCGTACAGAAAATGGCGGTCCGGAACCCCCGCTGAACGACCTCCTGCAGTCGATCTCCTGCCAGCGCCATTTTCCGTACGAAAACGATTCGCGGCAAGAAATCGCTCCCGGAACCCCGCTGGACTCCCAGGAAACTTTTGACCAGCTTGGGGGGGCCTCCTGACCCCCACAAGACTTGCCAAAAGTCCTGACCCCCACAAGACTTGCCAAAAGTCCAGCGGGGGTCCGGAGCGACCTCCTCCGTCGAATCGTTTTTGTCTATGGCCGCCGCCGCCGCCATTTTGCGGTGGCCATTTTGAAAAATGGCGCCGGCTGAAGACAACACGATTCTATTGAGGGGGCCGTTCCGGACCGCCGCCGTTCTGGACCACCGCCGGATCCCCAGGTAATTTAAAGCATTGGGGGGGGGGGGGTTCGGGAGGGTGGGGGATTTAATTTAAAGGGTCGGGGGTGGGTTTTAGGGGGTTTTAGTGTGCCGGTTTTCCTGCCCTCCCCCTTCCCCCGATTTACGATTTTTTAATGATAAATCGGGGGAATTGGTATTGTATCGTGGCCCTAACAATTTTTTACGATTTAAAATATATCGGACGATATTTTAAATCGTCAAAAAACGATTCACATCCCTATTATCCAGTAGAAATCACTGACAGAAAGACTCAGATGTGAATCCTTAAAGGCACTGGCATGCCCGATGCTCTCTGTCTTCAGAGAAGCATGAGAGGCATATCACACCTTTTGGTCAGAGAACTTTCATAGTAATATATGAACTGTGAATTCACTTTTAGTGACTGAATTAATTTAAAGATAGAAAGAGAATACTAATGGATAAGTGGTGGAAAAATGGAATCTATCAGACTTACCTGATCTAGTGGTCTTCCAATTTTCTGTAGAAGAAAACAATGTATAGAAATTGTTATAGAAATGATATGAAGAGTGTTATTAGGTTACTTCTCTAATAAAATGTAGATTTGTATTGTATATGTCTATAAAAGAAGGAAGGAAACATGATAAATTATAATATTACTTTCACAAATATTGAGAACCAAATTATCTGAAGCTTCAGAATATTTAAAATTTGAAGTAAGTTAAAATAATATTTAGACTTGGAGTGAGTACTTCCCTGTGGAGTCTGTTAAAGTTGAATGTGAAAATGTGTAATAAAATACAATATCATTTTTACTTTAATAACTTTATAAGGAGAAGGGAAGAGAAAAAAATTATTAATACATTCATAATGTTTACATTTTGAAAAAATATTTAAACTGTATCCCTACTCTCCATTCCTACCTCTGGGAGAACCCTTAATCAGGTGGGGTTATTATAGCTGATTGTACACCTGTTCAATAGAGGGCAAATATGCAATCAACAAAGGCTAATAGCAGAAACCTCCCATATCACTCCCTAATCTAACATCTTTAAGCAACTTTGGTTACTATAGCAGGAGGAAAGATCTTACCTTAGGGTAATTTACAACTGTAGAACTAGCCCTCAGATTGCCCCATCCACAAGCCTTGGTGACAAATGAAAAAGCAGACAAGAGACTCCCCACTGCCCTCCTCAAATACCCCAATCGCTTTGCAACTAGAACATATCTTATTACTAGTTACTTGGATAACAGCCCCAACTGCAAACACCATCACTTTCTCCTATCCGCTACTGTATACAACCCACATCACTAGTGCCACAGATCTGCAGGTTGCCAAAACATCAGAAGTTGCTTGGAACCACTTCTTCCTTCTTGTCTGCTTTGTGGATAAACTCTGGAAGATGGCAGAAATGTGCAACAAAAAAAAAATCATTTTTTTCTGTCTTATTTAGTTCATGTTGTTTCTTTTTAGTGTGTGCTACATATTTTTGGTGCACATCAAATTCCATTATTTCAATTTAGTGTACACAAATCAAAATGAAACAAAAATAATGAATGCACATTCCTAGAAGATGTCTACTTAAAATAAGACAAAACATCAGCAATTCTGTTAATACTACTAGGAAAATGCCTTGCCTGAACTGTCACCTTGACCTATAAGCAGTATACAATTGTGGTCTGCAGGGAAAAAAAAATCATTTTCATTCTTTGGTTCGTTTTCAGGAGGTTTTTTTCACACAAATTTTGGTTCATGGAATGATTGGTTTGTTTCATTCATGTGAAAAAAAATGAATCAACATTAAAAAAACAAAAGAAAAAGAAGAATAAAACAAAAATGGTGCCTCCCAGCTCCACTATCCATCCTTACCACCCACCCTGCAAAATGCCAAGGTAGGAAGCATCCTCGGTCCCCACTTACCGGGTCTGGTGGGAATCCACCAGTGTCAACCCTGGCCTAAGCTAAGAGTCCGGCATTGTGCTCGGACTTAGGCTGCAGACCATGCTCGCTTTGGGGTAGATTTTCAGACGAGCGCGAACAGCCTACTTTTGTTTGCGCTCCAGGCGCAAACAAAAGTACGCTGGATTTTAGTAGATACGCGCGTAGTCGCGCGTATCGGCTAAAATCCTGGATCGGCGCGCGCAAGGCTATCGATTTCGTATAGCCTGCGCGCGCCGAGCCGCGCAGCCTCCCCCCGTTCCCTCCTAGGCCGCTCCGAAATCGGAGCGGCCTAGAAGGGAACTTTCCTTTGCCCTCCCCTCACCTTCCCCTCCCTTCCCCTACCTAACCCACCCGCCCGGCCCTGTCTAAACCCCCATCCTACCTTTGTCGGGGGATTTACGCCTCCCTCCGGGAGGCGTAAATCCCCGCGCGCCAGCGGGCCTCCTGCGCGCCGGGCCGCGACCTGGGGGCGGGTAAGGAGGGCGCGGCCACGCCCCCGGGCCGTAGTCACGCCCCCGTACCCGCCCCCAAAACGCTGCCGACACGCCCCCGCAACGCCGCGCGCTCCGGCCCCGCCCCCGACTCGCCTCCGGACACGCCCACTCCGAAAAACCCCGGGACTTACGCGAGTCCCGGGGTTCTGCGCGCGCCGGTGAGCCTATGTAAAATAGGCTCACCGGCGCGCAGGGCCCTGCTCGCGTAAATCCGCCCGGTTTTGGGCGGATTTACGCGAGCAGGGCTCTGAAAATCCGCCCCTTTGGGCCTTGGCCTATGCTCTAGGTGAAGCCCCAGCTTCAGGGCCTTGGCCTGTTCCCTAGGCGAGTTCTAGGCATAATGCATTCAATTAAAATGAATGACATGAATTGGCCTTATTCGTTGCATTTTGTGCATTTATTTTAAACAAATGCATATTCCTAGTATAATACCAATTCCCTCATAAAAAAAAAAAAAGACTAACACGCACTTTGTTGATTGCTGGTTAATATTATGGACCATGTCCTTGTTCTCACACCAGAATACCACCCTCCTATCCTTAATACAGCCAAGTAACCATGTCCACCTTATTTGTGAACAGCTCAAGGAAGTATAGTTCCTCTGCCTTCCTCCTAGACTCAAGTCATAGTGCCACACACCAGGTTCTTTTACAATGCAACCCAAAACCCAGGTCACCCACAGCATCCAAATAAAATGCCAAATCCTTATTTGAGACCGCTCCAGCCAGCCATACAGACACTCCATTGAAATCCTACAAATAGTCATTTCAAATACCAAGATCCTCCCAAGTAGGATTGGTAACTCTAGTGGCATACCAGTCACCTCAAAAGTGTCCTGCCCTTTTGGATGACCTGACAAGTGAAGTTTAAACTATTCACCAAGAATTGCTGGTAAACAAGTATTGCTAAACTGCAACTTTTTTTTTAGCAGGACCTGTCTCCTTCAACAAGAACTACAGCTTCTGAATTTTCTATGCTGGGAATTAGAATGTCATTGCACTAGTATAGACTTCAATATCCATGAATGTCAACTCCTACAGAGAACCCTTTGTCTTCTCCAGAGTCAGTGGGACACCAAAATGTCTATGCAACCTCTATGAGGCTCCTGAACAATGCTGCACAGGTACCCCTGTAGTCCACATCCACAAACAAAATAAGCATCCAAATAAGGGATTATATACTTACACTCCAGGACCTGTGCTGTTAACCAATGAATAAAGGTGCTGGGTATTTTGAAATTAGAATGAGACACTGAAGAGTTCATCAGAAGATATACTTATTAAAGTAATGCTTGCCCTGAAACAAAAAGAGGGAAGCACAAAGGGTGCATCATGAATAATCAAAATGTCGATTCTTTTTAACTTTGGCTAACAACAACCTCAAATTATTTATTATTTATTTTTATTATTTATTATTATTTTTTTATATACCAACATTCGATCTGAGATATCACATCGGTTTACATTCAGGTACTGTAGGTATTATAATACTTTACTAATGCAACCTTGCTTTCAAAAGATGCATACTGCACTGAATATATTTCTCCAAGCAGAAACTGTTAACCAATTCCCTGTTGGATACGACAAATTGTGAGTGAGCCTCTATTTCCTAAGTTCCTTGTAGGGCACCACTGACAAAGAGAAGAGAAAAAAGAATTATAAATGGTGTCATGTCAAAAGGCCCTACAACCCTCCCAGAGTGTTTTCTCCCACCAGGTTCTTTATTACCATATCCCTCAATGCAATCACAGAAGATGAATTGGCCACCTGGTTATTATAAATTTGACCCCTCGAAAGAAATAACAAAACAAAATTCTAACCATTTGCCAACACCTCAGCTCCCTTCTCTTATCATTTTTATCTAATCATTTTTATCTATCATTTTTATCTAATCTAAACCTCTTCTACTTGTAAATATCTATAGCTAATGTTATAGCTAATGTAATTACCTACAGCTATTGTTATCCTCTCCTTTCTTCCTCTTCTCCCAGTTCTATCATCCTTGTTATTTGTAACTGCCTCCTTCTACACTTCCAGGTTACTTAGTTGTTTATTGTACACCCCTGTTTATATGTAAACCAGCATGATGTGATTGTATCATGAATGCCGGTATATAAAAACCTTAAATAAATAAATAAATAAATAATCATTGCTTTATTGCTTGTACCTTCACCACTGGGGGGGGGGCTGCTCAAAATCTACAACTTCATTAAACTTGCCACCCCACCCCGCCAGCAACACTGCACTTTCCACATTTAAATACAGGGTGACTGGTAGCACAATTTGCATGTGAGCATACATTTTCTCTATGAAAATAGGGCAGATCAACCTGATAAACTTCCAACAGACATATAACTCACAAGACTGTTGCAGGGCTTGACTGTTACTGGCTTGTTCCATGGTGCTGCAACTAGCTGAAAGGATTAACTTACCAAAGAGGCCTATGGATCCTGACCCTTAGATTCTGCCTGCCCACTCTGTGTCATGTGTGTCAGCCATAAATTAATTCCTTGTGTAACCCAAGATGCATAGGATCTAACTTGCAAAAATGATTGGGGATGCTAAACTCAACAAAAAAGTATCCCTCCCTGAGCATAATGAAGGAGCTTCTCAATTCTGAGGGTGCTTATGCACCCACTGCACCTATGCCATGACATACTTATTTTCTTCTCTCTTACTCCTAAATCTTTCCTCATAGTTAAGGTACACCCATCCCTCATACTTCTGGTACTAGTATAGACTTCAATACCCATGAAAGTCAACACCTACAAAAAACCTTCTGTCTTCTCCAGAGTTAGTGTGGGATACCAAAATGTACCTTCACCACCAACGAGGCCTGCTCAAAGTCTATAAATTATTAACTTGCCACTTCCTCCACCCCACCATCAACTCTGCACTTTCCACATTTAATGCAGGGTGAATAGTGGCACAAGTTTTACAGTTTGCACCTCCAAAATCACACCAGTATAGGCCAAAATTGGATCATAGTATATTGGCTCATACTGCTTATACACTTTAGCTGTACTTAGAAATGCCCTCACCCAATTTAGATATTCCTTGGCACCTTCTTTGTTTTATGCCTCCCTCTCTTTCTTCTTCTTCTTCTTCATCTCCTTCTACCAGGCAGCTCCATTTTTCCACCTGCCCTCCAGTAACCTGAAAATATCAATATATTTATGCCTTCTAATTCTCTGCCTTAAACACCTCCATCAAGGCCTTCAAAATTAGAGGCTTGAAACTAGGGCATAACCTCACCCTCTCTGGCCTCCATCACAATAGCCAAGCTACCTCTGTTCAATGAAGATGATGTGGTTGAGCTTGATGATGATCACAAAATATCCCCTCTCCCCTTTTTTTTTCTTCCTACCTTTTCTGCTCTGCTCCTCCCCACCAGTCCCTTCCTGACCCTATTACTCCCACTGCTTCACCTGGTATAATGCCCACCACTGTGACATTCACCGATGCTGCATCCAATGATCGATGGGCTCCTGAACAGATCCTTTGCAGACACTTCTTCTTGCCATCATGCCCTGATGACCCATGCTGATGTAAAGCTGCATCTTGTTCCTCTATGAGGACATCTGCACTAACTGACTTGCCCCATGCCCAGAGTATTTGCTTTACTGCCATATCCCAGACTCTGTACCTTGGGCTGTTCTTGTTGCTGTGGGTGACTGCTTTCCACTTCTCATGATGCATTTGGGTCTTCATGCCACAATTTGTGCAACTTTGTCCCTTAGTCAGTGCCTGGGGCTTTTTTCTGCACCTTTGCTTCTTTGCTTCCCCTTCATGGTGTCTTAGGATATTCATACTACAGTTGGTGCCACATTGCCCATTTCATGCTGCTTTAGGGGGTTCATGTCATTGCTATCAGTGCCTCCTTTGAGTCTTGGTATGTTTTCAATGTTCTTGCTGCTGCTTTGCTCCTCTGATGGTGCCTTGGAGAACTCCTGTCACTGCTGGTACTCCTTTTTCCCCTTTACAGTACATTAGCCTATGCATGTCACTTTTGATGCTACTTTTACCATAGTTTTACAGCCTTGGAGTTTTCTTATCTCGTTTGAAGTTGTCTTCCCAAATGTTTCCATAGAAATGAATAGAAAACCCCAATTTTGAATCACAAAATTGGCTGCATTGCTTCCCTCTTTGATTTCAATAGGAAATGAATGAAACAAACAAATAATTTGTTGTTTGAAACTAATGAAATGAAAGGAGGTGGCTTATGAAATAAATGAATGAACTGAAACAAACATTTTCCTCTGCACATCGCTAACACATAAGTGTAAACTTCTCCCCAACCCTGCCTCTGAGAGCACTTCTGCTCAGTCTATGTAAACTTACATGTGAACATGACATACATGCATGTTTATCCATTTAGGGGCCAATTTTCAAAGGAGCGTGCCCCAGTCTATATGTTCTCAGTTCCCCGTGCATGCACATGGACGCAACTATTTTATAACGCGTACGTCGGCATGCACATGTTATAAAATATGATATTCATGCACACATGCGTGGTGGATTTTAACATCCGCAAATGAATGTGCAGGCGGGTGGCCTCCTCTGCGCATGGGGGGGGGGATTTCAAAGCCCTTGCGCAGAGATGGCACTAGGGCTTCCCCAGTTCCCTGTACCCCTACCTAACCTTCCTACCCTTTCCCCTCTCCTCTGCAACCCTAACCCCTTCCTAACTACTTACATTTTTGTTGTTTGATTACGTACTGCTCCTCTGGAGCAGTAAGTAATCTCCGTGTACCGGCCAACTGCTGGCGGGCGCTTCCACGGGTCAGCGTCAAATGGTGCTGTCCCAGTCCGCCCCCCCCCCCCCCCCATGGTCCGCCTCTTTTTCAGGGCCTGGTACTTCGGTGCATACCGAGGTTTACGCGCCTGGCCGGCCTGTTGTAAAATGTGTGCAATGCGCTCAAGGCCCCGCCATGCAGTACATCACGATATATGCGCATGTGGGCCTTTGAAAATGTACTTGATATTGGGCACACAATTATGTAAAAAGCCATTTTGCACATAAAACACTGTTCCAGCCTCCCAACCCTGCCTCCGGAATATCCCTTTGAAAATTATCTTCCCTCAGTTCTCTTTGTTAAGAGATCTTTGACAGGGAAGATTTTATTAGTCCCTAATTATGGAAACTACAGCTGTACAATCATCATTTTAGAATTTGAACCCTGCAGGCTCTTCTGTCACTTTAGCACAATTATAAAAGCATCTTTAAGTGTATTTGCTTAAGCAGACAGTGAATAATCACATTGGGAATACATCTATTTTATTCTGTGATGAAGTTTTAAAATAGAAAGTTCATCAATGTAGGATAGTGCAGAGAAGTATAATCAACTTAATTCAGAGAAACAGTCACTGGCTCCTAATAAAATTAATACTGAGTGTGTGAAATAGGATTTTAGATTTGATAACATTTGTAAGCTCTGGCACTATAGAGCTTGGAATTTTAAGGAACATAAAGAACCCTCAGACGGCCCGCACCAAAATCGAGCCCGCTGAATGCCTGCGGCCTACCTTTGACGCCGGAACCCGCCCCCAAAGACATCATCAGCGGTGGACGAGCCAGGAATTTTAAAAGTAGGCGACAACCGGGGGCGCTCTTGAGCAGCGCACAAGATGGCTGCCTGAACACTGAGCTCTGCCAGACCGCACCGAATTCACTCGTATAAATCCTTTGGAACACTTTTTTTTTCATCAGAGACCGCGTTACCGGTTTCCTAAAGATGTCAACGCCTAAATCTGGTAAAATAGAAACGGCGTTTGCTGCGCTTTCAGGGTCGAAGCGCGCCAAGCAAGATCCACCTACCCCAGAGAAAGGCCCTCCACCTAAAACAATGGCGTCCGCGGACCTCGTTTTAGTTGAATTAAAACAACTAAAAGATATGTTACATTTAAATAACGATGTCACCGCAGCGATCCGAACGGATTTGCAAGCAGTGACTCTAAAATTGACAAATTCCAGCACAGATTGGAGGATGTTGAAGCGCAAACGTCATCTCTTTTACTTACTACGGGATCGTTGCCTGCAATCACTCAGATGGAACGTATCCAGAATAAGATGGAAGATCTGTCTAATAGGAACCGACGCAATAATTTGCGTATACTAGGGATACCTGAAGGAGCGGAAGGCCCTGATGTCGTGGCCTTCTTACTAAAACTCATACCATCGTGTTTAAAGGTCCAGTTTGATAAACCCTTTGAGATTGAGAGGGCGCATAGGGTTCCAGGAAGACCCCTCCACGATTCTGCTCATCCGCGGCCCATTATTTTTAAGCTCGTAAGGTATCCTCAAACGCTGCTCATACTGTCAGCAGCGAAAAATCAGTCACCTATCCAATATCAAGGAAAAAGTATTCTTTTTGTCCCAGATTTTGCAAAGGCTACAGCGGCGAAGAGAAAGAGTTTTCTGGCCTTAAGGCCCCACTTAAGAACTCTGGGAGCTCAATATGGCCTCTTATACCCAGCGCAGATGAAGATTACATATCAAAACCGTACAAAAATCTTTCAACAGGCTGCCGAGGTGGATGAATTCCTTAAATCTCATGAGCAATCCTCCACTATGATAACTTGAAGTTCCTATTTTAAGCGGGACCTAGAAGTCTTTCCTTCGCTTATCGTAGGATTTTTTCCTGCAGTAGGGCTTAGTACTACTCCTGGGAAAGGAAATGTATTCCTCAGGTTAACTTTGTCTTTAGACACACAGTTTGTCTTCATAACTTGCTATCCGCTCTAAGAACTGTTCGCTGTTTTGAGAGATGGCGTTCTATGGCAGTAATCCTGTTTTATTTTTCTTTATTTTCTCTCAATCTTCTTTGTCTCCTAAGGTTTATTATGTCATTCAATAATATGGTCTGGCAGGAGTTTTCTCCTAAATCAGGTAGTCTCTGGCATGTCAAGAGACCCTTATACAAAAAGCAGCCTATATGGCTTCTATGTTTTCTCTTCATTGCAATTTATACTTCTTCTTTTCTTTTCTGCCTCTCTCTTTATCTCTCTTTCTTCCTTCCTTTGATATCTCTCTAATTTTTCAACAGCCCAGTAAAACTATTATATGCACTACTGTTGTTCATCACCTCCCTCACAATAAACACTGATTATCAACATGGCGTCCTCGATTCTCTCTATTAATGCTGTTTCTCCGAACGTCAATGGCTTCTCGCACCCCATTATGCGGAAGAAAATATTAACATATCTACAATCATTAAATATAGATGTCACATTTATTCAGGAGACTCATCTTTCATCACTGGAATCACTTAAATTGAAACAACAATGGGTGAGCCGTGTACTGTTTAGCCCTGCGATCCACAAGAAAAGAGGCACAGCTATATTATTGCATAAACGGTTGGATGCTCAACTCCTTCATCAAGTTTCTGACATAGATGGCAGATGGAATATTGCTCAAATTCGGATTGCTCATCATACATACACTCTGCTTAATGTCTACGCCCCCAATACTGATGCTCCAGAATTCTTTCAGTCCATATTTTCTCAACTACTCTCTCTGGAACCCTCCCCGGTCATTATTGGAGGAGACTTTAACCAACCCTTGGACCCTTTTCTAGACAAGAAGACTACGCTACGCTCTCAGATCTCTCGCTCCTGTAAAACTCTCCAATCCTTGCTACAATCCTTTGGCTTGTCCGACCCGTGGCGCCTCCTCCATCCAACCACCAAAGACTATACTTTTTACTCGCATCCACACTCTTCATACTCTCATATAGGCTATTTTCTCATATCTCGACAATTGATTACTTCTCTTCAAAAAGCTTCTATTTGCCCAATCCTGATCTCTGATCATGCAGCCATAACACTCACCTTACGCTTGCTTTCTCCCATAAAAGCGAATTATTGGTGGAGATTTAATCCGGCACTATTAGAAGACTCATCTTTTATAAATGAATTACAGCACAAGACTAAAGAATACTTCCAGATTAACTCCACTCCAGATGTCCGATCAGACACTTTATGGAATGCTTACAAGGCTACAATTCGAGGTATTATTATCAGTCATACCATTAAGCTAAGGAAATCTCAAAAGGCCGCTCTACAGGCTCTGCAAGAGGAAGTCGAACGGTTAGAGTAAGCTCACATTCTTACACCCTCTACATCCACTCTTACTTCTGCAAGCAAGATATAAATACAAACAGCAACTGAGCTCCCAGGTTCAACTGTGTCTTACTCGAGCTAAAGCTTCATACTATGCTGAAAGTAACAAGTGTGGTAAAATGCTAGCAACCTACCTCAAGAAATGGCAGGAGCGAACACAGATTGCTACAGTAATGTTGTCCACTCTCAAACCATTGACAACGGATACGGACATTCTTTTAGCTTTCAGATCCTTCTATGATTCGCTATATCAGTCAGAGGTGGAATCTTCCTCGGATGGAATCATTCAATTCTTGACCAAGATCTCTCACCCATCCCTCACCGAGTCTCAAGCATCACAACTGGATGCACCTCTTACATCTATGGAAATATCGAAGGCCATCTCCTCACTTGCATGCGGGAAAGCTCTGGGCCCAGATGGATTCACCACTAACTTTTATCATGCTCTCACATCAGACTTAGTGCCATATTTACATGCATTCTATGATTCTCTCTTATCTGGGACTGCAGGGTCTTCCACCTTCACAGAAGCATGCATTATTGTTCTTCCAAAGCCAGGTAGAGATCCCACTCACGTCTCTAATTACAGGCCCATATCCTTACTTAATACGGATTATAAAATCTTTGCTAAAATTTTAACTATGCACCTCTCCAATTTTATGGGCTCCCTCATACATAATGATCAATCGGGTTTCATTAAGGGGAGACTGATTGCACGTAATTCCTGTTTATTTTTACATATACTGGAACACGCGACTACCATGTCTTCCCCGCCTGTGGCTATTTCACTAGATGCGGAGAAAGCCTTTGACCTGGTTGAGTGGCCTTTTTTATTAGCCTCTTTTGAATGGTTTGGGTTTGGACCTAATTTTATTAATTGGGTGCAAAACATTTATTCTTCCCCTACAACCTTTCTCTATGTTAACAACTGTGTCTCTCCTCCCTTCCAATTGCATCGAGGCACAAGACAAGGCTGCCCACTATCCCCTTTACTCTTTAACCTGGCTTTGGAACCGTTGTTACTGGCTATTCGGCAATCTGACCAAATTGAAGGATTCCCTTTCGAGGGTGATTCTTTTAAATTATCAGCTTATGTAGATGATGTGCTTCTTTTTTTGCTTAACCCAGATTCCTCTTTACCCTCTTTATTTGAACTTATTGCTTCATATTCTAATATATCCGACTACAAAATTAACTGGCATAAAACAGAGATGCTGCCCGTAAATCCTATAGGATCCCTAGTAGATATGTCTAAATTTCCCATACAAAAGGTTCAAGATGGACTTAAATATTTAGGTGTCAAATTCCAACTAGATACTTTCACTATGGTGAGCCACAGTGAGGAAGTGGTTTTGCAATCATTACGAGATACACTCTTAAAATGGTCTCCTCTACATCTCACGTGGTGGGGAAGGTTAGACACCATCAAGATGGTGTTAGCTCCAAGGATTACGTATATCCTGGCCATGATACCTATTTTTTTTTCTAAAAATTTTTATAGCCAAGTAGATCATTTGTTGTCTCGCTTTCTTTGGAGCCAAAACCTCCCTGTATTGCTTTGGTTAAGCTAAAGAAACCTACTCACTATTGTGGGGTTAACTTCCCTGATTTCTATGCTTATCATCAAGCCTTTATCCTTCAGCAAGTGTATCACCATTACACTCTCCCCAGTTCGGTCTCTGATAACCCCCGATGGCTGGCCATAGAGCGCTGCATTCTTCATCCAGCTCCCGCAGAATTTTTTCCAAGTGTACCTCTCTCCCTACGCTCTATGTCCAATCCAATTCTCTCCTCGCTCCACAGAGCAATACAAGAAATAGATCAACTTAGACCCTCTAATCTGGTCCCATGCAAACAGTCCAAATTTGCACCCCTCTGGCGTAATCCTAAAATTCAAATCAGAAACCAATCACTTAATTGGACTAAATGGCAACAATATGGTATATGGTTCTTGACAGATGTTATTGAGGAAGGGATGTTATTACCCTTTAATCAACTCAATAAGAGATATGGCATACCATCTACGCAATTTTATGCTTGGCTTCAACTACGACATGCATTTCAGCACCTGCCTATCGCTGATCTAATGTCTTGTGTGTTAGCTTCGTGGACCCTTGGGCCGATCGGAACCAGGAGATGGAATACCTTAGAGAGGTAGGGGCACCGGTTCCAAACGGGAGGCGGCGAAAGCAGGCTCGCGGACTACCGGGAGAAAGACACGAAGGGCCCTATGCGACCAAGGACCAGGAGATGAAGCTGACCCGGTGGGAGAGGTGCTTCGCCCTGGAAGCCGGTACTCCCCCGAGAGGAGCTCGTAGGAGTCCGGCCGCTGGGACTTAGGCGGTTCACCCTGGAAGCCGGTGTCCCCCCGGGAGGAGCCCGTAGGAACCCGGCCGCTGGGACTTAGGAGATCCCTATCGATGGAGTAGTAGCTCACCAAGCCCGGGTCAGGTGTCGGAGAATCGCTGTCAGCCGGTCCGCGTCTAGAGCCAGAGAAGTCGTTGTCAGCCAGTCCAAGTCGAGATCCAGAGAAGTATCGTAAGCCAAGCCGAGTCGAGAGCCAGAAGACACCGAAGCCGAACCAGGGTCAGAAGCCAAGAAGAACCACAAGCCAATCCGAAGTCGAAAACCAGAAGATCAAAGTGACGAGCAGGAACACAGCAACTGGGAGCAGGACGAACCTGGGAACCTCGTTGCAAGGCAATGGCTTGGCTGTACTGCAGGGTTTTTATACCCTGCAGCGTCTGACGTCACCCGGGAGCTTCCCCTGCCAATTTCCTGTGCTGGCCCTTTAAAGCCAGCTGAGAGACGCGCGCGTGCGTCTAGGGGGCGGGGCCAGCCGCCGAGGAACGCCGACGGATCGGGAGAGGCCGGGACGCGATGCCAGAGGGCCCTGCAGGCCCGAGTGAGGTCGGGACAGGCCGGGGGCGCAGCGCCCGCGGTCCCTGCAGGCCTGGGAGGCCGGAGCCAGCGACGCTACCGCCGCGGGGTGAGTGTCGGTCCCGGGGGCGCCCCGGGATCGCAACAGTACCCCTCCTCCTACGGCCCCCCCCAGGAGGACGCGGCTTGTCCGGGTGCGCCCTATGAAACTGGAGGAGAAGGTCTTTGTCGAGAATGTGCGAGGAGGGCTCCCAAGAGTTCTCTTCAGGACCGTACCCCTCCCAGGAAAGGAGATACTCCCAGTGTCGACGACGGAACCGAACATCCAGGACCTCCTTAACCGTGTACGTGGCTCCAGGGTCAGTCGCAACAGGAGTGGGCTCCGGAGGCTGAGGTCGCAAGTGGGAGTGGACCATGGGTTTGAGAAGAGAGACGTGGAAAACATCATGAATCTTCAGCGTGGATGGGAGGCGTAACCGATAGGACACTGCTCCTATGCGTTCAGCTACCGGGAAGGGGCCGATGTAGCGAGGCGCCAGTCTCATGGAGGGAGTCCGCAGTTGAATGTGTCTGGTGCTCAGCCAGACCTTTGTCCCGGGTAAGAAGACAGGTGCGGGGCGTCGAGACCGGTCTGCATACTTTTTGAACCGGGCCGTGGTCTTGTGAAGTCTCTCCTGGGTGGAGAGCCAGAGCTGATGGATCTGCTCCGCTGTCAGCTGTGCTGCCGGGGAAGAGACCGTCGCAGGTAAGGGCAAAGGAGGTTTGGGTACTTTCCCGTAAACCAGTTGGAATGGGGACTGTAAGGTGGCCGAGTGTTTGTGTCGGTTATAAGAAAACTCGGCCCAGGGAAGAAGCGAGACCCAGTTGTCTTGGAGGTCCCCCACGAAGGCTCGGAGAAAGGCCTTGAGAGTATGATTTGTCCGTTCGACCTGGCCGTTACTCTGCGGATGAAACGCTGTAGTTAGGTCCAGCTGTACCCCGAACTTCCTGCAAAGAGCCCTCCAGTACTTTGCTGTGAACTGGGGACCTCGGTCTGAGGTAAGGTGCAAGGGCAAGCCATGTAGCCGAAAGATATGGTGGACAAACAATGTGGCCAGTTCAGGAGCCGAAGGCAGTTTGGCCAATGGCACAAAGTGGGCCATCTTTGAGAATCGGTCAATGGTGACCCAAATGACGGTCTTCCCCTCAGAGGGCGGCAACTCCACAATGAAATCCGTGGAAATGTGCGTCCACGGTTCCGTAGGAATGGGAAGCGGCTGCAGGAGTCCCCATGGTCGACCTGGTAATGGTTTTTGCTGGGCACAAGTAGGACACGACTGCACATAAAGCCGGACATCCTCCTTCATCCGTGGCCACCAATAGAACTCCGTCAAGAGCTCCAAAGTTCGGGCAATCCCTGGGTGCCCGGCCGTGAGGGAATCGTGTGCCCATGCTAAGACCCTCCTCCTGGAGCGGGCCGGGACTACTGTCTTGCCCGCGGGTCTGACGTCAGAGGCGGCTAGACACACCTTAGCTGGATCCAGAATGTAGCGAAGTGGTTCTGGGGTGTCCTCCGTCTCAGTAGCACGAGAGAGAGCATCTGCCCTTACGTTCTTGGCCGCCGGTCGGTAATGGAGAGTAAAGTTGAAGCGGCTGAAAAAGAGGGACCAGCGTGCCTGCCGAGGGTTGAGTCTTTGGGCACGGCACAGGTATTCCAAATTTTTATGGTCGGTGTAGACTATGATGGGGTGTTGGGCCCCCTCCAGCCACTGGCGCCACTCCTCAAAGGCTAGCTTGACTGCGAGTAGCTCCTTGTCGCCGATACCATAGTTTCTTTCGGCGGGAGAGAACTTACGAGAGAAATAGGAGCAGGGCCAGGTTTTCCCATTCTTGGCGAGTTGAGCCAACACAGCCCCTACCGCCACGTCGGAGGCGTCCACTTCTACCACAAATTGGCGCAAGGGATCAGGGTGTCGGAGGCAGGTCTCCCGTAGAAAGGCCTTTTTAAGTTCCTGGAAGGCTTGTGTTGCGTTGGGGGTCCATTTGTGGGCATCAGCTCCTCTACGGGTGAGGGCCGTTAGAGGCGCCACCAGGCTGGAGTAGTGTGGAATGAAGTGGCGATAGAAGTTGGCGAAGCCTAAAAAGCGCTGGAGCGCTTTCACCCCATGGGGCTGAGGCCATTTCTCAATGGCTGCGACCTTATCCGGGTCCATCTGGAAGCCTGTTGAAGAAACAATGTATCCCAGGAAAGGCAGCGAGTCTTGTTCGAATTGGCATTTTTCCAATTTGGCGTATAGCCGGTTCTCTCTTAGTTTCTGGAGTACTTGGCGAACATGTTGGCGATGAGAGGCAAGATCCTGGGAGTAAATTAGGACATCATCCAAATACACGATAACCGTGGTGTGCAGCAGCTCGCGAAGAACCTCGTTCATCAGGTTTTGAAACACAGCTGGGGCGTTGCAGAGACCGAATGGCATGACGAGATATTCGTAGTGACCGTCTCTGGTGTTAAAGGCGGTCTTCCATTCGTCCCCCGGGCGGATCCGCACTAGGTTATACGCCCCTCGGAGGTCAAGCTTGGTGAAAAAGCGAGCCCCTTGAAGGCGGTCTAAGAGTTCCGGAATCAAAGGCAATGGATAACGATCCCGACGGGTGATTAGGTTCAGGCCCCGGTAATCGATACAGGGGCGAAGGGACCCGTCCTTCTTCCCTACAAAAAAGAACCCGGCCCCGGCGGGGGAGTTGGATGGTCTGATGAAACCCCGTTCTAGGTTCTCCTTTATGTAGGCCGACATAGCCTGAGTCTCTGGCAGGGATAGTGGATAGACCCTCCCACGGGGTGGCGTAGTCCCTGGTAGCAGAGTGATTGCGCAATCAAAGGGTCGGTGTTCCGGGAGTAATTCGGCTTTTTCTTTGGAAAAGACGTCGCGGAAGTCGTGATACTGAGGCGGAACCGTCAAGGGGGTCGTGAGGAGAGGTAGTGTCTGCAAAGGACGAGCGGGGAGGCAGCGATGGAAACACGCTGAACCCCAAGACGTAATCTGAAGCGTGGCCCAATCGATCGTAGGCGAATGTTCCCTGAGCCAGGGCAGGCCCAGGACCACGGGGTGAATAGATTTTTCAAGAATGAGGAAGGACATCTCCTCCCTATGCAGGGCTCCGACTTGAAGCTTCAGCGGAGTAGTGCGAGTAGCGATGACACCCGGGAGGGGGACCCCCTGGATAGAGGAGACTCGCACGGGTGGTTCCTGAGGCAGGACCTTGAGCTGGAGCTGTTGCACCAGTTCTTGGAGGATAAAATTCCCCCCGGACCCAGAGTCTAGCAGGGCTAAGGTGTCGAATCCACCCTCAGGCAGACAAAGGCGTACCGGTACGGTACATGGGGAGTTGGGTGAAACATTGCCTAGAGTTAACTCCCCGCTAGACTCTAGGTTCGGGCGTTTTCCGGGCGCTCGGTACAGCGGGCTAGGAAATGTCTGTTGCTCCCACAGTAAAGACACAGTCTTTGGGCGCGACGGCGCCTCCGCTCTTCAGAAGATAGGGGGCCTCTCCCCAATTGCATAGGCTCCTCTGCCGAGGTGGTCGCGGCAGCAGGCTGGGAAGGTCGGGTACGAGGCGGAGTGACCCTGCGACTGGTCTGTCCCGACGTGGGTCTTCGGTCCCGGAAGCGGCGCTGGATGCGTCGATCCACTTGCCCGGCCAGCTCAATCAAATCTTGAAGATCGTCAGGCAGGTCCCGGGCTGCCAGTTCGTCCTGGAGCCGTGGTGAAAGTCCCTCCAGGAAAATGCCATGCAAGCTGTCTTCGCCCCAAGCCAGCTCAGAGGCGAGGGTCTGGAATTCCATCGCGTATTCTTCCAGAGGCCGATTCCCCTGTCTCAGCTGGAGCAATTCGGAGGCGGCTGTGGAGGCACGGGATGGTTCATCGAAGACTCTTCGAAACGACTTGACGAACTGCACTAGGTTGTTCAGTCTGAAGTCCTGGCGTTCCCAAAGGGAAGAAGCCCAGACCAATGGTTTCCCATCCAGGAGGGAAATGATGTACGTCGTCTTGACTCGATCCGTGGGAAATTGTGCGGGCAGCAAGTCAAAACGAATATAACATTGATTGAGGAATCCTCTGCATGTTTTAGGATCCCCTGAGTACCGGGCTGGTGCGGGCATCTGTACAGGAGTGATGGAACCCATACTAGCCTGAGAGGAAGATGCCACAGGAGCTGCTGCGGAGGCCCCCTCCACGCGATCCGCCAGGCGTTGAACTGTTGACATCAAGGTTTCGAGGCAGTTCTGTTGCTGCTGTAGCTTCTGGGCTATGCCCGGGATGGCTTTGAGTCCAGCAAGGTCCGCCGGGTCCATGGCCTTGCAATCTGTTAGCTTCGTGGACCCTTGGGCCGATCGGAACCAGGAGATGGAATACCTTAGAGAGGTAGGGGCACCGGTTCCAAACGGGAGGCGGCGAAAGCAGGCTCGCGGACTACCGGGAGAAAGACACAAAGGGCCCTATGCGACCAAGGACCAGGAGATGAAGCTGACCCGGTGGGAGAGGTGCTTCGCCCTGGAAGCCGGTACTCCCCCGAGAGGAGCTCGTAGGAGTCCGGCCGCTGGGACTTAGGCGGTTCACCCTGGAAGCCGGTGTCCCCCCGGGAGGAGCCTGTAGGAACCCGGCCGCTGGGACTTAGGAGATCCCTATCGATGGAGTAGTAGCTCACCAAGCCCGGGTCAGGTGTCGGAGAATCGCTGTCAGCCGGTCCGCGTCTAGAGCCAGAGAAGTCGTTGTCAGCCAGTCCAAGTCGAGATCCAGAGAAGTATCGTAAGCCAAGCCGAGTCGAGAGCCAGAAGACACCGAAGCCGAACCAGGGTCAGAAGCCAAGAAGAACCACAAGCCAATCCGAAGTCGAAAACCAGAAGATCAAAGTGACGAGCAGGAACACAGCAACTGGGAGCAGGACGAACCTGGGAACCTCGTTGCAAGGCAATGGCTTGGCTGTACTGCAGGGTTTTTATACCCTGCAGCGTCTGACGTCACCCGGGAGCTTCCCCTGCCAATTTCCTGTGCTGGCCCTTTAAAGCCAGCTGAGAGACGCGCGCGTGCGTCTAGGGGGCGGGGCCAGCCGCCGAGGAACGCCGACGGATCGGGAGAGGCCGGGACGCGATGCCAGAGGGCCCTGCAGGCCCGAGTGAGGTCGGGACAGGCCGGGGGCGCAGCGCCCGCGGTCCCTGCAGGCCTGGGAGGCCGGAGCCAGCGACGCTACCGCCGCGGGGTGAGTGTCGGTCCCGGGGGCGCCCCGGGATCGCAACATTGTGAACTCCCTTATTTGGCTACCTTGTATTGTAAATTGAACGAGCATGGTCACCTGGCTTCTAGACTTTACAAAACCATTAAATTAGCAGTGTCAACCAGTCAAATCACTAGCCTACAAGCTAACTGGCTCCATGAGCTAAGCATTGGTAAAGGCTCGGTTAATTGGCAATATTTGTTTTACTGTTGGCAAATATTGGCAATATTTGTTTTACTGTTCCTTTCCCTCATATAATTGATTGTTCCTTGTTCCTTGTAAGGACTCTGCCTAATTGTTCCAAGGATCTGCTAATTGTTATTGGTTATATGTAAACCGATACGATGTGCAAACGGCTATCGGTATAGAAGAAATGCTAAATAAATAAAATAAAATAAATAAATATTTGTGGCGCATATCCCTGCGCATCTCATTGTCCTCTAGCCTGACTCAGACGTCCTTCTTTATACTACATCGGGCGGTTTGGACGCCTTGGAAACTACACCGAGCTGGATTACTCTTGTCTCATGCCTGCTGGACATGCCACGAACCTTCAGGTACGTTGCCCCACATGTTATAGTACTGCCCGTATGTGTTTAGCTTTTGATCTCAAATCTGAAGCACTGTTTTAGCCATCCTAAACATTTCCCGGCCTATCTCATACTCAGTTGTTATTTTGCAGAGTATGGAGCCCACAATAGTTTTATTTATTTTATTTATTTTAATTTTTTATATACCGGAATTCCTGTATGCAATACAAATCAGTCCGGTTTACAAGTAACGAAAGAGGTTGCCCTGGTCTGGGAAGTTAGACCTGGGTTTTTTTACATAGAACATGGAACAATAACAATAAACCATTGAACATTATTACAAGTAACATAGAATGTAACAATAGCATTTAACAGATTTAACCTTTTTTACAAAGAACTTTAGTAGCGAATATGGTCTGCAGTAGACGGTTATATAAAGGTGAATAATGACTGTTAGAATTGCGAATAAGCAAGTACGGTATGAAAATTAAGTGGCAAGGTGTTGGTGACACCCTGCAATGGTTGGATCTGAAAGTCAGGAGGAGGTGCCTATTGGAAAGCTTGCCTGAAGAGCCAGGTTTTTAACCTTTTTTTGAACTCTAGTAAATTGGGTTCGAGTCGAAGGTCTGGTGGGAGCGCATTCCATTGGTGTGGTCCCGCAGTGGAGAGTGCTCTTTTTCTTACTGTTGATTTGGCAGGAGCTGCGGCTAACATGCCTTTGTAGGCGCTTCTGATGGGTCTGGAAGATAAGTGTGGACGAAGTTGGGTTTGTAGAGATATAGGTGCGACGTTATGAATTGCTTTATGAATGATGGTTAATGTTTTATATAGGATTCTCTGTTTGATGGGTAGCCAGTGGAGGTTGCTCAAGATGGGGGTAATATGGTCTCTTCTCTTCGTGTTAGTTAGGATTCTGGCTGCTGCATTTTGTACTATCTGTAGGGGTTTGATGCTGTTGGAGGGGAGGCCTAGTAAGATTGAGTTGCAGTAATCAAGTTTCGAAAAAATAATGGATTGAAGAACGAGGCGAAAGTCATTGAAGTGAAGGAGTGGCTTTAGTTTCTTTAGGACCTGTAGTTTAAAGAAGCAGTCCCTGGTGGTTGTGTTTATGAATTTTTTTAGGTTAAGTTGATTGTCCAGCCATGCTCCTAGATTCCTGACGTCAGCAGAGAGCTCAATGTTTAAAGATGTGGTTTGTGTCAGGTTAGGTGTGTGGGTGTTCGGGTTGTGTGAAATCAGTAGCAACTCTGTTTTGCTGGAGTTTAGAATCAGGTTCAGGCTGGAGAGTACTTGTTTAATTGGTTGAAGACAATTCTCCCAGTAGGCGAAGGTTTTTTGAATAGATTCTGTGATAGGAATGAGGATCTGGATGTCGTCTGCATAGAGGTAATGAGTAAGTTTGAGCTGTGATAGCAGATGGCAGAGGGGGAGGAGGTAGACGTTGAACAGGGTGGGAGAGAGGGAAGAACCTTGAGGTACACCTTGGTCTGATAGGATGGGGTTAGAATCCTTGTTATTAATTCTGACCTGGTAAAACCTGTTTGATAGTAGTAGTTTGATAGTTTGATAGGTCTCTCAATGGCTCATGGTAAACTGTTGGATTTTTAAATAGGGATTGCTCTCCATAATATCCTAGCTAATTGGAAGCATGGTGACCTGCTATCTCAACACTTGTGGTGGAATTCTGTTTGCATGTTTAGTAAATATGAAAAGGCCATAGCAATAAAATTTCATAGGCTTGCCGCTTGGTGTCAGGTGTGGAAGCCACTTGACGATTATGTTATGACATTGAATACCTGAAATGGGCGGTGTATGATGCTCAAATCACCTGACATGGTCTGTATACTAGGTTCTTCTTTTTTTTACCATGGCTCCTGAAGTGGCTATTTTTCTTATCTCGCATTCTCTCTTTTTTTTTCTCTTATCTCTTTCTTCTGTGATTTTTCTTCTGCTTCTCCTACTTTCCCCTTTCCTCTTTAACATTCTTTCCTTTCCTTCCTTACCTCCTTTATATATATGGAGAGGTTTATTGATTGTTATGGCTTTTTTTTCAGTTAATGTTTTGAAAATGTATTTTCATACAATGCATATCCTTTCTATATAGTTTGTAATGGTTTACCTCTTAATAAACAAATTTAAAAGTAGGCGACAACCTTTGGCGTCACGTGCCTAAGGAGCACGCGACACGACCAATGACCGCGAAAAACTAGACTTGACTGACGTAGACTCTGCACTCTGATCCTGGAACCACTTCACTCTCATCCTGGAACCACCTCATCAACAATATTGCTGATAATCTCTGCCCATTACAATTTAAAAAATTCATCCCTTCCACTAACACCAAAAAACCCTGGTACTCTCCAGACTTAAAGACTCTAAAGTGCAACCTTAAAAAACAAGAAAGGATTTGGCGCAAAGACCCCTCTCCCACTCAATTCGCCAAATACAAATACTTCCTACACTTATACTGTAAGAACATCCTTAAAACCAAACGGGACTACCATGCTCAATGCATCCATAATTTTCACTTCAACCCCAAAGCCCTATTCAACTACGTCTCGGACCTTACCAAAACCTGCCCCCAACCATGCCTGAAGAACAAGCAGCTACGAAATGCCAGGACCTAGCCCAATTCTTCCACGATAAAATAAGTATTATGACTTGTTTCCCCACCACCTCTTCCTACTCCAAGGCCCTCATGAAACACCCCAAGCCTCCTTAAACTCATTCGAGACCACCCCTCCTTCCGAAATAGAATCTCTTCTGAAAAAAATGAAACCCTCATCTCACCCATCTGACACTATCCCCACCAAACTCCTTCTCTCTGTTCCCAACACTAGTGCACAACCTTTAACACACATCATAAACCAATCAATCACCCTGGGACATGTCCCCACTTCACTAAAACAAGCACTAGTTAAACCTATTCTAAAGAAACCAAAGCTCGACCCAACTGAACTGACCCGTTACCATCCAATTTCCAACCTTCCCTTCATATCAAAAGTTCTATAAAAAGTAATCAACATACAACTAACTGACTATTTAGAAAATAATAATATCCTCTATCCATCACAATTTGGTTTCTGTAAGTATTTCAAAACAGAAACCCTCCTCACATTCACTGACCACCTACTTAAAGGACTAGACAAAGACCACTCATACATCCTCACACTTCTAGACATATCCTCGGCTTTTGATACCATAAGCCATAAAATCCTACTTGACAGACTCTCTGAAATTGGCATTTCAGGTACGCCACTCCACTGGTTCACTTCATATCTAAAAGGTTAGAATAGGTAACCATGACTCCAAAGCAATTAACCTTCTCCAAGGAGTTCCCCAAGGCTCATCACTATCCTCAACTTTATTCAAAATATACCTCCTGCCCCTCTGCCACCTCCTTTCCGAACTTGGTATTACATATTTCATCTACGCAGACTATGTACAAATCATCATCCCTATCACTGACTCCCTACCCAATGCAATCAAAACCTGAGAAACCTCCCTTTCCGCCATAAACAGCCTCCTTACCAGCCTTAATCTTGCAATCAACACCTCCAAAATGGAATTCATGATAATTTCACCCCAGCACAATCCCTTCACTGCCACCCAAATCAACTCCCTCCCTCCCTCAATCCCAACTACACATCACATAAGAAATCTTGGTGTCATCATTGATGACCTACTCAGCCTTAAAAAATTCATTGGCACTACCATGAAAGACTCTTACTTTAAGCTACAAACACTAAAAAAAACTAAAACCCCTCCTCCACTTCAACGATTTCAGGAAAGTGCTCCAATGAACCATATTTACAAAAGTCGACTATTGCAACTCACTCTTCATTGGCCTTTCCAAAATCAACATCACCCACTCCAAATGCTCCAGAACTCAGTCGCTTGTATCCTCACCAACACTCGCAGGAACGAGCATATCACCCCTATCCTCAAAGACCTACACTGGCTCCCTATACAGCAACGCATCCAATACAAAACCCTCAACATCATACACAAAACCTTACATAACCAAAATATGCAATGGCTCAATAACTCCCTCACCTTCTGCAACACCAATAGACCCACCTGATCCCAATACTCAGCAACCCTAAACATACCCGCGCCCAAACTTACCCACTATAACTCCACCAAAAAGCGAACTCTCTCTATTGCAGGTCCCACCCTATGGAATACTCTGCCCACCGACCTTCACCAAGAACACAGCCCAGTAAAAATTCAAACAAAAACTAAAAACTTGGCTTTTCTTACAAGCGTTCCCATGACCTGCACTCTTCACTCTCCTCCCCTCCTTCCACCCTACCTCCACCCATTGCCTGCTCCTCCCCTCCCTGCCCCATCCCTTTCAACCTCCCCTTTTCTACCTTATCCATCTCTTTCCCCCATAACAACCCCCATGACCTGCTAATATGCATAAACCTTGTAACTAGTTTGTGATCTGCTAATATGCATAAATGTTGTAAATAGTTTGTGATATTCATATAGTTAATCTAAATCCAGGAATCTATAAATTCCACTCCCAGGTCCCCCTGGTTCACTCCCCCCCCCCCCCCTTAGCTATTGTTCATTGTTATCAACCCTGTTCCACTGTAAAGCAACTCTGCTGCCGTTATGTTTCAATGTAAACCGATGTGATGTCTCCAATGAATGTCGGTAATAGTAACAACTTTAAATAAATAAATAAAAATAAGCTGGAAAAAAAATTCATGTTAAAAATTAGCGGTCTATCATAAAAGGCCAAGGCTTCCATTTAGCAAATAGTAGTCAGATTTTTTTTTTTCTGATTATTATTTGTTCTAAAAAGAGGATATCCTGCTACTTTTACTGTTCATTGCATTTTTTAAAAGACAAAAATTATTCAGGTGGGCCAGTAAAAAATATATTTGGAGCATTCAGGATTAATTACCAGCCTTTGTGTTGCCTCAAAAGGGTTGTTCAGTCATGCTTTTTTGCAGTTTATAAAGGTCTGAAGATTCTATCATGATTACATTTTAGGAATGTTCGGGGAAATTATTTTCATTTCAGTTCATATTTTTTGTTTTTAGACCATTTTATTGGGGGGGGGTTTGTTTGTTTGTTTTGTGGGATCGCTTTTGCTTTTGTTTTTATATATTTTTTTAAATAGTGCATACAGCACAATTTTCTGAAATTAATGTACTCAACAATCTTCAGGACTTTTAAGGAGATCCAAAACAAAAATGTCAATTTGGTTCAGATTTCCATTAAACAAGTGGATATCCCTATAAGATTTACTTCTACTCAGAGCAACTATAAGTCTAGATGGCCTCCCTTGCTCTGCACTACTTCCATCATCTTCTATGCAAGGAAAAATTTAATTTCTTTCCTTTTTTTCCTCATGGGCCATTTCACCATGTTTTCTTTTACTGTATCCTGTCCCATTTTAATGAAATGGAATAGCAAAGAAGTATCAACAATTGTTTTGTTTCTGGGATTTCTCCCCACTTTTAAAAAGACAATATCACTATCAGTGTAGTACATCACAGGATTTGTTAGTTTATAAACATATTTTACAAACCCTATCTATTACACAAACATCTGAATAAACTAACCACAGTAACACCCTCCACAAATACACTTGAAAGTCCATATTCAGTCACTGTGCAGCCTCATTAGCAGGCACCAACTCTTGACTTGGCAGAGCCTGGCTGAAGGCCAGCCAAATAACTTTTTACACCTAATATAACCCCCTTTTAGGGGGAACTTCCAGGTACCCCCCTCCCAAATACCATTCCTGGTTCCTGGACCCGCTATCTAAGACTGTCTACCTTAGCGCATATACACTCCTTTCCCCCTTCTCCCACCCGCATCAAGGACTGAACTTGAAGTTTTCTCATATTAATCCAATCCATGTTTCCCTTATTAATAATGTAGACATCACAATTAAAACCTGATATTGAATGCAAACATTCAGGATGGGATGTAGCCTTTGAGAACCAATACCCTCAATGGCCTTAGCATGCCTGCTGACCTACAAACTCTGGTAATATTACAGAGGGAAAAATATTTTTTTGGCTAAACTCTCTAATGACATACAATAATATCACATACACAGAGAGATCAAGTATATTCAAATTTATCAAATTATTTATTAGAAATCACAAGGTATTTCCCTATCTAGACATTAAAATCTAAACTCACACACTCATTCATCAATCACACATCATATAAAAACATCAATATACATGAACAATATTCAAAGGTCAATAGTTACAATTGATTGCAATCGGTCTAACAGTATCAGATGTATAACATGGTTTTTATATCCAAACCCTTCTCTTATCCGTCCAAACTCTGGCCAGTTTTGGTGGAGCAATAGAGAAATTGCATTCAGAAAAGATTAAATCTGGGTCCTCTGAGTTTGGCTTGGGGGTCAGGGGTGGTTCTATCATGAGGGTACAATTATGATATTATCGAGCATGATATATACCAATAGTTACTTATATTAAGAATCTCTCGCCAGTTGCGCTGTTTTTCTATGCTTTCTCTGCGTGCACCCTGCCCTAACTATGTTGTATCCTTGTTAAATGTATTTTCTAAGCATTTTGTTATGATGTAAACCGATGTGATGTTCACACTAACACTGGTATAGAAAATGTTTTAAATAAATAAATGAGGCAGGGTGAGACAGCGGCCTCTGGCAGTAGAATTTTGGAGCGGCAAAAAGTGCCTCTCCAAAACACTTCTACTGCAGCCACTGCCTCACCCTGCCTCCAAAGAAACAATGGATCGGGCCGGGATAAACCAAACCCCTGCCTGATCTGCTCAGTGCCATCACATGCCCCAAACCCCAGGCAGTAGGAGATCACATCAGAATAAAATGTGACTCCTGCTGCCCAGGGTTAGGGACGTCACCAAAACACAGAGACAGTTTCTTGTCAGTGACTTCTATATGCAATTCCTGTTTCCAATTCTGTAATAAAGAATAATGAATTCTGCTTCTGTCTGTTTTAACATTTTATGAGGATCGGAAAGAGACAGTCGAACTGGGTCTTCTATGTCAAAAATCTCTTTCTCACAGGACAAGCATGATGGGAGTCCTCACATATGGGTGACATCATCAGGATGGAGCCCAATCACGGACCACTTTTCTCAAAGTTTCTAGAACTTTGACTGGCACCTACTGGGCATGCCCAGCAATGCACTGACTCTGCATCCAGCAGGGGGCCCCCTTCAGTCTTCTTTTTTCCGCACAGCAGTAGCCACGTGGGTTAAGGAGCTCTCTGGAGATTCCTGACAGGAATTTTCCTCACGGAACTTCATTAAAAATTTTTCAAAAAATACACCATAGGGGTCCCCCTATCGATATCCACAGTTTTTAATTGTGTGTGGAAGGGCTATTGTGTAAAGTTTGGCTAATGCACCTGATATCCTTGCACTGGCCAGGAGAGAGTGTGCCACACACTGACACCCCCCCCCCCCCCAATATTCACCCATTTCCTACTTCTTCAGGGGGGAAATGCTGTGGAAATGTGGGAAGCAGGTTGTACTGTTCCTGGGAGTATAGCAGGGTTGGCAGATTTCAAGAAATATCATCTGTCTGCCATTGCTTTGAGAATTCTGTCCCTTCCTTTCTCCCTTCTATAGCATTTCCAATCACTGGCAGGGCCAGACTCCAAGGGGACTCTCTACCCCTATGACCCTCTCAATGATTTGACCTGTTCTTTGCCTTTGGGACAGGTGGGGGCACTATCTCATTCCTCACCTCAGGTAACAGATTGCCTTGAGCCACCCTGTTGGGGATAATGATCTCTCTGATCGACCATGAAGAAAATTGTGCTCTTAGAGGCTCAGATCCTGCTTCTCCAAATCTACAAAGTAAGTTCCTTTTCACTATATTTTGTGAAGATCTCTGTGCATTCTCCTAAGGAAGCATATTTTGGAATTTTTTCTCCAGCTTTGCATGACTCTTTAGCAGCAACCCCTGAATAGAATCCACCTGCTGGTTCTTCCTCTTTTCCAGAATCTGGTCACAGCTGCTACTGCTTCTTTTTCCAAATTCAACTGTATGCTATCTCATGCCTGGTATAAGATGGCCCACTGCAAGCAACCTTTCCTCATCTTCTATTGATGAGTGCTCCTAGAACATAAAATTCTCTAGGTACCTACCCCAGGCAGACTGTACTTATTTGAGCTACCTTTTAAGTCCATGATTCCTTTCTCTTTGAATCCCTGCGTCACATACAAATGGTCTTGCTCTCTTTCAGTCTGGTACTCCAAGTCTCTTTTGAGTTGCATGACTCTCAACTTGGATATTTCAAGACTCACTGCCATGTTCAGTTTGGAAATTATAGAGCTCACAATCTCACCTATTTGGGAAACAATGATACAATGGAGTTTTTCCATAAACTCCTGTTCCCAGAAATAATCCAGTGTTTAGACTCTAGCCATCTCAACTTGCAGTAGGGAGGCAATATTTCCTACCCCATCTCTAGTCCACATTTCTCTAGGATAGCCCAGCTCTTTCATTGCCAGAGATCTAAGATCCCTCTGTCCCAGGAGATAAGGTATTCTGAGACTCCGCTTTGAGGACAACTTGCCATGAAGTTCTTAAGACCTCCACACCACAGGCAAAAGGGTTGTGGCCCCCCTGTCCTTTCCCCAAGCCCAGCTGGCAAGAGAAAGCTATATGTATTTGTATTGGCTTTGGGGGATTCTCCTTGGGATTATTGGGTAAGGAACTCTATATAGGGGTTTATGGCCATTTGGAAAGTTTGCTGTGCTTTCCTTGTTGGTATCCTAGCTGCAACTGGTTTTGATCAGTTCCTGGTGGCTCTACCTGGGCCAATTCATCTTTTATTTCTTCACATAGTCCCAGATAGAATTGATGCCACAGTGCTCTATTCAATGCCCCCGTAGCTGATGAAACCTGGTTGTTTATTTATTTTAAAAATTCAGATTTCACACACATCCACTGTTCATGGCAGATCACATGATAAACACACATAATATAGAAAGAGACAATACTGGAATCTGACAAAACACAAAAGAGCTCCCAAAAGTTCAAATTAAAGCTTCTGTATAATGGCAGCACGATAGTTACAAATGGAACAGTGACATATTAATCAATATCACACATACTTAGAAGTCAAGAAGCCTAAATATAACCATAACTGCTAAATCAGTTAACGGCAGCTAAGAAAAGCTAAAACAATCACAGCATTCTAGTAATCAATAAGTCTGAAAAACAGATGGACAGATCACCCAGGCTATTAGGACAATCAAAACAACCAAGAAATATATAATGGTCAAAATCATGACACATTAGCCATTCCAGAAAGATATATTATTACAATATCCCACAAAACAGGGGATTTTGAACCTATAATAAATTTTGTATAAGAAAGGGTGATGGTTTCATACTCTGCGTCCCCACCCATGGGGTTGCTGACCGACAATCCATTTTTTAATCATTAACTCACCACCTCCATCCTATGTTTAATTATGAAATTCATCTTTAATCTATCCTTGTAATCTTGTAATGCAACTCACGGCAATAAAATTAGTTTAATTTCCTATAAATATGTTTTTGAAAAAATGTTTATGTGCCCAACTGCCTCTGTGTTTCTCACACCACCCACAATGTTATTATTTGCTCTTATATCAATGAATGCTCCTCCGTTGTTTCTCAATATAAAACAATAGGGATGTGAATCGTTTTTTGACGATTTAAAATATCATCCGATATATTTTAAATCATCAAAAATCGTTAGGGCCACGATACAATACCAATTCCCCCCGATTTATCGTTAAAAAATCGTAAATCGGGGGAAGGGGGAGGGCAGGAAAACCGGCACACTAAAACCCCCTAAAACCCACCCCCGACCCTTTAAATTAAATCCCCCACCCTCCCGAACCCCCCCCCAAATGCTTTAAATAACCTGGGGATCCAGCGGTGGTCCAGAACGGCGGCGGTCCGGAACGGCCCCCTCAATTGAATCCTGTTGTCTTCAGCCGGCGCCATTTTGCAAAATGGCCGCCGCAAAATGGCGGCGGCCATAGACAAAAACGATTCGACGCAGGAGGTCGTTCCGGACCCCCGCTGGACTTTTGGCAAGTCTTGTGGGGGTCAGGAGGCCCCCCCAAGCTGGCCAAAAGTTCCTGGGAGTCCAGCGGGGTTCAGGAAGCAATTTCTTGCCGCGAATCGTTTTCCGTACGGAAAATGGCGCCGGCAGGAGATCGACTGCAGGAGGTCGTTCAGCGGGGGTTCCGGACCGCCGGGTTGTTCAGAATTCAATTTAAAAATCAAAAGGTTAAAAGTAGTCTGATTCACCCCAGTGCCTTCAAAACTATCTATTACTGACCACCTCAACTGGTCAAACTTGTGATTATGTTCAATAAAATGGGAGGCGATCGGTGCAGTAACCGTACCCATATTCAACCGGGAACGGTGTTCTATAATCCTCTGCTTTACAGCTCTGATAGTTCTTCCCACGTAGATTTTAAGGCAAGGGCAAATTATTAAATAAATCACCATTTTTGTTGTACAGTCCGTATCCTTCTTTCTCCGTACTACATACCCAGATGTGGGGTGTATCCATGTAGTGCCTTCTATGGTAATTCGCCCTCCTTTTTGCATTCACAAAAAAGTGGGGAGTAGCTTGCTTGTTACGGAGGTTACTACCCCAAACCAAATAAGCCTGATACTTCACTTTCAATGCATATCCAGCATAGCTCTCTGCTTCTACGCAGGAGAGAAAGACCGATACTTCACACATATCCAGCATAGCTCTCTGCCTCAACGGAAGGGGGAATGAAGAAAAGTGGATCTATATACAGACAACAACCAACAAGGACTGAATTACATAGTCTGGGTAAACAAGCATGGGTGTAGCTTGCTTATTGCGGCGGTTACTACCCCTAACTAATTAAGCTAGATATTTCACTTAGATGTAATTCCAAAACCGCTCTTACATTAATGGTGGGGGTGTAAGGGAAATAGAACCAAAAGGTTACTAAGAGCCAAGAGAAACAGATAAGTATGAGAAAAAAAAAAAGTGTGACGCTTGCTGGGCAGACTGGATGGGCCGTTTGGTCTTCTTCTGCCGTCATTTCTATGTTTCTATGTTTCTATGTTTGGTGGGTATATATCGACAATAATATTCGATATATACCCACCATTTTGAGGAGTAGATACATTGTGCCTCAAATTTGGTGACATATAACTTATCTTTCTCTCCTAGGTTATGTTAAAAATCAAAGATTGATACTTTATCTGCAAATGTTTGCAAATTTCATTTACAAATTTCAATGACACTATGTAACAAACATGTAGGGTCATTCTTTATTCTGTGATGGGCCTTTTGCGCATGCGATAGGGCCTTATTGTACATGATAAAGCCCTACCGCACGTGATAACGGCATCATTGCAGTGATGCCATGCAAATTAGGGGAAGGGGAAGAGTGTGGGTGGGATTTGGGTGGGGTTATGGATTATGGCCCACCAGTGCTGTCAGTGATAATGCTTTCCACATTATCACCGGCAGCACTGCGGGAAATAGCACCACCTTTTCCCGTGGCAGTGTGGGGGTGATAGTGTAAGGCATGGTCACACCACAGTGGATGAAGCTGCACCGCTGCAATGTGGCCGGCTGCCCACTATCGCCCCCCTCACCCCATTTTTTGTGTCTAGGAGATGGAGGCCAATATTCAAAGTGTGTTTAGCACTAGATAGCCAGATAAGTAGGACATATCTGACTATCTAGCAGCTTCTGAATATCCAGTTATGTTCAGCAGCCACTAGATAGCTAGATAACTCGTCTACTTATCTGAGTAGCTGGAGGTCAGTGGGTGAGCAGTGAGTGGATGAGGGTGGTACTAATTATTGGTTATATTAACCCAATAAGTAGCAATATTTGCTCTTTATCCAGTTAAGTTAACCAGATAAGATAGATCTGCCATTCAGAGGGCAGCTGTAAATATTGACCACATGGAATTTGATGATAAAGGTCCTGATTTATTAAGCTTTTCTTCAAATAGACACAGAATGGTAAAAAAAAAAAAACAACCTAGTAAATATTGCCCAAAGGGAGAGAGAAACAATTTTCTATCTGGTCATGACTATTTTAGCATACTTTATAATTATTTCTGTCTTTTCTATTCAAGAATAGACTTTCCGTAAATTATTTATATTTTTCATTTTATTATAATGCTTAGATTCCTGTAAAGCACTTTAATCAGCTTATACATTTAATACTAATTTATTTAGGTGGCCTAGTAATGTTCTATTATAACCTTACATAGAGGCCAATGTACTAAGCTTGAAATTTTTTTAATTTTTGCAAATAATGGGCCGGATTTTAAAAGGGTTACGCGCGTAATCCTTTTAAAACCCCCCTGCGCGCAACAAGCCTATATTGCATAGGGATGTGAATCGTTTTTTGACGATTTAAAAAAATATTCTGATATTTTTTAAATTGTCAAAAATCGGTACAGTGCGCGATACAATAGACATTTTCACGATTTATCGTGAAAAATCGTTACTCCCATTAGTGTCCACTAACGGGAGTTATTTGGGGGGAGAGCGGGAAAACCGGCACACCAAAACAACCTCTAAACCCACCCCAACCCTATAAAACTAATCTCTTACCTTTCCCCACCCCCCCCGAACCCCTCAAAACGAGTACCTGGTGGTCCAGTGAGGGCGCGGGGACCAATCTCCCGCTCTCGGGCCATCAGCGCCATTTTGGCTGCCACTCAAAAATGGCGCAGATGGCCCGATTAAAAAAAAACCCACCCGACCCTTTAAATATGACCCCTTAGCTTCTCCCACCTTCCCGATCCCCCAAAAACATTTTTAAATTACCTGGTGCTCTAGTGGTGGTCCTGGGAGTGATCTCCCGTTCTCGGGCCGTCGGCTGCCAATCATAAAGATGACGCCGATGGCCCTTTGCCCTTACCATGTGACAGGGTATCCGTGCCATTGGCCGGCCCCTGTCACATGGTAAGAGCACTGGCTGGCCGCCGCCATCTTTAAAGATGGCCACTGCCATCGTGGCCGCCGCCATCTTTAAAGATGGCCACTGCCATCATGGCCGTCGCCATCTTTAAAGATGGCGCCGGCCATCCAGTGCTCCTACCATGTGACAGGGGCCGGCCAATGGCACGGATACCCTGTCACATGGTAAGGGCAAAGGGCCATCGGCGCCATCTTTATGAGTAGCAACCGACGGCCGAGAACGGGAGATCGCTCCCGGGACCACCACTAGAGCACCAGGTAATTTAAAAATGTTTTGGGGGTATCGGGAGGGTGGGAGAAGTTAAGGGGTCATCTTTAAAGGGTCAGGTGGGTTTTTTTTTAATCGGGTCATCAGCGCCATTTTTGAGTGGCAGTCAAAATGGCGCCGATGGCCCGAGAGCAGGAGATCGGTCCCCGCGCCCCCACTGGACTACCAGGTACTCATAAAAAGTTTTGGGGGGGGGTTTGTGGGGGGAAGGTAAGGGGTCAATTTCAAAGGGTCGGGCCTATCTTATAAAATCCAGCGTACTTTTGTTTGCGCCTGGTGCGCAAACAAAAGTACGCGCGGGCACTGTTTCTTAAAATGTACCCCAATGTGTTTTTCTCATGAAAACAACTTTTGGAAAAACATTTCACTAAACTTTGCTTTTCTGTAATAAACCTTTACACAAAGTCCACTACATGAAGAAGTCTAATCAAATGCCACTTTAATGAGCAACTGTGATGCAAAATCATACAAAGCAGCTTGTTAATGTAACATTTTTTATTTTGTTTGGAACTCATAATTTTATGTTGATTTTATTTGTTAACTATTATGTACAGAATTATGTAAATCACTTAGAGCTTATGCACAAAGCGATTAAGAAATTTTAATAAACAAACAAACAAAATGGGCGTGCAAAAATATTTTTGCGGACCAGATTTTGCAATAAAACAACCATTTCAAGAGCTGCAGCTATTTCATAGCCAGGCCCAGGAAGTGGCATTCTCATAGATTGCCACAAGTATTTGAAGGGAGCTAATGGATGGGGCAAGGTTTCCTCACCCCCTCCTCCAAGTCTCAGTAAAATTCCCACTCTGAATCCCATGCCCTCGTGCACTGAAAATATAAAACTGATTTTCTTTTCTTAAACCCCCACCTGCTTGCCCCCTTGTCCCCCAAAATCATATAAAACCCCAATTTGCAGCTGATCTCCTCACATTCACTAATACCTACTCCTTGTAATGGTTGGTCTTCAGGGAGCAGTAGTGATTCCTACTCATTCCTGCCTCATCAGCTTCTGGTTCTAACATGGCACCAGCTAACTGCAGGAGCTCCTTTGATACATGCAAAGGAAATCCTGCAGATAGTCAGCACCATGTTGGAACCAGGTGCTTATGGGACAAGATTGAGTGGAGATTGCTTCTGATCTGAGAAGTCCACCCCTTAGAAGGGATAAGCTTTTGAGTGCACAGGGTTTTGACCACAAATTGGGGTTTTGCTTGATTTGGAGGTCAAGGAGATAAATTTGAACAGAGGTCATATATTTTACATTTTCAGTCAACGAGGGACACAGAGATCTGGGTGGGAGCAAATAAGGCCACCAGAGACTTTCACTGACTCTTTCAAGGGATGGGGGATCTTGCATAAGCTGTGAGGCCCTTTTGTAGTTAAACATTTTTTATTAGTTGATTCTCAACAGAAACAGTAATGCAAAATGCAAATAATACAACCAACATTTTACCCTTTTTATCCCTTTTCACACACACACACAATCCACCAGCAATTACCATTCAAAAAGTGCATGGTAAAAAAAAACTTCATTATAAAACTTTCCAATTAAAATTATTATTCAACTACTTTGAATCCAAAAAGAAAAAAAGAAAAGAAAAATAGAAACACAGTACATTCATGAAATAGTTTATAGAAGGGTTAAGAAATCCTATATATCAACGAGGAGCATAATAATGAAGGGGGGTCAACTTGTCAAAAAATTCCATAATCTTTAGAAATTTCAGTAGAAGCTTTACGAAATTCCATAAAGACCATCCCCATGGTGGTTGACACAAACAGCCACTGCTGGGGTCAGTTTTGTATATTGCTTAGGCTAGGAGCATGCAAAGTGGTAATGTGCAAAAAAGGTCTCATGCACTTTTGCTGTAGATGCTAATAAGCTCAGAGCTGTTTGGCATCTGTAGCAAAATGTAATGCAAAATGGCCACTAAACTGCAGTAAATACCACAGGTTAGTAAATCTGCTTTTTGTATTATTCTTAAAATGTCTCTGTTTATGTTAATCATCCAACATTATGAATGTTTGGATGAAACTGTTGTTGAAATGTGTATATTGTTTGAAAGATTTATTTCACAAATCCATCTGTTTAGATATAAACAAGGAGCTTGTTTTTTTATCCATGACATTTTCTATACTTGTATATTTGTTCTCTATCTATTTAGCACTTTACAAACTATTTTACGAAGATAGGGAGACAATTGTGCCTGTTATTGAAAGTTAGTCATGTTAAAATTCAACTGAGCTTAAGGAAAATGTAGAATGCCTACTTTTACTTGATTTTTCAATATAGAATGTTCCTACAGCAGCTTTATTACTAGATCACACTCACATTAAACACATTTCTGCAAGCTTTTAAATGTAACATGTTTATTTTGTGCAATAAAAGCAGATAAGAGAGAATAGTAATGGAATTTACAGCTTTAATTCATACAGTAAACAAGTGTTAAAATGCTTGTGGGAAAAGCCATGTATTTTATCTTTCCAATATGGGAGCTAGGTATTGTATAATTAAAATAAATTAACCTTATTAATTCATTTGTTCTCTTCAATGATTTGGTGGTAGGATAAGAAAAATTAGCAGTTAAATACTTTTCTGAACTTAAGGTCATTATTAAGAGAAAATCTCGGTATACCTAGTGTTGCTATAATTTCAGTTTTTTTTAACTCTATGAATGCAGATTAACAGAAAGGGAACATAGATACCAGTATGGCTTTCAAAAGAGGTGATGTAAAAGGTAATGACAGAAAGGTGGAAATTATAAAAGAAGACAAAAAAAAAGAAAAAAAAAAGAAAGAAAGAAAGGTTGAGGGCATTTTAGAGACATTCCAGTGAGGGGCTGAGATATCTGACTAAGCTGGCCGAATATCAGGTATATCTGGCTAGGTTATCTGGAACTTTAGACATGCTTCTGAGCAGGTCTAAAGTTATCCAGCCTTATGTGGCCAGATCATTTGTTACTTAACCAAATATCTTTAAAAGATATCCAGCAAAGTAGCACTGTCATCACCAACTAAAATAAAGAAAGAGATAAGAGGCCCAATCCCTTCCCCACCCAATCTTAAATACTTGTCAGGCCTTGTATCCTAATCCCACCTCCCCAAAAAGACCTTTAAAAGATTAGCGAATTGCTCAGTTTTGTAGATGGGCCCCCCTCTTGATTTTCAGATAAAAACAAGATCACCTTGCCTCCTGACGTTCCCCCAAACCCACCCACAAGGAAGAATTGTCACACATGACCCCTGGTCCCCCCCGTCCTCACTGATACCTTTTTTTTTTTATCCCAGCCAGGAGAAAGGAACCTTTTGCACCAATCCTGATGCCTCCAACACTACTCTGACAGTAATCTGGCTACACATGGCCAGATAACTTTAAAACCTACCTGGCATAGTCAATTAGATTTTTTAGTTATCTAGATATATGTAGCCAGATAACTTTAGATTGGTATATTCAGTGGGATGTTTATCTCACTAAATATGTGGGACAACTTATCTGGCTAACCTTAGCTGGATAACTTGTCTACTAATCGGCCTATTGAATATATAACTCATTTTTTCTGCAGCTTCTCACTACTAGCTGTTCTCTTCAAAATTGAAACTGAAGCATTGTTTGAAGTATATATTGTCTTTGCTGGCTCATGTGCATCTACCTCCCCTGCTTTGTTGTTAAAAAGTTTTCTTCCAACTTGCAAGCCTGAGGAGACACAAGCAGCTTGGCTGCACTCTTGCACATTTTTCCTGGAGCATAAATCTAGTACAAACTGAAATATCTTGCATATCCTTGGAAAATAGCCCCTCTGCTTCAACCATCAAACTCCATTTATGTTAATATACGAGTCACAGATACTCTTATCTTGCAGAAATTAAAATTGGTGTATCAGACCATTAAGACCTAGGTCAACCTTTAGTTCAGTTAGTAAGAGTGCAGGTTAGTGTAAGGGGGAGGTAACCATTCAAATGCAGCCCCTCCTCCTCCTGAGATTCTATATAGCAGCTCTCTCTGAGAGCTCAGGATGCAGTCCTTTATGGTCTTCTCAGAATTATCAGCTTTTGCTTGATTTATTTTTTTAAGGCCCAGTCAGAAGAGCCAGGCAAACCCTTCCAAGGAGTTGGGAGGGGTTTCCTTATTTAGTCCACTCCCTGGCTGGTTAGTATTTCCCCTCTGAGTATATTTTTTGGGTTTAAGCCTTGTGAGAGCCGTACACCAGCTGAGCTGAGGGAACGGGGAACCCTGTATTTGGGCTATGCAGGTTAGGGAAGACCTGTCCTCCATACCCTTCATGAGGGAAGGAGGTGTTAGTGACCTGCTGCAAGGAGGAACTCTGGTGTTAAATTCAGTTGAAGAGGAAGATTTTGATTCCAACATCCAGGAGGAAGTTTTGGCTGCCCTTCCTTCCTTTCTGAAGCAAAAGGAGCTGCTTGCTTCAAGGGGATCCCTCCCAGCAGGAATCCAGCGAGAAGAGACTGTGTAAGAACCAAAGAAATCTAGAAGATCTCTGAGGAGCCCATGAGGTGTATTCATACCCTGGGGGGAGAGAGAGAATTTCTCTCTCTGTGCAGAGACAGTAACATTATATTTTTGCCATTATGGAAGAGATGTCCTGACCATCAAAAGGATGCCCTGCCCACCTGGGAATATATTTTTCCATGTCCTGGAGAGTAGAAGTTTCCTTGGTTTCGGTGCCAGAGATTCCTGCACAGGTCGAGGAAACTTTAAAAGCAAACGTCTTTGTGGTGCAGTGGATTAAGTTGTAGTGTCATTCTACATACAGTTTCAACAGTAAAGATTTTATTTTTGGACTCTAACACAGTGGGTCCAGTGGTTTTATTTGGCACACTCAGCACACCTTGGGATATACAGATACCCCTCTCCTAAGGCCAAGAACAAAGACATCAAGGGGTCAGTCTTAGCACTTAGGGCCTTGGAAGTAATCTCTTCCCCCACCCCAACTCGACAAAGAATCCAGGCCATGGAAGTAAGAGACTATGTTCAAGCTAGCCTGGTAAGGTTCCAGCCCGGGGATAGGGTTATATCAGTAAATAAAATAAAACACACCTTGTTGACTGATCAGTGGACAATTTTCACATCATGTACAATACTGCAAACATTAAAAGAAAGCACTGAAACACAGTCCATATGCAACAACCCCTGAAGCTCTATATTGTGGTAGCAGCTCACTGCTGACTTCAGGCAACCTGGTCCTGGTTCGGTCATCCTCTGCAGCTGGTAAATCTCCTTCCTCAAGATCCAAGTCACAGCACTAGATATATAATGGTCAACAGATAGCTTTAAGTAGCACATCTCATGCATACAAACAACCAGGATTTTATTAGCTGGAATCTGCTGAAAAGTCAGAACAAACTTTTTTATAATTGACATCATCTGAGTTTGCAGGAAAACACAGCAAATAATTGTATAGCAGATTTTATTGTGACATATAAAGTAATGCACACAAAGGGATACAAACTGTAATACATTTCTCCTGCTAATTAAGCCACAGCAATGAAGCCATGAGGTCTGCTAAAATAATGCTGCTTCCTGAGTTCCCAGAGTTACTTTCCCAACTAGCCAGAAGTAAATGGAAGCCAGACCTAGAAGGTGGATAAAATCTCCGGGGCGGATTTTAAAAGCCCTGCTCACGTAAATCCGCCCAGATTTACGCGAGCAGGGCCTTGCGTGCCAGCGCGCCTATTTTCCATAGGCCTGCCGGCGCGCGCAGAGCCCCGGGACTCGCGTAAGTCCCGGGGTTTTTTGTCGGGGGCGTGTCGGGGGCGGGGCCGATCGACGTGGCGTTTTGGGGGTGGGGTGTGGTGTTTCAGGGGCGGGCCCAGGGGCGTGGTTTCGGCCCGGGGCGGTCTGGGGGCGTGGCCGTGCCCTCCGGAACCGCCCCCGGTTTGTGTCTCGGCGCGCCAGCGGCCCGCTGGCATGCGGGGATTTACTTCTCCCTCCAGGAGGCGTAAATCCCCGGACAAAGGTAGGGGGGGGGGGTTTAGATATGGCCAGGGGGGTGGTTTAGGTAGAGGAAGGGAGGGGAAGGTGAGGGGAGGGCGAAAGAGAGTTCCCTCCGAGGCCGCTCCGATTTCGGAGCAGCCTTAGAGGGAATGGAGGCAGGCTGCGCGGCTCGGCGTGCGCCGGCTGCCCAAAATTGGCAGCCTTGCGTGCGCCGATCCTGGATTTTAGCAGATATGCACGGCTATGTGCGTATCTACTAAAATCCAGCGTACTTTTGTTTGCGACTGGTGCGCCAACAAAAGTACGCGAACACGCATGTTTTTAAAATCTACCCCTCCATTTGTAGTGTTCTTTATGCTAAGATCACATGGAAGTTAATCAGCACATTATACCTGCTCAAAGTCAGAACAAACTTGCTTAATGACTTGTAATACAGGCAGCTTGAGGATGGGAGAGAGCAATAAATTACTCATGCTCAAAATTGACTTAAACAAATTGAAATTACAGGATGTTTCTTTTATTACAATTTTGATATTATAAAACAGAACTAAAGAAAAAGGAGTAAGGACTTTTGATTGTTTGTGGTAATATCAAGTATGAATAGGCTAACTCCCATGGTTGTTGTACATTGGTAGAACATAGCACAGGTCATAAGTGTAACCAAAGAAGAAACACTTTAGGTAGAAATAAGAACATTTCCAGTAGAATACAGTCAATAGGATAAATATTTTTAATATAATTTTTGTCTGCTATAGTAACACCTGCAGTGACAAGAACATCACAAGGCACCATGAGAGGAACAGAGGGCATCAATAAAAATGACATGAAGAAACCAAGACACCAAAATAGGTTTTATTTATTTGTATTTATTTATTTAAAGCTTTTCTATACCGGCATTCATGATACAATCATATCATGCCGGTTTACAAAAAAACAGGGGGTGCAATAACTTTGTTCTTTTAACATGTGCAGAGGAAGCAAAAGTTACAATATAACAGGGTTGTTGAAACTGGGGGCGGAAGGAGACAAGGATAGACAAGAATAATAGAATCTTTACATAGGTAAATTATTTACATTGTGCAGTAATGTCTCTTTATGTATATTATTTACAAAGTGCAGTAAGGTCTCTCAATGGTTATTAGACTCGGGAAAGGCTTGTTTGCAGTAGGGTCTCTCCATGGATATTAGACTCGGGGAAGGCTTGTTTAAATAGCCAAGTCTTAAGCCTTTTTCTGAATGTTAGTAAACAGGGTTTGAGTCTAAGATCTGGTGGTAAGGTATTCCAAAGAGAGGGGCCCACTGTAGAAAAGGCCCAGTCTCTGAATGCTATATGGTGTGTAGATTTAGTTGGGGGAATAGTCAGGGATCCTTTGTAGGCTTCTCTGATGGGTCTGGATGATGTGTGTAGTCTGAGGGGGTTTTGGAGGTTGAGAGAGGCCTGGGCGTGGATGGATTTATGGATGATGGTGATGAACTTGTATAGGATTCTGTAGTGTACTGGCAGCCAGTGTAGATTTATTAGAATGGGAGAAATGTGGTCTCTTATTCTGGAATTTGTTAGGATTCTGGCTGCCGCATTCTGGAGCATCTGAAGTGGTTTGATGGATGAGGACGGGAGACCTAGCAAGATAGAGTTGCAATAATCTATCTTGGAGAATATTACGGATTGTAGGACTGTTCTGAAGTCATGAAAGTGTAGGAGTGGTTTCATTCTTTTGATTACCTGCAGCTTGTAGAAGCAGTTCTTGGTTGTGTTGTTAATAAAAGTTTTTAGATTCAGGTGTTTGTCTATTACTACCCCTAGGTCTCTAGCTTGTATAACAATGGTGTTGACTGGAGCAGTTTGTGGGGAGTTGCTGTTTTCGGGGGTGATGAGGAGGAGTTCTGTTTTGGCAGAGTTTAGAATCAGGTTTAGGTTTGCGAGGAGTCGGATGATCTCTTGGAGGCAGTTTTCCCAGTGTTTGAGAGTTTTTGTGATAGATTCTTTGATGGGTATCAGAATTTGTACGTCGGCGGCGTATAAGAAATGTTTTAGTTGTAGGTTAGTCAACAGTTGGCATAGAGGAAGAAGGTATATGTTGAATAGAGTTGGGGATAGTGAGGAACCTTGAGGAACTCCTTGTGAGGAATTGTAGCATGGGGATTCTTTATTGTTGATTTTAACTTTGTAACCTCTGTTACAAAGGAATGTTTTGAACCATGAGAGAGCAGTGCCTGTAATTCCAATGTCCGAGAGGCGATTGAGGAGGGTGGCATGATTGACAGTGTCGAAGGCTGCCGACAGGTCCAATAGAATTAATAGGAAAGATTGTCCTTTGTCCAAGCCCATGATGAGGTGGTCTGTTAGCGATAAGAGTAGGGTTTCAGTGCTTAAAGCCTTGCGTTTAAAGTGCTTAAAGCCTTGGTTTAAAGATGGCATCAACAGCAGCTGCCAAAATGTTCTTTTCTTTCCTTTCTATTTTTTTGTGTGTGTGTGTGTGTGGAGGGGGGGGGCTGGGCAAGTTTCAGTTTCTATAATGTTTATTTCAATTTGCTTTGCTGAATTGAAATATATATTAAAACAAAATAGTAAAAAAGGAAATGGTGTCTCTCTGTTTCCCTTCCCCTCCTTCCTCCAAAAAAGTTATGATGGCTGGGGACCTTTTCTGAGGGGTTCCTGGTTAGTGAAAGCAGCAAGAGGAATGCCTACTCACCTCCTGCCTCACCCCAGCCTCACTAGAAAATGGTGCTGACTGGCCCGGAGACCAGAACCATTGTGAGATAAAAGAGAAATCATAGAGTGCAAAAGGTGAAAGGCATCTGTTCAATAATCATTAAAAATCCAAGCACAATAATAGAACCTATAGGAAAACAATTTAACAATTTTTAATGGGGGACATCAAATGGGGCTTTGTCGTGATCTAAACCACTTCAAACTATCTCCACATCTTACATAGAAATATAAAAAACATAGAAATGATGGCAGAAGAAGACCAAACGGCCCATCCAGTCTGCCCAGCAAGGTTCACAATTTTTTTTCTCATACTTATCTGTTTCTCTTGGCTCTTATTAACCTTTTGGTTCTATTTCCCTTCCACTCCCACCATTAATGTAGAGAGCAGTGTTGGAACTGCATCTAAGTGAAATATCTAGCTTAGTTAGGGGGTGTAACCGCCGCAATAAGCAAGCTACACCCATGCTTATTTGTTTACCCAGACTATGTTATTCAGTCCTTGTTGTTTGTTGTCTGTATATAGATCTACTTTTCTTTATTCCCCCTGCCATTGAAGCATAGAGCTATGCTGGAATGCGTGAAGTATAGGTCTTTCTCCCCTGCCGTTGAAGCAGAGAGCTATGCTGGATATACGTGAAGTATAGGTCTTTCTCCCCTGCCGTTGAAGCAGAGAGCTATGCTGGATATGCATGAAGTATCGGTTTTACTCCCCTGCCATTGAAGCAGAGAGCTATGCTGGATATGCATTGAAAGTGAAGTATCAGGCTTATTTGGTTTGAGGTAGTAACAAGCAAGCTACTCCCCACTTTTTTGTGATTGCAAATCCTTTTTTCCACATTTCCTCTTGCCGTTGAAGCTTAGAGCAATGTTGGAGTCGTATTAACCATGTGTGTGATTATTGAATAAGGGTATTATCTCCAGGTAGTAGCCTTCATTCCCGCGAGCCACCCACTCTTCATTCACATCCTCTAGACTTCTATCATCATTTGTCACAGTTTTTTCAGTCATTGATTTAAAAACTGATTTCAAAAAATGACATCTTTGCAAAACAATCTACATGTAAAAAAAAAGTGTCATTTTGCTGTTTGGCCCTATGTGTGTGTGTGTTTACTTAAAAAAATGAATCTATGGAGTGAAAAATCACAAAACAGTACAAAAGCAAAAATTCCACTCTTAGTTTTGCTGGATCTGACATTGACTGCATGTTACTGAAGCATGACTAATATCTATCATATGTACCAAGGAGTCTCATCATAGGTCACATGGTATGAGCAATGGACGGCTGGCGCCATCTTGTGCTCCTACCATGTGACAGGAGCTGACCAATGGCACCGGTAGCCTCTGTGACATAGTAAGGGCAAAGGAGCTGACCAATGGCACCGGCAGCCGACGGCCCGAGTGAAGGAGATAGCTCCAGGACCCCTGCCTGACCACCAGGGACTTTTGGCAAGTCTTGGAGAGGTCAGGAGTGTCCCCCCCCAATACTTGCTAAAAGTCCCTGGTGGTCCAGCGGGGATCCTGGAGTGATCTGCTATCAGGCGAGTGAAGGAGATCGCTCCAGGACCCCTGCTGGACCACCAGGGACTTTTGGCAAGTCTTGGGGGGATCAGGAGGGTGGGGGTTTATTCGTTAGTGATACATTGTATTTGTGGGGGTTCGCCATATGTTTCGTGACCCCCACGAATACAACGAATATGGCATATATGTTGCAGATTGCCAATATGTTGCAAATGAATGCACACCTATAGAAGTCCTATTCCTTACCTAGACAAACTGTAAAAGAACTCGGAAAATTGGTTTGGTGTCTGCACGTCTGCCCGTCTGAGGCAGGCCGATAACGAAGGCCAAACTGAAAGGTTCAGCCGAATCACATCTCTAAAGGCAAAGCACTTCTCCAGGAAGAGTCAACCTATTGCCAAAGCTGCAGGGAGAGGCTGCCTTACATACCTGAAACATCTGATATCATCCAAGGGCACCATGGGGGGGGGGGGGGGTGTTTCCTGCCAAGGGCGCTTTACAACCCAGCAAGTTGGGCTCGTATGCCTAAGGAATCCCCTCAGCACTGATGGCCTAACCATGCCAGGCAGCTGTGTCTGGACCAGAAGGCCATCTATGGTGTCATGAGGCTGCAATGGGGAGCCCAGGCTGGACATAAGAGTGGTGGTCTGTGGCGCAGGCCCTCAGACCTCCAAGCGCAACAGCATATCATTTTTAAAAACTGTTGAGCAAATAGCAATCCAAGAATCCAGAAATGATAAAAATACCGATTAAACAAACAAAAGAGAGAATGTTTATCTCTAAAGTGTGTTACTCTATAGCTTCATTGAATCCGTGGTGAAATACTGAATTTAAAACATATATTCAATACTGCTCTTATTGATTTACAAAAGTAGAAATGTTACCTCCTTGAATCACAGTTCATTTTAAATCTATGAAGAGGTGTTTCTTTCAAGGCACCTCTATGAATCAGGAAAAAGGTCAATAGAATATGAAACAATGTGACAAGGTGGTGTTTCCTGAGTAGAATTGTTACATTGGCGTCCTCGAAAGGCCTTGCATTCTGTTACACTGGCGGCCTCGAAAGGCCTTGCATTCTGTTACGTACGGGGGTGTTTTGTGTACCCTTGGGCCTCAGCCCGACCCCAGATAGATCCAGGACTGGACCAAGGGTTGACGGCGTTTTCCACCATGGCAGAACACGGTCTTACCCTCCACCAGGCCTGCAAGCTCCCAAGGCCAACAACAGGATGATGTTGGAATGTGAATGGTCCTCCGACCATTCCAAGCCCTTTCGGACCTGCCGCTTGGAACGGCATGGAGCAGCAGGCCTGGCCTGAGGATGAGGGCAGATGGGCCTTGATATGAAGACGTGACACTATGACGAAGGTGAAGACGTGACACCAGGGCTCTTGAAGACATGACACCAGGACTATGGAAGACATAACATCAGGGCTGATGCGAAGACATCACGGACCAATGGTTGATGCGACGGCATCCCAGACCAGGGTCAATGCGACGACATCAGGAACAAGACTCTGAAGTGCAGACATGATGAGGAACTTGAAATCCAAACAAGACAAGACGCAGGGCAGGAGGACATTGGCACTGTCTCTCAGGGCGCCCTACACCCACGGGACTGGTCATGGACCACCCTGTCCCACTGCACCCCTACACAGCCCAAGGAGGCTGGTCACGGACCATGCTGAGAATAGGACAAGAGCAGGGAAGGATCCAGTCAAGGTGGGACTCCGACGACAAAGCCGATGTCATCCGAAGCACCAACACGGCTGGCAGGACAAGACTGCTCAGGAGCTCAGGACACCAGTTCACCTACAGGCCTCTCCAACCTGGGAAAGACGTCATCCGAGGGAGCAGGACCGACAGGACCAGAAGGCTCAGGAGCGCAGACGTGAACACCAAAGAGGGCAGGACACCAGGAGGCGAAACACCAGGAGACGAAATGCCAGGACACCTGGACGAGGATCTCAGGCATGAAGACATGGCATGACGAGGAACAGATGAAATGAGGAACTAAATGGAGAAGATAGAAGACCTGACAGAGCTCTGGCAGGCAGGAGCCTCCAGAGTGAAGTAATTCTGATGCAAGGCAAAGACTGAAGTGACGGAGCAGCCCTTATATAGGGCTGGAGCAGGAAGTTCAATTAAAGGTGGGGCCCAGGGCAGTTCCGGCCATGGGCCCTTTAAATATAGCAGAGAGGTGCAGCTGCGCAGCTAGAGAGAGGCAGCAGGGCTATGCAGGACCGCGGACAGTGGCCTGCACCGACGGCGACGTGAAGAGAGGCAGGGCTGGCCAGAGACGCAGACCCTGAGGTCGGCAGCAGCTCCTGCCGCTGCAGGAAGCCCCGAGGGCTGCTCCAGCCGCCAGGAGAGCTCGGGGATCATGGCCTCCAGCTCCGAAGGTGAGTAGGAAGACAGGGGCGGCCTCCTGCTGCGTTGATAGTTAGGAGCGCGACTTCCGGCTGCATGGGCAAGGCCTGAACAGGCGGCTCCGTGCCGCGATGATTCAGCAAAGTCCGTGGCTCCTACCTCGGCGAGAGAAGCAGGAAGGGCGACCTCCTGGCCGCAAACGAGGAAGAAAGTCTGTGGCTCCAGCCGCATGGAAAGGCCCGATGGCGGCGTCCGTGCCGCATCGGGAGTAGCAAAAGCAAGGTGAGTAAAACAGCCTGCTTGCGGGGGAACCGGCGTGCAGTGGTTCATAAAAAGAATGATGCTAGGATACATAGGGGGAGGTAAGACTTTTAAAAAGTAGGTAGTAATTAGGTTCTACAGGTCATTAGTCAAACCTCACCTAAAAATTGTGTTCAATTTTGGAGACATATCTGGAACAATTTAAACAGACAGCTAGTCTAAAGAAAGGCCTTTAAAGCCTATGAGAAGAAATTTAGAAACCTAAATGTATGTATCCTAGAAGAGACAGGGGAGATGGAGACATTGAAATACCTGAATGATTTTAATAATGTATAAGAAGCAAACCTGTTTCAAGGGAAGCTCTAAAACAAGGGGTCATGATAAAAGACTACAAGGGGGAAGATTGAGAAGTTTCATCTGAAAATATGTTTTCTTATAATAGGTGCTAGATGCATGGACCACCCTCCCAGTGTTTGTGTGGAAGCAATAAATATAATGGAGTTTGAGAGTTTATGGGAAAAGCACTGAGAATTCTTAGTTGCAAAATTGAAAGGATAGCAGAAAGCATGACCTAGTGGCATGTGTTTACATTTTTAGAACATTGAACTTGTTTGATTCAACAATGAGTGTTCTGGCTGCCAGAATGAATGACAAAGTGATTGAAATTAAATAGTAGAAATCCCACAGGAAACACAGGCAACTACATTGCAGAGTTTTTCTGTCTGTGCCATAATTACAAGAATTGCTAGCAAAAATGCAGGCACTCATGTAACCACCAGGTCTGTCTGTCAGACTACACAGAGGTCGCAGGATGCCAGATGTTCATGCTATTACAATGCTAATGTTTCTGACTAGTTAGATTATTGTAGAGTTTGTGTTTAGATGTGGAAAAGGTGTGATGTTAAAGGAAGTTAGTGAAGATCTTGTATGATCAACTACCCAAGATGCAACATGGATTACAAAGGCAGAAGACTAAAAACAGCTGTCCTGGATAAGGAGAGAGATGTTGCAGGTGGTCACATTGACTGGCTAGCATTTGGGCTGTATACTTAGCGGTTTGGATAACTGGGTAGGCTGAATAGGCTGGTTGGCCCTTTTTTGCCATTTATTATGTTAGTTTGATAAAATGCGATTACATTTTTCAAGGACCACTAAATCTTGAAGTTTTCCTTTTCAATAATCAAGTATTGAATGTTATTACTATACCATACTGTACAAAGAAAGGTTAATTCTCAAGCCCAGCAGGGAACTAGAAAGTACTTTGGTTATAGACTTGTACAAAATCCAGGCATTGATCGCCTCAAAATCCAGCATGTTTTATTATGTATGAATTGGCCATTTTCAGGATGACACATTTAAATATGATTTTTGAGCCATCTGGACTATCACATCAACTTCTTACTTTATTTAATTGTAAAATGTCACTGAATCAGGCTTTCTCTTGATGTCTGGTGCCCAATGTACATCAAGGTACATGCTGCTCAATAAGATCTCATTTTTGTTGGCTTTTCCTTGGTACACTGTCATAGCATTGTCATTATTTTTTCAAAACTTGTGTGAGTTTTTCATCTCAACAAGCACTTCTCTTCTTGCATGATTCATTGTACCAACTAAGCTGGTATGCATTTTCTTTAGATTTTCTAGAAGACTCAGTGAGGAAAAAATATCCCATGTACATTTTTGCTTTATTTGCTAGAGGCCCTATGAATTTTATAACAACATAGTCAACAAGAAGTTGATTGTCTGCTATCTGGTCACATGTAAAAAAAATGTTTTTGTGCTGTCTTATCGTATGTAAAACAATTTATGACACACAATGAGTAATGTAAAAACACGAAAGAGATACCAGCATTCGATTATTGCTTACATGCTGTTTACATGCACAAACAGAATTCCATGAAATATATTGTAAAAGTTACCTTTGGAGTACATTATCACAAAAAACAGACTAGAGGAATACAGATAGATCAGTTTCCATATTTAAACCATTAGGTGTCATTATGTTGAACTCATATATGTATTTCTGTTCGATTTGCAATAATAATTTATCCAAATTTCCCCCTCTCCAGCTAAGACTCGGTTGCTGTATCACACAAAATCTATATTGCTCAAATTTGTGATTGAATTCCAGAGAGTGATCTATTAAATGGTTTTAACATTTCTTATAATTTATTATTATTAATTAACATAGGTTTTATAGACTATATTTATTCAAAGGTGGTTTTTGATCAGTTTATTTTTTTAGATACAGTCAACAGCAATTTAAGCATTTTTAAAGAACAATAGTGGCTTCGTAGAAATCTGTTATTTTAGATCATGAATTTACAATTTACTGATTGGCAAAATATTTTTTATAGTGTAAAATTTTTAGACATACATAATTTATTTTAATTTTTCATTATTTGGTTATACAGTATTTCATTGTTCAAATTGGGTCTTTTTAATAATTTGATATGAACTGAACAGTATAGCTCAGTATTCAAACTGGGCTATACGAGCAGACCATTTTGCTTGACAACCGATAATATGTAAGTGTATTAGTAAACACACCCACAAGATTGATTGACATATGCAGTAACGCCCATTTTATTGAATTAAAATAGAAATCCCTTCACTATTTTTTAATAATTATAAAATATTCTTTTGCAAATTGAAAAAAGATCATTGCATGTCTAAAAGATCCTTGTTATAAGCAGTATCTTTGAATACCATTTTTAAATTTTGGTGCCAAAATTGCCCCTTTAAAATGGAGGATTTGACGCGCTGAACAACATAGAAGCAGAGACTACATGCTGCACATCAGTGTGAGAGGTAAACTTTAGTAATTTGATTGATCTTTTTTGAATTATGTTTTAAATTATTATTTGTTTCCCACAATTAGGTTAGCGATTTATCGATGCATTAGAGTAAAAAGGTATACTGAATTTGCTCCGTAAAGCTTTTTTAGCCGTCACCAGTGTACTTTAAAGATTTAACGGCGCTTATTTTGATTTTAATTTATTTAAGAGTGAAATACACAGTCTATTTACATCCACTATATATATTTTGTGGGCGTTTTTGTTGTCACGGGTATGTCGGGCAAAAATCTGTGTTTTTAAAAATGATTGCACTTTTTAGCGATCAGTGATTTAAAGCCAATTTTTTGCTGTTTTATTAAATATTGCAATGTTTCAAATTTCTTAAAGGATGGGGATGCCTATATTATAAATTAGCCATTAACCTATGATTAATTTGTTATGTTAAATCGATTTTTTGCCACTTGTTGATTTTTAACAGTATCATACTAGAAATTAATGAGAGGTTTTAGGAAAATCTTTCAAGCTGTCTTATATACTTTTTCCAGTTGTCTTATGTATTGCTGACAATCAATGATTGTATGTTGGAAGAAATTGCACTACTGAGTGTTATTTGCAGCTGTGAAGTGTTGAATGTAAAGCAATTTTTCTTTGTATTTTAAAGGACAATATATAGTATTTGATATAATTTTTTAAGTAGGTATGAGGCATTATATATAGGAAGTTTATTTTTTGGTATGTTTGGTATCATATTAATTTTGTCATCATTTTAAGATTATTCATAATTTTTAGTTTTGATCAATATCTTAGATCTTAGTGAAAATTTAAAAAGGTTTTTAAATTTTATTAAAGACTTTTTAATATTTATGAGATCTTAATGATGTTGTTAATTATTAACTTTCGATTTGTTGTGATTGATATTGATTTTTGTTTGGTTTGCTTGTAGCCCCTGAGGCAGCGGCTTTGTGAGCCGTGAAACTCGGCCAGAGTCGGGCAAGTTTTTTAATATACGTCTCTGTTTTAATAAACATTGAAAAAGTTCCAGGCATCTATTCTTGTGTTTTTCCTGACGGCTATCATAGATCGCCTACCTCTGTGTTTTCTTGAAGAAGCGGAGTTGGACATCAGTAACTCCTGGACCAATGAGCTGGCATGGAGGATCCAGGAGCAGTCAGACTCCATGACTGACTCCTTGCAAAGGCGAAGAGGAACTGAAGGCTGAGCCCTTTTGTAGGGCTGAAGAGGAACGCTCAGGATGACATCATGAGGAAGAACCAGGAGGACTGGCCCTTTAAATGCTGAGGAGAAGCGCGGCCCCATGCCTAAGGAGGCAGGACCAAGGACAGCAACCATGCTGTGAAGACAGAGCTGAAGGAAGCAGGCTCAGCTGTAAAGGCAGCTTCCTGCCGCAAATGAAGAGAAGTTCCAGGGCGGCCTCCAGGCCGCGGAAAACAGCAACAATGGTGGCATTCCCTGCCGTGGGAAGGCCCCATGATGGTGGCTCTGTCTGCTGTGGAAGGAAGCTTCAACAACGGCCTCCTGGCCATGAAAGAAGGTAAGCGGCAGCCTCAGGCCATAGGAGCATGGCAGCAAGGCCCACCATGCAGGAGACAAACATGGGCGGCCTCCAGGCTGCGGGGAACCCTCGGCAGCAGCCTCCAGGCCACAAGGCAGAGAAGCTACGGCAGTGGGCCCACCGCAGAGCACAGCGGCGGCTCCTGCTGTGTGAAGACCGCGTCGGCAGCCTCCTGGCTGCATTGGAGCACGGCAGCGGCGGCATCGGGGAGCTGGCTGGATGGAGAAAAAGGTGAGAGACTGCTCGTGGCCTAGCCAGGGGCAGGATCATAACAGTTAGATGATGGATGGACTTTTGAAAATCATATCTCTATGGTAGTACATATGGCATTCTTTCGGCCCATCAATCAAGGCCTTTCCTTTATATTCACACACTAAAACTGGTGGTGTAAGCTTTGGTATTGGCCATGGTTGACTACTGTAATGCAATCTCTTGTGGTCTTCCTGGGACATTCATAGTGTTTTCAGGTCATAGAAAATATGGCTGCAAGGGTAATGTTGGGGTGCACGAGATGAGGTCCAGTGGCTTCCCTTTTGTAAAAACTAAATTGACTCCTAATAAGATCTTGCTGTAAATTTAAAGTATTACATTAGACTTCAAGATTTTGAAGGGAAGGTGTCTGCCACAGCTAGAAAATCATCTGTCTTGCAAAAAATCAAGCAGGTTGCAACATCAGTTTCAACTCCGGCTACAACCAATCAAGGTATTTCATTGCATTAGGCTCCAGAATACAGCATTCTCAGAAATGATCAGGGAGGAACAAGATCTAATGAAATTATTTAAGAAATTAAATACATAGTTGATAATCAAAGATACAATCTGAGGTATGGAAAGAGCACAATTTGTAATTTGCCTGTAATACTGGTTTACTTTGTTTTATGTTTTAAAATGTTGTAAATTTATGTATTTATGATTGTGTACCACTTTGAGCGCTTTGTTTTAAATCAGGAAAGTGGTTTATAAATGTCATTAAATAAATAAATACTATGATTGAAATACATTGAATGAGTCAAAGGCAGGCAATACATGAAAGGAGCATTCTGATACAAAGACATTTTAGAAGGTGAATGAGAGTTTATTTACAATTAGTGAAACAAAATAAAGTGAAAACAAATAATCTAGGGCAGGAGTGCTAGGGAAGGAGGAGGAGTAGAAGTAGGGACAGGGACAGGAGTAGAGATAGGGAGGGGCCTGCTACTTTTGTGGGCTGTAGAAAGCTCACAAAGTTTAGGCTGCCCTAATATTGAGCTCGTCCGCAGTGGAATGCAGCCACTGTTCAAACTGCCCTCAAAGGGCAAAGCATTGTAAACCACTTTAATGGTCAGGTCTCTGCCCATACTGCGGTATATAAAAATCTATAAATCAAATAAAATAAATAAAAAACCGGCACGATGTGCAAATGGTTGCCGGTATATAAAATTAAATAAATAAATAAATACATTAATTAAATAAATAAATAAATAAATAGATAAAGGGCCTTGTAGCAGTAGCAGTTCAAGGATGTAGGAGGGTCCTGCTGGAGGCTGCATAAGCTGTGGTGGGGGTGGGAGTAGTGGCGGCAGCATGATGGGTGGTGGTGGTGCAAGATGTGCAGACAACAAGTGTCAGCTGTGGTACAGGTGGTCACTCTGCTTGATGAGGTGGAATCCAGGCCCAAGGTAGAGTAACATGAGGTGCCGATGACCGGGGCACAGAGGGACCTGGTACTGCATGTGGAGGGGGCTGCACCCAGGGCCCCAAGAATTGCCATGAAGCTGGATTCACACCTGTTATAAAATTTCCCCACTTATGCAGCTGAAAACTCACTTTGCACAGGCCACTTGCAAAATTAGGTGCATGCATACCCCCGCCTAGGCTACTTTATAACATACACATATATATGCGTGTAAATTATAAAATTGCTGTGTCTCTGGGTGCACGCCAATCCACGTGTGCATGTGTGCCTGCACTCCTATTTGAAAGTTACCGTCCCTGAGTGTAAACTGTACTTATGCTGAATTTTAATTTATTTTCAAAAAACTTCTGAGTGCATAAAATATTTCTTCCCAGTGAAAAGGATAAGGGGAATGGGGATCTACCAGCATATGTGATATATTAAAACATGTAGTTTTAGCATTCACAATGTTGATCAGATATCAGAGTTGCTTACAAACCTGGCATGTCAGGCAAAGTACCGGTAGGATGCCTTTGGGGAATTACAGTACTGGGGAGCTGACTGTGTTTCACTTGTCAGTTCATGACAGCAGATTATAAACAGATCAACCACTGGGAGTAGATGTAATGAAAGTGGTGGTAAGTACCTTACCACCTACAGACTTAGGAAATCATGACTCCCCCAGAGTAACTGGCATTCTTGGCAGGATGTTGCAGGGTTGTCTTCTGCAGTCCACAGCACCTGGTCTTCTTGTGTGATCTCCCATCCAGTCATGACCTTGATTAGCTTCTGACAAGTTCTGGCATTCTTACAGCAGTGTTGTTTGAGGCAAAGTACTGATAAAGGTTAGCAGAGATTGCTTTTTCTTTTTTCTTTCTGTAAGACATTTTCCATGCCTTTAAGCTTCTTCTCTCTATTTTTAAGAAAAAATAAGGCCCGTATTTGAAAGACACCTACTTTAAGACAAATATGTGAACCTTATTAAATTACCTTACTAAAGCAAAGACCTGTTTGCTTGCATTACTAATATTTCATGCAAATATTATTTTTGAAAATTAATTTGCATTCTTTTTATGCAATATTACAAGAAAAATAAGTCAAATAAACATTGATCAATAAGTGAAAATACCCTGACATGTTTAAATTTCTCAGGAATTATCCATCATGTGATAAAAGAAAATCAGAGAAGTCCGTGCAGTGCATTCTCAACTAATAAACATCTGATAGGAAGGAGACTGAATAATTAGGGAAATGCATTTGTTTGAAATGACTGGGTAAAATACAATGAAAGAGAACTATTTTGTTTTACTCATGGATCACAGAATCTGTACCTTGGAGGACTTGCTGCCACTCTGCCAGACTTTACAATTTGGGGGTCTTATTGCCACTCTGCCTTGCAGGTATATCCCTCATGCTATACGTTTGGGTCTTTCTGCCACTAAGCTTTACTTCCATAGCCAGACTTTACACCTTGGGGGTCATGCTGCCAAACCCCAGACTCTATACTTCGCATGTTCTTATCACTTTTGGTGGCTGATTTGAACCTTTCATGGTGACTTGGAGTCTTCATTCTACTCTTTGTGCTGCTTTGTTCATCTATCACTGCTTGGGGGTTTTTTTTTAATTGCATTTTTGTTGCCTTGTTGCCCCTTCATGGTGCCTTGGGATGTTCATGACATTGTGGATATCATTTTGCCCCTCTTGTGATGCATTTGAGGGTTCATGCCACTGTTATTGGAACCCTGTAGTGTTTCTGACACTCTTGAAGCTGCACTGCTCCTACAATGATGCCTTGGAGAACTCCTGCCACTGCTGGTACCCATTTGACACTTTACAGATCCTTGGGATGTTCAAACCACTTTCGGTGCCACATTGCCACAGTCCTGGTGCCTTGGAGTTCTTGTCTCCCTTTGATGTCATCTAACCATAAGTTTCATTACAATTGGTTAGAATACCCTAATGCTGAAGCTCAAAAATGGGCTGCATTGCTTCTTCTATTGGCTTTAATGGGAAACAAAAAAAAAGAATGAAATAAATAACATGTTTTATTTCACTTGAAACAAATGGAGATGACCTACAAAATGAATAAATGAACTGAAACAAAATGTTGCCTCTATACATCCCTCTGAATAATATCACAACTGATTTGATGGCAGTGGGATTGGAAATGCTACAGAAGAAGCTTTCACTGTGAAGAACCATCTCTCCTGATACAGGCCATAACTAAAGCAGCTTGCAAATAAGACCCTAAACCCCCTCCAGCACAGGAGACCCCATCACAAATTTCTGTGACATGCTATCTCAGAAAGCCCATTGAGGACAAGGACACAGAGACCCTGCCATATTGGTCACATAAGTCTGCAGTCTGGCCAGACCTAGTAAGTTGGAGGTATCCTATGAAGTGAGTGAACAAACCATAATACACATTTTTTCTCTGCAGACCTCTAATGCTACAATGTCTATACCTAGTGGTCAGATGTAGCATTCATGATTTCAGGGTTTTGAAACAAGTACTGGTACATGGCTTTCAGTCAATGATTGTCACTTAAGCAGCTAGACTAAGTCATCAGTTGGGCAATATAAAATAGGGCTGTTCAGTTTGGAGAAGAGATGACTGAGGGGGGATATGATAGAGATCTACAAAATCATGAAAGGACTTGAAAAAGTTAATGTAAATTGGTTATTTACTCTCTGAGATAATAGAAGGACTAGGGGGTACTCCATGATGTTAGCAAGTAGCTCATTTAAAACAAATCGAAGAAAATTCTTTTTGACTCAGTGCATAGTTAAGCTCTGAAATTCATTGCCAGAGGATGTGGTTGTAGCAGTTAGTCTAACTGGGTTTAAAAAAAGGTTTGCATAAGTTTCTAGAGGAAAAATCCATAAACTGCTATTAATTAATAAGCAATAGTAGCTTGAGATTTATTTAATATTTGGGTACTTGCCAGGTACTTGTGACTTGGATTGGCCACTGTTGGAAACAGGATACTGGGCTTGAAGGACCCTTGGTCTGACCAAGTTTGGCAATTGTTATGTTCTTATATTCTTAGGTGTACCATAGCTGCACATGTATATTTCTAGAAGGCTGTATTATACAGCCCTGCCTGTTCTACTTAGGAGGGTTGGAGTAGTCTAGTAATTAGAGCATAGGGTTATGAACCCAAGAAACCAGGTTTCAAATCCAACTTCTAATGAACTTGAATAAGTCACTTCACCCTCTTGCCTCAGAAAAAAGCTTTGGTCTAGATTCATCAATTCCTATAATTATAGCAGAAATAGCACCTGCAATAAATAAAATGGGCATGGTTACGCTAATTTCCTGTGTATTGCATCACAGGAAATGATTGCATCATGCGCTGAGTCAGTGCACAGCAGGTTGCATCAGCGCATTGCACATCATTTTACACAGCATACATTGATTTGTACGTGGAATGTTATTGTTTTTTGTTTATATATACCGGCTTCCTGTGGCTGCTTCTTTGAGGGTTTGTCAGGCGTTGGAGAAAGGAGACAAGAGTTGATGAGTGGATTAGTGGGAGTAGGAGCTTACAGATTTCAATATCCTGAGTGTGCTGTCTTGTCTTCTGTTCTCATTTGTTTCCCTTTACCTTGGTCTTTTGTCTTCTTGGTGTGAGTGAATGATTTGTCAGTTTGGGCTGTTTTTTTGTCTGTTTTTATGTCAGGAGGAGGAGGTAGTGAGGCATGGTGGTGAGGAGGAGGAAGAATGGCAAGGTGGAAGAGGCATGGTGAGGCATCATGGTGAGGTGTGGTGGTGAGACTTAGTAGGAGTGATGAGGCTTGGTGGTGAGGAGGAGGAGGAGTGGTAAAGTGTAGTAGTGAGATGTGGTAGTGTTGAGTGGAGAAGATGGAGCATGAGATACAGGGGGAGAGAGGAGAGGGGGGAGAAGGGCAGGAGTGCTAGGGAAGGAGGAGGAGTAGAAGTAGGGACAGGGACAGGAGTAGAGATAGGGAGGGGGCAAAGGATAGGAGGAGGCAGGAAGAGGATAGGCAGGCAAGTCCAGTAGGAAGAAGATGACAGGCTAAGGATAAACAGAGAGGGCTAGGATTGCAGCTAGGTAGATAGTACATCAATCTAGGTAGAGAAACATGGAGCAAATCTACTCTTCTTTCACCTTTCAGTCCTCAAAATCACATTAAATCTTCACTGATGGTAACTGTGCTGTTCATACGTATGACTGGTCATGTAAAATTTCCCCCCAGAATCCACCCACCCTCCACAAACCTCATCCCGGGTTACTAGTGCCCCCTCTTACAGTGGTATAAAAAGTTGACTGTTTGGTGAGGCACTCTCTTTCTCTCTCTCACCAGCCCAAAATGTGATAAAAGCCTGTAACACAGATGTGATAAATTTATCTCACGTTGCAAAAAACATAACTATGTATTGCGGTACCAGGAAAATTATCCTAATCATGCCTCTTTTTTTATTGTGGGTACTATTTTTGCTATATTTATTGCAAAATGATAAATCTAGGACTAATGGGCCGATACAGTAAGGAGCGGTAGAAGAGCTGCGTTAGTGCCTGGTAGGGATGTGAATTGTTTTTTGACGATTTAAAATATCGTCCGATATATTTTAAATCGTCAAAAATCGTTAGAGCCGCGATACAATAACAATTCCCCCGATTTATCGTCAAAAACTCGTAAAGAAGGGGGAGGGGAAGGGGGAGGGCGGGAAAACCGGCACACTAAAACAACCCTAAAACCCACCCCCACCCTTTAAAATAAGTCCCCCACCCTCCCGAACCCCCCCAAAATGCCTTAAATTACCTGGGGTCCAGAGGGAGGGTCCCGGTGTGATCTTTTACTCTCGGGCCTCCGGTGCGTTGTAGAAATGGCGCCAGCGCTACCTTTGCCTTGTCATATGACAGGTCAAAGGTAGCGCCGGCGCCATTTTGTTTTTTGTCCCCCGACGTCAGGAGCGTAGGAGATTGCTCCCGGACCCCCGCTGGACCCCCAGGGACTTTTGGCCAGCTTGGGGGGGCCTCCTGACCCCCACAAGACTTGCCAAAAGTCCAGCCGGGGTCCGGGAACGACTTCCTGCACGCAAATCGTTTTTCCGTACAAAATGGCATGGCCGGCGCCATTTTCCGTACGGAAAAACGATTCGCGGTAGGAGATCGTTCCGGACCCCCGCTGGACATGGTCGGGGTGGGTGACATCACCCGCCCGTCCATGTGCTTCATTGGCTTGAGCGCCCAAATTGACGGGCGCTCAAGCCAATGTAAGCACATGGACAGGCGGGCGTGACGTCACGGCGTGCGTCACGCACGCCCGCCATGTGCTTTCATTGGCTTGAGAGCCCAAATTGACCGGCGCTCAAGCCAATGAAAGTACGCTTCGCTCCGCTCGCGCCGTGACTGGAGAGGGCACAGAACAGTGGGCTCTTACCTGACTTCACAATCTTCAGATGAGGGCTGAGCCAGGAGAACCAGGACCTGCGCGGGGGGGACCGCTGCAAGCTGCTTTTGCCGCCGGCTGCCCCCTCCGGAGGACGGCAGAGAAGGGAAGGGGCTGAAAGCAACAAAAAGTAAGTTGGTAACATGTCAAGTCGCTTCGGGAGGAGGGGATTTTAGGTTTTTAGGTTTCCTTTTGGGGGAAAATTTGCCGTCTCCCTTACCCCTGCCTCTAACGCAGGGGTAGGGGTAGGCAGTAAATTAGCAGGTTAAACGCGCGGCAAAACGGCAGGGTAAAAAAGTGATAGTCGGGGCGCGCATTACTGTATGGGAGGGAATAGCTAATTCGATCGTTTACATGTAATATACATGCCGTGGGCGGAAGGGATTACCCTGTGATTTAAAGAGATGGTAAGAGTTAGGGATGTGCATCCGTTTTCCACGGATTTGTAATCCGCAACTTATTTTTTGCTATCTGTTAAATATGTGGGGAGGCGAAATGCATCGCGACTCCCCACGTATAAAACAGATATCCGTTTTATTCGGCCTCCTAAATAAACATTTAAACCCCCACCCTCCTGACCCCCCCAAGACTTACTAAAACTCCCTGGTGGTCCAGCGGGGAGTCAGGAAGCCATCCCTGCACTCGTTTGCGGTTTCCTTACGGCGCCGATAGCCTGTGTCACAGGGGCTGCCGGTGCCATTGGACAGCCCCTGTCACATGGTCACCGGCACCATCTTGTGCTCCTACCATGTGACAGGTAGGTCATGTGGCAGGAGGTTGCTCCGGGACCCTTGTTGGACCCAACCGGAACTTTTGGCCAGCTTGGGGGGGCCTCCTCACCCCCACAAGACTTGCCAAAAGTCCAGCGGGGGTCCGGGAGCGGAGGCGCAGAGGAGCACGTGACGCTGGCGTCACTCCGCTCCGGCGTCATGTTCTCCGCTCCGGAGCACGTGACGCTGGCGTCACTCCGCTCCGGTGTCACGTGCTCCTCTGCTCCGGCGTCACGTGCTCCTCCGCGCCTCCGCTCCCGGACCCCCGCTGGACTTTTGGCAAGTCTTGTGGGGGTCAGGAAGCCCCCCCAAGCTGGCCAAAAGTTCCGGTTGGGTCCAATGGGGGTCCGGGAGCGGAGGCACGGAGGAGCATGTGAAACCGGCGTCACTCCACTCCGGCGTCACGTACTCCTCCGCGCCTCCGCTCCCGGACCCCCGCTGGACTTTTGGCAAGTCTTGGGGGGGTCAGGAGGCCCCCCCAAGCTGGCCAAAAGTTCCGGTTGGGTCCAACGAGGGTCCCGGAGCGACCTCCTGCCACGTGACCTACCTGTCACGTGGTAGGAGCACAAGATGGCGCCGGTGAGCACGTGACAGGGGCTGACCAATGGCACCGGTAGCCCCTTTGACACAGGATATCGGCGCCGTAAGGAAACCGCAAACGAGTGCAGGGATGGCTTCCTGACTCCCCGCTGGACCACCAGGGAGTTTTGGTAAGTCTTTGGGGGGTTAAAATTTTTATTTAGGGAACCGGGAAACGTATTGATGGATCGGCAACTTATGGAATTTTCCATACTTCCGCATGAAACGGAATCGTCCATCCACGAATACGTATCCCGAATACGACAAAAACGTTTGGCCTGCACATCCCTAGTAAGAGTAGGTTAAAGGGGATAGTGTATTGCGGGTTGGACTAACACGGCCGAAAAGTGAGTAGAAAGCGGGTTAGGAGCAGGGTAACCGCGGCCGCACTTTACTGTATTGACCTGATAATTAGCTAAATAAGTAGCTGCACCCCACAACACCCTCATTCCGCTCCTCACTTATGATAACATTTTAGCTGGATAAATGTTATATGGATAAGTGGCGGCTGCTAAGTATAGTCAAATTTTGAAATAGTGCCATTTAGTTGGATAAATCAGAACTTATCCAAGTAACTGGTACCAAATATTGGCCTCTCTATATTTCAGATTTGCATGTCTTCACACACAATACCTCTGAATTGTATTATCATTGTTATGACCCTTTAACTCTTTACCATTTTGTTTCTATTGACTCATTGTGAACCACCTTGGGTGGAATGGCTTTAAAAAAATTGATTTGATTTCTAAGCATGCTAGTAGCATAATAAAATATCTTACATTACACTTCTGTTATCTCTCAGATTATTTTTCTGTTTCAGTTATTTTGTCAATATTAATTATTTTGCTAAATAAATGTGAATAAGTTTTAGTAATTATATGGAAAACCAATGGATTTACAATGATATATTGCACAAATATGTATTTATTTATTTATTTACTTATTTATTTATTTTAACATTTTAACATTTTTATATACCGGTATCTGTTTGCACATCGTACCGGTTTACATGTAACAAAAAGGACAAGCCAAAAGAGGCATATCTTTTACATGGAACAGAGAACAGTTAATAATATAAGTTAATAAAATAAGAGGTGAACATTGAAAGAAACTTTGGTTAAGGAATTAAACAAGGAAGCTCATAAATAAACAATGAACAATTAACATGAGTTCTAAGAGCAAGGGTATTTAAGCTGGGAGGGTGGTAAAAAATATTTGACAGTTCACATTGGCTAGACGAGAGTGTTTACAAAGCGAGGATATATTTGCAAAATCGGAGCATTAGCAGAGGGGTGCACAGGGACAGAAGTTGACTTGAGAGGCATTTAAAAGCTGGGGAAGAAAAAAACTGATTTGTACAGTTAACATTTATGCCAGTCAGATGACTTACTTCAAGTAATACAATTGGGTATAATTGATAATAAGGCAATCTTTTCCTTACTGACCTGAAAGGTTCATGGCTGAACAAACAAATGTTGCTTTTGAACATATTTGTTATGTAACCCTAGACAATTTTGTCCTTCATAATTTTGATCGCTAACAAGCTTTGGAACTGAGCCATAAAAGCATATTATGTATTGGGAGATGTGTCCTAGAATTTCTCATGCCCTTATATATTACCATTGCAATATTACAATATATTAAAACTCATAATAGACTTTTTGCTAAGTACTGTTGGACTTTCTAGTTTTCTTATCGCCATAATAATCTTTTTTTATTCATCTTTGCTGGAAATATAGTACATGTTGGATATTAGATATAGCAAATAGGAAGACTCTTAAATGCCTGGCTCTGTAATAAACCCAGTTTAGCCCAAAAATTAATATAAGACATATTTCATTTTTGTAAAGCATTCTAAGAAAACCAAATTGTTCAAGCTGTGCTTTTAAGTATATCTCTGTTACTATCTGTCTTTCTGGGTCTAGAACTTATTTAGCATAAGGATTTATTTGCAGATGCACTGTCCTTTGTATATTTGGAAACTGTTTCCATGCCAGGTTTTATTTTTAATTAATTAAATTTTTTAAAATTGAAGCCATACAGAGCAGAGCCAGTTGGGGCGAGACAAGAAAGGAGCATAACCAATCATGTTGGGGCACTTTTTTTTAACCCAGCTTGCTTTCTCTTTTTAAAAGAATCGGCGACAGTGTACATAGTCAGCAAACATCTGCAATTCACCGTGCTCTGTTAGTAAAGAAAAAAGTGACTGGTCTGCTGTCTCTGTGTGCCCGCATCAAAATTGTAACTCTAAAAGCCTTTTCTTTCCCATTACTGATCTGATACAACACATTTCATCATATTACTGGCATCAAGAGGCAAACATGGCAATGAGAGAGGAAGAGGGAAGGTTGTTCCCCCAAATGGACTTGGGTCCAACACAAGGAGTTATATGAGTTCCAGGAAACCCCCTGCTAAAATCAAGAGATTTTTTTTTTAAGAGGGGAAAACAGCTAGAGATACATAGTTGGGCGTGAAGTTGGATTCAAAGCCATCTTCTCTCTTCTCTACTGTTAGTATGGTGCAGGGGCAGAAAAAGGCAGACTTAATTGAGCATGGCACGAGTCGGGGGGGGGTGTGTGGAGGGGACTAAGAAAGCATCAACTAAAGTCAACAGTGTTCTTTCTTTTGTTCTGATCAATGTCTATAGCAGATATTGCAAGATTATTTATTTTATTTTATTTATTTAAAAGGCTTATAGGCCACTCAATCCAATGTTCTAGGCAATTTACAAAAAAACAGTTATGAAAACATAAAATAAAAAATGATGCAACAAATAAACAGTCACAAAAGCATTAAAATATCGTGAACCAGGTGAATCATATGAAGGATTTGAAGAATTGGAGGAAGGGATGCTGAAATTCTAGTAGCTGAGGAGGGTTTAGAGAAGTAGAAAGGTATTTTTTGAACATTTGCGGGCAGATAGCATAGCTATAGTGATACTGTTTAGGGTAAAAGCACCCCCTCTTGGAACAACAAAGAGTCAAGAGTGTGAGACATGCCCCTGAACTTTTATATCCTAGTTACCCTAAACCCTAGCCCCCAACTGCAGCACATGAAGAGAAAGGTGATTCCGCAAGACATCAGAGTTATGGAGACAAAATAGAATTATGGAGGTTCAGTATTTTGCAGAATGTACTCACTGTCAGAAAGCCATTGGTAGAGGTAAGATGCTGAACTAACTTTCAAGCAGTAGAATTTGCAAATGAAGTATCATTTGCAAAAACAATACCTGCTAATGTTGCTTTTAGGTCAGACCAAGTAAAATTAATTATCTGAAGAATCTGATATTACTAATTAAGCTCCCACCACCAATACTTAAATGAATGGAAGGTAAGGTGAGGTTGGAGAGAAGGCCCTAAAGTAAGGAAAAAAAAAGAAATAACAAAATAGTCCTTTCCCTCCTAAAATTCCTATATAAACTAAACAGCAATTTTCACCCAGCAATGTAAAAGGTATCCCCTTTTCAAAAAGAAAAATCACAGCACTTTAATCAAAAGCCAGAAAAAATACCTCCCTTTATAATTGAACCCCTCCAATTAAACAACATAACGAAATAAATAAATTAACTTGAGAAGCAAAACAAAAAAAAAAAATGACAATGAATGAGTCAAACCAAATTTTTTCCAGTAATATTTATGGTTATTGCATTTTCTACTCTCATTTGCTCATGTACATTTTGACACATTGCTGTCTTTTCAAATCACAGAGGAACATATGATAGCTTTCAAAATGTCAAAACAGTTCTCTATAAACTCCCCTCTCCTTAACAGCTGCTTCATGGATAAGCTTATCAACTAAGTGTGAATTAGATTCCAGAACTGACCACTAATTAGTCTTTATGGATTTATGATGTTATATTTGCACATACGCAGCAGGACTAAGCTGTTTATCTGAATTTAGGTTAAAACTATGATTTTCCAGCTCTTGCAAAACATTACAAATGTGAAATAGTGAAAAAGAAGTGGTGACAGAAATTGTAGTAGTTGCTGCAAATTATCTTTAATATATTGTAACATTTTTCTTTTTTTATGTTTCCTGGACTTTACTCTTATTTCATTAATTATTAAATCATTTCTTAATCTGTTTCTAAAAATACATGAATTTAATCTTTCAGTTTTCTTTAAACTACACATATTTATGTTTATTTTAATCTTTGATGAATTTGCATGAGTGAAAAATCTGTAGATTTATAAACATCATAAATTTCAAAATTGTCTTTGGAGTCTAGAAGCAAATTGCTGAAGTAAATACCAATAATAATATATCCCAAGCAAAAGTATTCTAAAATAGATACACAACATTTGACATAAATATGTCCTCATCCCAAATCTTATCATGGCAATTTTCAAAGGGCCTACATATTTGCAAAGTATGTGGATACTAGATTGCTTCATGTACTTCATTGCCAATTTTCAAAGAGAAACTACTAGGGAAGTGCATTTGTTTAACATATAGAAGGAAGACAAACCAAATCAGATGGATTCATTTTTGTTTGTGGAAAATGAAAGGAAAATGGCAATGCCTCAAAATTAATAAATATTTGGTTTATGTTCATTTTTACTTCTCATTAGACTGCAGAAGTTATTTTTCTTCTCAAGGCAGCTAGCAGTTCTTAGCAATCTGTGTAGTCACACTTGACTTTAGACTAACCAGAGCCATGATGGGACAGAAAGGGGAACAAGTCAGGGACCAAGATCAATCAAGTTCAAGCATTTTTTTTTTAATAGTCAGTCCTAGCTGGTATCTGTATGTATTGACAATTACTTCCTTTTTTTTTTTTTCAAGCTGTCAATTAGATCAGGCAGAAAACACCATTTTGCTCTCTTTTGTTTATTGGTGGAAAGAGAGAGCAGTGGCATAGACAGAATTGATTTTTTGGGTGGGCACAGGGTTAACATGGTGGGCTGTAGGTATTCAGGTCTTAGACCTACTAATTGAATTCTTAATGATAAATAATACCAAATACTGCACCCTACAATGGCTCTCTAAGTAGTTTGCAACAGCCATTATGCATCATTTATGAAACTTAAAAATATTTTACCTCAATTATTTCAAGCACTTACCAGTAGGGATGTGAATCATTTTTTGACGATTTAAAACAATAGTCTGATATATTTTAAATCGTCAAAATTCGTTAGAGCCGCGATACAATAGCAATTTCCCCGATTTATCATCAAAAAATCATAAATCGGGGGAGGGGGGAGGGCAGGAAAACTGGCACCCTAAAACCCACCGCGACCTTTTAAAATAAATCCCCCACCCTCCCGAAGCCCCCCAAAATGTTTTAAATTACCTGGGGTCCAGTGGGGTGGTCCCGGCGCGATCTCCCGCTCTCGGGCCACGGCTGCATTAAAAGAAATGGCGCCGGTGGCCCTTTGCCCTTACCATATGACAGGGCAAAGGTAGCGCCGGTGCCATTTTGGTTCCTGTCACCCGACGTCACGAGTGCAGGAGGTCACTCCCGGACCCCCGCTGGACCCCCAGGGTCTTTTGGCCAGCTTGGGGGGGCCTCCTGACCCCCACAAGACTTGCCAAAAGTCCAGCGGAGGTCCAGGAGCGACCTCCTGCATGCGGGCCGTATTGCCAATATTCGAAATGGTGCCGGCGCTACTTTTGCCCTCACTATGTCGACATAGTGAGGGTAAAATGGCGCCGGCGCTACTTTTACCCTCACTATGTCGACATAGTGAGGGCAAAAGTAGCGCCGGCCGTATTACCAACATTCAACATAGTGAGGGCAAAAGTAGCGCCGGCGCCATTTCGAATATTGGCAATACGGCCCGCGTGCAGGAGGTCGCTCCCGGACCCCTGCTGGACTTTTGGCAAGTCTTGTGGGGGTCAGGAGGCCCCCCCAAGCTGGCCAAAAGTCCCTGGGGGTCCAGCGGGGGTCCGGGAGTGATCTCCTGCACTCGTGACGTCGGGTGACAGGAACCAAAATGGCGCCGGCGCTACCTTTGCCCTGTCATATGGTAAGGGCAAAGGGCCACTTGCGCCATTTCTTTTAACATAGCCGTGGTCCGAGAGCGGGAGATCGCGCCAGGACTCCCCCACTGGACCCCAGGTAATTTAAAACATTTTGGGGAGCTTCGGGAGGGTGGGGGATTTATTTTAAAGGGTCGGGGTGGGTTTTAGGGTGCCGGTTTTCCCGCCCTCCCCCGATTTACGATTTTTTTACGATTTAAATAAAACAAAAAACATGACGATCAGATTTCCCTCCCCCCCCCAGCCAAAATCGATTGTTAAGATGATCGATCACCCGATTCACATCCCTACTTACCAGCATTAAAAATTGCTTATTAATCTGTATTTTTATTTTATATTTATTGCAGTTTATAAATGCATATCATGTAAAAAGCAAAGAAAATAAGATCTAATCATGTAATCAATCAAAAATTGATGTATTATTTCATGAATTCTCTTTCCAGAAAGCCAGAAATCATAACTACAATAAAATATCATTAATCATCAGAATAGGTGCAGAGCAGAGCTAGGACAATTCACATTACAATTAACATGAAAAAAAAAATTCTAATTCTAGTGTCACCTTAGCAAAAAATATCCCTCCAATACTGTTGCGGTCCCGATCGCTAGACTAGCGACCGGGTCCTTACCTCCTTTTTCCCGTTGCAGGCCATGATGGGTCTCGGCGTATCTCAGGCCTACTGGTCCTCTCCGCGGTGGCGTCTCCATGAGGGAGACACCGCTGAGCCCTGATCCAGACTCCGCCCCTCCCGGGGCACGCGCGTGCGCGCGTGGAGGACCTTTTAAAGGTCCAGCACCACGAAGCTTCAGCCCGCCCTCTTGATGACGTCAGATGCCGGCAGAGTACTTAAGGCCGGCGTCTGCCTTGAGGAAGTTGCCTTGCAATGAGGTTCCTCAGTTCCTGAGTGTTGTTGCTACCCTGTTGTTCCTGATCCTGGTATCGCTGTTCCTGCTCCTGGTCCTGCTGTTCCTGCTCTTGATCCTGCTGTACCTGCTCCTGATCCTGCTGTGCCTGATCCTGATCCTGCTGTTCCTGGTCCATATCCTGCTGCTCCTGATCCCGCTCCGCTTCCAGATTCTCCTTGGTTGCTTCTCTGGTTCCTGACTCCGGCTCCAATTCCGATATCCCGTGCCTGCCACCTGTCTCGACTTCTAGTTTGTCTTCTCATCTCTGTCGCTGCTGTCACCTAATTCCCAGCGGTCCGGGTCCTCACGGGCTCCTCCCGGGGGGATCTCAGACTTCTAGGGTGAAGATTCCATCTCCAAGTCTCACTGCCGTCACCTAAGTCCCAGCGGTCTGGATCCTCACGAGCTCCTCTCGGGGGGATCTCGGACTTCCAGGGTGAAGACTCCACCTGCGCTCCTGCTGTGGTTCCGCCTCCCGGTCTGATCAGCTCCACGGAGATTTCTCTTCCTATCAGCTCACTTTGCCAGGCTGACCCAAGGGTCCACCGTTCAGTCCGCAACAGTTTGCAAGGCCATGGACCCGGCGGACATCGCTGGACTGCAAGCCATTCCCGGGATGGCCCAACGACTGCAGCAGCAACAACACTGTCTCAACGTTATGGCTGCCACTGTCGAGCGATTGGCAAATCGGCTGGATGCCACCCCGCCAGAGCCGCCACCGGTGCAATCTCCAGTTCTCACAGTAAGCATAACTGTGCCCACTCAGCTCCCAGCCCCCTCCCGCTAAGCGGGTGATGTCAAGAGCTGCCGGGGATTCTTGAACCAGTGTTACATAAGGTTCTCACTACTTCCTAGTCAATTCCCATCAGATTCGGTGAAGGTAGCCTATATTTTGTCATTGCTGGAGGGGAAGGTGTTGAGTTGGGCTTCACCGATGTGGGAACGCCAAGATCCATTGTTGAACAACCAACAGCAGTTTGTTATCAATTTCAAGCAAGCCTTCGACAAACCCGCACGTCTGCCTACAGCTACATCAGAGCTGTTACAGCTAAGACAGGGATCTCGATCCCTGGCAGACTACGCTATTGAGTTTCGCACTCTCGCAATGGAGGTAGGCTGGCGTGATGACAGCCTGCGGGGAGTCTTTTTGGAAGGCTTGTCTGGTCGCATCAAGGACGAGTTGGCCGCCAGAGACATTCCTGACAACCTCAATGACATAATCGATTTAGCTGGTCAGATTGACCGTCGTCTCCAGCAAAGGGCGAAGGAGGGAAGATCGCTACGCCGTACCATATCTTTGGCACCTGTCTTCTCTAGACCTATGACGACACCCTCAGGTCAGGGGACGTCACACTCAGAACTGTCAGCTGAAAAACCAATGCAGTTGGGCTGCACGCCATTGACTGCGCAGGAGAGGTGAAGACGCCGGACATTGGGCTTGTGTCTATACTGTGTCAGCAAGGGCCACTTTCTAGCCCAGTGCAAGGAGCGTCTGGAAAACACAGTCTACAAATTATATATCCAACAGGAAGTGGATATCTCAACTAACTTATAACATTAGTCCTTTCTTCTGTTTAATTTCTACTCCTTCTGAGTGTCTTAGGTGGTGTGGATTTTGAGACATTCATTAATCTTCTGGGTGAAGAAGGCATCAAAGTCAGGCCAACTGTCCAGGAGCCTGGAGATGGAGTCATTATAGCTGCAAGTGTGTTGGATCAGTAGGAGGTGTATATACAAAACTCAACTCTTGCCTGTTCTGCAAGGACAGTTGGTTTACCCAGCTTGACTGAACTTTCTCATTGAACATCATGGAAGCAATGCCTGCCTTCTAGCGTGGGCAATGGTGCTGAGTGAGCACTTATAGCTTTGTCTGTAAATAAGTGGAACATTCACATTCCCACCATCCACCCCAGAGATGCATGGAAGCCAACAGTGATGGAACACCAGAGCACCTATACTCCTTCACCATTGCAACTCCTGATTTTTCCATGAATTCCCTCCATAGCCAGAGGTGAACAGCTGGGATAGGGAATTTATATCATCCCACAGCATGGCCCTTCCCTCTATTTTCACCAGCATGCTGTATAGCCTGTGATACCTCATGAGTTTGCATATAGTTGGCAAGTTTCTCTTTGCCCAGATGCAGGGGTGGGGGACAGGGTTGATAGGGAGTTTAAAGAAGAGAGGAGTACATGTCTCCTCCCTTTCAATCCCTGCTGCCAAAACCTGTTTCTCGTTATCCATTTACCCAAACCCCTTTCTCCCATATTCATATCCATTTTTGATGCAACTCCAACATTACTCTCTGCATCAATGAAAGGGGATGGCAGGAAATTTGAATCAAACAGTTACCAACAAGATTGATGAAACAGATAAGTGTGGGAAAATAAGTGTGGAAGCTTGCTGGGCAGACTAGATGGGCCAACTGGTCTTTTTCTGCCGTTATTTCTATGTTTCTATATATTTCTATGTTTCATTGATGTGGGGGCTCATCTAGGCAACATGCGTTTATTCTTATTTATTGGACTTTTTATACCATCTTTATATACCCAGGAGATTTACAAATAAAGCATATATAAAAATCAAAATACATAAAACATAATTGAAATCCACCTACACTATGCATAACATTATAAATGTCAAATACATAAAACTTGATCTCAACTTGCTTCCTGACTTTGCTTGATCACTGCCTGCCCTTACCTCTGTCTGAATCATGATTCCGTCTGATCACTGCCTGCCTAGACTTCTGCCTGAACCTAGCTCCCAGTGCTCTTCCTGTACTGGTTTGTCACACCTGCATCTCATTGGATCTTAATTTATCTGGAGGCCTGTGCCTAAATCCAGCTGCCCTGGCATCTGAGGGCTCAACCTAAGGAGGGAACAATGGCTGGGATTGGTGAAGCTTCATATGGGCCTCTGCTCTTTTCCACTCCACCTACCAACAGTGGGGACCTTCAGGGCTCCTCCCTGCAGATTGTACCAACTCCCCATGGGTCTAAGGGTCCACACTCCCAACAGATTGCCAAGACTATGGACCCAGCAGACGCTACTGTCCTTCAGGCCATTCTGGGCCTAGCTCACAAGATCCAGGAACAGCAATGCTTCCTTGAGGCTCTGGCAGCTTCCATGGAGCATCTCAATGCTTGGCTGATTGCTAAGGTGATTCATTTTGCACCATCACCACCAGTTCCAGCAATGCCTCATCACTCCTCGATTTCCCTGCCGGCACCTCTTCTGTATGCCGGTGATCCAAAGCAGTGTTGGGGTTTTATTAACCAGTGCTTTATGTACTTTTCTTTCCAGCTTTCTCTCTTCCCAGATGAGACCACCAAGATCACCTTCATTCTCTCTTGTCTGGATGGTGAGGCCCTGACTCAGGCATATCCACTCTGGGAATACTCTGATCCACTTTTTTAAGACCTGCAGCAATTTGTCTCCTCCTTTCAAAAAGGTATTGAATGACCTTTTTGAAGGAGTGTGCTAGGCTGCTTCCACCACAGATTTCCTCCACCTTCACCAGGGGACTTGGTCTCTGACAGATTATGCTATTGAATTCCACACTTTAGCAACACAGTTCAGTTGGATGAAGGATTGCTTGTGCCCTGTCATCCTTGAGGGTATTTCTTCTCATCTCAAGGACAAGTTGGCAGCTCAAGATCTCTCTGAGTCCTTGGTGGCTCTCATCAATTTGGCTGGAAGGATAGATCACCGCCTTGAGGAGCAAGCCTGGGAGTTCCACTTGACTAAATATCCGCCTCAGCAAGGCACTGTTTACCTTCACCATCTTTGCCACCTACTTCTGGCCTGTCTTTAGTTGGCTTGGTGGAAGAACCAATGCTTTTGGGTCATGATCGCTTATCTCCTGAGGCGTGCCTATGGCGGTGACAGGCAGGATTATGCCTGTACCTCGGTGGAGCTGGGCACCATATACAGAGCCTGATCAGTCCAGGAAACTTCACCACCTAGGGTATAGTAGGGGTTTGACCCTAGGCTTTTCAACTCCAACTCTCCAAATGACACTTCCTGTAACCATCACTATGACCAACTTGAGCATTCCTGTCCTGGCCCTCGTGGACTATGGTGTGGGGAAAACTTACTTATGAAGGCTCAGGTGGATCATCTGCACATGATGACCATCTCTATGGAGCTTCCATTGATCATCTCCTCCATTCAAAGAGATTCGTTACCTGGGATGATTACTCTCACAATGATCCCAGTAACCCTGTGCATAGGTTTGCTACATCTAGAGCAAAGTGAGTTCCATATAATAGACAAGTCAATTCATCCCATGTCCTAGGGCTACTATGGCTTCAACTCTATTCTCAGCAGTTCAACCTTTCTGCATCTCTCCAAATGGAGGCCCAACTGCCACATTCCTACATAGAGAAGGTGGGGCTCCTTCCACATCTACCTTTGGCAGCAACATTAACCGGGGTCCTTGCCCCATACATTGATTTCTCAGACATTTTCTCGAAAAAAAAAAAGGAGTGCCTACCCCTTCACAGGAAATTTGATTTTGTAATTAAGCTGTTGCCAGGCACTAGTCCACTGTGTGGTAGGGTATACTCATTGTCACTGCTTGAGATGAAGGCAATGTCAAAATACATCTGGGAGAACCTGGACAAGGGGTTCATTCATTGCTCTACATCTTCAGCTGGGGTGGGATTCTTTTTTGTTGCTAAGAAGGATGGGACACTCTGTCCCTGCATCGACTACTGGGGTCTTAATACAATCATCATGAAGGATTGGTACCCCTTGCCCCTGATCTCAGAGTTGTTTGACCACCTGCAAGGGGCAAGGATATTTACCAAATTGATTCTTCAGGGAGCTTACAACCTGGTTCGCATTTGGACCAGTGATGAATGGAAGACAGCCTTTAGCACAAGGGATGGGCATTGCGAATACCTTGTCATGCCTTTCAGATTATGTAATGCTCCAGCAGTATTCCAAAAGATGATGACTGAGATCTTCAGATAATTCCTTTATGCCAGCATCATGGTGTACCTTGATGACAACCTTATTTTTTCAAAAGACCTCCCATCTCATTGCCATGATGCCCGCCAAGTCCTTAAGTGCCTCCGTGACAATCACTTATACGCTACAATGGATAAATGTTTGTACGAAAAAGAAAGCCCTCCTTTCCTAGGGTACATTGTCTCCAGTAGAGGCTTCTCCATGAATCTGGACAAATTCAAAAGTATCCATGATTGGCTCCAGCCAACTGGTTTGTGGGATCTACAGAGGCTCCTGGGCTTCACCAATTATTATAGACATTTCATCATTAACTACTCCGCAATTGCTGCTCATCTCACAGCCTTCACATGAAAAGTGGCTAACCTCAAGATCTGGCCTCCCGAAGATGTGACAGCCTTCCAAGACCTGAAGGATGCTTTCCTGTGAAAGCCATGTCTATATCATCTGGACCCTACTCGCCTCTACATCATAGAAGTGGATGCCTCCTCAGTAGGGGTATGGGCCGTATTAATTCAGCATTCTCCATAAGGGCACCCTACACCCACACTTCTCCTTCTCATGGAAATTCTCCTCCTCTGAACTCCTCACCATCAATTTAGCCCTAGCGGAATGGTGACAATGGCTGGAGGGTGCTCAATATTGGATATCCATCTATACCAATAATAAAACTCTGGAGCCCTAGACTTCACAATGGCATACCACCCACAGGCCAATGGCCGGCTGAGCATATTACCACACCTTAAAAACATTCCTCTGGGCCTACATTATTGACCAGCAGGATAATGGGGCTTAACTCTTGCCCTGGGCAGAGTTCTCCCATAACTCCCATTTGTTGGCTGACCATAAGTTTTGTTGAGGAACGTGACATTTAATTGCTGCATTTAGCTAATCTGTCTGTTCTTCATATATAATTTTATGTAAGATGGTAAGTACCTTGCATTCAATTCGGGATCTTATTGGAAGTTAATGTAATGATGTAAAATATGGAGTAATGTGTTTGTACTTTTTGGTGCCTGTTAAAATTCTGGCAGTGGAGTTTTGAAGAATTTGTAGAGGATGAATGGTGGAAAGCAGAGCCCGAGTAAGAGCAAGTTACATTAATCGAGATTAGAAAAAATGAGCAGTTGTAAAACAGTTCGGAAGTCATCTGGAGTTAGAAATGGCTTTAGTCGTCTCAATGTTAGTAATGTATGATATCCATTCTTCACTTTAGCTGCAATGTGTTCTCTCATGGCCCTCCTGGAGACAACCCTAACCACAAGAAATGTCCTCTGAGACCGATGCTACCTAGCAGGTAAAGAACATCCTCAATGTCCGTCAATGAGGCAAAAAATGGCAGTATCCTATATCCTGGGAGGGCTATGGCCCAGAGGAGAACACCTAGGGACCTGTTTCCTACATTCTAGATAAAAATCTTTTGAAAGAATTCCATGCTGCACACCCCAGGAAACCTAAATCTTCAGGGAGGGGGTTTAAAGGAGGGGGGGTACTGTTATGCTTGGCAGACTGCGGGTCAACGCTGTGGCCCATGGCTCCTAACTTCCAGTTGGGACCAGCTGTGTGGTCGCCCGACGCCACGCTCTTTCTGCTCCCAGCAGGCCCAATGTGATGGCCTCTTCTGAGCATGGCAAGAAGCCAGGCTGCCCTGCTCCTACCTCTCTCTCCCCGGTGTGGCAGGACATTGTTGGGGCTTCAGGACCCTGGCCACCTTCCTCCAAGCCTCTTTGTCTGCCTCCTTAGGCGTGCACATGGCCATCCCCCCTCTTTTAAGGGGAGAGTGGTGGGAATGGTCTGGTGGTGCTTTCTAATGATGTCATAGGCAGAGGGCTATATAAGGCCACCCCTGAACTTCCTTCAGTGCCTTGGCAGTGGGTCGTCTCATCTAGAGAACTGGATTGCCTTTTCCTGATTCTTCTTCCTGAGTGTGTTCCTGCCTTCCAGTGAAGTTCCTCTTCATCTGTCTTCAGCGTATTTTGTTCTCTGCCCTCTTCATTCATTACTTCTTGGATTGGACTCCTGGCTCTTGACCTCAGACAAGCTCCTCATTTCTCCTTGGTTTGACCTTCTGGCTTGACTTGGGCTTGCTTCCTGTTTGATCGCCACCTGCCTGAATCATGACACCATCTGATCGCTGTCTGCCTAGACCTCTGCCTGAACCTGACTCCACGTGGTCCTCCTGCATTGACCTGTTGCACCTGCATCTTGCTGAATCTCCATCTATCTGGAGACCCGTGCCTAAGTTCACCTGGCCCCGGCACCCAAGAGCTCAATCTAAAGGGAACGAGGGCTGGTATTGGTGAAGTTCTAGCTGGGCCTCTGCTCCTGTCCACTCCACCTACCAATGCTGGAGTCCTGCAGGTCACCTCTCTGCAGGTCATGCCAACTCCCCCTCAGTCTAAGGGTCCACACTGCAAACAGTTTTGCCCATTACTCTTCTACTAGATTTTCCCATCCAGCTAACAATTCCTTAAGATGCTCCTGTTACTAGCTTTCAAGAACTTTTTCATATCTCTTACCTTTTAAAGAGAGAATAGCTCTCAAAAACTTATCAGAAATTTATAAAATTATTAGTCTAGTGACAAAGAAACTTGACTCCTAGAATCCAGAGAATTACTTTCACATAGACCCAGAATGGAGCTCAGATCTCAAAACTAAAATCAATTATGATTTTTACCTAAGCCAAGATAATTTTTTTTACATTTTATTGTTGTTTTTTATCTTTTAATTAATTTTTGTTTGTTCTTTATTTGCTTTTTTTTAGGAGGTGGGGGGAGGCGGGAATGGAATTTGCACAATATATGCATTTATTTATTCCAGGACTTAATTTGTAGACAAAAAGGAAGTGAAACTGTAGAAAGAGAATCCAGGGCCAAGTGAGACCTCTCTCTCTCTCTCACTCTCACTCACTCTCCCTCTCTCTATCTCACGTGCATACCCAAATCAAAGCTATATGGCTGCCTTGTCTCAGGGTAAGCAGCTCAACACACTGTTTTGTTCTCTGTTTTCTGTAAAATGTGTGTATGTGTGTGTGTGTGTGTGTGGGGGGGGGGGCATATATAATCCATGCAATTACTTATTCTGTTCTGTATATATGCACTGCTGACTCTAATCCACTTTCTCATTCCCAGAAAAAAAGATTGCAGAATGTCATTGTGGATTGTTCTACCAGAAATTAAGCCCTCGGTAATGGACACAAAAGGGGTTGAATTAGCACAAGTTTTAAAGTTGTGAACAGTAGTGCCATTCATCAATGCCAAGATTGAAACCTTGACAACTGGCAGTACTGCTCACACATTAAAAAATTTTGCAAATTCAAACCCTTTTTTCCTCTGTAGTGTCTGCTTCAGTATTTCCCCTTCCCCTTCTAATCCCTGCAATATAGGAGGAGAGATATCAAGGAAACAAAGAGGAGAGGGCTGGATTAGGGAGCAGAGTGGCTATTCTCTTTTCTTTGTGCTCCAGGCTCACCCCCTTCTACTTCTTTTCTGCAGGCTGCCTAAAGGGGAGGGGTTAGAGCTGAATATCTCTGCTGTTCTGTTTCTTTATCCTGAAAAGAGATGGTGGAACTATGTTCCAAGCTGTTCCTCCACAAATTAAACCCTGATTTATTCTAATTATTTAAATTTACTCTCAAAATCAGATTAAACAAAAGCCTGGTTTTCAACTATAGCATTCTAAGAATTAGTGGTATTCGTACCACACAGCAATGTGCATCTTGTATGAAAACTAAAGTATACTATATGATTTTCTGCTTTAATGAGGAGTATGTTTTCTTTCGATGATATTCATAAATTGATAACAATTAAATAAAATAATGCTAACTTTACTGCTGCTATTCATGTCAGACATTAAACTATCACTATTACTCAATCATTGCAATCTCTGACTTTAAAACTAACAATCTTATTTATCTCCGAAACTGATACAGTCCTCTTAACATTTTAAAAGACACTCCCTTGCGCGTGCCGACCCCTGATTTTATAATATGTGTGTGGCTGCGCATGTTATAAAATCAGTCGTACATTTTTGCGCACTGAGTAGCATGCACAAATGTACGCTGTGCATGTACCTTTTAAAATCTGCCCCATAATCTATATAAGATGTGGGTAACTATAGTATATATACTATAAGTAGTTGACAAATTGATGTATATTCAAATTGACATGTTATCAGTTGTAGTCACACTAATTACTGTTATTTTTGTGAAATTTTCATCACATTTATTACATTACAATGGTCAATTAAGCATATCTATAAAATAGATTGCAAGAATCAAGTACTGAGTAATAGTGCATGCTGAGAACTCTGCAGTGCAAACCTTTCTTCTTTTATTTATAGTATTACTTATTAGATGGAAAAGAAAAGCAATACCCCAAGGTAATCTTCATCTAGTTTTACAGTGGATTAATTCACAGTATTGGAAAATATTTACCCCCAGTAACTTTTTTCTACAGCAGTGATAATGCCAGTACTACAGTCCATTATGTTTCCTTTAGGTTTATAATTATAATTTGTAAAATCATAATTCCCAATAGACATTCATTATTTTACAGCTTTATTTTATTTTATGTTTTAATAATATGTAGTCCGCTGATCTAGAATCAATTCTCAGTGGATTGTAAAAATGACTGAATTTATCTCCAAAGTAACCACTTGATAAGTTGTTTTTAACTCATAAGGTTATTTGAAATAGTTGCAATTATGTTGGATAAATGTAGTCTTTATAAGGACAATAAACTATCATGTTCATATAAACTCCATGGATACTTTTTACCTGTGAGATTTGCACCAATAATCAAAGCAAAAAGCATACACATACTTTAGCTTTGATTATTGTCCCTTCAAAAATGATCCACATTTGAGTCTGCTTTCTTGTAGGTAATCTTTTTGAGCAAACATTCTATAGTTTTGTTTATAACCAACTATTAGACATGTATGGAGGCAAAAATTCATTTTGGCTTGTTTATTCATAAGTTGAGGTCATTTGTTTGATTCATTTCAAATGAAATTTTTTTTCATTAATTCATTCATTCATTTCTCATTATAGTCAATACGGGAAGCAATGCAACTTATGTTGGGTTACCAAATTGGTTTTTTTTTAATCATTTATAATGAAAATGGTGGGAAGATATCATGAAAAGGGTGAAGAATCTAACAGAAGTAGAGAGATAGTGGATGCCCTGCACAAAGCTCTGTTCAAATGGTAATGGAACCCACTAGAGAGGAAGCGATACTCGGTTTAGCACTCACTAACAAGGATAATGTATCTAATGTTCGGGTAGGTACCCACCTCAGCACTAGTGATCATCAAACAGTATGGTTTGATATCACAAATAGGATACGGAGAAGTCACACAAATTCCTAAGTATTGAATTTCAAAAATACGGATGTTGTTGAAATGGGGAAGTACCTGGAGGAAGAACTAGAAACTGGGAGATAATGAGAGTGGGGAACAACAGTGAGCCAAACTAAAAGAAGCAATTATAAAGGCAACTAATCTGTATGTTAGAAAATTAAACAAAAGCAAGAGATATAAGAAACTTGGTTCTCAAAGGAGGTGGCTGATCAAATAAAAGCAAAAAGCACAGAGTTAAAGAAATATAAAGGATCCCAAAGGAAGGAACACAAGGAAGAATATCTGGTTAAAGTGAGGGAGACAAACAAAGTAATCAAGAAAGCAAAAATCAAGTCGAACAAAGAATTGCTAAAGAACATAACATAAGAACCTAAGAAATGTCATGCTGGGTCAGACCAAGGGTCCATCAAGCTCAGCATCCTGTTTCCAACAGAGGCCAAACCAGGCCACAAGAACCTGGCAATTACCCAAACACCAAGAAGATCCCATGCTACTGATGCAATTAATAGCAGTGGCTATTCCCTAAGAGATAAAGCAAGGTGACAAAAACATTTTTCAGATACTTCAGAGAAAGGAGAAAGGTCCAAAGAGTATGATGAAATTGAAAGATGAAAGGTTCAATGTATGGAGAGAGATGAAGAAATGGCAGAAATATTAAACAAATACTTCAGTTTGGCGTTCACTAAAGAAGAATCGTTGCTAGTTAACAAGAAAATGAAGGGGCGTGGAGTAGACAAAACTCTGTTTGCAGAAGAGAATGTATGGGAAGAGCTAGGAAAACTGAAAGTGGACAAACCCAAGATGGGCTTTGGCTTCTGTTGGAAACAGGATGCTGGGCTTGATGGACCCTTGGTCTGACCCAGCATGGCAATTTCTTATGTTCTTAAGATACTGAGGGAGTTCAGAGATGTGCTGGCAGATCTGCTGCTTGACCTGTTCAATGGATCCATGAAAACGGGTATGGAGCTGAGTAATTGGAGAAGAGCATTGGTGGTCCCACTTCACAAGAGTGGGAGCAGAGAGGATACTGGAAACTACAGGCCAGTTAGCCTCACCTTGGTGGTGAGAAAAGTAATGGAGATGCTGCTGAAGGAAAGAATAATAAACTATCTACAATCAGAAGAATTGCTGGACTAGAAGCAGCATGGATTCACCAGAGGATGTTCCTGTCAGACAAATCTGATTGACTTTTTTGATTGGGTGACTAAGGAATTGGATCGAGGAAGAGCATGCAATGTGATTTACATAGGAGGCATGTGACTAAAATAAGAAGTTTGGGAGTGAGCGCCAAGGTGGTGGCCTAGATTACAAACTGGTTGATGGATAAAAGACAGCATGTGATGGTAAATTGAATCTACTCTGAAGAAAGTGCGGTGTAAAGCAGAGTGTGGCAAGGATTGGTGTTGGGGCCAGTCCTGTTCAATATGTTTGTGAGCGACATTGCAAAAGGGATAAAAGGTAAAGTTTGTCTTTTTGCAGATAATACTAAGATCTGCAATAGAGTGGATATCAGAGATGTGAATCGTGTGCCCGATCGTCTTAACGATCGGGTTCGGCTGGAGGGAGAAAATAATCTGATCGTTGGAGATGTGAATCGGAATCGGTTCCGATTCACATCGTTAATTTTTTTTTAGTGAGGCCTGACCCTTTAAAATTGACCCCTTACCTTCCCCCACCCATCTTTAAAGGGTCGGGTGGGTTTTTTTTTTAATCGGGCCATCGGCGCCATTTTTGAGTGGCAGTCAAAATGGCGCCGATGGCCTGAGAGCGGGAGATCGGTCCCCGCACCCCCACTGGACCACCAGGTACTTGTAAAAGGTTTTGGGGGGGGGTTCGGGGGGATTAGTTTTATAGGGTTGGGGTGGGTTTAGGGGTTGTTTGGTGTGCCAGTTTTCCCGCCCTCCCCCCAAATAACTCCCATTAGTGGACACTAACGGGAGTAATAATTTTTCACGATAAATCGTGAAAATTTGTATTGTATTGCGGACTGTACCGATTTTTGACGATTTAAAAAATATCGGATGATTTTTTTAAATCATCAAAAAATGATTCACATCCCTAGTGGATATGCCTGAAGGAAAAGAGAGAATGAGATGTGATTACAAAAGCTTGAATGGTGGTCGAAAATATGGCAGCTGGTATTCAATGCTAAGAAGTGCAGAGTCATGGATCTGAGGTGTGGTAATCTAAAAGAGTTGTACATTTTAGGGGGTGAAGGACTGTTGTGCATGGAGCAAATGAGGGACCTTGGGGTGATAGTGCCTAATGATCTGTAGTCAGCAAAGCAATGTGACAAAGCAATAGCTAAAGCCAGAAGAATGCTGGGCTGCATAGAGAGAGGAATAACCAGTAAGAAAAAGGAAGTGATAATCCCCTTGTACAGGTCTTTGCTGCGGCCCCACCTCGTGTATTGTATCTAGTTCTGGAAACCATATCTCAAAAGGGAAAGAGACAGGATGGAGGTGGTCCAGAGAAGGGCACCAAAAATGGTGGGAAGTCTCCATCAAATGACTTATGAGGAGAGGTTGAAGGACCTAAATATGTATACCCTGGATGAGATAATACCTGAAAGGTTTTAATGATGCACAACGAAAAAACATTTTCTGTTGGAAAGAAATCAGTAGAACTAGGGGTCACGTAATGAAACTCCAGGGAGGATGACTCAGAATCAATGTCAGGAAATTTTTCTTCATGGAGAGGGTGGTGGATGCATGGAATGCCCTTCTGGAAGAGGTGCTGAAGACAAAAATGGTGAAAGATTTCAAAAGGGCATGCGATAAACACTGTAGATCTCTAAAGGCTAGAGGATAGACATGAAGAAAGGAGTGCATGGGGGTAACTTGGTGGTGTGGTGATTACTGCCCTTAACCAATAAGCCTACATACTGTTGATGCAACTTCATTATTGCTCTCTGCTTTTATGGCAGGAGAAAAGAGGAAAAGGGGAATTAGATTCATACAGCAACCAACAAGGACAATGGATTTCATGGTCTGTGAAAACAAATAAGTATGGGGGGGGGGGACAAATAAACATGGAGTAACTTGCTGGTGTGGCGGTTATTACCCTTAACCAATGTGCCTGATACTTTGGATGCAACACCAGCATTGCTCTCTGCTTCAACGGCAAGAGGTAACATGGAATTAGACAGCAACCAACAAGGGCCCTGACTTTGATGGGTTGGGAAACTAAGTAAGGGGCTGACTTGTTTTGGTGCAATAGATGCTATCATAAGCTTGCTGGGAAGACTGGATGGACCATTTGGTCCTTTTCTGCCATCATTTTCTGTGTTTCTATGTAAGACATGCCGACACTTCAAGACCTTGTGATCATGGCATGAAAAGAGCAACAAAATTGCATGAAAAGAGCCCAAAGACCCACAAAATGGCAATACAGTACAAGCAATATCAGGAGTTTTCCAAGGTACCATAAGAGGAGAAAGCAATAGCAAGAGTGACAAGAAAAGCACAAGGCTCCAAAATTGGTGCAAAGGCACCAACAACAGTGACATGAACCCCCAAGGCTGCACAAGAGAGGAAAAACAATACCATATATGAAATGAACAGCTCAAGCCACCAGGAAGGGGAAATAAAGCATCAAAAAGGCAGGAAAACGCCCAAGGCAGTGATAGAGGGTCAAAGCAACTTAAAGATGGGTGAAGACCCCAAATCATTACGAGAGGTACAAGCAGCCACCTAGCATGGCAAGAACATCCTAAATCTTCAAACGAAGAGCAATGGGCATCCACCAAATTGATAAAAAGCCCTAGTCAAGAAGAAACCAGATGAAATCCCTGGAGGAGTCCAGTTGAAATCCCTGGAGGAGTCTGGATGCCATTTCTGTATGCCATTAATCATTGAAGGAGCTGAATATTTTTGCTTGGGATTAGTCTTCCACATTCCTGTGCATAATCTGATTTTCAGCCTTGTCAATTTCATCTGCCTCATCCACCTCCTGACTGGAGATTAGTAGGGATGTGCATTTTATTAGGTCATTCATTTCATTAATTTCTGTGGAATGCATGTACCTAACGGACTTATAGTACACATGTAAAATGGATAGTATACACATAATCTGTTATGGAAAATACATGTGTACACTACATTTTATGCATGTATAATAAATCAATGATATACACGCATACCATCAAAATGAATGACCTAATGAATGCACATCCCTACTGACTGGATGCACCAAATGCTTCTCAGATACCAGCAGTATAATATCCTGTGATTCAGGGAATCTAGGACATAATTCTTCTTTCACTTTCATAACTTAAGAAGCAGTAATTATTAAAGAGCTTGTCCTGGAATTAGGTAATGCATGTCTGCTGCACCTGTGGTATAATCATTTGAAGACTAAATAACATATGAAACCAATTAGAACTCTAAGGGAAGAAAGTTTGAAGGCAAAGATTAAGAGGTCATGAAATCATTAAGGATAACTGGGAAAGGCCTGTGTAAATCATTGGATTTCCAGGGCAAGACCAAGAATCAGCATGTGACATAGGAGAAGGGGCTTTGGAAAGAACCTTGGAGATAATCAGAGCAGAGGAGAAAGCACTAAGTTACAGTGGGTTGGAGCAGTGACGCTGGTGATTAAAATCAGAAATAGTATGAGTAGAATAATGCAGCAAGAAGAGTTTCAGAAGGCCCAAAGATATACTGTGAGGGCTGAGACAGGAAGAAGAATGACATCTAAAGCTCAAGGCACCAAGGATGGAAAAATGTTACGAGGATTGGCATGAAAGACTTGAGATTTCACGAGTGGTGCATTGAGTGTAAAAAGAATTGAATTACCTGGGCAAGACCAAGACTTGATAAAAAGTATAAGGGAAGGGGATTTGAAAAGAACCTCAAAAACAGAGGCAAAAGCACCCTAGGATACCAAGAGTGTCTTGAAGCAGCAGCAGCAGAAGTTGCACTGGTGATTAAAATCAGAAAAGGTAATATCAGAGAAATGTAGCAAGAACATAAAAACATGCTATACTGGGTCAGACCAAGGGTCCATCATGCCCAGCATCCTGTTTCTAACAGTGGCTAATCCAGGCCATAAGAACCTGGCAAGTACCCAAAAACTAAGTCTATCCCATGTTACTGTTGCTAGTAATAGCAGTGGCTATTTTCTAAGTCAACTTAATTAATAGCAAGTAATGGACTTCTCCTCCAAGAATGTATCCAATCCTTTTTTAAACCCAGCTGCACTAACAACATCCCCTGTCAAGGTGTATTGTGGGGATTCATAAACAACATAAAGCCATCAAAACTCCCAAGGAAACATGATGGGGCAAAAGAAATCAATAAGAGTTATATGAACAGGACACAATTGTAAAAGTAGTACTAACAATACTAAGGTGGAAAACCAGAAAAAAATGTGGGGTGGGAGGAGAAACTTGTTTTTTTTTTCTTTTTTTCACATTTTTCTTAGAGCTAAAACAAAGAAAGTAGGGTAGGAGAACTAGGCTGGGATTCATGCAGTAAACACTGGAGGCAGAAGGACCTCCAAGGTTGCATATCGGGGTATGACAGCTAGGCATAGTAACAAAACCCAGAGAGGAATCGGATATGTATATATTATGATATTATATAATGTGTGCTCAAATGCCCAAGCAGTAAAGATCTATTGCAAGGCATCATGCACTTTATCATCATGTGCCAGCAAAGTATTTTCAATTTTTATATACAATTACAAGTTTGTAAGTCTTTGGAAATTTAAAAGGCAACACATTTATACTTGACTTGCCATAACGTTTGAAAAATATACTCAGCCTTAGTGTTCCTCCAGGGCAGTTCTCAAAACAAAATGCTTTCAAAGTAATGCCAATGACCCGGCATAGTGTCAGAAAGACACTGGTGCAAGGTAGCTAGGCGGAATGGAAGCAAGACCTCCAAAGTGCTTTCATTCATCTTTCCACTCATATGAAAATTCTGAAAAGCCCAGCAAAGGCAGATTGTTTTTTCCAAAAGACAAGCTTCTCCTTCAACTCTGGCACTAGCCTTGAACAAAGAGGGCTCATGATGTCCCCTTCTGTTGAGAAGACATGTTCACTGTTTGGAGGGTAAAAAAGATAATGCTGAGGTATTTTGGCCAGGTCTGGTCAGACCATGGACTTGTTTGCACAATACGCAAGAGCATCTGTGCCCATGTCCTCAATAAGCTTTGTTATATAGCATGTCACAGAAATTCGTGCAGGGGTGGGGGCGAGGGTCTTTTGCTAGCTGCTTTAACTATTTCCTGTAGGGATGTGAATCGTGTCCTCGATCGTCTTAACGATCGATTTCGGCTGGGAGGGGGAGGGAATCGTATTGTTGCCGTTTGGGGGGGTAAAATATCGTGAAAAATCGTTAAAAATCGTTAAAAATCGAAAAATCGAAAAACCGGCACATTAAAACCCCCTAAAACCCACCCCCGACCCTTTAAATTAAATCCCCCACCCTCCCGAACCCCCCCCAAATAACTTAAATAACCTACGGGTCCAGCGGCGGTCCGGAACGGCAGCGGTCCGGAACGGGCTCCTGCTCCTGAATCTTGTCGTCTTCAGCCGGCGCCATTTTCCAAAATGGCGCCGAAAAATGGCGGCGGCCATAGACGAAAAAGATTGGACGGCAGGAGGTCCTTCCGGACCCCCGCTGGACTTTTGGCAAGTCTCGTGGGGGTCAGGAGGCCCCCCACAAGCTGGCCAAAAGTTCCTGGAGGTCCAGCGGGGGTCAGGGAGCGATTTCCCACCGCGAATCGTTTTCGTACGGAAAATGGCGCCGGCAGGAGATCGACTGCAGGAGGTCGTTCAGCGAGGCGCCGGAACCCTCGCTGAACGACCTCCTGCAGTCGATCTCCTGCCGGCGCCATTTTCCATACGAAAACGATTCGCGGCGGGAAATCGCTCCCTGACCCCCGCTGGACCTCCAGGAACTTTTGGCCAGCTTGTGGGGGGCCTCCTGACCCCCACGAGACTTGCCAAAAGTCCAGCGGGGGTCCGGAAGGACCTCCTGCCGTCCAATCTTTTTCGTCTATGGCCGCCGCCATTTTTCGGCGCCATTTTGGAAAATGGCGCCGGCTGAAGACGACAAGATTCAGGAGCAGGAGCCCGTTCCGGACCGCTGCCGTTCCGGACCGCCGCTGGACCCGCAGGTTATTTAAGTTATTGGGGGGGGGGGTTCGGGAGGGTGGGGGATTTAATTTAAAGGGTCGGGGGTGGGTTTTAGGGGGTTTTAGTGTGCCGGCTCACGATTCTAACGATTTATAACGATAAATCGTTAGAATCTGTATTGTATTGTGTTCCATAACGGTTTAAGACGATATTAAAATTATCGGACGATAATTTTAATCGTCCTAAAACGATTCACATGCCTAATTTCCTGTGTAAGGAGAGATTTCTGAGCAGACAGCATAGTTTTGACATACTGAGGTTAGGAAAGGTGCTAGCTGACAGGGTGCTACTCATGTCTGCACTAATCTCTGGTGTGGCCACACTTTCCTGCACTATATCTCCACTCAGTCTCACCTCTGGAAATCCTGTTTGTGCATCCTATTTGCACCCTTGGGGCCGGATTTTAAAAGGGTTACGCACATAAGGTACGCGAGTAACCCTTCTAAAATGACCCTGCGCACGCCGAGCCTATATTGCATAGGCTTCCGGCATGCGCAAAGCCCCAGGATGCGCGTAAGTCCTGGGGCTTTCTTGCGGTGGGCATGTTGGGGGTGTGATGTGGTCAGCACGTCATCCGGGGGCGTGTTGGGGGGCGTGGCACAGTTGGCGCATCATCCGGGGGCGGTGCCGCAGGTGTGGTTTCGGCCCGGGGGCGTTCTGGGGGCATGGCCGCGGCCTCCGAACAAGCCCCCGGACCGGAACATGGCACATGGCAACCGGCCCAGCGCGCGCAAAGTTACGCCATCCTCCGGCCGGCGTAACTTTGCCAACAAAGGTAGGGGGAAGGGTTAGATAGGGCCGGGGGGTGGGTTAGGTAGGGGAAGGGATGGAAAGGTGCAGGGGGGTAGAAGGAAAGTTCCCTCCGAGGCCGCTCCGATTTCAGAGTGGCCTCGGAGGGAACGGGCAGCGCGCGCAGGCCTCAGCACGCACAAGTTGCACAAATGTGCACCCCCTTGCGTGCGTCAACCCTGGATTTTATAAGATACGCGCGGCTACGTGCGTATCTTATGAAATCCGGCGTACTTTTGTTCGCGCCTGGTGCGCGAACAAAAGTACACACGCGCGTAGATTTAGAAAATCTACCCCTATATGTCCTTCATGTGCACCTTATATGTCCTTCATGTGTATGAGAACAGCTCTGGAAGACAAGAATTTCTTTCACCCATGAATCATAAAATATGGCAAGCATTTAAGTATTATTATGTGTTAGAGGTTTCAGTCTCTCTTGCATATGCTCCTGCAAGGAGTCCACAAATTGAAACACCTCTGCTTCAATTATCTCTTGCTCATGGAATCTACCTTTTTCCTCCAGAATATGTACTATGGGGATGATCCCACCCAGGATGTCATTTCTGGAACTCAGATTCTCCATGGCATTCTTGAAGAAGTTCAGTATTTGAATCAGCTGCCACATCACTACCCAATCTTGATGCTCCAGGGGGCGATCCACATCATATCTGCCTTATAAGCAACTGATTCAAGATGTTAACACCCATTGGAATTCCATTTATCTGATGTTGTAGAGGTTAATGGAGCAGCAGGGTTACCCCATTTATGATGGGGTTACCCCATTTATGATGGGGTAACCCTGCTGCTCCATTAACCTCTACAACATCAGATAAATGGAATTCCAATGGGTGTTAACATCTTGAATCAGTTGCTTATAAGGCATCATAATTTAATTTCTTCCTGCTTCTCATTGAGAAGCTTCCCATCCTTTACTCTTAAATTAAAATTCCCAGGTATTTTCCTGCATCACTCTATCCTGTACTTCAGGACTGGAATCATGTGAGCTTTATGCCATAGATCCAGGGCATCCCTCACTGCTAGGTACAGCAAATTTGCAGAGCAACAGATTGCCTAAAAGCCCCCATCCTCCATTGCCCTTATTATATTTGCTAACATCCTTCACAAAAAAAAAAAAAAACAACAAAAAACCTGCCTGAAGACTCTGCCTCTTCAGTCTAGCTGCCAGCTCTCCAGCATCTTTCTTATGACTGAAAAGGATATTGTATGAGGTATAAGGGCTATCCATCACCTGACTATGCAGCACAGCCCAAGTGCATCCTGATTAGGGGTGTGTATTCATTTGCAACAAAATAGGAAATAAAGATATTTCCTATTTCGTTGCATTCTGGAGAGTGAAGAAAACGAAAGGAAAACCCACAAAATTTCATGTGGTATTCCTATTGGTTTTTTTTTTTTTTTTGGGGGGAAGGGCACAGTTATAAAAATAAAAACAATAACCCCTAACTCCAACCCTTCAAATTTAATTAACTACAACCCTCCAACCCTCCCAACCTCCCCAAGACTTGCTGAAAGTTACTGGTGGTCCAGCGGGGGTCTTGGGAGCGATCTCCCACTCTCGGCTGCCAGTTGTCGGCTGCCAGTAATCATCTTAAAAAATGGTGCGGGCCATCCATTGCTCCTACCATGTGACAGGGGCTGCCAATGGCACCAATAGCCCCTGTCACATGGTAAGGGCAAAGGGCCACCAGCAACATTTTGATTACTGGCAGCTGGCGGCCTGAGAGTGGGAGATTGTTTCTGGGACCTCCGCTTGACCACCAGGGACTTTCAGCAAGTCTTGGGGAGGTTGGGAGGGTTGGGGGGTTGTAGTTAATTAAATTTGAAGGGTTGGGGGTGAGGTTTTTTTGTTTTCCCGAAATTAACCAAAAAACATTTTCCAATCCAGGGAGTGGACCGAAATGGCCTGCCCCGGACCCGAAAATGAAACCCCAATGAAAAAAAAAATGTATGCGCACCCCTGATCCTGATGCTTGGTCCTTGCTTGAGCTGCTGCCTGTCCCTGCCTTGGCCAGCTCCCATCAGTTGTCATAAGGAAGAAGTAGTATGTAAAAATGTGTACTGGTCTAGATGCCACTGGTGAAATAAATGGTACTCCTCTCCTTTTTAGGCAGCTGCACCTATATGGGACTGTTGCACTGTTTGAACTGGGTGGGAATAACCTGCCTTCAAAATGCAGTCTAGGACAGCAATTTATAACTTGGGGCTAAGAGGTACAGAAGACACTTTAGGCACAGATTCTCCACTATATGTATTATCTGGTCTTCCAGGGCAATTATTTCCCCAAAGAACCTCATTACTACTTTTGATGCTGCCTGCCTCTTGCCCTGGGACAGTGATAGAGGACACCACCTCATTTCCTCCATGGTGGGTTGCCACAGCAGATGCATGGCAGTGGGCTGCTGGCTTGCCATATGACTGGTAGAAGGGACCTTGGGATTAACTTGGGAAGAAGCCCTCCCCTTTCCAACTCCTAGCCACTGTTTTCATTTCGTATATCCTGGATGATCATAGTGGGCTCATAAGTCAAACCCAGTGAGAGTGAAAGAGGAATGTGGAGTGCAGATGTATAGATGTGCAGAGAGAAACTTGCCTACAATAGTTTTGGGCACCTGGAAAGCAGTCATAGAAAATGTTATGTATTTGTTCTATCTAAATACTAATCATGAGAGTTGTTCCAGTTCTTTAGTAGATCAGTGATAGCCCCTAAGGAGGACAAGGGTATAAACCTATGATTTTCTACTCTAGTAATTAAGGCCAACCCTGAAGAAATTAAATGAGTACTGTGAATTTTTTCATGATGTATATGGTAGAAAAGACTGTCCTAGGACCTATAGCATGAACAGTACAGATTACTGAGGAAATGGAGCATATTTGTAAATACATATTAACTGGTTCAGAAATATTAGTTATGCTCAACATCAATCCATTTGCTCAATGGCTGGGGGTGAGATTTTATCAGTTGTTATTATAATAAAAAGATGAGTTTGGATCTCAATCCAGAATTGGATACCATTAATGAAAAAAAGTGCATATACTGTGACATCACATGAAACAGCATAAAGAATACCTTAAGTTTCCAGAAACAAATATATTTGTAATCAGACTTATACTTTATACTCCCTGTGTGTGCTAACAGAGGACCTGGCTGAGAGCGAGGAGTTGCACAATATGTAACCGCCTCAATGCTTTTCTGTTCTCCCTTGTGGCTGCTGGTGACATGATATATGTTGTTGTTAGACATGATATATTCAACATTCTCCAAGGACAAGCAATATGGGAATCATTTCACATGGGTGGCATCATCCATTGGAACCAAGCATGGAAAATCTGTGTTGAAGTTTCTAGAACTTTGACAGAGCCTTACTGGGCATGCCCATGATTCCACAGATTGGCACGGGGTCCCTTCAATCTCTCTTTTTCTGTGGCACTCTCCAGTTATGGTTTTGCTTAACGATCCTGGTCTGGGGATTTAAAGGGTTTTTTGAATGTTGTGCTTTCTAGACATAGGGCCTCATTTACCAATATCGCATTAAGGGGCATTTCCCATGCAAATGAGGCTTTTTTCATGCAGTGGGAAAACTTCACATGCCGCAATGTTTTTGCCATTCGCGAATACATTTGTGCAAATCGCGGTTTCCCCAGTGCGCGATAAAACACCCAAAGAATCATTGCAGTGCATGATGTTTCAGAGAGAGAGAGAGAGAGAGAGAGAGAGAGAGAGAGAGAGAGAGAGAGAACCTTGCTATAGTGTCTCTTCCCTAGACAGGTATTTGTATCCCTATGAGAGGCCCACCTAGTAACTCGAGGTGGGGATTAGGTATTAGTGTAGGGGGTTGGGGGCCACTTTGACATTCAACATGAGACATACGAACAGAACAGTGGTCTCTTGTGAAGATTTGATGGCCTTCGGAGTGAGGAAACTCACTCCAAGATGAGATTTGGGCAATGTTCTCTCCACCTAGCTTGATCGACACTCTACCTGGGCAACAACAAGCTAGGTGGAGAGAACATTGTCCAAATCTCATCTTGGAGTGAGTTCCCCACTCCGAAGGCCATCAAATCTTCACAAGAGACCACTGTTCTGTTCGTACGTCTCATGTTGAATGTCAAAGTGGCCCCCAACCCCCTACACTAATACCTAATCCCCACCTCGAGTTACTAGGTGGGCCTCTCATAGGGATACAAATACCTGTCTAGGGAAGAGACACTATAGCAAGGTACTCTCTCTCTCTCTCTCTCTCTCTCTCTCTCTCTCTCTCTCTCTCTCTCTCTCTCTCTCTCTCTCTCTCTCTCTCTCTCTCTCTCTCTCTCAGAAATTGCATGAACAGCTGTTAGTGGAATTAACTCCTTGGAAAATGACCCCCATAGACTTATTCAAGATGTCTGTATTTTTTTTTACTTGTAATTGTCCCTAGTTAAAGTTCTTTGGCATTTTGTTAAGTTTCATTTTGCATCATTCCCCTCCACGATGGTAGGGCCCTTCAGTGCCCAAAGGCCATCGACCCATCACTGCCATTGAGTTAAATTTTGAATCCCTTTTGTTTCTAATGGGTTCCAGTGATGTCCTAATCCTAAAGACCATGTCTATCAAGGATAATTGCCAGACTTAAGCAATCTTCTCCCTTCCCATTCCTTGATCCCTTCCCCACTTGTCTTCCTGCCCCAATCACAAATATCCCTTTTCCTTCAATAAAGAACCAAATACATTTACTGGACACAGAAATGTCCATCTATTTTTACAAGGTAAAAAATAAGCTTTTAAATTGCAAATATATGCAAAATTATGTACATTTGCCACATAATTGCCACTGATTTTTGAAAAATCTGCCACAGACTTTGCCTACTCTTACTTCAGAATCTGGAAAATTCTGCAGCAATAAACCAGGGGCTTGGTTCTCTCTGTTTTGGGTCTGAAGGGAAACATGATTAGTTTTACCTAAGGGAATTCTGCCTGCATATCAGCAGGACTATACCTTGAGAAATGTAAACACACACCCAGACAATTACTGGGATTATAACTGTTGGCTTGAACCCAGGATCTTATTCACCACACAAATACTCTCACACACTCTGACTCAGTACATCATGGTTCCAGGTATTTCTGTTTGGTTTATTTAAGCAATAAGAGGACAGAACAGAATAAAGAAAATCAGATAATACAGAATAGTTATTTGCAGATAATAGTAACATAGTAATGATGGCAGATAAAGAGCAAATGGTCCATCCAGTCAGCCCAGCAATTTGCTTATGATAGTAACTGCTTTGTGCAGGTTACCCCTATGCGTTCTGTTAAGGATATTAACTGCCACTCCGTGCAGTTACCCCCACACAGTCTATTAAGACTAGTAACTGCTGCTCCGTGCAGTTACCTCCATATGCTCTGTTAAGGGTATTGCTATGAATTAATTCCATTTTACCAGTTTACACACTGCCCAGAGCTTTACAGTCTTCTCAGCAAGTGCTGAGCTATGTATACTTTGCAGATATTGGGAAAGAGCCTTATATGAGGTGGGCCGAAGAGCCTGGAATTTAATTATCTGTTCCTCTTCCTACACTGTCAGATACCCAGGTTTTAAAATGGTGTTAAAGATGGATCTATTTAGGGATGCATTTAATTTGTCAGAGGAGCTCTGAATATGTATTTTTCTATGCCATTTCACTGCGGATTCCTTAGTAGATGACTGGTATTTATTGAAGTAGGATTTATCCTTTTGCTCTTCTTCTGATGCTAATGTTTTTATATTGTTTGGATATACCTGCCACCTGATTTATGGATGTTTTTAGGCATTCTTCGTCCCAAACCTCAGAAAGGTGTGGGTTATAAATTATTTAGAATGAATGAATAAATACATTCATTAAATGTATCATTATATGGGCAGGGTCAAGTATAATTGTGTGATAAGTTGGTGAAATATGCACTAAAGACATGTTTATGGTCAGAAAATGCAAGCTTTCTAAATATCCTTTCGCTAAGAATTGCCAAACAAGTGCACATGAGAAGACAATCATTCAATGCATAGTGCCTCGATTATGCAGTGAGCTGCCATTAAACATTAGATTGTTTGTGAATTGGTTGGTTTTTAGGCACTGTCTAAAAACTTGGTATCCAGAATTGTATAGAGGGTTGATACTTCTATGGTTTTTTTTAGGGGTTTATGGGTGGGGTATCTGAGGTTAAAGGAAAGTAGAATGGTGCTGTTTGAATTTATAAACAGGGACTGTAACAATTAAACATCCGCATAGGCACACATGTACACACATGTGCTGGCTCCCGCTAATGGACACAGCCATTTTATAACATACACGCGTATATGCGTACATGAGATAAAATAGACTATGTGCTCGTACATGTGCTCACAATTTTTTATGGACGCTTGCATGTGCGCGCAAATGCCGCCTGTACCATGTACGTGGAGGGATTGTAGTAGGCACGCGCACGGACGCAATTACCAGTTTCCCCAGTTCTTTCTCAGTAAGTTGTTAGTCCCAACTCTTAAAACCCGTTAACCTCTTTAGTTTTTTTTGTTTCATGACTTACATGCTATCCTTAGCAGAAATAAAGTTAGGCTGTAAGGGACCACGGTACACGCTTGTGTACGCAAATACTTATGTACAGATTTCATTGAGAAATCTAGGAATGTCCATGCCACACCCAACCACACCCTGCCCCGCCCCTTTTCTGCAAACAATTCTATTGCTAGCTAATGCACATACTGGGAGACATGAGCATACTTGCAACTTTTTCAAATCTGTGCAGCATGCACCACCATTAACATCACCTATTTGCAATTTAAAATAAGTATTGTGTTTCTTGTAAGGTTGTTATTTATTACATGTGATCTATTTTGAGCTATTTGTAGGTAAGATAGACTTAACAAAAAAAAAAAAAATAAAAAATAATGCCAGTCCCGATATCCTGTGAAGCTCCTCCTCATCAGAATAGAGGCCCCTGTCTGAGCTAATATCCCACCAAAGTCCAGAAAAAGCCCCCTCCCCCAACTAGACTCAAAAACATTCTTATCCCCTTATCCCTAATTTACCTTATCAGAGGTTCAGAAATCACAATGGGGAAAGAAAAGAACAATTTACCATCTTGCCCTTCTGTTGCTAGCTAATGAACTGTCTTGTGACCTGAATAGCTGCTTCTAGGCTACCCACAGACGCTTTTATAACAGAAAGTTAAACCTTGTGCACAATTGACTACTTTTGAGATTTTAGTTGTTTTCATCAACAGGCAGTTTTTTCACAAATCTTATCTCCCCTATGAGCGCTGTGTTGCTTGATCAAAGGTGCTCCAGTTCAGCATGTGCTTATGAATATTTAAACTTGTTTACACTCAAGTGGTTTGCACTAGAGAACATCATTTTTTCAAAGGTCTCAATCCAGAACTTTAAATCATTTTTGGATTTCCTGCCATATTGAATGGCAAACATCATACCAGTGCAGCAAATTCAGTTTCTGCTGTTTAACATATATTTTCTTCAATGATATGTGTGTTTTTCAATTAAAAACCTGGATTTAAAATTATCCTGTTCACAGTGGGGCGGATTTTCAAAGGGCTACGTGCATAACCTCGAGAATCCGCTCCTGCGCGCGCCGAGCCTATTTTGCATAGGCCTGGCGACACGCGCAAGCCCCGGGACGCGTGTATGTCCCAGGACTTGTACATATCTTATCCCCATGTGTCTGTTTTCACACTCCCCCCGCCCCCCCCTTTGTCACGACTACACCTACCCCTCCCTCCCTAAGTTATTTAGTTTCTTGCTCTGTTACTGCGTTTATGTTACATACTGTTATTTGTAAAGGCTTCTGCCTATATATCCTATGGTTGTAAGTTACTTGTAAACCGGCACAATGTGCAAACGGTTGTCGGTATATAAAATTAAATAAATAAATAAATAAATAAATAAATAAAAATAAAGGACTTGAAAAAGGGGGCGTGGGCAGGGAGGGGGCGGGGCTGGAGCCTCCAGGCACAGCGGCCACTTGCCGCTGTGCCCGGGATCGTAGGCTGGCCATTGGCCGGCGTGCGCAACCTACACCTGCCCGGGCAACTTCTAAGTTAAAGGTAAGGGGGGGGTTAGGTAGGGCTAGGGGGTGGGTTAGGTAGGGGAAGGGAGAAGAAGGGGGTGGCAGAAGGAAAGTTCCCTCCGAGGCCACTCCGTTTACGGAGTGGCCTCGGAGGGAATGGAGGAAGGCTGTGTGGCTCGGCGTGCACAAGTTGCACAATTGTGCACCCCCTTGCATGCGCCGACCCTGGATTTTATAACATGCGTGCGGCTGCGTGCGCATGTTATAAAATCGGGCATAGATTTTTGAGCGCCAGGTTGCATGCACAAATCTACGCCCGTGCATAACTCTTAATACCCGGCCCAGTGTTTTCTTTGCAGAGATGAGCCTCTGAATATCTATATCTCCTGTCCTCAAACTACACAGTTATTCTGGCACTGAATTAGCAAAAAGCCACCTTTATCTACCTTCCAAGCAAACTTATGCCCTTGGATATTCATTTCTTATAGACTACTAAATTCAATTTAAAAATACACTGAAAGTGAATTTTATTCATACAGTTGGAAGGAATTTTGGACCATACATTATGACAAAGGAACATCAATTCATCTATTTTGTTTTAAATATTTTGTTATATTTTACATTATTTCTAGTTGCAAACTTTTGGAAACAGCAGTTATCCTTCAAAGCAGACCATCAATTATGTGTCTGAAATCCAAACATCTTTATGATTCAAAATTATATATGTTTTTCATAAGGTTTACTATTATGAGATGTAATTTATACATGTAGCACTTAAAAACAATACAATGCAGTCTGCACAGTAGGGATCTGCACATGAATTATTTTTGTGTTCATTTAGTTTTATTGCATTTTTTTAGATTTTTTTTCTTAGTTTTTTTCTGCTTTATTTTGTTTTGGGGAAATAGTGTGCCTTTTAGCAAATAAGGGGCCTCATTTTCTAAAGTATTGCAGGCCTGCGATACTTTAGAAGATGAGGGGTGGGGGGCCGAAACGGGGGACTGGCCTGCGCTAGCCGGCAGCCATCGCACCGTCGCGGTGCGATCGCTGCCGGTTTAGCACCCAATAGTGCCACCATAGGAGGTGTAGCTATTGGGAGCGAAATTGGCAGCGAAAAGGCACCTACCTTTTCACTGTCCGCAACGTCGGCGCAGAGTCAGCCCCGGTGACGCCCCAACTCCTCATCTTCTGAGGCCGACTCCGCCCCGACTCTGCCCCCATCCTGGTATCGCACGCGATAAGGGACTTTTCGCAGGTGAACGGTCCCTTATCACGTGTGAGCGGCTTGAAAAATGAGGCCCAAGGTGTTCAATTACCTAATAAAGCACACTTTTTCCAGAAAACAACATTTTACAATTTTTTTAAAATTTTTCCATTCATTTGAATTGAAACAAAACAGGCTTATTTGTCATATATTACACATTTCTTCCAAATTAATGCTCATCCCTACTGAGCAGTCTTCAATATTCTGAGTGTAGGCACAGCAGGAGCTAATATTCTATATCAATAAAAAGTTACTGCTAAATCATTATTTTTGAAAACTTTTAAGAAACTCCTATCCATTCCTTTCAACTCTCTGCTCACTGAGCAAGTCACTCCTATCTGTTCCCTTCTTCTCCTCCAAACTCTGACTCCATGGTTTCTAACTTGCTGCACCGTATGTTTGGAATAGACTTCCTGAGTTAGTCTGTCATGCTCCCTCTCTGGTCTTATTCAAATCCAGTCTAAAAATTTACATTTGTGAGGATGTTCTTAAATCTTAACCCCTGATTGTCTTGATCCAAACCTCATTGTGAATACGAGGTAGCTTGACACTCTTAATAACATAGGTTCAGGGGTGGTACAATTGATTAAAAGAAAAAAACATTTTTTTAATTAACTGTCTTATTAATACAGAGTGTTCCTACCTGTCATGTATTTTTTAAAATGTTTTAGGGTGCAAAAAGACTACTTGAAACTTAAATGAGATTTTTCAAAAGACAGTGTTGGAAAATTATATTCTGTTTGTACAGCACTGTGGACATGTGAGTGAGTTAGTATTGTGCTGTATTTGCTCAAACATTGAGAGGGACAATTTTAAAACTATGCATGGGTATTTTAACTCAGTCATTACGCCAATTTTTAAAGGAAAATTGCACACATTTTGGAGTAGATTTTAAAAGGTGCACACCTAATTTTATAATCCGTGTGTGTATGTGCGGGCGGCGCGGGCATAGGGGGGAGGACTTAGGCAATTCCCGCGCGGTGACACATCCCGGCCTTCCCCAGTTCCCTTCCAGTCTGCTCCAATTAAGGAGCAGACTGGGAGGGAACTTCCCTACCCCCCTATCTTACCTTCCCTATCCTTCCCCTCTCCTCCCCACCCCCTAAAGCAAACTTTTGGAGGTTTTTTTTTTACCTTTTTTCAGCAACTTACTTCAGCTCCCGAGCTGAAGTAGGTTACGCATGCTGGGAGTTGGGTCTTCGAGACAGCACAAAATGTTGGTCTCCTCTGCCCCCTCACACCCAGAATATGCCCTCTGGCCTGCCCCTTTCAAGGCTCCCAGCATTTATGCACATACCAGGGTTTACGCACGTGGCTGGTCTTCTTCTAAAATGTGCGTGGTGCACGCAAGGCCCAGCCGCGCACGTTACCCCCAGATTTTACATGGATGGGGGATTTAAAATTCACCCAATTTTCCTTTTAAAAATTGCCAAAGGAAAATGTACCTGCAGAGATTTGCATCTCCTCCTGTGGGTACTTTTTCCTAGTCAAAAGAATGCATGTAGTTTTGAAACTATGATGTTGTTGCATCACTTCATCTAACTTCATCCCATGATTGTCTCCCGAAATATGCAGGTAAAAATATGTTTGTTATATAACAGCTTGGATGCATTTACCAGCATACAATTGGGCAATTTTTAGACAGTATATTTACCCAGGTAGATGGCTTTTGAAAATTGCCTATAAATTGCTTAAATCAGTGTGGGCTATTGATATGATTGACGTAATATAACATCAGATAACCTGTGCAATGACAGCTGCTCATGCTTAGATCTGTAGAGAATGAAATATTAGTGTGTGTTTGCTGAAGAAAAGGGAAAACAACATGACTGCAATCATTAATAATATTCTCTAGTAAAAATATCTGTGTGATGTATCTTACAAGGATTGGGGCATTGGTTCATCATGTATAAAAATAATAAAACAGAAATACCATGCCTAAATAGTGTCCGCTAAGCCTTGTTTTGTGTACATTTCCTTTTTAATTCTTGCATCTTACTTAGGAGCGTTATTTGAAAAAATAAACTTGAATCATTATCCTAATAACCCAATATGGCCATAAACTATGTTATGAACTTCATTTAAAAATCTCATTTTTGCAATGATATTAGAACTTTTCTAAGGGGTAGATATTCTAAAGCCATTCAGACAGATAATGAGAAAGTTGTCCATCTAAATGGCTTGGCCGCATATTTAAAAGGCTTATCCATCTAGATTCTAGCTAGATAATGAATTATCTGCTTAGAATTTACTCAGATAAGTCAGGGGTATTCCTAGGGCAGCAGGTAGACATTCTGGGGAGGAGCGGAGTTACGCGCCATAGGGCAGGTCTAATGTTAGCCGGATACCACATATCTGGCTAACTCTAATTTATCTAGGTATTTTCAGTGGCTCGGCCGCGCCACTGAATATCCTGATTAAGTTAGCCGGATATGTGTATCTGGCTAACTTAACTTGCAGCTCAGTTGCTGAATATTTATCCCATAATATAAGCAGGCCAATTCTGTAACAAACGCGGGAGAACGGGTGCTCTGTGTTAAGCGCCCACTCTCCCTATGTGCGCCAGCCACCTCTCCTGGATGAATGATCCAATATTTAAATGAGGGGGTGCCCTAAAAGGAGGCTCTAGGGACGATTTTGTACCCCTAGAGCCTCCTTGGCCCAGGAGAGGTGGCTTTGTCAGTGGGTTCAGGAAACCGACAGCGATCAGTTAGGAAAATGGATACCGGTAAAATTGAGCGTCCGTTCTCCTAACTGGACCAGCAGGCACATTTTTTTTATTTTTTATTTATTTATTTTTTTACATTTTTGGTTCCTCCGACTTAATATCTCTAGGATATCTCTAGGATATCTCTAGGATATTAAGTCAGAGGGTGTACAGAAAAACAGTATTTTCTGATTTTCTCTACACTTTTTCCAGGTTTCTCATAAATTTATGAGTATAAAATGTGCGGTTTGGACCCCCATTTTACTTTTTACACTTTGAATCAGGGGTGACTAACTAATAGCCTCATCAACATGCATTTGCATGTGATGAGCGCTATTAGTTTTCAGGGGCTTTGGCCACACGTTTTTGAGGTGCTAAACCCCATACAGTATAACACGGGGACAAAACCCTGTTAAACAGTGTGCATGGCCAAGCACACTTTACAGAATTGGCCTGATTGTCTGATTTTATTTTTTTTGTTATATTTGCCATAGGAAATGAATGACAAAGTGTTATTTAATGATAACAAATTTGCAAACTCTTAACACATAAAAATAGTTTTTGCGGTATTTAAAAACAACCTAGAGTTTAGTTGTGGAACCGAAGAACAAAAAAACAGGTGTTTGATCCTTTTGGTCAGCAAAAAGTTTGTTATGGATTACTTTTGGCCGAACATATGTATAGTATCAGGTTAAGAATTTCATGCAATCCACCTCTGTAGCTGCAAATATATTCATGAATATCCTATACATTTGTGGGCCCAATTTCTGAGAATCAGGACAAGAAATTTCCAGTAAAAGGAAATTCACAGTTTGCTAAAAAAAATTAAAAAAAAATCCATCCTACAATTATAAAAAATTGTTGAAAGGGGTATATAGTTTGGAAATGTCACAGAAACCCCTTATGTTGTGTTTGCAGACATTCCCTGCTCTGAATAATGCAATATGTTAAACTGATTTCATTAAGCTTCAGTCTCATTATCCCATTTCACATATGTGTGCTGTCATGCACATCTGGAATAGGGATGGAGGGACTACATTAATCATGTTAAAATGTTTTTGTCAGCAGGGAGGAAGGCCATGAGACCCAGAATGCTTGCCTATACTCCAAACCCTAATGACATGACTTACACAGCTGAGGTTATCCCTGACTTGTGATATATAAATCTCTAATAATGTATTTAGGGATTAAAATGTCTATTAGAATAGAACAATTAAAGTCTTTAAATTATATACTACTCATAGGGAAAATTCTCAAAAATATGCAAAGCTAGACATAATAAACTTTAACATTTTAAGTAAAATAAATAAACTTAAAATTAATGTAGTCTCTGACTTCTTATTTCATTTTCAAAATGTTGACAATTGGACTAGAAAAATAGTTCTTTGATCCATTAGAAAATATTTGCATGCTATAAGGAATTTTCCAGTAATGAGATGTTCAGAGGGATTTCATGTGGGCAATGAGTGACAGGAAGATACTTCCCTGAAAGGGGGATAGGCTAATGGGAATATAAAAGATGTTTGCAAGATGCACTGAGAGGAGATCCCAGGGAGCTATTGAGAGGAGTGTTGCTTGGAGTGCATTGTCAGCTGGGAGCAAGGGAGTGTAGCCTGTCCTCGGTTTCCAGTTTTTTGTTTGTAGAAGAACTCTTTTTCAAGTGGTAAGGATTAATTTAATATCTTCAAATCATCAGAAGCCAATGAGATGATTTGTCTTGGGCTGGCCAGCAAGTCACTTTGTGAATATTTTGAGAAACTAAAAGTATACTTGTTTTTCCCTGGGGTTCAGCAAAAAAAAAAAAGAAAATCTTTGGGGTGAGACTGTAAGCCAGCAAGGACTAGAGAAGATTTATTAAGCATAAGAATTTTCTGCACAAGTGACTTTGAGATTTTTGAATCTTTTCTGATTTTCCTGCTTTATTGATTTTTTTCTGTATCTACTGAAATTTGAACTATATTTTTTCATTAAAGCTTTTGGAGCACAACTTTTGGAGTGGAGTGCTTTATTTTTTGTGAACCTCTTAATAGCCAGCAGGTGTATTCCTGCCTTCAATTCACAGAACCTCTGTTCCCTACCTTGCATAGGGATGGCAGAAAGGAAACAGAAGGAGAAAATGAAAGGGGAAATGAGAAAAGAGTGTTGCGTGGGAGGTGGATCCTTGGGCCGAGGTGGGGTTGATGCAACCCGTAGGAGGGATCCTACAGATCCCCACCGTCAGCAGGCAGAGTGGGCTGACTGACAGAGGCCGGCTGGAGCTTCGCCAATACCAGCCCTCGTTCCCCATGGGTTGAGCCTTTGGGTGATGGGATCAGCTGGAGTTGGTGGGCCTCCGTGTCTAGTCATCGAGGGTGGATGGAGAGGTCAGCCCAGAGGCAGCAGCAATGAAACTGAAGAGTCTGTATTGGATGAGGCGGAGTCCTGGAGACCCAGGCACCAGAAGGAACCAAAGTCAAAAGGTCAAATCCAGGATGAAGACAGTGGAGCATAGTAGAGCAAGTTGAAATCAAGTGAAGCAGAGGTCTGGGCTAGGAGATGATCAGTAGCATGGTCAGGCGAAGCAGAGGTCTGGATTAGGCGATGATCCATAGCATGGTCAGGTGAAGCAGTGGTCGGGTCCAGGAGAAGGTCAGTAGTGTAGTCGGGCAATGCAGTGGTCAGGTCCAGGAGATCAGTCTGTAAGGAAAGCTGGGTGGCACGAACATAGGAACGAAGAAGGTAAACCAGGAACAGGAACTCAAACGGATCAGGAACCAGGAACAAGAAGGAATCACCAGGAGGCAATGAAGTACAGGACCAGCATGGAGACCTGTGCAAAGGCGACTAACAGGAGCTGAGCCTGGACTTATATACCGGAGTTTCAGCATCGTCATCATCCGGGGCCGCAGCCAAGTTCCCTCTGCGGGCCCTTTAAAGGAAGCAGAGATGCACGTGCGCCTAGGGAGGTTGTAGAAGGGCCCTGACAGCTAGGCTGGCTGTCCAGGAGCTTAAAACTACTAAAAGCGGCATTTGTGAAAACAACATGATAAATAAATAAATAAATGAAAAAGGTGTAGTTAAAATTCACATTAAAGCCATGCGATATGGCTTCACAAAACTGTGAGCCCAGCCCACTTGGCCACAAATCCCACCCCAAACTCCTCCTATTTTTCTCTTTTGCATTGCACTATGCATTATGGTGCTTTTGCATACGTTAAAGGCATTTTTTTATGCGTTAAAGCTGCTTAACACATGCGAAAACGCCATATAGCACTTTGATAAATGACTCCCTTAGTTCATACAGCTTTTGCTCTACTTACCATATGCAGAAGTTGCTTTCTGAGCCCTTATGCCTTTTTTGTTCAAGCTTCAGCACAGATATATACCATATCTCTCTATTTTATCTTAATTGAATATCTCTTATCTTCAGTTTTTCCTAACCTTTTTTGTAATGTTTCTTTCCTTTGGCAGCCTACAAGTAGCACTTTTAAATGCTATAAAAAAAGAGAAAATATTCAGCAATAAAAAGCCCACTATCAGTGACTTCAAATACTATGTATGTTGTAAAAAGATGCCCATCACTGTTGCACATTATATTTGTTACTGGTGCCTAGGAGATGACCACAAACAGTCCAACTACCTTCACTGCAGTGGGGTGTCTCCATGCTCTCAAAAGTCCAGATCCTTGAAAATGGAGGAAATGCATCAGTCTCGGAGGAGCTGCAGCCATTCCTCTTCCCTGAGCAGATCATTTTCTAGCTGCCTGGGCAATGTGTTGAGCAGGAGCTTCTCAATAAACCTCATCCTTCACTGGAGCAGGTGTGGGGTGCCTCCACTTCATTGGGTTGAGTAAGAAGAAAAAGAGTTATTTTCAGGTGTTGGCAAGCCTGTGAAACTCAGTGCCAAATAAAAAGAAGTGCCATTTTTAGGAGCCGGTAGCATCAATGGTGCTGAAGAGACACTGTGACTCAGAACCATTGGTGCAATCAATGCATGAAGCACTGGTGTGGTTGATGCGTCTTTCACTGGAGCATCGAGCCCTAGTGCTGCCTACACATCAGAACTTGGTGCCATTGATGTATTGAACCCCAAAGCCCATCGAGCCTCAACATCGACAATGCTTCCTCCATCAATACCTTGAGCCTTGGATGGTAGTTTGGAGCAATCAATGCGCCAAACCTCAGTGCTGCCAAGACAGCTACTTCTAATATCACCAATTACAGAAATGATGGGAAACATGCAGGGAAATATGATTCATTTATCTTACCCTATTTTGAAGAGTGATGACCCCTTTCACATTTCTTAAGCTAGGCTTTTAACTAGAAAAACCAGAGATTGAAATCCAGTGCCACTTAGCCAGGTAAGGTTGGATTTATCTGGCTAAGTGGAACTTTTTCAATATTCAGCCACATTCTGTGGCAGCATTTTAGCCTGATAACTATTTATCTGGCTAAATAGCAAGCTAATTAAGTGATGAGACTAGTGTTCTAGGGTGGAGATACTTATCCAGATAATTTAACAAGATACGTGCAAATATTCAGCCTTATTCAGCTAATAAGGAGATTTATGAAGCTGCAATAGGGCTATAATGAGCATTAAACAGCATATATTGCACAATATAACCCCATTGCAACAATATTGTGTGATGCTTGGACCTGAAACCCAACCCAATTACAATGAGCTGCTTTGCATGGCATTTCCATGCATGAATTTTGCAAATCCATGGAAAGCAGATCATGCATACCTAATGCTATGTAAATAAAGTAATGTGGCTTACATTATCCGGGATTCACCATTCTATCGCAGAATGGTGAATCCAGTGAAAACGGGGGATGGGGGGGTGGGCCTGAGAAAGTTGGCAGCCTTCGCACCACCGCGGTGTTTTCACTGCCGGCTTTCGCACCCAATAGCGCCACCGTGAAAGGTGGTGCTATTGGGCGCGCTACTGGCGACGATAACGTGGCTTACCTTATTGCTGCCAGCGAAGACACTGTGAGGTCCTCCTCGTCCAGCATGCTATCACATGCAAAAAGGGACTTTTTGTGTGTGATAGCAGCTTATCGCATGTGATAAGTGTTTGAAAATGACCCCCATAGAAATTTTTCAGCTATGTTATTTTATCTATACATTAATGCGTTCCTGATGCTCCTATGGTAGAATTAAAGGTCCATGTGGCCCAATACAACTTCACTCCCCACAAGTTTAAAAAAAGTCACCAGAGGTCTTGCAAAGCTGCAACTTGGTCATCAGTGCATATCTTCAAGTCCCACTATTATGTGGACAATCTAACAAGAAGTGACAGTAAATTTGGAGAAGCAGCTTGTTCATCTAGTAGTCTACTCTCCATGGTGAGGTCCAGATTGCATTTTACAGTAAATGCTCTATTGCAACCCTCAACTTGGGACTCCCATGTATCATGGCTAATTCAGCCCTGCTTATTTCTGGAGAAAGCAAGTTTTCTTACCATAAATGATGTTTTCTGTACATAGCAGAATGAATTAGCTATATTAAATACCAGTCTGTATCGCTTGAGAGTCAATTACCTAGCTAGAATTTGCTCTAAAATCAACTGAGAGGCTCATGAGGCCAGTTCCATGTGGAAACCCTTGCATATGCTCTATGAGTTAAGAGAGGAGAGTCCATTTGGTGCTGTTGGATAACATCTCCCATATGTAATGGCTAATTCATCCTGCTGTCTCCATACTATATATTTATTTAAGTATAATATGGAAGCCTATTTATTGTAAATAATCTTCATGGGATGAGCATTTTGCTACTTAAGATATTCTAGATTGAGGTATGTCTACTACAGTAAAAATATATCAAAATAATATATTAGAAGACTGAAAATAATATCTCTATATTGGTTTTAGTAAAATTTTTAAAATTCAATCTTTTTTCAATTTCAATTAAAAGTAATAGTAAGCTGTTACTTGACAATTTGAGTAAGTTCAAATTTAGCTTCATCTAACTGCTTTCCTTTTTAGCAACTATATTTCTTCTTTGTGATAATTAACAGGTAAAACATGATTATGCCAACAATGTAGAGTATGCTATTAGTTATATTTAGAAAGGACATCCATATTGGGCTAAACAATGTAAGTAATTCTCTTAGCATCCACCTGTAGCTACATAAGGATTACTGCTATTTTGTTCAAGACATATTAAATAATGCCAACACATTATGGGCAAAAGCCACTTTTTTCTAATTAGTTATTGAAAAGAAAAAGATACTTATTTCTAACATATTTCATTTAATTTATGTTTAATTGCTGCTTGAAACTAGTCCAACAAAACTGAAGGCTGTGTCAAAAATATGTGTGATCCGGTGGTGTCAAAGGTTCTTTATATATTTGACATATTGGGTTTTGGCATATAATAGAGAAAAAACCCCACCAAATTATGTATTTTATCAACAAAATGTGTAATTTTTATATGCAAAGAAAAAAATTATGTATTTATTATTTTTATTTAGGTGTTTTATATAACATTGTTCCAAGATAGGATCACAATGGTTTACAAAGTCATCGTTCGGTTTCAGGTTCAACATTTCTATTCTAGGTCATCATTCATATTCTGGTCTAGGTTATATTCATGAATTATCTAGTTTCATGCATTATTTAGTTCCTTACAATGATAAATACCCTGTCTAGGTCAACACAACAGCAACAAATATGAGTTAATTAAGGTACTATTTTGTTTCATTATCCTATGTCATACTCAGAATGTAGTCTTTTTTACTTTACATTATTCAAATCTTTTTGCACAATTAAATCAATTATCTAAAGATCTAATAGTGACATTATTAGTTTATTGGCTATTACATTAGATTGTAAGCTTTTCTAAAGAGCCATGTTTTAAATTCCCATTTGAAACTCTTTCTCTCTGTTATCAGACATAGTGACTCTGGGAGACAGTTCTATAGCATGGGGCCCACTATGGAAAACATGAGATCGCTTATTTGCATTAAGTGTGCGCTCTGTGTTGTAGGCATTTTTAGACATCTTTATCTTGCTATCTTAGGGCTCTCTGTGGTGCACATGGGTGAAGAGTCACTCCTAATAGGCATGCGTTAATATTGTTGATGATATTAAAAGTTAGTCAATGCTTTATAATGAATTCTAGATTGTACAGGAAGCCGATTCAGTGCTATCACTAGGGATGTGCAGCCAAAAAGTTTTCGTTGCATTCGTGATACGTACTCGTGGGGGGTCAATTCCGTTTCATGCGGAAGTATGGAGAATTCCATAAGTTGTCGATCTGTCAATACATTACTATGGCGAGTTAAATTCCTGACCCAGCTAAAATTAAAATTAACTACAACCCCCCACCCTCCTGACCCCCCAAGACTTACCAAAACTCCTTGGTGGTCCAGCGGGGGGTCCGGGAACTCACTCACACCCTCGGTGCTGGTTTTTCATCATGGCGCCGATAGCATTTGTCACAGGGGCTACCGGTGCCATTGGTCAGCCCCTGTCACATGGTCACCGGCGCCATCTTGTGCTCCTACCATGTGACAGGGGCTGACCAATGGCACCGGTAGCCCCTATGACATAGTATGGGCAAAAGCTATCGGCGCCATTTTGAGTCCTGGCATCGGACGGCAGGTCGCTCCGGGACCCCTGTTGGACCCACAGGGACTTTTGGCCAGCTTGGGGGGCCTCCTGACCCCCACAAGACTTGCCAAAAGTCCAGCGGGGGTCCTCCTGACCCCCACAAGACTTGCCAATCTGGGGGGGGCCTCCTGACCCCCACAAAACTTGCCAAAAGTCCAGCGGGGGGCCATTTTGAGACTCAAAATCGCCATCCGATGCCAATACTCAAAATGGCGCCGATTGCCTTTGCCCTCACTATGGGGCAGATTTTTAAAAAGTACGCTGGATTTTATAAGATACATGCGTAGCCGCGCGTATCTTATAAAATCCGGGGTCGGCGCGCGCAAGGGGGTGCACATTTGTGCAACCTGCGCGTGCAGAGCCCAGCGCGAGCTGCCTGTTCCCTCCGAGGCCGCTCCGATTTCGGCCTCCTGACCCCCACAAGACTTGCAAAAAGTATCCATGCTGACCTGTCCGACCCTTTCCTGTGAGTCACTGTGACTCACCGGAAAGGGTCAGACAGGTCGGCATGGATACCGGAATGTAGGGCATGGGCGCTGCCATTTTGTGAAAATCATAGATAGCTAGTAGCTAATGGGGGCAAAGAAAAGCGCGCGCTGCAGGGCACACTGAATTAAACGGATAATAAGTTAAATACGTGGGGAGTCGCGATGCATTTCGCCTCCCCACGTATTTAACGGATAGGACAAAATACGTTGCGGATTGCCAATATGTCGAAAACGGATGTACACCCCTAAGAGATGGCACTGGTGCTGGAACGGAGGCAGGCTACTGATGGTGTCTGTAGCGAATTCTTCCAAGTAGAAGAGGAGATAGATGCAGGCAGCGGGTCAGGGAACATGGGCCCTCAAGGAGCGAGTACTGGTTTCCTGATAGCGACCTGAAAGAAGCAAAGGAGGCCCCCGAGGAGTGGGTACCCTGTTAGCAGAAAGAGTCCAATGGAAGCTGGAAAGGCAGAGTAGCTGTGTATGGAGAGTGAATCCCATCTGTAAGAATCACCCTTGCTAACTCAATGGCTAGCAATAAACTATAGGCTTAAATATCCGGGCAGAGTGACGTCATCACAGGGGAACGCCCCTGAGGAACGCGCCAATGAGGAAATAAGAATGAGGGCCGTGCAGCACATGCGCCCTAAGGTACCTGAAGAACATGGTTGGTGGCAGCGCCCAAGCTGGTCTGGGGATGCCGGAGAGGATGGCAGGCGGACGCCGCAGCAGCCAGGTGTCCGTGAAGAGCAGGATGAGTCGCAAAAAGGAAAGGTAGGTGAAGCCGTCAGGAAGTGACGGTCGCAGCAGGAAGCTGTTCCTTTAGAAAATATATGCCCAGCAAACTCTCAAAATATGGCATCAGTCATCAAGAGTTGATGGTTCTGTGATGCCCCAACATTATTCTCCATAAGGCCTGAATTTTCATAGGATTTGCATGTGGAAAAGTAGCTTGTACTTGTGTGCATATTATTTCATAGACTTCAAAAGTTGCAATTATTTTTTGTTTCATGTACATATTTATGTGTGCATAAAAGGGGCAGTCTAGGGACATTTTGGGGTGGGGCCAAGAAGAACATGGGCAAGTTACTATTTTATAAGAGGCTTATGCAAATATATTAGGAAACTTATTCACACAATTTTACGGCTGCTAATTATCTAGTGCAATTATCAGCCATTAGTTGGGTGGGTGGCCTGTGTGAACTGGGAGGAGTTCAGGTTGAAGAACTAGGAGGGTATCAATGACCAGGAGAAGGTCTAGATGAACTGGTAGAGGTATTAGTAAACTGATGATTTCACTTATGTTTGTATGTTTTAAAATATACCTATGTCCTTTTATAAATCAGGGTTTTACATACGTTTTTTTTTTTGTGAGTAAAATATACATGCATATATTAATAGATAGGAACGATATGCATTGCAAATATTTTCTCATAACCAAACGTGAATATGTGTTGGGGGTAGACAGATGAATATAGAATATTATTGTAAATATTCATGCGGCCATATACTCGCATATATGTGGCTACACAGAGATCTTTGGAAAATTATCCTCTAAATGGGGAAATCTACTTGGGCAAACAAGCTGTAGAAGAACAGCACAAATAGGTTGTCATGATGTAAAAAATCTTATTTGGCTCTGGTAAAAATAAGGAAGGAGTGTTGTGGGTGATAGCTTTTTCACCAGCTAAGATCTAGCAGACAAATTGCTAAGTGAAAGCTTGCCCTACCTGGGAACTTTCAGAACAAAAAAAAAAAAGCTGAAATTCCAAATGAAATGCAGCCTAATCACAAATGAAATAAATTCTCATCCACTTTTGCTTTTGACGGAGATCTCACCTTAATTTAATTTGTATGCAAACATTTAAAGCAGCGATGTTCTCAGCAAAGCACTATGACTTGAAAGTACTTGGACAGAAACTTGGGGTGGACAAGGGTGGGGTAGATAGCCTGGATCACTTAGCACATATGACTGCTTGGAAATTCAGATCAAACAGATAGCCAATGGCAAAGTGTTTCGATATCACTGATACTGGTACAATTGCCAGACTTGTTTGGATGAGAAATCATCATACTTGGAGCAGCAGATTACCTTCAGAAAGATGGCATTTGTTCTTTACTCAGCTGGGAGAGCAGTTGATTGATGGACTGATCAAACAAAGACTACCAAATAGAAATAATTTGACCCGGACAATCAGAACTGCACTGAATGCACTGGATTACAAAATCCCAGTATCCACAACTGCACTTTGGGGCCGATGCAATAAATTTGCATAGAAAACGGGCGCTGAACAGTCAGCACCCTCTCAACGCAACCCAGGTGCCCCAAGGGGTGTGCCATGCATTATTTAAATTAGAGGGTCGCGTTAGCAAGGAGGCTAACGAGAACCCAATCAGTTTTCATGATTCGGCCGTCTGCCAGCAAGGAAAACCGACACCGAGTTTGTCGCATCGGTTTTCCTTACCGGTGGATGGCAGTCACGAAAATCGACGCCGGGTTTATCGGTGTCTGTTTTCGTGACTCGGCTATCTTCCGGTAAGGAAAACCGATGCTGATAAACTCGGTGTCTGTTTTCGTGATGGCTGTCCACCGGTAATGAAAAACGATGCTGAGGATTCAGGAAGCGAACGCTTGTCAGTTGAGCACTATTTCCTGAACCCAGCTGTCTATTTTTTGTTTTAACTTTTTTTGTTTCTTTATTTTTTCATCCTACTTAATATCACAATTAAGTAGGAGGCAGTACAGAAAAGCAGTTTTTTATGCTTTTCTGAACTTGTTTTTGATGCGTTCGCCTGCTCCTCGCAAGTGTTAATAGATGACAGTTATATGTATGTCCAAGACGCACTTTTTCTTTTTGCACCAGGAGTGAATGCCTAATAGCCTCATTCACAAGCATTTGCTATTAGATTCACTCTGCGATGGACACGTGTTGCATTAGGGGATTGATTAGCGCCTATTCTACCCGCATACGACTGCAGGTTATCAGTGCACTCGGCTGAGCGCACTGTATTGCATCAGCCCCTTGCTGAGGGAAAAAGTGCATGCTGTGCTTTCTCTGTACCAGAACAGCAGAGCACAGATCACAAAGATGTTGTGAGAACTGCAAAATGTTTGCTTGTTGACAGCAGATAACTATCATAAAGCTTTGTTCTGATTATGTTCAGTAAAAAAAACTCATGTTTGTTATGTTTTTGTAAAGATGTGAACCCCGGGCCGAGATGAGAAATGTTTCCACCCACAGGAAGGAGCCCTGTGAGCCTCACCATCGGTAGGTGTGGTCTCAGTAACATAGGACACAGCTATATTTAAGAGACTTTATTATGAAGGAAGGAAAAGTAAGCCCGCAGAGCAGGAGGTGTAATAAGTACAATTCTGAGCAGTAGGATATACCCAATGATGATACCACTGAGGAGATGATCCGGTAGTGGCCCGCAGAGCAGGGTACACCAGGAAGTCCCTTCAGACAAGTAGAGATTACCTCAGGGTACAGATCCGGTAGTGGCCCTCAATGCGGGGTACACTGAGGAGTCTGTACTGAAGATGTAGATGATGAGGTGCAGGAACCCGGAAGTGGATCTTGTAGCTGGTGCTGCAAAACCCTGCAGTTCAGGGTATACTGGAACAAGTTCACTGAAGCAGAGTCGGTAGTGGCCCGAGGCATGGGGTACACCACAGGGAACTTCAGTAAAGCTTAGTATCGTTGAAGTCTGTAGAAGGTACTCAAAAGTGGAAGTTCCAGGAAATGTCCCAAGTAGTGGGTTAAGAGAATTCCCAAGGCAGGAAGGCCCTCCAAGGAGTGAATAACCAGGAACACGGAAGGGCCCCCGAGGAGTGGGTACCCAGAGCGTCCAACATCAAGGGCAAAGTCTGGAATTGGAAGTCCAAGAATAAAGCAGATTCAGCAACAAGGGAACTCCTTGCTAACTCGTAGTAGCTGAGGGTCGGTCAGCTTAAGTACAGCAGCGAGTTGACGTCATCCAGAGGGGACGCCCACAAGGTTCCCGCCATGACATGTACAAAGGAGGCCCTTGTGTGCGCGCGTGCACCTTAGGTGATTCCAGAGATAAGATGGCGGTCGGCAGCACCCACGCCATCCTGGGGAGGTTGGTGCTGGCTGGCGGAGGCTGCCATTTTTCCTAGGATTGACTGTGCAGGGAAAAAGGAGGTGAGCATAAGAGGTCGCAGCCGTCTGCGACCGACGGGCGCAACAATTTTCATGTATCTTATTACTTAATGTTTTCTGAGTCACTGAAAAAAATGTTTATTCTTGAAAAAAATGTTTTTCCCGAGTTTACAAAAAATGAAATGTTTGAAATGTGCCTAATGGGATATAATCTTTTTATACTAAATAAAAAATGTAATTAATTTTAACAAAATAAACTATGCCTTTCCAGAGTTACTCGGATATTTGGGTTGGGGTCCAAAAGGATCCCAAAATTGCACAAATGTCTATTTATAGGGTCAGAATGTCCCAGAGAAAGTATTAATAGTTTTCTTTTCATGATTGGTAATGAGGTTAAAAAAAAAACCAATAAAGTGTAAGTGCATCTTACATTCACTCAGCTTGATGCTTTGAAAATCTGGATTTGTTTTGTAGAAAGCCTCATTTTCCTCAAGAAATACACATTTTTTTCAAAGCAGTAAGTGAGGATTAGAATGCTATTTGGAAGGGACATTTTTCATGGCTGGTAATGACAAAAGAGGGAAATACTTTCTGAAAACTTTTTTTCTCTCAGATGCTGAAGTTATTTTTTAACGATACCTTTTGGAAGAAAAATTGTACTCATGGAAAAGACAAAATGTTAAATTAGGTATAAATGAGAATTTCTTTTTAGCTGTAGTGAGTTTTTTGGATCATGTAAGTCCCTTCTCTATATGTGACTATAGAATTGTAAGAAAGAAGCTTTTATGTCTAGAGAATGTTGTGGAGCAGGATTTTCCACAATAGAAGATATCAGGAGGTGTCCAGCTGAAATGGTATTACCATCAATTAGAGACCATTTGCACATTTAGTTGCTGGAACTCTACCCTTTAATTACCAAAGGGAATGGTGGTGTGCTAGTGGATTTCATGTATAATTTCTTCTCATAAATTAAAACGGAAGGAGGTTATTATATTCCATAATATGCACAACTTTCTGTTATGTTGATGCCATACATGCATTCATCAATCTTTATTGAAGTTTTAATGTTTGCAGAATGCTTACATTTGCAGTACAGTGTGTATTGCAGCTGCTGCTGCTGGTCCCCTTGCTAATACAATGATTTGCATTTCCTCCTGGTTCTTTTGCTAAAGGACTGGTTGGTTACAATCTATAAATCCTTAAAAGGGATCATATTACAGAGCTCATTCCTTGGCACAGGTTAAAGAGGTGTCATTGCCATCATGGATCGAGCAGGGGCAAAGATGCAATTAACTTGATCTGCTGTTAGAGGATGAGAAAAAGAGAAGGGTAATAAAGAAGGAAAATAAAGAAAAGTATATTTTAAAGAAAAAAGTGAAAGGCAGGTCAGGAAGAGGGACCTAGGGAAGGACCTGCTCTCCAGGTGATGTATTGTCCTCTCGCACTGTGGACAAGCCTCCCAGGGCTACTGACCAGTAGGGAAGGGTTAGGCCGGCCATCATAGTTGGTGATTTAATTATTAGAAATGTAGATAGGGTGGCTGGTAGATGTGAGGACCACCTGGTAACTTGCCTGCCTGGTGCGAAGGTGGCAGACTTCACGCGTCACCTAGATAGGATTATACAGTGCTGGGGAGGAGCTGGCTGTTGTGGTACATGTGGGCACTAACGACATAGGAAAATGTGGGAGAGAGGATCTGAAATCCAAAATTAGGATTTTAGGTAGAAATCTGAAATCCAGAACCTCCAGGGAGGCATTCTCTGAAATGCTTTCTGTTCCACGTGCAGGTCCCCAGAGGCAGGCAGAGCTCCAGAGTTTCAATGCATGGATGAGATGATGGTGCAGGGAAGAGGGATTCAGTTTTGTAAGGAACTGGGGAAACCTTTGGGGAAGTGGGAGACTTTTCTGAAAGGATGGGCTCCACCTTAACCAGAATGGAACCAAGCTGCTGTCACTAACTTTCAAAAAGGAGCTGGAGCAGCTTTTAAACTAGAACAAGGGGGAAAACCAACAGTCACTCAGCAGCGCATTACTAGCTCTAGGATATAAATTATAATCTACTAAACCTTCACATAAAGCAGGCCATTCATTGGACGTAATTTTCACCAACTTCAATTTAGTGAAGGTAATACAAACGAAAAACACACTGGTCCCATGGTCTGACCACTTCATAATTAAAGCAAACAAAGTCTTCAACAAAAATAAGGCTCAGCAGTGTACCACTAATCTTTCTTTTGATTTTCAACCTCCCTTTAATATTGACACAACACAAATAGTATTAGAACAACAACTGGCCTCTATAGATATTTCAAATATAACAAATACAACACAGTCATGATTCTCAACCACAAATCAAATAGTGAACGACACAAATCCAGTAAAAACGAAACACATTAAAATGAAAAAAAGACTAAACCCTTGGTATAATAACAAAGAAATGAAACAAAAACTTAAGGCCAAAGAGCGAGCATGGAGAAAAAAAAATGCACCTCAACTCTTACTAATTACTGTATATTTCTGGCTCAATATAAAAATTTAAAAAATAACACAAAAAAAGAATACTATAATAATAAAATTAAAAAATTCTCAGGAAATCCAAAAGCATTATTTTAAATAGTGAACAAACTAATTACCGATCCAACTGAACCTGAGGCAGACACCAACTAAAATCTCAGCCAGGATTTAGCGTTGTTCTTTAAAAACAAAATAGATCTGATCATCTCTAGTTTTGACAAAACTCCCACCGAAGAAGTTAAATTGAATAAACACGACATACCTAACTGGTCTGAATTTAAAGAAACATCAATAGACGAAGTGACCAAGCTGATCCAGAGATTAAATCCTACACAACACCCTATGGTGCAAACAATTGCTCCAGTGATTTCTATTATCACTAATTTATCGCTAGGTGAAGGCTCCTTACCCACTGAACTAAAATAAGCTATTATCAAACCTATTTTGAAAAAAAAAATCTTGATAATAAAATCTTAAGTAATTATCGACCAATTTCGAACCTTCCATTTCTTGAAAAAATAATTGAAAAAGTGGTCTTAAAACAACTAAATGAACACCTAGAAAATAACGAGGTTCTCTATCCTATGCAGTTCGGCTTCTGGAAAATTTTAAATAAACATTACTACTCTCCCTACATGATTATGTTTTAAGAGGTTTCAACACTGGGAAGAAATTTCTACTGCTGATGACTGACCTCTCAGCACCATTCAATACTATCAACCACAAAATTATGGCTCATAGATTAACTGAAATTGGAATTTGTAGTAAACCTTTAAAATGTTAACATCATTCTTAAATAACAGAACATACCAAGTCAAATCAACAACATCTCATCTGAAACTATAAATCTTGATACCGGAGTCCCGCAAGGCTCCACATTGTCAGCGACACTATTTAATATCTACTTCATTCCACTATGCCACTTATTATCAGGACTCGGATTAAAGTATTATTTGTACGCCGATGATATACAGATTATAATTCCGGTTACCAATACATTAGAGAGAGCTTTTCAACTGACATCATTAAACCTAAATGTAATTAAACAACTCTTAAACCAACTGAAACTCAGTATCAATATAGAAAAAACAGAAATAATCATATTAGAAAGAAAAATGTCACCAAATAATAGTAACCTGTCATTTAATTACGATAATTTCCAAATTAAGATGTCATCTTCAATCAGAGATCTAGGGGTTTACATAGATCAAGAATTAACCTTCAAAAATCACATTGCCAACAAAACGAGAGAAGGTTATTATAAATTGCTCATCTTGAGGAGACTAAAACCCCTACTAAAGTTAAAAGATTTCAGAACAGTCCTACAGGCATTAATTTTTTCATCCATCAATTGTAACACCCTGCTGCTTGGATTACCCTATTCAACAATTCGACCATTACAGATCATGCAAAATTCTGCCACAGGAATACTGACAGGTACTAAAAGAAAGGAGCACATTACTTCTATTTTGAAGGAGCCCCATTGGTTACCAATTGAACAGCGAGTACAGTTTAAAACCCTATGTATTTTCCATAAAACACTACATGGGGAAAAGGTTGAATGGCTGAATGCCGCAATACGGTTACACACACCGCAAAGAAATTTAAGATCCACCAACAAAGGCCTGCTATCCATCCCTTCGATGGTGTCAGCAAAATTAACAGCAGTAAGAGACAGATCCCTGTCACTTGCCGGCCCAAAAATTTGGAACAATCTACCAGTCGACTTGAAACAAATATAGCAATGTTCAGGAAAAAGGTCAAACATGGCTTTTTCCAACAGGTATTCAATGAAGGTGACAGTAGTTGAGAAACAGGAACCTAATAATGGAGACAAATGAGAAGAGACGATGAGTAAGGCAGTTTGTTGAATGGTTATAATATATGTTTCCTGTTTAGTATTTTTTTATTATAAATTGCAATAAATTTGTTAGTAATATTGTTTTATCATTTTGTAATTCTTGCTTGTTTTATTTGTAATGTGAAATAATGTAAACCGATATGACGGTTCCAACAAATACCGGTATAGAAATTTAAATAAATAAAATAAAATAAATAAATAAATAAATAAATGGTTCGGAGAAATGTATCCTTGAAGGATACTAATGAAACAGGAGAGTTAGGGAATCCCAACATAGAGATTCCAATAAAAGCAAACATAGTCCATGTGCCTATAGGTAAATATCACCGAAGCTAATGATTTCCAAATTATCCCTAACAACTGAAAAGCAGGTTGTTAATACAAACAAAAAACACACTTTGAAATGTCTGTATCCAATGCCAGAAGTCTAAGAAGTAAGATGGGAGAGTTAGAGTGTATAGCAGTAAATGATGAGATTGACATAATTGGCATCACAGAGACTTGGTGGAAGGAGGATAACCAATGGGACAGTGCTATATCAGGGTACAAATTATATAGCAATGATAGGGAGGATCAAATTGGTGGGGCGTGGCACTTTATTTCTGGGAGGGTATAGAGTCCAACAGGATGAAGATCGTACAAGAGACTAAATGCTCAGTAGAATCTATATTTATTTATTTATTTATTTATTTATTTATTTATTTATAGATTATTTTATACCGCGGTACGTATAGTTATACATCACCTTGGTTTACAGAGAAACAATAAATTAGCAACAGGCTTTACATATAACAGATTAAATGGTAACACAAACAACAGCTACAAGCTTTACAATAATAACGGGGTTCAAGGGAAACCTGCTTGGTTTCCCTTGAACCCCGTTGCATGGAAACCTGCATGGAAACCCCGTTGCATGGAAAACCCCGTTGCATGGAAACCCCGTTGCATGGAAACCTGCATGGAAACCTGCATGGAGATTCTACCCTATATGGGTAGAATCTCCATGTGTGTTGGGTAAGAGTATAGTGATAGGAGTATACTACTGTCCACCTGGACAAAATGGTCAGACAGATGATAAAATGTTAAGAGAAATCAGGGAAGCTAACCAATTTGGCAGTGCAATAATAATGGGAGATTTCACTCAATATTGACTGGGTAAATGTAACATCTGGAATTGCTAAAGACATAAAGTTCTTGGATGTAATAAATGACTGCTTGATGGAGCTATTTTAAATTTAATTCTTAGTCGAACACAGAATTTGGTGAGGGGGTAACAGTGGTGGGGCCACTTGGCAATAGTGATCATAACATTATCAAATTTAAATTAATAACTGGAAGGGGGACAATAAGTAAATCTATAGCTCTAACACTAAACTTTCAAAAGGGAAACTTTGATAAAATGAGGAAAATAGTTAGAAAAAACTGAAAGGTGCAGTCGCAAAAGTTAAGTGTTCAACATGCACGGACATTGTTCAAAAATACAATCCTAGAGGCGCAGTCCAGATGTATTCCACGCATTAAGAAAGGTGGAAGGAAGGCAAAATGATTACAGTCATGGTTAAAAGGTGAGGTGAAAGAGGCTATTTTAGCCAAAAAAAACATCCTTTAAAAATTAGAAGAAGGATCCATCTGAAGAAAATAGGATAAAACATAAGCATTGTCAAGTTAAGTGTAAAACATTGATAAGACAGGCGAAGAGAGAATTTGAAATGAAGTTGGCCATAGAGGCAAAAACTCATAATAAAAACTTTTAAAAATTATCCAAGGCAAGAAACCTGTGAGGGAGTCATTTGGACCATTAGATGACCGAGGGGATAAAGGGACTCTTAGGCCATTGTAGAAAGACTAAATGAATTATTTGCTTCGTGTTTACTAATGAGGATGTTGGGAAGATACCAGTTCCAGAGATGGTTTTCAAGGGTGATGAGTCAGACGAACTGAACCAAATCACTGTGAACCTGGAAGATGTAGAAGGCCAGATTGACATACTAAAGAGTAGCAAATCACCTGGACAGATGGTATGCATCCTAGGGTACTGAAGGAACTAAAAAATGAAATTTCTGATCTATTAGTTAAAATTTGTAACTTATAATTAAAATCATCCATTGTACCTGAAGAATGGAGGGTGGCCAATGTAACTCCAATATTTAAAAAGGTCTCCAGGGGCACTCCGGGTAACTATAGACCAGTGAACCTGACTTCAGTGCTGGGAAAAATAGTGGAAACTATTCTAAAGATCAAAATCATAGAGCATATAGAATAACATGGTTTAATGGAACATAGTCAACATGAATTTACCTAAAGCAAGTCTTGCCTAATAAATTTGCTTCTTTTATTTGAAGGGATTAATAAACATGTGGATAAAGGTGAACCGGTAGATGTAGTGTGTTTGGATTTTCAGAAGGCATTTGACAAAGTCCCTCATGAGAGGCTTCTAAGAAAACTAAAAAGTCATGGAATAGAAGGCGATGTACTTTCATGGATTACAAACCTGTTAAAAGACAGGAAACAGCGAGTAGGATTAAATGGTCAATTTCTCAGTGGAAAAGAGTAAACAGTGGAGTGCCTCAGGGATCTGTACCTGGACCGATGCTTTTCAATATATATATAAATGATCTGGAAAGGAAAAACGAAGAGTGAGGTTATCAAATTTGTGGAAGATACAAGATTATTCAGAGTAGTTAAATCACAAGTGGATTGTGATACATTACAGGAGAACCTTGCAAGACTGGAAGATTGGGCATCCAAATGGCAGATGAAATTTAATGTGGACAAGTGCAAGGTATTGCATATAGGGAAAAATAACCCTTGCTATAGTTACACGATATTAGGTTCCATATTAGGAGCTACCACTCAGGAAAAAGATCTAGGCATCATAGTAGATAATACTTTAAAATTGTCGGCTCAGTATGTTGCAGCAGTCAAAAAAGTAAACAGAATGTTAGGAATTATTAGGGAGAGAATGGTTAATAAATCGAACAATGTCATAATGTCTCTGTATCGCTCCATGGTGAGACTGCACCTTGAATACTGTGTACATTTCTGGTCGCCACATCTCAAAAAAAATATAGTTGCGATGGTGAAGATACAGAGAAGGCAACAAAAATGATAAAGGGGATGGAACAGCTCCCCTATGAGGAAAGGCTGAAGAGGTTAGGGCTGTTCAGCTTGGAGAAGAGACGGCTGAGGGGGGATATGATAGAGGTCTTTAAAATCATGAGAGGTCTTGAACGAGAAGGTGTGAATCAGTTATTTACACTTTTGGATAATAGAAGGACTAGGGGGCATTCCATGAAGTTAGCAAGTAGCACATTTATCGGAGAAAATTCTTTTTCATTCAACATACAGTTAAGCTCTGGAAGTTGTTCCCGGAGGATGTGGTTAGTGCAGTTAGTGTAGCTTAGATAATTTCTTGGAGATGTCCATTAACTGCTATTAATCAAGTATACTTAGGGAATATATTAGCCACTGCTATTAATTGCATCAGTATCATAGGATCTTCTTGTTGTTTGGGTAATTGCCAGGTTCTTGTGGCCTGGTTTGGCCTCTGTTGGAAACAGGATGCTGGGCTTGATGGACCCTTGGTCTGACCAGCATGACAATTTCTTATGTTCTTATGGATCAGCGATCAGAGATCACTAATTGTAATAGATGAAGGTCACTAAATGGTCACTAATTATAATAGATAAAGTAGAACGTTGAGAGGGTACCTAGGACAAAGATGGCAGTACCATGGAGAGGGATGGGAGAAAAAAGGGAAGAGCAATGGAAGATTTAGAAAGAAATGAAGTTAAGTCTGAGATCAAGGAGACATCATGAAAATAAAGCTGGATATTGGGGATAGGACAAGGACAATAGAAAAGGTGAAACAAAGCTACCCCTTTCCTAGAAATCAAACTAAGAAAATCCAGAAGACCATGTGAAACTTATCAAGACTGCAAGGTCCCAAATGGAAAGAGTGGTAGTGACTGCAGATATATAAAAAAAAGAAACAAGTCAGCAGAACCTTAGTAATCAGATGCTACTGATAGATTTTAAAAAAATGTTTTTCTTTGAGTTCAATGATGAGTAAATATGATTCTATAACTATTTTGTACTGTAGAGAGTGTTAGGTCAATATGATAAGACTGTATTTTATCATCTCTCCTCCATTTTCCATATGCTCCAACAACAGATATTCTACCTCCAGTTATATTTACTAGAGTAAGGGACCCGAGGTGGCTAACCAGACATAAAAAAGGCGAAATATAAATACAATAAATTAAAATAAAATATGCAGTAAATCTTGTGGAGTAGATATTGAAATTCTAAATGGCTTATTAATTTAGCCGGATATAACTTATCTGGCTATGTTACTTGGATATTCAGTGATCGGGATAGAAGTCACTACTTAGCTGAACAAATTGTAATCATCTAAGTTTAGACCTGCTATTGAGCAGGTCTAACTTAGATGGCCAACTTATAAGGCTAAGTCTAAATATTGATACTGCTGGATAAATTATCCAAAGTAGTGTTGTCCCAATCCGTCCACTGCCTGCTAACAAAGTTCTCCAGCTAAGAGATAGCCGGATAAGTGACTTATCTGACTAGATAGCACCTGCTGAACTTGTGGATTTTCTGCGGCTGCTAGAGAGTGGATAAATCCTACTTAACCATCCACCTGCCAGCTAAATATCAAGCCAGTGGTAAATAATAGAGATGTGAATCGTGTCCTCGATCGTCTTAACGATTGATTTCGGCTGGGAGGGGGAGGGAATCGTATTGTTGCCGTTTGGGTGTTTAAAGTATCGTGAAAATCGTGAGCCGGCACACTAAAACCCCCTAAAACCCACCCCCGACCCTTTAAATTAAATCCCCCACCCTCCCGAACCCCCCACCAAATGCCTTAAATTACCTGGGGATCCAGCGGCAGTCCGGAACGGCAGCGGTCCGGAACGGCCTCCTGCAATTGAATCGTGTTGTCTTCAGCCGGCGCCATTTTGCAAAATGGCTGCGCAAAATGGCGGCGGCCATAGACCAACACGATTCGACTGCAGGAGGTCGTTCCGGACCCCCGCTGGACTTTTGGTAAGTCTTGTGGGGGTCAGGAGGCCCCCCCAAGCTGGCCAAAAGTCCCTGGGGGTCCAACGGAGGTCCCGGAGCGACCTGCCGTCCGATGCCAGGGTCCGGAACCCCCGCTGAATGACCTCCTGCAGTCGATCTCCTGCCGGCGCCATTTTCCGTACGGAAAACGATTCGCGGCAGGAGATCGTTTTCCGGACCCCCGCTGGACCCCCAGGGACTTTTGGCCAGCTTGGGGGGGCACATTAGAAAGGGATTTAGCATGCTATACAAAAAATAATCACTGTTAGCAAACTAGCAAATGGGAATTCCTCTCCTTTGAACTATGGCAAAATAAATAACTAAATAAATAGTGTATTTTTATATAATATTCATGTCCCCAAAACCATCAATATCCTCTTTTACCATCAATATCCTCTTTTACTTCTTAGTGTTTGGGTAATTGCCAGGTTCTTGTGGCCTGGTTTTTTGGCCTCTGTTGGAAACAGGATGCTGGGCTTGATGGACCCTTGGTCTGTCCCAGCATGGCAATTTCTTATGTTCTTATGTTCTTATGTACTTGCAAAGTATTTCCCCTTCCCATGAATAAGCAATGTAGACATGTTCCTCCTCCCAGCAGACACTAGGGGTGGGAAGTTGTTTGCAATGAAATAGGAAATGCGGACAATATTTTCTACTTTGTTGTATTTTGGGAAAACTTAAAAACAATAGGAAAAAACACAGAAAATGTTGCTTTTCCAATCATTTTTTTGGGGGGTGGGGGGTTTAAAGGGGGGAATCAAAGCCCAGAACCTGCCACAAACCTTCCCTTTTATAGAAAATCAGTCTTGCATCAGCAGATTCCCAACCCCCTCCTGACCCCCAAGTATTCACCACAAACACACAGTGGTCCACTAGTAGCCCCTAAGGGCAAAGGGCAGCCAGTACAATTTTGAAAAATGGTGTGACCCGTCCATTGCCCCTACCATGTGACAGGGGCTGCCCAATAGCATCAGTAGCCCCTGTCACATGTTAAGGGAAAGGGCGGTTGGTCCCAATTTGAATGGGGGCAGCCGCCGGCCTGGGAGTAGGAAATCACTCTCGATCCCCTCACTAGACCACCGGATGATTGTGGTGAGTAGCAGGGGGGGTGGGGGTTCCATCAGTGGGGATGTTCTGATTTTTTACAATTTTTCTTAAATGAAATGGTGCAACAAAATTAAAACAATGATCCGGGGGTAGATTCAAAATGGCCCATCCTGGAACAAAAGCAAAATAGCCACAGAATTTTTCAAGGCTCCCACCCCTAGCAGATATCTTATCAATAGACATTCCCCCTGCTCCAACTCCTATTGCCAAAGTTAACTACCCACCCCCACTGCTTCAGAAATATAGTAAGATGGTAGATGACAAAAGAAAAAGACACACAAGGGATGTGGGAGGGCACAATTTTCATTTAGGTTCATGTATCTGTTTTGTAGATCACCTCCATTTGATTGGTTCATTTCAGACAAAAAAAAAAGGTATTGTTTATTTGCTCTGCTTGATTTTTGGTTTTCCATTAAAGGCGATGGGGAAAGCAATGCCGCCTATTTTGACCTTTAGAATTAAGGTTTTCTAATCAATTCTATTGTAGGTAGACATCACCAGAAGGGTGATGAAACCTCCAAGGCACAAAGACTGTAGCAATGTGGCATCAAAAGTAGCAAGAATAGCCTAAGACACTCTATAGGGCAAAAAGGTACCAACAGAGGCTGAAGTTCTCTAGGGCACCATCAGAGGAGCAAATCAACAGTAAGAATGGCAAGGACACCCCATGGCTTTAAAAGAGAGCATAACTAACAGTGCCATGAACCCCCCCAAAGAGGGGCAAGGTGGCACCAAGAGAGACATAAACATTGTAAGGCACCATGAAGGTGGAACAAAGCAGCAAAAGTGGCTGAAAAATACTCAGGCACTTACAGAGGGTAAAAGCAGCACAAACACTGTAATGAAGACTCCCAAGCCATCATGATAGCAGCTATCCAATGTGGCAGGAACACTGAAAGGTATAAAATGTGGGGTATGGCAGCAAGGCAGTGTGATAGACACCCCCCCAAGGTATAAAGTTTAGACTATGGCAGCAAGGATGGGTGTTAAAAAGTTCACCAAGGTTTAGCATATAGGGGTTCAGCAACAAGGTAGAGTGTCAGCAAGATCCCTGAGGTGTAAATTCTGTGGTATGGAAGAAAGACCTGAAAGGTGTAAATAACCGAGTCACATGTCATCTACTCGTTCAAAACCTCTCATGATTTTAAAGACCTCTATCAAATCCCCCCTCAGCCATCTCTTCTCCAAGCTGAACAGCCCTAATCTCTTCAGCCTTTCCTCATAGGGGAGCTGTTCCATCTCCTTTAACATTTTGGTTGCCCTTCTCTGTACCTTCTCCATCGCATTTATATCTTTTTTGAGATGCGGCGACCAGAATTGTACACAGTATTCAAGGTACAGTTTCACCATGGAGCGATACAGAGGCATTATGACATTTTCCGTTTTATTAACCATTCCCTTCCTAATAATTCCTAACATTCTGTTTGCTTTTTTGACTGCTGCAGCACACTGAGCCGACGATTTCAAAGTATTATCCACTATGATGCCTAGATCTTTTCCCTGGGTGGTAGCTCCTAACGTGGAACCTAACATCGTGTAACTACAGCAAGGGTTATTTTTCCCTATATGCAACACCTTGCACTTGTCCACATTAAATTTCATCTGCCATTTGGATGCCCAATCTTCCAGTCTCACAAGATCCTCCTGTAATGTATCACAATCTGCTTGTGATTTAACTACTCTGAATAATTTTGTATCATCCACAAATTTGATAACCTCACTCGTCGTATTCCTTTCCAGGTCATTTATAAATATGTTGAAAAGCACCGGTCCAAGTACAGATCCCTGAGGCACTCCACTATTTACCCTTTTCCACTGAGAAAATTGACCATTTAATCCTACTCGCTGTTTCCTGTCTTTAAAACAGTTTGTAATCCATGAATGGACATAGCCTCCTATCCCATGACTTTTTAGTTTTCTTAGAAGTCTCTCATGAGGGACTTTGTCAAACACCTTCTGAAAATCCAAATACACTACATCTACTGGTTCACCTTTATCCACATGTTTATTAACCCCTTCAAAAAAATGAAGCAGATTTGTTAGACAAGACTTCCCTTGGGTAAATCCATGTTGAATGTGTTCCATTAAACCTTGTCTTTCTATATGCTCTACGATTTTGATCTTTAGAATAGTTTCCACTCTTTTTCCCCTGTAGGTGCCTGGGTTTTATTCTGCCACTTTTGCTGCTTTGTTCCATTTTCATGGTGCTTTAGAATATTTATCCCTTTCTTGGTGCCACCTTGCCCCTCTTGTATTGTCTTTGGGAGGTTCATGGCACTGTTAGTTATGCTCTCTTTTGAAGCCATGGGGTGTTCTTGCCACTCTTACCGTTGCTGTGCTCCTCTGATGGTACCTTAGAGAATTTCTGCCTCTACTGATACCTTTTTGTCCTATAGAGTGTCTTAGGCTAATCATGCCACTTTTGATGCCACATTGCTACATTTTTGGTGCCTTGGAGGTTTCTTTGCCCTTCTGCTGATTAAAAAGCCTTACTTTAGAAGGTCAAAATAGGCTGCATTGCTTTCCCCATTGCCTTTATTGGGAAACTAAACATCAAACAGAACAAATAAACAATAGTTTATTATTTGTTTGAAATGAACCAAACAAATGGAGGTGACCTACAAAACAGATAAATGAACCTAAATAAAAATTTTGTCGTTGCACATCCCTTGTGTGTCTTTTCTGTTGTCATCTACCATCTTACTGTATTTCTGAAGCAGTGGGGGGTGGGGGGGGGGGGGGGGTGAGTAGCTATCTTTGGAAATAGGAGTTGGGGCAGGGAGAATGCCTATTGATAAGGTATCTGCTAGGAGTGAGAGCCTTGAAACATTCTGTGGCTGTTTTGCTTTCATTTCAGGATGGGCCATTTCAGATCCACCACCAGATCCTTGTTTTTAATTTTGTTGCGCTTTTTCCTTTAAAAAAAAATTGTGAAATATCAGAGCACCCCCACTGGCCGACCCCAAACCCCTTCCCGCCCCCCTGGCATTTACCACAAACACCCGGTGGTCTAGTGAGTGGCCTGAGAGTAATTTCCTGCTTCCAGACAGGCAGATTCCCTCATTCAAAATGGTGCAGGCCACCCTTTCCCTTAACATGTTTCAGGGGCTACTGATGCTATTGGGTAGCCCTTGTTACATGGTAGGGGCAATGAATGGGCCACACCAGTTTTTGTGCCTATACCTGTTCCTTCTAGAATCATGATGGAGGGCACTTATGCCCACAGAGAAGAAGCCAAATCACCCCATGGCTAAAGAGCACCAGGTCTTTAGTGCAGATGGACATGTATGCTATTTGTACCATGATACTATATTTGGTCCTATGTTGCATCCATATCTGTATTTTCATATAACCAAGTAATGTCCACTTTCCTCTGAACTCTTGCCCCAAGCAATTGCACAGTTCATAGCCACAGTTTTTATTCTACACTATGACTTGAATTTGAGAGCTGAGCTTGCAGGGTACCACATCTAGAGGAAAGAAGCCATCCTTGTAAAGAGTATATGCAATGGAATCCTCTACAGAGGAGGAAGGTGGTGATGAGCCACAGGTGCAGGTCAGGCCATCTGAGTGCCTCCTAATTGACATGAATGGCTGTATCTTAGAGGAGGTGGCGGCCCTGTGGCCAGAACTCCACAGCTTGCATGAGGAGGGAGAGGCTCTCAGGCAAGAAATACATGGCTATAGAGTGAAATTTAATGAGAGTCAGCCATCTGGATGGTGCTGCTCCTAATATTGCCCCCTTGGTAACCACATCCACCCCTAGCTGTACCTTCCCCTCCTGGCAGATCCTCCTACAGCTAGCTTCCATAGGATCCTGGTCCAAACCCTCTGAAGGACCTGCTCTGAGGAGGCGGACCATACAAGGGCAGCCCAATGCCCCTAAAGACCCACTCAAAAAGCAAACAAGGAAGAAAGAGGATTTACGTTTATTTTGTTCTGCACTTAAGTAAACGCCTGTATATAAAAGCACTGTCACCAATGAAAGTATCTTTGTATCAGAATGTTCCTTTCATTGATAGCCTGTCTTTGTAGCAATTTATCACTCACAATTTCTTCTGACTGAACTCTTCTTCCTCCTCTTCTTCCTCTTCATCTGTATTCTCAAACAGTCCCTCTGAAGGAGGCAAGCATCTGGTTTTGGCCAAGTTATGTAGCATATAGCAGCTATGAAGATCTGACGGACTTTACAGAGATGGTACAGAGAAGGGCGACCAGGAAGGTGGAGGATCTTCATCGGATGTCGTACGAGGAGAGATTGAAGAATCTAAATATGTACACCCTGGAGGAAAGGAGGAGCAGGGGTGATATGATTCAGACTTTCAGATACTTGAAAAACTTTAATGATCCAAAGACAACGACAAACCTTTTCCGTAGGAAAAAAATCAGCAGAACCAGAGGTCACAAGCTGAGGCTCTGGGGAGGAAGACTAAGAACCAATGTCAGGAAGTATTTCTTCACGGAAAGGGTGGTGGATGCCTGGAATGCCCTTCCGGAGGAAGTGGTGAAGTCTAAAACTGTGAAGGACTTCAAAGGGGCGTGGGATAAACACTGTGGATCCATCAAGTCTAGTGGGCATAAATAGAGAGGAGGCAGCAAACACTGCACGGAGCGGCAGTAGCCACTGAGGCATTCACGGAGCGGGATGCCAGTGGCCAGTAGTTGGTGTTCCACCTTCAGGCAGCAAAACACTGCACGGAGCGGCAGTAGCCACTGAGGCATTCACGGAGCGGGATGCCAGTGGGCAGTAGTTGGTGTTCCACTTTCATGCAACAAAACACTGCACGGAGCGGCAGTAGCCACTGAGGCATTCACGGAGCGGGATGCCAGTGGCCAGTAGTTGGTGTTCCACCTTCAGGCAGCAAAACACTGCACGGAGCGGCAGTAGCCACTGAGGCATTCACGGAGCGGGATGCCAGTGGCCAGTAGTTGGTGTTCCACCTTCAGGCAGCAAAACACTGCACGAAGCGGCAGTAGCCACAGAGGCATTCACGGAGCGGGATGCCAGTGGCCAGTGGTTGGTGTTCCACCTTCACGGAGCGGAAGGATGGAGGGCTGCCATCTCAAAAAAATAAAAAAAAAAACAAAAAAGCAAACAAAACAGGGGTGGGTAAGGGGCAGGGGTGTGGCCTGCTGGTTGCGGCGGTTGCTACCCCTGATTGAGCTGGATGTTCACGAGGATGGCGCTGCTCTCTGCATTGGTGGAGGGGTGGAAGGGAATTGGGGCCAGAGGGTGCTGGAAGCCAATAGAGACGGGTGGGAGGGAGAAAAAAGGGGGAAAAAATGGATAAACTGCGTAGCTTGCTGGGCAGACTGGATGGGCCGTTGGTCTTCTTCTGCCGTCACTTCTATGTTTCTATGTATGTTTCTATGATTTCAGAGGAGGCATCCCCCAGATCTGTCCAGACAGTGGAAATGTGTTTGGAGTAGGCCAAAGATTCTCTTGATGACTGTTCCTGTCATCCGTTGGGCCCTTTTGCAACTCTGCAGCACTCTGTGGGGTGGCCATGGGGATCATGAGCCAGATTTTGAGGGGATAAATTCTGTCATCTGTAAGTGAGAAACCAGAAGAGAACAGTTAAATAGGCTTTCAGGTTGGATTGCACATTAGGGGATTAGGCTGGCAGGCAGGCCACCTAGAGATTTGGTACACCCACACAGGAGGCAGGTTGAGATATGGTATTAGCAATGGATTGTTTCCTACCTAGTAGCCAGCTCCCAGTGATGTATTATTCTTGGAAGAGGTCATGAACTCCTGACTGCGAGAGGATGTAGGCATTGTGAGTGGATTCAGTAAACTTGAGTACGGTGTCCAGGATGAGGCCCTTAGCATCAGAGACCACCTGCATATTGAGGGAATGGAAGCCCTTGCAGTTGTAGGAAGTCTCATCTCCCCCCGTGCCCTTATAGGTATGTGTGTTCAATTGATTGCCCCCTAGACAGAGGGAAAGTGTGCCACCTGATAGAAATCCTGCATGAATTGTTCTTGCTACTGTCTGCTCTGAGGGAAGGATATATACTGCCGTGTTCTCTGTAGCAAGATGGCCAGCACCTAATTGATGCACATGGAGGTGGCAGACTGAGTTATGCTGGCCATGATCCCAAGAGGAGTTAGGAAGGTGCCCGTTGCAAAAAAAATGAGGGCAATAGTGATCTTGAGATTTGCGGCAAGGCATGCCCCTCTGGCTGGTGGGTTGTAGGTCCTTCTCTAACTGCTGGCATGCATACTGTATGGTTTCCTTATTACACCTAAACCTACGCATGGCATCCTCCTCTGACAGATCTAAAAACTGAGTCCTTGTCCTGTAGACTCTGTGTGCAAGGTACCTTCTCTTCCTCCTCTCCATTCTCTCTTTCCTGCACCTTAAAGCCATATGTACCTATACAGCGATTATAGTAATTTTGCTATGAGAGTGTGTCCCAATGTCTCAAACCCCTAGAATCTCAAACCCTTCAATATGTGACTGCTACTTCTCCTCCAAACCCCACCCAAATGGCTCACAGGGTCCCTGTTTGGTCCTCTAAGGCATGGTCAATTGCAGGAGGCTGAAAGTATCTAACTGAGTGGCCCATGTATCCCAGATACTCTGAGGGTATTTCCATGGGACTCTGCCTGTCCTTATTCCCACGATCAAGGGTAAGATGTTCCAGGGTGTCCCCAGTGGGTCCAAGTAGGCATTGGAGGTCCTCCCCCCCCCCCCCCCCCCCCCCCACTGGCAGTTCCTGCTTTCACTTGTCGACAGAAGGTGGCCTGGCAAATGCTAAGCGGCTAATCGAAAGTCTCTCTGGTGGCCAAGCGTATAAACCCCTTGTAGCTAGTTTGTATGCATATATGCACGCACGTCAGCACGTAGGTCAGTTTTAAAATATGTCATTGTGTATGTACGTATAGCCACACCCAGACCACGCCCCTTCCATGCCCTTTTTTACACTTGGACCGTTGCTCAATCACGTGTTCATTGCAGCTTGTAAAATACGCACTCCTCCCACATGGCCCACAAATACGCTTATGTGGACATTTTTCAATAAGCTATATTTTTAAAATTGACCTATGTGTCTGTTAGAAAGTCCTATCTGATAGTTTGATTCTGTTATGATAGCCCGTTTTAAATAGCTACCTTTTCTAGTGAAGATTCTAGTTCCCCTTCCTGTCATATATAGCTATGTGAACATCCGTGTTTCTACCAGGAATCAGTTTTTTGGCTAATAGCAAGTGTAGAATCAAACAGGCTTTTTTTTTGCCACAAACTGAAAACTATTCATTTGTGGTCTTTTTGCTGAGATTGAATGTTGGTACATATGGGGTGTTAATGCTCTACTACCCATCTCCACTGGGGACATGATGATATAATACCATTGCTAAACCCTTCTGCTCAAGAAAAGGACTTCTAGATATTCTTCTAGTTATTACTGTACAAGTAGCCTGCCAGACAGACCCAACTGCTAGTCAGTTTAACCATCAGTCTGCCAGGCACACTCAGTTATGTAGTTTTCTCCATTTCTATTAGGTCTTCTAACATTTCATGTGCCATTCATTCTTTCAGCCCCAGCACTCCTCTGTTAAGTCAGTCCAGTACAATGTTTTAAACACTTAAGCATGTGCTTCTAGGTCAAGCTTTCTATTATCACTTAATGTTTAGTAACTAAGGATTTTCTGTACTTATAACTAATAATCTTCTGTCCTCTTAAACTCAGTTACTATTTTAGTCTCTACCACTCACCATAGAATGGTGTTTTACACATCATCATCACCCTTTCCATGAAAAAAAAAATATATCCCTGAATAATGTCATTCTATTCCACAGTGGCTATCTTCACTGGTAGGAGGGACATCTGATTCCTCCTGCCTGCACTGCTGTGCTGGTTAATAATGCCACTATTGGTGAAACACCTATAGCAGCATCTTTTGCTAGTAACAGCTGTGCAGACAGAAAGATTCTGAAATCCCTTCGACCATGAAATCCTAGCTCCTTTGGAATAATAAGACATAATTCCAGATGAGTGGATGGGTAAGTGGGAGAACAGAGCATCTTTGTCCATTGGGAGGAATCTTTGTATGGGGTAGGAATGAGAAATGCCAAGTGAAAGATTTCTATCAGAGATGCCTGCTTGCAGGTAATGGAAATATTTATTGAGGGGGGTGCCTGCTAAGGAAGGAGATGCCACCCATTGGGGGTGCCTGGCAAGGGAGAATGCCTATACTGGGTGGATATTTATGGAAGGGGAGGGGACTCCTTGCCTGGGCAGGAGAATTGATGGTGATTAAGAGGGGGGGGGGGGGGGAGACTAATTTTTGCCCACATTTGGCATAAAGAAAATTGAATGTACTAGTGCCACCAAGCGAAAGGGATGATCTGCATGGGGGATTTTGGACCATTGCTTGTATGGAAAAAAAATGAACATTCTGTTCAAGGCGTTTTTTCTTTAATAGTCCCAAGTTAAATAGTAGATGAAGTGCTGCATACCGCACAATTTCTGTGTGACAGCTAAAATTTTATTTGCATATGATACTGCTCATTTACATGCAGATAACTGCTAATTTTAGCACTTAAACATTAATATATTGGGGGACTGCATTAATGTCCACATTAAGGTATTTTTGCTTACCACATGATTTTTAGCTTGCAATGACCTTACCATGCATGTCAACCTTTATTCCGTAGGTCCCTAATGACTGTTGTTTTCCCTGTGATGCTTTGTTATCCATAAATCTTCTTGAAATGGAGTGTTATTACAGAAACGAAATTAATTTAACAAATATCCTCCACTTACAGTGGGTTAATGGTTCAGTGTAACCTGGTAGTCACATAGCTTTTGCACTGTTGGAAAGCCCTGATTGTGCTGCAAATAATGATTTATGGTTTGACTATGCAAACCTAAATAGCAAATAAGTTAACACAGTGTGAACTTTATTCTTTTTTTTTCCAAAAAGCATGAAAACAGGAGTTTCTAAGCCTTTCCTAGTGATCTAAGAGACAATTGGGTTTTCAGAATACCCACAATGAATATACATGAGATAAATTTGTGTCTAATTGGTCTCCAGTGTGCACCTCTATCCCATGCATATTCATTGTGGATATTTTGGAAACTCAGCTGTCTCTGGGAGTCACCAGAACAGGTTTGGGAAACTCTGCGATAAGGGTAAAAGGGGTGTCAAATATTTTGGCAGTCAAGGAGTTGAGGAAACCAGCCTGAGGTCAATGGGATGTCAACAGCTATCCACAGAAAGGAAATGGCAATTGTTTCCTAAAGGAATTTTACAAATAAGCCTCTGGAAACAATTGTGCTATAGTACTGGGTTTTATTTCTATTTTTTCTTTTGTTTTTTAGTTTAGAAGAATGATCAGTGGTATTTGTCATGTTGTGCAAAGACAAATTGCATTACAAATCAGGTTTGAATTATTTGTAGTATGGTTGCCAAAGATAAACCTTGTGATTATTTAGAAAACAAAATTTAATTCTGGATCTGTTTAAAATGATTAGCTAGTGTTTTCACCAAGATTTATAGCCCTCGTTGCTATAGATAATAGGTTTTTATGTTTACATATCAACTGGAAAAACTTAGTAACTATTGTACAGGGAAAAAAATCACCACTGAAAGAGCTGTATTAGGCATGTAGTTTACCAGTTCTGTTTGAGTTTATCTTGGGGAAAAATATAAACTGCTCAGTAAAAGGTAAATTTTAAGACCTAAGAGCACCATGTGTGAGTGGTTCTCTCCCTGTCTCACGGTATCAGGAAAATTATCCTAACTATGTGCCTTCTTTTTATTACGGGTGCTATTTTCACTATATTTATAGCAAAATGATGAATCTAGGTCTAACATAGCCAGTTATATTCACTAGTGTGTCTGCACTGGTGAATATCCCTCCAAAGTTAGCCAGATAACAGGGTCATTTATCAACTCATGTTATGGTGTTTTCGCATGCGAAAAACGCCTTAACACATGTGAAAAGCACCATAATGCATGGTGCGATGCTAATTTTTTAAAGGGGAGGGATTGGGGTGTAAATTTTGTAAAGGTGTTTGAGGCAATTTTAGACTGGGGAGAGAAAGATCGAGGTGAGATTTAGGTAGTAGTGTAGGGGTTAGGGGCCACTTTTACATGCAGAGTTAGAGGTATGAACAGTCTTGTGAAGATTTGATGTCCTTCAGAGTGAGAAAATTCAGACAACACTGAGATTTGTACAATGTTCTCTCAACCTCTCTACCTGGGTTACCATGTACCGGTGACAACCTATTCGGCGACAAGAAACAGGATGCAGTGGCTCAACTAAAAGACCATAACGAGAACCTGCGTCAGTTGTCCACAATTACTACTGAGGGCCCTTCCTCTGCAAGAAGACCCAGGAGAAGGTACTCTAGAAAACCATTTTATCGCTCACGCAGATACTACCCACCTATATCTCGCGTGAGGCCAACTAAGCTGTCTCAGAGAGGACATCCTTGACAGCCTAAGCCATCCAGGCCTCAGCCACCACTGCAAACAGGCCAAGCCTCTGGATTTTGAACTCTATCCAGAGAACAGCAACCACAAATCCACAACCAGATTTGCCAGTAGGAGGTCAAATTCACCATTTCATAACCAACCGGCTCAGCATTACCACAGAGCAATGGATTATATCCATCATAACCCAGGGATACCATCTAAACTTCCTCATGGTATTCCCGGATTCACCACCCAATCCACTGTGGATGCAAAAAGATCACCCAATACTTCTAGAGTCAGAACTCTCCACCCTTCTGGGCACCAGGGCTGAGGAACCTGTTCCCCGGGCACAGCAGGGCAGAGGATTCTACTCCCGCTACTTTCTCATTCCAAAGATATCAGGCGGCCTCCACCTTCTAGACCTCCGCAATCTCAACAAATTTCTATGAAAAGAAAAATTCAGGATGGTGTCCCTCGGCAGCATGCTTCCCCTTCTGCAAAAGAGATTGGCTCTGTTCTCTGGATCTTCAGGACGCCTACGCTCACATTCCAATATTCTTACATTACCACAAATACCTGCATTTCCTAGTGGGACATCAACATTATCAGTACCGGGTTCTCCCTTTCGGACTTGCCTCAGCACCCCATGTATTTACAAAGTGCCTAGCAGTGGCTGTGGCCCATCTATGCAAGAAAAGCATACACGTCTTTCCTTACCTGGATGTCTGGCTGATCAAAAATCAATCCAAACAAGGAGCTCTCGAAGCTCTCAAGTTCACTATCAATCTGCTACACTTGTTGGGATTTCTCATCAATTACCCAAAATCCCACCTGATCCCATCTCACCTCCTTACTTTCATCAGAGCAGATTTGGGCACCACAGTCACAAAGGCATTCCTGCCCAACGATCGTGCAGTCACGCTCTCCAAGCTAGCTTTGTGTCTGCGCACAAAAGAAACAACCTCAGCCCATCAATACCTAACATTGCTGGGCCACATGGCTTCCACGGTCCACGTCACTCCTATGGCTAGGCTGGCCATGAGAATTACTCAATGGACTTTGAAATCTCAGTGGCTTCAAGCCATTCAACTGCTTTCATCCCAGATTCAAGTAACCCACCAACTACTATTATCGCTTCTCTGGTGGACAAACAAAGCCAACTTGCTTACAGGTCTACTCTTCCAGCAACCAGCTCCACAAGTGACTTTAACCACAGATACATCCAACTTGGGTTGGGGAGCTCATGTGAACAATCTTCAAACCCAAGGTACGTGGACACAGCTTGAAGCAATATTTCAGATCAACTTCCTAGAGCTTTGAGCTATACATTATGCTCTCTATGCGTTCAAGGACTGCCTTTCACACAAGACTGTTCTCATTCAAACAGACAACACAGTTGAAAGTGGTACTTAAACAAGCAGGCCGGCACAGGCTCTTATCTCCTCTGCCAAGAAGCCACGCATATCTGATCCTGGGCCCTTGCACATGCATTTCCAGGCCACTTATCTAGCAGGCATACAGAACGTAATAGCAGATCACCTCAGTCGACAGTTCCATCCCCACAAGTAGTCTCTGGATCCTATGGTAATGACCAGAATCTTCCAATTCTGGAGTCAACCAACAATAGACCTATTTGCATCTGAACTGAATCACAAAGTGGACAGATTCTGCTCCTTGCACAGGCAACAAAACAAGTTAACCACGACACCTTCATACTCCCCTGGAACACAGGCCTCCTGTACGGGTATCCCCCGATGCTGCTGATAGCCAAAACTCTCGTGAAGCTTAATGTTATAATCCCTTGTTCCATGTAAACCGATATGATATGATCTGTATCATGAATGTCGGTATAAAAAAAAGATCTAAATAAATAAATAAATACACAGGACAAAGGGTCAATGATACTCATAGCCCCATATTGGCCTTGACAAGTATGGTTTCCCATGCTTCTCAACCTCTTGATCAGAGAACCCATTCACCTGAGCACAGCACCCTCTCTCAGAACCAAGGTACATTACGCCATCCAAACCTTCACATCCTATCCCTCACAGCCTGGATGTCGAAAGCTTGATCCTCCAACCACTCAACCTTTCAACTGATGTCTCTCAAGTGCTTGTAGCCTCACGAAAGCCTTTCACACAAAAATCCTATCGTTCTAAGTGGAATAGATTTACCATATGGTGCATGCAAAAAGGTATCGACCCCTTTTCCAGCCCCACTCCATCTCTATTAGACTATCTCTGGCACTTTTCAGACTCTGGTCTCCAGACTTCTTCAGTGAGAGTACACCTGAGTGCCATCTCAGCATACCACAAAGGGGTTGGGAATGTCCCAGTAACAGCGCAACCTCTTGAGAGTAGGTTTATGAGAATCCTACTACAACTTAAGCACACTCTACGACCACCAATCACTGAAAGGGACCTAAACGTAGTACTTACAAGACTCATGTGTTCCCCATTTGAGCCTTTGCACTCCTGCGATGTTAAATTTCTTACATGGAAAGTTATCTTCCTAGTAGCCATTATATCTGCTTGAAGGGCTAGTGAGTTACAAGCACTTGTCACATACTCACCCTATACCAGATTCCTACATGACCGAGTGGTCCTATGTACTCACCCTAAATTCCTTCCCAAGGTGGTTACTAACTTCCACATGAATCAGTCTATAGTCTTGCCCACCTTTTTCCCAAGGCTTCACTCTCAACAGGGCGCGAGAGTTTTACACACCTTGGATTGTAAACATGCACTTGCATTTTACCTAGACCGCACTGCAGTCCATAGGAAATCCACCCAACTCTTTATTTCTTTTGACAAAAACAAACTACAAGTTGCAGTGGGCAAACAAACTCTCTCCAACTGGCTAGCAGACTGTATCAAATTCTGCTATGAAAAAGCAGGCCTTCCTCTCTAGGGACGAGTGAGGGCGCACTCAGTAAGAGCCATGGCAACATCAGTAGCACACTGGCATTCAGTACCGATTGCTGAGATCTGCAAAGCTGCAACATGGAGCTCTCTTCACACATTTGCAGCACATTACTACCTGGACAAGGAAGGACGTCAAGACTCTTCCTTTGGCCAATCCATCTTGAAGAACTTATTTCCAGTATAAACCCAACTCCTTCCACATCCAATTTGCTATGTTATTCAGGCTGCCTCATTTTTCCCAACAGTACGCCAGTTGTTGTGCCTGTGCACAAGTTGTATGCTGTTGGTCCAATCAAATATGAGTCAGCCTGTAGCTTGCTAATAACCAACATGTGAGGACTACCATCCTGCTTGTCCTGGGAGAAAGCAGAGTTGCTTACCTATAACAGGTGTTCTCCCAGGACAGTAGGATGTAGTCCTCATGAAACCCACCCACCACCCCGCGGAGTTGGGTCCGAATCCGTTTTATTATTTTATTTTTTCGCTCGCGCCTTTTGCTACAAAAGAGACTGTTGCTACAGGGATTATGGCATGCTGGGCATGCTCAGTGTGCCAGTCAAAATTTCTAGAAACTTTGACAGAAAAGTTTTCCGTGATAGAGCTCCATCCAGTGATGTCACCCACATGTGAGGACTACATCCTGCTGTCCTGGGAGAACACCTGTTACAGGTAAGCAACTCTGCTTTTTTATTTTGCTCATTTATATAATTTGTTTATTATTGTTTTATCATTATTTTGTTTTATTATTTTGCAAGCTTTTTATTCATAAGTGTTGTATTGTACATCTTTCTAATTTTAGGGATGTGAATCATGTCCTCGATCGTCTTAACGATCGATTTCGGCTGGGAGGGGGAGGGAATCGTATTGTTGCCGTTTGGGGGGGGTAAAATATCGTGAAAAATCGTGAAAAATCGTGAAAAATCTAAAAATCTAAAAATCGCAAAACCGGCACATTAAAACCCCCTAAAACCCACCCCCGACCCTTTAAATTAAATCCCCCACCCTCCCGAACCCCCCCCAAATGACTTAAATAACCTGCGGGTCCAGCGGCGGTCTGGAACGGCAGCGGTCCGGAACGGGCTCCTGCTCCTCAATCTTGTTGTCTTCAGCCGGCGCCATTTTCCAAAATGGCGGCGAAAAATGGCGGCGGCCATAGACGAACACGATTGGACGGCAGGAGGTCCTTCCGGACCCCCGCTGGACTTTTGGCAAGTCTCGTGGGGGTCAGGAGGCCCCCCACAAGCTGGCCAAAAGTTCCTGGAGGTCCAGCGGGGGTCAGGGAGCGATTTCCCGCCGCGAATCGTTTTCGTACGGAAAATGGCGCCGGCAGGAGATCGACTGCAGGAGGTCGTTCAGCGAGGCGCCGGAACCCTCGCTGAACGACCTCCTGCAGTCGATCTCCTGCCGGCGCCATTTTCCGTACGAAAACGATTCGCGGCGGGAAATCGCTCCCTGACCCCCGCTGGACCTCCAGGAACTTTTGGCCAGCTTGTGGGGGGCCTCCTGACCCCCACGAGACTTGCCAAAAGTCCAGCGGGGGTCCGGAAGGACCTCCTGCCATCCAATCGTGTTCGTCTATGGCCGCCGCCATTTTTCGCCGCCATTTTGGAAAATGGCGCTGGCTGAAGACAACAAGATTGAGGAGCAGGAGCCCGTTCCGGACCGCTGCCGTTCCGGACCGCCGCTGGACCCGCAGGTTATTTAACTCATTTGGGGGGGGGTTCGGGAGGGTGGGGGATTTAATTTAAAGGGTCGGGGGTGGGTTTTAGGGGGTTTTAGTGTGCCGGCTCACGATTCTAACGATTTATAACGATAAATCGTTAGAATCTCTATTGTATTGTGTTCCATAACGGTTTAAGACGATATTAAAATTATCGGACAATAATTTTAATCGTCCTAAAACGATTCACATCCCTATCTAATTTATTAATGTATAAGTTGTGATTAATCAAGTAATAAATTACAATTACAATGTCAAAGTTATCCTGGTAAACTTATGTAGATAACTTTGAAATCTAGCCAGCTACACAGGTCATTCATCAAAATGTGATGTGGCCTTATCGTGAGCGTTAGAGCATTATTGCAGACAGTAATGCCTTACCACACGCGATAACTACCGCATCACAGTGGTAATATTAAAATTAGAGAAAGGAGTGGAGTTAGGGTGGAGATTGAGTGGGTAAAAATATTTTTTTTTTCTAGTGCTGCACCGCTGGGATGTGGCCGGCTGCACACTAATGTCTCCTCGCCACTTTTTGTTTGACAGTCAGCATTCCACTCTAATCGTCATGGAATGATGAATCCCCAGAATGTTTGAATATTGCCATTTAGATTTCAAAGTTATCCAAGTGCATGTATGCACCTACCCAGAAAACATTAACATAACCAGCTATATTCAAAGAAATAACCAGTTAAGTGCCTACAAAAAAGAAAAAAATAAACCGAGCAGGCCTTGTAGCCTGATCACAAACCCCCTACCTAAGTGAGACTAATGTTGGGCCTTGTGGCCTTTTCCCACCCCCATCTGTCCTAAGCACCCCTGCCCCCCAAATGGTGAAAAGTACAAGGCCTTTTGGGCTGATCCTGTCCATCCACATTACCCCACTCCCCAGTCAGGTTGTTCAAAAATACTTATCACAAATACAAAAACAACAATGAAGGTAGTCACACATGAAATAATTACTAAAATCCACCAGAATGCTGACAACCAGTAATTTGAATTCAGACCTTCATGAATGAGCTTAAAGCCAACTTTTATCTTTCAGTGAGTTATTTGCATACCAACCATGTAAGTAACAGTCATCAGAAGATAGGACAGTATGATAAGTAGTCTGATTTGTGACTGAATCTTTAATGCTATGAAATTTGAAAGATATTGCATTGTTAAAAAGTTGATGGGTTGTGTATTTAAGTGTACTATTGATCTCAATGGGCACTAGCTTAAAGATTGAGGATTATAAATAAAGAGATCAGCATTGCCAAAAAATAGTTGGCTTTAAGCTCACTTATGAAGGTCTCAAAAATTTCCAACTCCCTCCACTCATTCCCTGCCTCCAGTAACACACTTTAAGAAGTTTTGGGATAAACTGATACACACACACACACATACACACACAAAACCCTTTGCTCCTATCATGTGACAGGAGCTGCCCAATGGCACCTGTAGCCCCTGTCAAATGGGACAAAGGGCAATATGACTCAATATTGTTAAAAATGGGAAGGTTTGGGGTAGGTTTTGAGTTTTAAAAATAAAATTAAACTGGAAAATGAAAACAAACAAAAAATTCAGGGATGGACGCAAAATGGCCAACCCACAGACTAAAACTGAAAATGCGACAAAATATTTATAGGCTACCACCTCTGCTGGATAGCACCAATATTGAGAGATGTTCATCTAAAGACAGCAAGAAAAGCTTGGCTGGGGTGAATGGTGGACCTAAAAGTAACTTCATCAAGGTATATTCAGCAGAACTTTAACCTGGATAATTGGGGCTGAATATCTGGGTAAAGTTAACCAGATAAAGCTGGCAGGTTAACTTTGCTGCTCACTGCACTGCTGATTACAAGGTTCCATGTGTCTAAAATCATAGATTTTCAGCATGATGTTTAGAGGTGTACTTTTCTGGGAAAATTCACTCTATTTTTCATCTAATTTTAGATGCATTCATTTGAACTTAGATGTACCATAGACTTTTGAAAAAAAATTCCCCTATCTATTTTGGAGCCATAAATGAAATAGAAATGCTTACAATCTTGAAAAATGGCTGATTTGCTGTCCCTGATTGGAAAAGAAATAGTCTGCAAAACTAAAAAATACAGTGAGATTGTGAAAGATCCCTCTCGCTACTTTATGGATAAAAATAAATGATTTTCAATGCCATAAAAGAACACCCATCTAGTTCTACTGTTACAAACCTAGCAAAATGCTTTGAATATTCTAGGAGACAGCTGGAATTTTATTTTAAATATAGACAAACATAAATTAAGGGCTGACTAAAATCAGAACAGTAAAATGCTGAAGTTAAGAAAAAACAGTCATTGTATTTACTTGCCTCAGGTGTCCAACTTTAATAAGTAAAAGATATATATTGTGAGGTTTCTTATTTAAAGAGACATTATATGAAAAAACGCATAGATTATGGGATATCCATCATTCTGTGTCTCCTGTAGGGGGTTCAAATTAAGCTTTTCTTATAGCTTATTTACTATCATGAATCAAGACTATATTTCTCAGAAGCTTTCCTATCAACCAGTTAAATGTAATCCTTTGTAAAGTATGGTCCTAATATCTGATATTTATCAACTACAAAGACAAAGGCTGATGTACTAACTATTTATGTTTGAATATTTCCGGTTAGGTTTCAAAATTATCAGGGTTCAAAAACATACATTAATGTCTTCTGATAATGCATATAATTGTAATCTTTAATGTGCATTATTTAAGTATTATAAACAGTGCAAAATCTATGCAAAAGAAGAAACAAGATGTCTAAACTAATTACATCATCTATGAACACAGCTAAATATTAAGATAGATGTAATTAATTAATAAAAACATACCTATAACTTGAGGAAGTGTAGTTATTTTGTGTGTGTGTTAATGTCAGTGCTAATGTGCTAAATTTAATATATGAATTGTACAGCATAAATGATTAACATATCATTAGAAGGTGGCCCTCTATGCCACCTTCTAGCGGATCTTAATCTCAAACACCTTATATATGCAGACGATGTGCAGATAGTGATTCCACTTAAAGAATCACTAGTCAAAACACTTGAATACTGGGAATCCTGCCAATCAAAAATTAATGACCTCCTCTCCAGCCTAAATCTCATCCTTAACACCTCAAAAACCGAACTAATTCTCATTACCCCGGAAACCATCAATCACCACACTCTCACATCAAACATCCCCCTCCCTTCTCAAGTAAGAAACCTAGGAGCCATTATCGACAACAAGTTGAACATGAAAGCTTTTATAAGCCACACCACCAAGGACTGCTTTTATAAACTACAAGTATTGAAAAGAATTAAGCCTCTTTTCCACTTTCAAGACTTCAGAACCATACTTCAAGCAATAATCTTCGCAAAATTAGATTATTGTAACGCCATACTTCTGGGCCTTCCATCCTCATACACCAAACCTCTTCAGATGGTACAAAACACCGCGGCTAGAATCCTCACAAATTCCAAAAGAAGAGACCACATCTCACCCATCTTAAAAAATCTTCACTGGCTCCCCATCCAAGCCAGAATCATCTACAAATCCATCACCATCACTTACAAGGCAATCCATCACCTTATATCCCTGGACCTTCAATATCCAATCAGCCTCCATACCTCGCAAAGACCAATCAGAGAAGTCCACCGAGGATCCCTCCAGGTACCGAACACAAAATCCACCCGTCACACAACGGCTAGAGATCGGGCATTCTCGACAGCCGGACCTTCACTTTGGAACTCCATTCCCACAAATCTGCGCTCAGAACCCTGCCTACCAACATTCCGCAAAAGATTGAAGACCTGGCTTTTCAAACAAGCCTTCCCGGACAACTCATAACCGCCTCCAATTCCTTTAACAATGCTTCCATTTGGTTCTGTAAATAATCACTAAGTTATTTATCTTATCCCCATACAGTTCTTTTACTCCTCCCCGTTCTTCTGTTCTTCCTCTCCCAGTTCTAAACCCCTGTTTTTTGTAACTGCTCCCCCTCGCACCAGTTTAGTTCTACTGTTCGATGCACCCCTTGTTTCTATGTAAACCAGCATGATGTGACCTGGTCATGAATGCCGGTATATAAAAAATATAAATACATAAAATAAAATAAATTAACATGGGCAATTAATATTAGGCAATTATCTTAACGACCCATGTTATCATACCTTATTACATTGTCCTCTTAGTTTGGTGTGGACATTGTATTTATTTATAGGTCACTTCCCTTGATAATAGATTTCACACTAATTATATAAGAATTATATAAGAATATTATATAAGAATATTCATTTTCTGAAATTTTCAATCCAGTGATTCTCAATTATATAATTCTAAGAAATGTTTTGACTAGAGTTGACAAAATTAGGATGCAGTTGATCTAATATCACTTCTTAATTTTCAGTGACAATTATATTGTTTACCCCACATACATTATCCTAAAGCTCTGAAGAAGAAATATTGCAACCTCTTATTTTCATTGTACCTCACCTCTTTTTCATCAAGTTTATTTACAAAAATAATAGTGATCCCAATAGTGACTCCCGGAGATTGTTTTGCTTTAGTTCAGAAGGAAATATTCATCACATTTGCAACTTGGGAGGTCAACATACTGATGTATTATGCATTTGACATATCATGTTTTTTGTGTATTTATGTAAAACATGTGAAACACAGGATTTACTGAATCTAAAACTAAACAGCAAAGTTTGCAAGTTATTAGTGATTTGAATGAGTATCTGATTGAGGACATGCCTCTTCCATTTGTGAGAGAAGGGGGTTAAAGGAGTATTAATAATATTACATGATATGTGTGAAGGAGAAAGAAAGAGAGATAAAGGAGCTTCATCTTAGAAAAGAGAATTCATTATCTTCTTTTTCTCTGGAATCTGACCAAGAACATAGGGATCTGTTTGAAAGGGCACAGTGAGAATAAAATATGTAGGAATAAACGGTAACTCTAGTTTCACATGTGCAATTTGCAAGAGATGCCTAATTGCTTTTCAAGCGCTGCTAATGCAAATTCTTTACATAATATCGAGGAACCAGCAAGAAGGCTATTCAGATAAATGAGCATGGAAGAATATCATGCATTAGAGAACATAAAAGCCAATTTACACAATTTCCAACAAAACCAGAAGATAGAGGCGGGTGATATTAATTATGGATCGTAAAGCATATAAAATGATGCAATGTTATATCTTAGAGACTGCAATAAGAATACATTTTTGCTAAGGAAAAGTGTTAAACATTTCTTGTGTAATTTATCAAGACAGGAATATAGCCTGGCTTCCTTAAAGTGGAAATACTCAATTAACAAAAAAGAGAGACCCCAAGGTGTATATATAATCAATGTTATTGAATATATATTCCTTTAAGTGGAAACATAATAAAATGTAAATCATTACTCTCATAGGGCTAGAGTCATCAAACTATTGCATGTGATAGGAAGAGGGGCATGATAATCGTTTATTTATTGCAGAGTGCAATAACTTTTTCATACTTTGTAATAAGAGCCACAATTGTAATTCCTACCTACAACTGGTAACATCAAGCTAGGTTGAGAGAACATTGTACAAATCTCATCTCTAGTTGAGTTTCCTCACTCCGAAGGACATCAAATCTTCACAAGAGTGCACTGTTCTATTTGTACATCTCACTCTGAATGTCAAATTGGCCCCTAACCCCTACACTACTACCTAAACCTCACCTCGAGTAACTAGGTGGGCCTCCTATAGAGGTATAAATTAGGAATGTGCATTTGTTTTCAATGAATGTGCAATCTGCAATGCATACATCCCTCTTCGTTTGATTCGTGGGTTCGCGAAACGCATGCCGATTCCCCACAAATGAAACATATCATATTAGTTTCATTCTTTTGGTACACAGTGATTTCTTAGCGGCCATTTGAAATAGGAGAAGGCCATGTAGGAGTATCCATAGCAACAACCAGCCCTTTCCTGTGAGTCAAAAGTGACCTCACAGCCCTGTCATAGAGTGGGTCAGACAGGTTGGCAAGGAAACCAGAATGCCAACATATCAGAGCCAAGCATTTCTTCTAATGCAGCCAATCGCTGCTCTCAGTGCTCTGTGATGCTGTTCCTGCTGTGCTATTCATACCTTTAGCATGCGGCATGCCATGCACTTTCTTCTTGGCTGTTGTTTTGGGAGGTGGCTTTACTCAGAACTAGTCTGAGTGTCTCAAATCTGTATTCAATTGCTATTGCTTGCTACTTTGATAGAATTTTCCATTGAAAAAGATATTTGTTCGTTTTTGCTGCTGTGCCAGCCAGGCTTTCTTTACTGCACTTTTTTTTATTGAACTCAGACTGTCTTTCTGTCTCTCCCACTGAGACAAGCTGCCAGCAGTGGCATTTTTCTGCTGATCTTACCCCCTGGAGTAGGTTGCAGACAGGGTATGGGTGGTGTGGGTGGGAGATAATGTGAGAGTTGCAGTGGCTGTCTGGGAGTTGGTATTTTCAAACAAGAAGCAGCATCACTAGGAATTGTTGCGTCCATCAGTCGCAGATGGCTGCAACCACTCTGCCTCACCTCTTTTTTGCCTTTCTCCACTTCCATGGGCAAGATGGCTGCCTCCGGTGCCGAGTGCTGAAACCCTTGGCGTCTCCAACTCAGCGTGGGCGTCCCGGTCTGCCATGCTCCTTCCCATGGCCTCCTAGGGGGTGTGCCCGCATGTTGCCTACGCTTACCTACACGTCATGGTGGGAACCTCTGGGGCGTTCCCACTGCATGACGTCAATACCTCTGGGTATTTCAGCCTCCGTTCAGCTCCTAACGAACGAGTTAGCAAGGACTTCAGTTTAGCTACTCTGACTGCTTCCAAGCTGCATGCTTTGAATCCTCACTACCCTCCAGGGTATCTCGCTCCTGAAGAAGCTCTGGGCACCCGCTCCCCGGGGGCCTCTCGCGTCCAACTATCCTTTGGGGTTTCTCCACTACTAACTAGACAACCGCTCCTTGGGGTTCTCGCTCTCTTCTTACAGGATCATCTGTGCCTCCAGGTAGTCACTCCTCGAGGGCCTATCCTGCACAGATTTTCCAGCATCAGGGACATTGAGTCCCACCACCACCTACCAGGAGGAGTCCATCACTACTCTTCTGTGAGTACCTCTATGATCCAGCTCTCCACTTCCATCCACCAGGTTCGGCTTATCCCGCTCTGCGTAACACTACCAACCTTGTACATCTGGGTGAGTCTGCTCCATCTGAGGCTGTCTGAACATATTGGCACCTTGCTGGAGTTCAGTGCCTGCTGTTCCTGCACTAATACCATATATCTACAGCAGTACAATAAAGCTTTCCATCATCAGTGTCTACTCTCTGAGTCTAGCCTATTGCTGTCGTTCCCCACGGGGCCCCTCCCCGTAGGTGGAGTCATCACCACTGTAACTAAGAGTCCACATTATGCCACAAACCCAACAGGAATTGTGCTTGCTCAGGCTTCCAGTCTTGTCTCTGGAGTTTCAATTTTTTTTTTGTTCACATACAGCAGTCTCAGTTGTAGTGTACAGCAAGGCACTGAACTGTGTGTCTGTATGTAGTTTCCAGACTCACATATATTGGTACAGCAGTGTTCTTTTAATCCAAATCCCCAGTAGGCATCTTCTGGAGTTTAAATTTTTTTGTGCACATACAGCAGTCTCAGCAATCTCAGTTGTAGTGTACACTACAGCAAGGCACTGCACTGTGCGTCTGTGTGTAGATTTCCAGACTCTCATATATTGGTACAGAAGTGTTCATTCACCAATAAAGAAATAGTTCTTTTAATTGAAATCCCTAGTAGGCAGTGACATTAAATCCATGATGTCAGGGAAAGGTAGATGAGTGATTGGGACTGGTAGAGGAGGCACTTCAAAAGGCAGTGCCAGTCTCCTATTAAAGTTAAAAAGGGAGCTGTTCCAATCTAAAATCTCTGGAGGGGCAGGCAGTTCTATCTGGAAAAAACTGAAATTTAAAGATGATGCACCACCACCACCTGTTTCTGACACTGTTGTTTTGGAGGTGAAGGGAGGCTGAATCATGGAAGACAAAAGGGCGAGACCCAAAAGCAGAGGCAAGCAAATGGGACATCTAACTAATTTTGGCATGATGCATCATATGCAGAAGCAACACCCAACAGTACTGCCATCTGGGAAAGATGGCAGTACCAGTCAGGGGACCCCTTTTTCCAGGCAGCATAAAGTGGTTGAAAAAGAGCAGAGTCACCCCATGCCCTCAGCCCTTCTAGCAGTCAGGTGGCAGGCCAGCAGCCCCCTGCCATGTGTCAGAATCGACAATCACCATGGAGGAAATGGGGTGGTGTTCGGTAATGCTATCCCGGGGAAGGAGGCAGGCAGCCTCAAAAGTTGTAACCAGGAGCATTGGAGAAAGATTGCCATTGATGACCAGCCCTTGCAGGTCTGGTCAGCATTTGCTGAAGGTCTTAGTTCCAAATTACAAAGTCCCCTACAGAACCACATTTAGCAGAAAGATCATCCCCAGCCTGTACAACCAGTGTCACAGTTGCATCCAAGCGCTGCTAGCTAAGGCAGAGAGGAGTGTGCATTTCACCTGCAATATCTGAACCAGCATGAATGCTGCACACTTTTACCTCTCCCTGACAGCACACTGGTGGGACCTGGCTGAGGCAGGGGCAGGCAGCAGCTCTATTAGTGAACAAGTATCAGGGTGGAGGTGGGCTTTACTGCACTCCCACCTGACGGACGATGCCCATACCTCAGCCAGTAGTCTAGCATGCATCAGACAGATGCTGGCGGGCTGGCAGCTACACCAGCAAGACAGGAATCTTCAGGCAGGGTTCTTTGTCACAGACAATGGTGCAAACATGGTATAGAGGTGTGCATCCATTTTCCAAGTATTTGTAATCCGCAACTTATTTTGTCCTATCTGTTAAATACGTGGGGAGGCGAAATGCATCACGACTCCCCACGTATTTAACAGATTTCTGTTTTATTCGGCCTCCTAAATAAAAATGTAAACCCCCCACCCTCCTGACCCCCCCAAGACTTACCAAAACTCCCTGGTGGTCCAGCGGGGAGTCCAGAAGCCATCCCTGCATTCTCACACCCTCGTTTGCCGGTTTCTTCATGGCGCTGATAGCCTGTGTCACAGGGGCTACCGGTGCCATTGGTCAGCCCCTGTCACATGGTCACCGGCGCCATCTTGTGCTTCTACCATGTGACGGGCTGACCAATGGCACCGGTAGCCCCTGTGACATAGTATGGGCAAAGGCTATCGGTGCCATTTTGATTACTGGGTGGGAAGGAAGGGGGTGTTAACCGGATAATGTGCTACTTAACTAGATATCTTTAAAGACAGATAAATTTAAGCTTATATATTCAGCAAGATGTTAGCTGGATAACTTGTCCACTAAATGGCCTATTGAATATTGGCATCATGACTTTTATTCACTTCTAATAACCTTCAGATATGAATGTTTCTACTTCAGCCTCAGGTAGAAGTAACCGCAGAAGGAGTGCAGAGTCACCCATATCGCTTCTCTGCTATGTGTTAAGCATTTGTAAATCTGCCTTCCCTGTTTTTAAAAACAGTAAGCAACAGTGCTCCATTTGAGTATTCTTATAGAAGTCTTGATTTTTGTTTCTTTCAAGAAACTTTCTAAATGTCTTATTGCAATATTTAATACTAGGGATGTGCATTCCTTTGAAACAACATAGACAATATCAGTTACATTATCTGTTATTTCAATTTGTTGTTGAAATGAAACAATGGAAAAATGTTGAATTTTTTCTATCTTTTTTTTGGTGCACCTATGCACTCTTTGTAATAGTATGCAGAAGTACCCAAAACAAATAGTGCAACATGAAGGTCTCTGCATACCTCCTGAAATCAGCTGTTTCCCCCAACAAAGTAATATTTTGTAAAATAAATCCCTGGTTACAGGCCCGATCACCACCAGCCAGCCCTTCCCATTTGTTAAAAAATTACTCTCCAGGGAAACTAAACTCCATGGCCCACCCTCCTGACCCACCTCCGAACTCACTAAATTGTCTCTGGTGGTCTTGTGGGGGCCTGGTAGCAACCCACCATTTTCAAAATGCCATCAGTTGCCCTTTGCTTCTATAAAGTGACAGGGGCTACCAGTGCCATTGGATTGCCTCTATCATGTAACAGGGACTACTGGTGCCATTGGGTAGCACCTGCCACATGGTGGCATAGGGCAGCTTTCACTATTTTCTGAGGGGGGGTTATTTGTTAACAAAGAGAAAAGCTGGGAGTAGGACAGGACCATAGGTGCAGACTTCAGAGCATCACAGCAAGAAGAGAGATATCAACCCCCAAAGGCTTACAGTGAGGGATAAGCCGAATAAGTCTTAAAATACTAATTTGCTGGATTAGTCTAAAAAGAGCAATACCTATCTAGCTAAGGGGGTCATTTATCAAACTGCTATATGGCGTTTTTGCATGCGTTAAAATGTTTTTGCATGCAAAATACACCTTTAACGCATGCGAAAACACCTTTAACTAATGCGGAAATGCCATAACACATAGTGTGATGCAAACTAGAAAAAGGGAAGGAGTTTTGGGGCCAAGTGGGCTGGCTTCATAATTTGCGAAGCCATATCGCATGGCTTTAACACGTATTTTAACCACACCTTTGTCATTTGCGTAAACCGTACGATAGGGCTTTATCGCGCTTTGCGATGTTTTCGCAAATGCCGTTTTTAGTAGTTTTAAGGTCCTGGAGAGCCAACCTAACTCTCAGGGGCCTCCTACAATGAGAGAGAGAGATAGACTAGCCGTAATGCCCTCATACTAGGTAAGTATTTATACCTCTATATGAGGCCTACTTAGTTACTCGAAGTGAGGGTTAGTTTTTAGTGTAGGCGGTTTGGGGGCCACTTTGACATTCAAAGTGAGATGTACAAACAGAACAGTGCTCTCTTGTGAAGATCTGATGACCTTCAGAGGAGATTTGTGCAATGTTCTCTCATCCTATCTTGATGTTACCCAGGTAGAGAGTCATCTTTGTGTGAGTTTCCTCACTCCAAAGGTCATCAAATCTTCACAAGAGAGCACTGTTCTGGTCATACGTCTCACTTTGAATGTCAAAGTGGCCCTTAACCCCCTACACTAATACCTAAACCTTACCTAGAGTGACTAGGTAGGCCTCATATAGAGGTATAAATACCTACCTACCCTGTTTCCCCGAAAATAAGACATCCCCCGAAAATAAGACCTAGTAGAGGTTTTGCTGAATTGCTAAATATAAGACCTCCACCGAAAGTAAGACCTAGCAAAGTTTTTATTTGGGAGCATGCCCGTCACACAGAACACCAGAGCATGCAGCTGTGATTTTTTTACCCTGCAGGATTCACAGTTAGTTGTCATCACAAACCAGCATAACCACACAACTATTCAGAATATAATAAATGTTCATTTTTTTGTTCAACAATATATGTGAATTCTTCTTCATGGAAAAATAAGACATCCCCTGAAAATAAGGCCTAGTGCATCTTTGGTAGCAAAAATTAATATAAGACACTGTCTTATTTTCGGGGAAACAGGGTAGTATGAGGGCATTATGGCTAGGTGCTCGCTCTTTCTCTCTCTCTCTCCCCCCCACCCCCAGTGGTTGTAGGAATCCCCTGATAGCTAGGAAGGATCTCCAGCAGCTTAAAATGGTCCCCCCAGTGGTTGTATGTAGGAAATACAACAATTCTGGCACTTATCGCAAAGTGCGAAAAAGTTATCACCGTTTGTGATAATACCTATGCGAAGCGCTAAGATAGTGCACTTTGCAATAAACTGCTATTACCATAAAACATACCCCTTTTCCTATCGCAGGCGATATTTAGTGCATTTTGATAAATCCAGGCCTAAGTCAGATAGCCAGATAGGTAGCACTTTTCAGTCTAATCTGGCTAACTGACTTAGGCCTGGATTTTCCATTCTCACAGAGAATGGTGAATTCTTGAGGTAATGGGGAGTGGGGGGGGGGGGGGTGTGAAGGAGGGGGCAGGCCTGCGGAACCCGGCAGTGATCGCACCACCTCGGTGTTATCGCTGCTGGCATTCGCACCCAGTAGTGCCACCGTGAAAGGTGGTGCTATTGGTTGTGCTACTGGCGGCAATAACATGGCTTACCTTATTGCCACCAGTGAGGATACTGCCGCGTCCACCTCCACGCCACCCTGATTCCTCACCTCCTCACCCCTGACCCCACCTCTACTCTGCCTCGCTTGCTATCGCACGTGAAAAAGGACAGAAAATAACCCCCTCATCCAGATAAGTAGCATATTAAGACTTAACTGGATAAGTAGCAGCTTTGCTATACTTAGCCAGATAAATCAGAACTTGTCCAGATAAGTGCCATTTTTTAAGATTTAGATGGATAAATCAGAATTTATCCAGATAAGTAGCACGCAACTGTTATGCTACATATTTTTGCATCTATCTTTAAAAATATATATGTAGATATTTTACCAGCATAATTTACATATATTTACCCCGTAAATTGGGTTTTACGCATGTAAGCTGGACAATTTTCTAATATGCGCGTGACATGAAGTTATTCATGTAACTTTTTGCCCCTCCCTGGAATGCCCATGGCTTGACCCTTTTTAAATATGCAAATTTACTCTCAGACCCTTACTTCTGCATGTAGTTTGAGGTTTATAAGAGCATAAACGTGAGTATATGCTGTTTACACATGTATTCGCTGACTTTTATGAGCACAACTTTTGAAAATCCACCTTTTCATGAATAACTCTGCTTCCCTACTAGAAACTCTAAATCACCACAAGGGGAAAATAATTACCAACAGTAACCAGATGCCAGAAAAACCTCTGGAGAAGGTCTGTAGCTGTCATGATGTATAAATCGGACTTCAGACTCAAGAGGAAAAACAATAAAATTGATTTTAATAAGCAACAATATCTTGCAGCTGCCAGCCAGCCAAATGCCAGTCTCACTGATTTAAAAAATTACAGACCAATCTCCACTGTTCCTATTGTGGCTAAAATTATTGAAAAAGGATTTTCCAATAATTTTCTTTCCAATAATTTTCTTTCCAATAATAACACACTAAATGAAGCCCAGTTCAGCTTCTGCCCTGTCACAATACTGAGATCCTCCTCATCTTTCTTTGACACAATTAAGGAAGGGTTTGATAAGGGCCTACAATATTTTTAGACTTAATTGATTTATCTGCTACTTTCAACACTTTAAACCTTCACATTCTTTTCCACCATTTTGAATCCATGGGTATCTGTTCCATAGTTCTTTACTGGTTTTCTTCTTTCTTAACCAATCAATAAGAGTGGTCATCTTTCTCTATTAGGTTTTACCTATCGGTGTCCCTCAAGGTTCTTCAGTCTATCTCCTCCCTCTGTCACATTCTCTCATGGATATCTCTTTCAAACTATATACTGATGATCTACAATTTTTCTTTCCTATTTCTGCGACTTTTGCTACTATATTTGATAAACTTGGGCATTGCTTTTCAAAAATTAGTAAATGGCTATCATTTAACAGCCTCATGCTGAGACTCAGAAAAACAGAGATATTGTTTCTCTCGCATTCTGAGACTGAATCTATCTGCCCAAGTTGTTCTTTTAAAGATGTTGATATCTCAATTAAACATGTAGCTTGGGATTTAGGAATTCAGCTAGATTCGACTCTCTACTTGTGCCCACAATTCAGTTATTTGTTTGCAACTGTTTATTTTTAAACTTCGCATGACTTAGGCTTTATGGGTAGAAATCCCTTGTGTGTCAGGGAAGAGTACAGTGATAGGAGTATTCTACCATCCACCTGGTCAAGATGGTGAGAATGACAGTGAAATGCTAAGAGAAATTAGGGAAGCTAACCAAATTGGTAGTGCGGTAATAATGGGAGACTTCAATTACTCCAATATTGACTGGGGAAATGTATCATCGGTACATGCTAGAGATATAAAGTTCCTGGATGGAATAAATGACATTTTTATGGAGCAATTGGTTCAGGAACTGACAAGAGAGGGAGCAATTTTAGATCTAATTCTCAGTGGAGCACAGGATTTGGTGAGAGAGGTAATGGTGGTGGGGCCACTTGGCAATAATGATCGTAATATGATCAAATTTGAATTAATGACTAGAAGGGAGGCAGTAAGCAAATCCATGGCTCTAGTGCTAAACTTTCAAAAGGAAAACTTTGATAAAATGAGAAAAATTGTTAGAAAAAAACTGAAAGGAGCAGCTACAAAGGTAAAAACTGTGCAAGAGGCGTGGTCATTGTTATAAAATACTATCCTAGAAGCACAATCCAGATGTATTCCACACATTAAAAAAGGTGGAAAGAAGGTAAAATGAATACTGACATGGTTAAAAGGGGAGGTGAAAGAAGCAATTTTAGCCAAAAGATCTTAATTCAAAAATTGGAAGAAGGATCCAACAGAAGAAAATAGGATAATGCATAAGCGTTGGCAAGTTAAATGTAAGACATTGATAAGACAGGCTAAGAGAGAATTTGAAAAGAAGTTGGCCATAGAGGCAAAAACTCACAGTAAATATATCCAAAGCAAAAAGCCTGTGAGGGAGTCAGTTGGACCATTAGATGATTGAGGGGTTAAAGATGTCGCTTCGCCGCTTCGTACTGCCAATCCATTCTTCCCTCCTCCCGGAGCAAGGCTGCTTTTCACGCCCTGCTTCGGGAGGAGGGGAGAGGAGACTGGCACGGGGGAAGCCACGATGTCCGGAGGGGAGCTGGCAATCCCGACTTCCTGGTATCTGTCAATTCAAATGACATTTGAAATGACAGATACCAGAGCGGCCATGAAGCGTTAGGCCCGCGCACCCAGGATACTGTATAGGTGCTCTATACAGTAAAATGTGTTGCGCGGGCCTAACGCTTCACGGTCGCTTCTTAGACGCAGCTTGCATTTGCAAGCTATTTACAATCAGGATCGAGCGGTAGGTGAGCTGCACTGTGCGTGCGGCAACTGCGGGTGCGCCGGGCACTAACGCAGCTCTTCCTACCGCTCGTTACTGGATAGACCTGTCTTTTAGATAATAGAAAGACTAGGGGGCACTCCATGAAGTTAGCATGTGGCACATTTAAAACAAATCGAAAAAAGTTCTTTTTCACTCAAAGCACAATTAAACTCTGGAATTTGTTGCCAGAGGATGTGGTTAGTGCAGTTAGTATAGCTGTGTTTAAAAAAGGATTGGATAAGTTCTTGCAGGAGACGTCTATTACCTGCTTTTAATCAAGTAGACTTAGAAAATAGCCACTGCTATACTAGCATGGGTAACATGGTATATACTTAGTTTTTGGATACTTGCCAGGTACTTTTAGCCTGGATTGGCCACTGTTGAAAACAGGATGCTAGTCTTGATGGATCCTTGGTCTGACCCAGTATGGCATGTTCTTATGTTCTTAAGCATGATTAAGTTCTGTTGCAGTTTTGGTTTTTACCATGTCTTCTGGTAATCCATTCAATTTACTACCTTCTCAGTAAAGAGATGTTTCCTCTGAGCCTTCCTTCCTCCGGGTTTATATAATTACTCCATTTCTTTGAATACATTTTCTTAAAGAAAATTTAGAGAACTCTCTTTTCAGTTTTTATTTTTCTTTGGAATTTGAATGTTATAACAAAAAAGAATCAATTGAAAGATTAATTTTCCATTGATTTTTTTTCTTTTGTTTTCAAACAGTGATTTTTCCACTGATTTGTTATTATAACATTTATATTTCGAGGGAAAAAAAAGAAATAAAAACTGAAAACAAAGGTCCCTTGGAAAATTGTACCTTCCTATACTTTATTGGACTTAAATATAGAAATAGAAAAGAATAGCATATGACAAAGTGAAAAAGCTACAACATTATCTCCCCCTCCTCCCCCCCTCACACACACATACACACTTCATCTCCCATTTTTAGTTATACAAGCACAGAAAGTGGCACTCCACAAACCTCACACCTATCTGTTAGGTCTCAGTTGAGGCATTACATATTTGTTGAATGGTTTCAGTTTCTATAGGACCATGTAAATGCAGTGCTAGGTGAGATGCAATTAAATGAGTAGTGTGTCTTGTGAGACAGAAATTAGCATATTCTATTGATAATTGTTGGAGTAACAGTGAATTCAGAGTTTTAATAATGTTATTTAGTGCTAGTAACAATGATTGTTAATAGGTCCTAACCTTGATTGTACTAGAGATATATGACACTGACAGTACTGTAGGTTCGTGCTTTCGTATGCATCCTGTGAAGAGGAATCATTGCTCCTTGCAATTTCTGGGTGTGATTGAGAATATAATTAGATGTCTTTGGAAAGGTTAGCATGCAGGTACAGGGTAAATAGAATTCCATTGTGAGTGTGTGTGAGTTGTAACAGGATGAGTGTGTATGAGAGATAAGTACTAATGAAGTTAATGTTACGAAAGGGAGTGATTTATTAACTTACACCTATAGTTACCTTAATATGAAGGACACTCTAGGCATTAAGGTCAAGGCTAAGCTGTTTTTAATAGGTGATTGCTATGAGCCACTATGGGAAAAGCAGCAATGTTTCTTAAAAATTATTTTGAAAGGGAAAAAGATAATAAAGTATTTTGGACAGTAAAAGGTGGCATATGATAGAGTATAAAAGCACAGGTTATTCTAAATATTTTAACTATTTAGAATTTTTTGTTTAACTATATTAATAGTAGATATTTTGGCAAATATCTACTGTTGTCAAAGTATATATTCAGATGCTATTTGGCTGTTTTGAAACTTTCCTTAATATAATTGGAAGGACAAACAATACATTTGGAATGCAGAGGAGGCAGAGACCACTTTTACTATCCATTATTGGGATCTGCTACCACCATTATCCATATATAATGACGCAACCCTTCCCCCTAAATATTCAGCTTTTATTCATCTTCCAGAGGCATCTACCTCCCATTTGTCTGAATATCTCTTATTCAGTGTGAGAGAAAAAAAACCCTACTTTTTTCCCTCCTGTGAAGATCATGGGGACTGCCCATGATAACTGTTTCCCTCTATATCCAATTTCATTGCAATGGAATCAGAGAAAAAGTTCAAGGAAAAAATAGCAAAAATATCCTATGTGGCAGAGATAAAATAGTATGGCTGTGGCACATTGAGGCAGTTACTTTTTGAAAGTTGGAATTGACAGACTTTACCTACTATACAAGCATCTCAACACATTATATATGTCTCTCGCCACCTCTTCATTATTCCCATTCACACCAATTTTTCACAGTTATTTTTACAAGTATACATTATTGGGAAATACTCTATATAGCTGTACTCACACTCCTGCTGTTATCTCCATCATTCAGGCACACATGTTGATATGGCTAGGGAAAACCACACAAGATATCAATGTTGGGGTAAGGCTGAGAGAGACAATAAGGATAGTCAATCAGTATGTCTGGCAAAGAAAACAGCAGGCAGCAGATGCTAAACAAGAATGGAGACACAACTATTCCTCTAACCAGGAAATTGTTTTCTTTCAATTCAAAACTAAAGGAATGCATGCGTTCCTTTACTGGTGGCATACCTTATCCTGTAGGCCACGATCATTTGGAATGGCTGGGCAGTCAGGGGAAAAGATGAGAAGTGGGGAAAAACCCAAATACAAGAGGAAGTAAGAGTTTCACTAAGAAGTATGAACAAAGAATGTCAAGGCAGGATGAACGGAAGAAAGAAGATATAAAATATAACCTAGAAAGACAAAGACAATCAAATGTATATGTCACTCAAGAAGGAGGTGTGATTGGATAATTCCAGTAAAGGACCATGAACTACACACAAATTGGTTTACAGCAAGCACAGAAAAAAAAAATCCTCTGAAAAATAAACAAGATGTAGTGGAAAAGAGAAAAGAGAAACAACCCAGAAAGAACATTGCTAACTGAAATAAGAATATATGAGATCTCATGCTGAGTCAGAACAAGGTCCATCAAGCCCCAGCATCTTGTCTCCAACAAGACAACTCCTTACTATTGGGTCTCCCCTTTTCATTGCCTATTAAACCCCTATTGTCTCCCCTTTTCATCCCCTATTAAACCCTTCAAATGCTGCAGAATGCCATGGCTAGGATTCTAACAAATACCCGCAAAGGTGACCACATCACTCCCATTCTAAAGGATCTCCATTGGTTACCCATTTCATCCCGCATAAGATACAAAACCCTTACCATCCTTCATAACTCCCTGTACAATCACAATCACTCTTGGCTCGAGGATGCGCCACACTTCCGCTCATCCAATCGTCCCACCAGAACCACCCTCGCAGGTACTCTCTATACCCCCACCCTTAAAACCGCACACCATGCTTCCACCAGAGAAAGAGCCCTTTCTATCGCCGGCCCCTCCCTCTGGAACACCCTGCCCACGGAACTATAATTAGAACCACGTCTACGCAAATTCAAAAAAGGAATTAAGACCTGGCTCTTTAAATTGGCTTACCCAGATTCGGACCAAACTTAGTCTGTGCCCTATCGTACTCCTCCGCAAGATTGTTTATTGTTTAATGTATAATTTTCCCTGCCAATTTTTAGTCCCCTGAGTCTATACCTTGCATCAATTGACGTTTGCTCTTAATATTGTTATCCCCGTCCTACTCCATTTGCATTGCCTGTCCAAACTGTTTGTATAATTTCTTGTTTGCGATGTCCTAGTTCCCTCAGAGTGTACAGTCTGTAAAGTTATACTTATTTGTATATATAGTATGGCCCTATTTTGTGCCCATAGTAAGGTTATCCCTGCCTGCACCTCTTTTCCCAGGTACTGTTCCTATTTACCTTCTACCTTTGGCTTTACTTCTCTGCTGCCGCTCGTTCTCCTCTCTTCACCTTGCTCCCCTTCCCCTCTCCCTGTTTTTTTGTACTTTCCACCTTTTTCAGTTATATTGTAAACCGGCATGATGTTCCTCACGAATGTCGGTGTAAAAAAGTAAAGAAATAAATAAATACAAAAATAAATAATTAATAAATAACAATGTTCAGTCCAGGTTGCAAGTACCATGAAACAGATCTATTTCCTATTATTCACTCCCTGGAATAGCAATGGCTTTCTTTAGTTTACCTGACCAATAATGATTTTATGGACTTTTCCTCCAGGGTCCTGTTGAAACCCCATTTAAACCCCACTATGCTATAGGGATGTGCAGAGGGACGCCATACATTGCATTCGTGATTCAGATTTGTCGGGCAGCAGATATGTTGCATTCGGCCGTACGGCACCCTGATGCGTTAATACGGTGATTTCTATTCGTTTCCCAGCTAAAATTAAAATTAACTACAACCCCCCACCCTCCTGACCCCCCAAGACGTACCAAAACTCCCTGGTGGTCCAGCAGGGAGTCCGGGAACCATCCCCTGCACTCTCCCACCCTCGGTGCCGGTTTCATCATGGAGCCGATAGCCTTTGTCACAGGGGCTACCGGTGCCATTGTTCAGTCCCTGTCACATGATCATCGGTGCCATCTTGTGTTCCTACCATGTGACAGGGGCTGACCAATGGCACCGGTAGCCCCTGTGACATTGTATGGGCAAAGACTATCGGTGCCATTTTGAGTACTGGCATCGGACGGCCGGAGTGCAGGAGGTCGCTCCGGGACCCCCGTTGGACGCCCAGGGACTTTTGGCTAGCTTGGGGGGGCCTCCTGACCCCACAAGACTTGCCAAAAGTCCAGCGGGGGTCCGGGAGCGACCTCCTGCATGCCGGCAGTCCGATGCCAGTACTCAAAATGGCGCCGATCGCCTTTGCCCTCACTATGTCACAGGTACCAATGGTCGGCCCCTGTGACATAGTGAGGGCAAAGGCGATCTGCTGCCAGTATTCAAAATGGCGCCGATCGCCTTTGCCCTCACTATGTCACAGGGGCCGACCGTCGGTACCTGTGACATAGTGAGGGCAAAAGCGATCGGTGCCATTTTGAGTACTGGCATCGGACGACCGGCATGCAGGAGGTCGCTCCCGGACCCCCGCTGGACTTTTGGCAAGTCTTGTGGTGGTCAGGAGGCCCCCCCAAGCTGGCCAAAAGTCCCTGAGGTTCCAACGGGGGTCCCAGAGTGACCTCCTGCACTCCGGCCGTCCGATGCCAGTACTCAAAATGGCGCCAATAGCCTTTGCCCATACCATGTCACAGGGGCTACTGGTGCCATTGGTCAGCCCCTGTCACATGGTAGGAGCACAAGATGGCGCCAATGGCCATGTGACAGGGGCTGACCAATGGCACCGGTAGTCCCTGTGAGAAAGGCTATCGGCGCCATGATGAAACCGGCACCGAGGGTTTGAGTGCAGGGGATGGCTCCTGGAACCCCCGCTGGATCATCAGGGAGGTTTGGTAAGTCTTGGGGGGGTTCAGGAGGGTGGAGGGTTTGTTTAAATTTTTATTTAGGTGGCCGTATAATTCGGCGAAGATTAGTGTATTCGTGGGGAATCGCGATACGTTTCGCTTCCCCACGAATACTACGAATAGTGCAATATACGTTGCGGATTGTCAATACGGCAAAAACGAATGCACACCCCTACTATGCTAGTCGCCTTGACCATCTCCTCTAGCAACAGATTCCACAGTTTTTGCACTGAGTTGTTATTTTCATGGAGTGTCTTCTTATTTTAGTACTCTTATTTTAGTACTCGATAATTTAATAAACTTCTATCATTTCTCCTTGCAGTTGTCTCTTTTCCAAATTGAAGAGACCTAACCTGCATAGCCATTCTTCATAGTGAAGCCATTCCATTTTCTTTCTCTGTCACTTTTCTAGTTCTCCTTTATTTTTTTTGAGATGGAGATTCAAAAACTACATAAAATACTGACAGTGTTGTCACACCATGGATTGGTACACTGTAATTAGGATATTTTCCATTTTATTTTCCAATCCTGTTCAGATCATTCCTAACATTCAGTTTTCTTTTTTGACCACTGTTGCACATTGAGCTGAAGATTTTAATGTATTGTCCACAAGAACTCCAAAGTCCTTTTTCTGGGTGGTGATTCCCAATAGAAAATTTAACATTATGTACCTATAGTTGGTATAATTTTTCTCTATGTATATCATTTTGCACTTTTCAACCTTTAATTTAATTTGCCATTTAGATGCCCAGTCTCCTAGTCTCACAAGGTCCTTATGTAGTTCCTCACAATCCTCTGCTGTTTTTTCTTTTATAACATATTTTTATTAATTTTTTCCAGTGGTAATACACATCAACCCCTTCCCTCTCTCAACCCCCCTACTACAAGGCAATGGGAAGGAAGCATCCAGAACCAACAGCTCTCCATAGTGAGCGGATAACCATTGAAGCATATTGGTCTTATATGTGAAGAGGCAAAGCCTTGATGAAGGCATCCCACATTTTATGGTTAAAGGAGCTCTGAGTTGGAGGCTTCAAGGACCATGTCCTAAAGTCCAAGTTTAAAAGATCAGTCATTTCTGCTAACCAAAAGTTTAAATTTGGAGTATCTGGAGATCCATTTAGCAAGTGCACACTTTTTTGCAGTAGATAAACCTTTTACAAGAAACAGTATTTCAAATTTTGAACAATCAATGTCATCATATACAAAACCCAATGTACACAGAGCTGGTTAGGCATCTGTTACAAATCAGGAGGTGGACCCATAGTCTGAGGTAGGGTTAGCGCTACCTATGAAAGAATTAACCCTCTTAGGTTCCTACCGTCGGAAGGCGAGGCCTAGTTGACTGGAAGTTACACCGGTACTTCACCACTGGAAGCCTGTAGTCCCCCCAGGAGAAGCCTGTAGGAACCCGGCCGCTTGGACTTAGGTGATTTGAAGAGGACGGAAGGTAGTCTGGATGCAGGCACCTCCTGCAGGTCGAAGAATCCAGATGGCTGGAGCCTCCAGTAGGTCATAGTCCAATCCAGTAGTCCAAGCCAGGAGAATGGTCGGAAGCCGGTCCAGTGGTGAATCCAGGAGAATGGTCAGTAACCAGTCCAGAGGTGAATCCAGGAGAATGGTCAGAAGCCAGTCCAGAGGTGAATCCAGGAGAATGGTTGGAAGCCAGTCCAGAGGTGAATCCAGGAGAATGGTTGGAAGCCAGTCCAGAGGTGAATCCAGGAGAATGGTCGGTAGCCAGTCCAGAGATGAATCCAGGATAATAGTCAGAAGCCGGTCCAAAGTCAAGCCAGGGAAACGTTCAGAAGCCAGTCCAAGAGTCAAGCCCAGAGAATCCGTCCAACGAGAGAGAAGAAACAGAACACAGAAGAACCGGAACAGGAACCAGAAATCCAACAGTGAGGGTCAGGAACATCAGAACTAAGCAGGCCTGAAGTCACAATACCAAGGCAAGGTCTGAGGAGCAGACCTTGCCTTATATACTAAAACTAGGGGAGGAGTCCTCAGGAAGAGCCATGACAACTTCCTATCGTGGAGCCTTTAAATCAGAACTTCAGCCACTTGTGCAGCTGTAAGCAGAGCCATAGGGGGAGGATTCAGCCCAGCCGAGAAGGGAGCCATGCGGCCGGGCCCAGCAGTGGCAGCAGCCACAAAGACAATGTTAAAGAGGCCTGCCTGCCTCTGCGGGATCCCCGGAGGCATCCCGATGCCTCGGGTAAGTCTTTGTCCCCAGTCACAGACCATCGTGGCTAGTGAACATGATACCTGGTCCAGGTCACGGTCCACCTTGACTGGTGGCCATAACAGTACCCCCTCCTTTATGCCTCTCCCTAGAAGGTTTGGGTTTTCCTGGGTGTTCAGAGTGAAAGTTTTTGAGAAGAGTCTTATCCAGGATGTTCTTAGCAGGTTCCCAGGAATTCTCCTCAGGCCCTAAACCCTCCAAAGCCAAGAGGTATTCCCATGTACGTCCTTGTCTTCGGACATCAAGCACTTCACGAACCTGGAATATAGGCTCATCCTCTGCTCTGGGTTGAGGGGCTTCAGGAACCTTCCAAGTAGGCCAAGTGAGGACCAACGGCTTCAGAAGGGATGTGTGGAAAGAATTATGGATCCTTAAAGTTGCCGGCAAATGAAGTTGATAAGTCACAGGACCTAGCTGTTGCAGCACTGGAAAAGGCCCAATATAACGGGGGGCTAATCGCATGGAAGGGACTCTCAGATGGATGTGCCTGGTAGGGATGTGCATTCATTTCATTCATTTAATTCGTTTCGTATTACATGCTAATTAGATGTGCGTCCGTTCCATTCATTTCGTATTACATGCTTGTATAGGAAACGAATGCCAACTCTACCTCGGACGAGGGGGTCCGCCTCTCAGAATCATAATATTGAGACTTTTAACTAGTAGCCTCAGGTCATCAGGATGCATGTCAGTGTCCTGATACTCCTGGGGAAAGACTGCTAACTTTCATGAAAATAACATAGCTTGCAATTTTTCTGGCAAGCTATGTTACATTATTTCTATGAAATTGACTAGTAATGAGCAGCTTTGCATGCATTGCCAAAGCATTTGAGTGCAAAGCAGCTCATTACCATTTTTGTATTATGGGGGGAAAATAATGCATGTAATATAAAATACCTCATGTTATCGTTAATACAATACATTTACTCCATGGTAAATGCCTAATGCAGCTTGATAAATGATCCCCTTGGAATGTAAATGCTCAGAGGACAGGGAGATTCCTTCTGTATCTGGAAGTTATTTGCCTTGAACTACCAATGAAAGGCATGAGCTAAATAAATAAATTAAATAAAAAGAAACATATAAACAGCACAGAAAAATACAGGTGCCATGCCAGCATACCAGACAGAGACAGACGTCACTTGAAAAATCACTAAGAGACACATACGTGACTCTGTGATGGACAATGATAGAGATGTGCAGATATTCAATGAGTGTATCTCATCCATTTGCCAGAGTTGATTCTCTTGACTTCGGTATCCTTTTGCCCTTTTCCACAGCTGCCTACTGGTAGACTGAATGCAGGTACCCCCTTCCAACGATGGGCCAGAAGCAGCCACTTTACAGGTCTGGGTCATTTGGAAAGGCATTCAAAAGCAAGAAGGCACTGGGAGATCCAAGATGGCATGCTAGAGGCAAGACGCACACCGACTCTCTCCTGTTACCGCTGATAATTTTACCTGGTGTGCTGCATTCTGGACGGAAGAGACGGGCCCGTGAGAGGCTGAATTTAGAAGCCTCAACTCCGGGTCCACTAAGAGGACTGATGGATGCTCATGTCTGTAGAGGGATAGAGGAGCCGTGTGAAGAGTCGCTGGAGGCTGTTCGTGAAGACGCAGGAACAACCGATAGCCTCCCTGACTCATTAATATCACTATCCCCGGCTGAAAGGATGGCACCCGACAATCCGGCACTAAGTAGGACAGCTACCCTGGTCCTCTCGGAGAGAACCCCGGATGGAGCCAGGGAGGAGTCTTCACGACACGCTGAGGGAACTCAGTCTGGAACAGAGTCCCCGGGAGTTGCCGAATTGGAAGAGAGAGAATCTCTACGAGGAGAGCTTCAATCACTGGAAGAAATTTTAGAGTGGCAAGATTCAATTTGCTACCCTCTCTCCCCATGCTCCGTTTCCCACCCTACCCTCTTTCCCTCCACTATCTCCTCCTTCACCTTACCCTCCCACCCATCCTTCCCCCTCCACCCATCCCCCTTCATGATATTAATTAGCTTGAAATAACAGAAATGTCTTCGGTGCAATATAGAAATTATACCCACTCTCAGAACCGGTATTGTTTTAGATACTATTTAGTTATTGTGTTGGTTTGTAAAGGTTTAATAGTTACATCAATATTCTAATTGTATGTTATACATTATTGGATGGTCCACAGTCTGTACAGTCTGTTATCCATCATAACTGTTATATGGAATTTATTTTATTTAATACCTATTAATAATGTCAATGTAAAGCCTGTTGCTAAGTTATTGTTAAATGTAAACCGCGGTGATGTATTTCTTTACGTACTGCGGTATATAAAAACCCTTAAATAAATAAATAAATAAATAAATAAATAAATACTGCAGAAGTTCCCGACTTGGAGAAAGAACCCAGTGCACTGTCGTTGGTAAGACCAGAACTTTTTACATTAGAATCTATCTGGTTAGCCATAGAGACGGTCAATAAAAATGTCACAGTGCAATTAAATTCTGTCTCAAGTAAAATGGTTCAAATGAATAACCAGTTTAAGAAAATGAAAGAAAAGCAAGTTGAAACCAAAAGGGAAATAAATATTATAAAGTCTGACATGGGACAAATGAAAAAACAACAGCAAGATGTGATTAAAGATAATAGCTACCTTTTGAGAAAATTAGAAAATCTAGAAAACCAGCAAAGAAGCAGAAATTAAAGGTTAATTAATTTTCCAAAAAAACTGAAGATATCACCTTCTGAAATGTGGAAGAAATATGCTTTGGAAAATTTGAAGATAGCACAAAAAATTCTACCTCCACTTGCAAAAATATATTATCTCCCTGTGAAGAAAAAAGTACCAGTTGGAAACACTGAAATGCAACAGCTGTCACCAATAAATTTAAATCTGACTGAGATACTAGAAACATCAACGGAAGAAGAACTACAAACAGCTACTTTGATATTAACGTTTCTTTTGGATTTGGATAGAGACTGGGTTTTAAAAGCTTATTTCCAAAGTCAAAGGGAACTATTTATGGGCCTTAGAGTACAGATGTTTCTGGATTTAGCAAGGGAAACACAATGTAAGAGAAAAGAGTTTCTAGATTTAAAGCCCAGAGTTTTAAAATTGGGAGCACAACTTTTTATTAAATTTCTTTGTAAATGAATTGTAAAATATAGAGATCTCACATATACGTTTTTCTTGCCTTTCCAGTTAAAACAATTTCTAGATGATAGAGATGTAGAATCTGCAGAATCTGAAGTTAAGGCTGGTGATTGAATTGCACCCTCTTAGTATGAGTAACCATTCAGTTAGTAACAAATGTCCTTCTATAGTGCTTTACCATGATATATGTTTTATTTTTTAATTAAGTCGTCTTCTGGAGTAGGATCTCCCACCCATATCGAGGGCTTATTGTTTGGTGTATTTCTGTATTATGCTATACATTTTCATTTCAATGTATTTTGTTATCATTGGAAAAGTTAATAAATAGTAAATTGAAAAAGAAAAAAGCAAGAAGGCACTCATAAGTGGACAGGATCAACAAAAAGCAAAGCAAAGTTGACTCACTCTTACTCCAGAGTACAAAAATGAACCTATCGATAGATTGTGAAAACCCCATGCTTTTCACACAAAAAAGGTAGGCAGCAAGACAATTTAAACTTAGTGGAGATGGCAGGAGTGCTCACCAGGAGTAGTCTTCCTTAGCCCGTACTGTTATGAACCCTCCTGTAGCGGGGCTACAGGAGGCGCCTTACCTCTTCCTGGAGGCCGCTCCAAGCCAGGGTCTCGCCTGCGAACTGTCCAGGATTTGCTCCAGGTCCTGGGAGGCCTCGATGTCCGTGGGGCCTGCCTGAAGCTGCTTGTGTTTGCATTGACTTCCTGGTGTGAGCCACGCCCTTTGCCTAGGAGCCAGCCTGCAGCACTTCTCCGTAGTTATAGGGCCAGCTAGGTGTGGGCTTGCCAAACTCCTCCCAGGGAGTTGCCGGTCTGCAGCCCTATAAAAGGACTTCAGCTTCAGACTGTTCTTGGCCTTGCATCATCGTACTTCCCTCTGGAGGCTCCTGCCTGCCAGAGCTTGTAAGGTCTTCTGTTCTTTGTGGAGCTCCTCATCTCATCTGCCTTCTTCCACGTCTTCATGTCTTGGTGTTCCGCCTAAGGTCCCAGTCCATGTTTGATGTCTCGTCATGATCGTCTTCCTCCACGTCCTGATGTGTCTTCCTGCCAGGATGTTCTTCCCTGTGTCTTCGTCTGGTGCTCCTGAGCCTTCTGTTCCTGTAAGCCGGTGCTCTCGGATGGTGTATGCCCGAGAATGAGGTCCCGCGGGTGGCCTGAGTAGAGCGCCCTGAGAGACAGTGCCAATGTCCATGCCTCGTGTTTTGCCTATTTTGATGTCAAGTTCCTCGTCATGCCCGTGATGCTGTCGCATCAGCCAAGTGTCTCTGTCATGGATGCTGTCGCATCAACTAAGTGTTTTGTCAGTGATGCCGTCGCAGCAACCCAGTGTCTTCATCATGGATGCCGTCGCATCAACCCAGTGTCTTTGTCAAGGATGCCGTCGCATCAACTAAGTGTTTGTCAGCGATGCCGTCGCATTGACCATAGTCCTGTCTTCGTGTCAAGGCCTCCATCTGCCCTCAACCTCAGGCCAGGCCTGCTGCTCCATGCTGCTCGCAGCAGGTCCAAAAGGGCTCAGAATGGTAGGAGGACCATTCAATTTTCAACATCCTTGGATGTTGGCCTTGGAAGCTTGCAGGCCTGGCAGAGGGTCAGCCCGTCAGCCATGCAGAGCCTCCATCAACCCTCGGCTCGGCCCTGAAGGTCTTTGCCCAGGCTGAGGCCCAAGAGCACACTAAAACACCCCTCACGTAACAAGTACTAGTTCCAAAAGCAGAAAGCTATTGACAGAGGTGTAAACTGAGCTGCTGCATGCTATTTATTTATTTATTTATTTATTTTTAATTTTTATATACCGAAGTTCTTGTAGGGACTACAAATCACTCCGGTTTACATAGAACAAAGAACTGCTCAACAGAGAGCGGAGCTTTCCATGGAACTGTAGAACATATGGAACAGTATAACTGGTAGACAATTTAACATAATGATAACTTAAAATAATAGTTTAACTGGTAATAAATAAAGAATTATATTATTTAATATAAGCAGTATAACTATTTAACGTAGAAATAAATATTAACCAAAGCCAGATATATATATGAGATAAAGTGAATTTTGAACTCAAAGATAGTTGTCCTGTTGCAGGTTCTTAAAAGTTGTACTTGGTACAGTGTCCATAATTAAAGGGATACCTAGTGATAAGGAAGTCTGAGTTCCCTCAGTTAAGTTACTATTGTTATTTATAAGCATTGCTTTTTGGACAGTTGAGTAACTGAAACATTTTATTGTGAATTAAAATATAAAAAAAATAATTAAATGACTGTTTAAACTGTACAAGTCCAAGGGTTACTGTGATTATTTTTCCTTTGTGTTTATTTATTTATTTATTTAGCAGGTTTTATATATCATCATTAAGAAAATATTCCATCACAATGGTTTACAAAATACTTAAAATTCAAAATAATAATAAAAGAATAAATAAATATATATCAATAACAGTACTTCATAAAATTCATATTAGAAATTTGAAATGTAAAAGAATACAAAAAAACAAAAATAATCAAAACACAATAGTAAGACAGTTAAAAACCGAAAGAAATATTTTATTAAATAGATCTAGCATTAAACCACACTATCTCAGTGGGATTATTTGGATCTGAAGCTGAATAAAGAATTTTCAGTTTTGTGATAATAATAAACATATGTGTGTGTGAGGAAAATTATGTTTCAAGGTGATGTAATGTAATGTGGCCAAGTGTTTTGACATTTTCCTCTTATATTGCACTGACAGCATGGGCTGAACATGCTCTGTATGGTTTCTCTGTCTTTTTTCTATAGGGGATTGATATCACTTGAATGGCTTTACATATCTGAAAAGGAATAATCAGGATCATGCATTGGGAAATGGGGCAGTTAATGCATTTCATAGCTCAGAGCTGAAATGCTTTATTATATGCTTACTTTCACTCTGGCCTCCCACACAGTCTCTTCACTAGCTTTGAATATCTAATTGTTTTATTCCGCTTCCTTACCATCCTTGAATGGGCAACACAAGCCCTAAATTTTAAAGTTGATTCTCATCATATTAAAAGAAATATATTCAGGCACATTCTATAATCCATTGTAATTTTAACTATTTTGTCTGGGTAACTTTTTAAATTACCTGGACAAAAAACAAGACTTAAAAATCCTCCCCCCCCCCCCCCCACCACCAAATCCCTGGCTAAATTTTGTCCAGGTAACTCCTTACCTGGAGAAAATGAAGCCAGGACCAAATAGGAAGCACTGTGGGTGATCCAAGGACAGGGCTATAATTTAGCTAGCAAGTGCTGATATTCAGTCTTGCCTGGCTAAATTTAATCAGGTGATTTTTTTTTTTCAGAAAAGCAGTTGCCCTAAAGTTAGCTGAGTAACTTTAACCAAATATATTCAGTGGAACACTTACCTGGCTAAGGGCCTCATTTACTAAGCATTTTTTCCTATAGACACGGAATGGGAGAGAAGCCTTAGTAAATCAGGCCCTAAATTCTGTTGAATATCAGAGTAAAGTTATCCAGGTCTACCAGCCTGCTGAATATCAGTTTCTCAGTAACATTCCATACAATAGCATGGAAATGATTTAGGGATATATTCTGAAATCCTAGTTTTCTAACATGTTACAATAGTTGATAACTCATGCCTTTATGATATAAATAAAAGCAGAGCTATGCAAGAAAAATGTGATGCATAAGTTAAATGTGAACAGTTTGCAGAATTTACAAAAGATATCAAAATATATCATTATATTAAAACAATTGGCAGTAATTCAAATGTAGATTTGCTACCATAGTTTTTAATAAATAAATGTATTGCCATAAAATTAGATTTCATGCTATGATGCAAATACATTTTGCTACATTTATTTTATTTATTTAGAAACTTTTATATACCGGTATTAGTGGGGACATCATACCGGTTCACATATTAACAAAAGATTTAGAAGTACATTTCAACAGGGGAGGCGAACTGGGCAGGGGGTTAACCTAGAGCAGTAGGGAAAATAGATTAAACAACAAGAAATCAACGTATAAAAAATGGATATTCTCCTTAAATAAGGAACCTACACATCTTGAATATTGTGTCTGTAATTTGCACCTTCACACCAAAAGATAAAATGACAAGAGGTGAATGGCACCTTATATACTAACCAATTTATGGAGCACAAGCTTTCGAGGACAAAAGTCCACTTTGTTAGATGCATGCTTGGAGGGAGTAATGTACAGTGTGTCTCCATAGATTATAAAGGACTTGGATTTTAGAGGATTTTTATCCAGAGTCCTTTAGGGATGATGTTGTATTGTTTGCATTTGAATAGAAGGAAGATATTCATCTGTGTCTGAACATAAGGTTGATGGATATCCACTTCATACTGCTGAATCCGGTGCCTTCCACATAGTGAAAATCTTCAGAGGAATAGATGTGTTAGTCTAGTGTAGCAAAAATGACACAAAGCGGGTGGTATCTTATAGACCAACCAATTTATTGAGCATAAGCATTTGAGAACAGCATCCTCTTCATCAGATAATTTCATAGCCCATGATGGCAGGAAAAAAATCTTTCAATCTACCCAGTCTTCTCAGCTATCCTATCCATACTACTAAGGATATATCCCAGCTGCCAGCCACAGAGCATGGCTGTTCTCCCTATAGAAGACAGTATTTTTTTGCCTTCCTCCCTTGTACTTCACTATGTTGAGTAGAAGAGCAAACAAGATTTCCACTTAGTTCCCTCCAGCACTTACCTTTTCCCACGTCTAACCTCAGGGCTCAGTAATAATCTACCTATAATCTGTTTTTACTTTTTTCATTTAAAAGGGCAGGGTATGTCATTCACATTTATGAAATTTTTAGTTTTCACTAATCTCATAATTTATTAAAAAAAATCATGCTGAAATGTACACTGAGTTCTCTGAAGTTTTCTCACAAAAGTAAATTAGCCTAAGATATTTGCATTTATTGTATATTTTATTTTGAAGGATGGGAAGGAGGGGGTTGGTGTATACATCAGCTGCATAATTCAGACCGCAGCAGCTGAATGTTTGAATTAAATGATGTATGCTCTCCACAGAAAGTGAATGGGCTACATTGTCTCTATTCTTGTGGCCCATAGAATAAATGCTAAAACCAGTCTCTGAGCCATCTGTGGGAAAAGCATAACTGACTGATAACTGTTAGCTATTGAATCATACTGCATCTTATTATAGAACCAAAGACATCAGCCACAGAGATCCAAAATGGATTAACCTATTATGACTGACCTCTCTTCCTCTGGCTGTAGTTGCTGGCTATTCCTTTATTAAACTTATTTATTTATTTTCCTACATTTTTACTTATTTAACAAGATTTCTATCCTGTTTCTTCAAAGTCTGAGGTGGGTTACAGTAAAAACAATCTTAAAAATCAATCACAATACAGAATGTACAAAATTCAGTGGAAATCGATATATACATAATTAGGCTCTCATGCCATTCTTCATCTCAAAAAGGAGCTATTACAAGAATATTACTCCTCAATATTGAAGGCCTTCTTAAACAAACAGGTTTTTAATAGTTTTAAAATCTTTGCCTTGTCAGTGGTTAACCTAATTTCTTCTGGATGCTTGTTGCATAACATAGGCCCAGCTACAGAGAAAGCACAATCTCTTGTCTCAACTAGATGAAGTTAGCAAGTAGCACATTTGGGACTAATAGGAGAAAATTCTTTTTCACTTGGCACACGGTGGGGCTCTGGAGATTGTTGCCAGAGGATGTGGTTAGTGCAGTTAGTGTAGCTGGGTTCAAAAAAGTTTTGGATAAGTTCTTGAAGGAGAAGTCCATTAATGGCTATTAATCAATTTTACTTAGGGAATAGCCACTGCTATTAATTGCATCAGTAGCATGGGATCTTCTTAGTGTTTGGATAATTGCCAGGTTCTTGTGGCCTGGTTTGGCCTCTGTTGGAAACAGGATGCTGGGCATGATGGACCCTTGGTCTGACCCAGCATGGCAATTTCTTATGTTCTTAAGTTTAATTGATGGGATCTCAAGTAACCCCTTATCACTCAGTGGATCTCAAGCTGTGAGATGGTTGATAAATGCATAGAATGGAACTTAACTATAGGGTCTCTGAATAGTACAGTAGCGTGTGTATAAGACAGGAAGTTTTATATTTGACTCACCAGATTAGGGGGAGTCAGTGAAGATATTGCAAGATGGGTGTGATATGAATATAGAGACTTACAGCGGAGTAAAAATATGTGCAGTAGAATTCTGAATTAATTGCAGAATCTCAGAGAATTGTTTGGTACACCAATAAAGAGAGCATTGCAATAGTTGAGAGATGGTAAAATAAGTGTTTTAAATTTTGTATGGAAAGTATCTGGATCAAGTAATGGTTTAATTCTAATTAATACTTGAAGCTTATAATAAATCATATTGCGTGGAAGGAGTACTGTCAATCATGATGCCTAGATTCTGAACAGCATTTTTTTTATTGGTATGATGTTGCTATCAAAAACTAAGGATTCCAGACTGTCCAAAGGGATCTGATGGGATAAGATCAATAGTTCTGATGTATTGAAATGGAGGGCTAGCCTATTGTATGAGAGCCAACATTTAATAGAACTGAAGCAGATGTTTAGGAAAGCAAATGTGTACTTCAATGATGATCTTAAAGGGAAGAAAAACTGTATGTCATCTGCATACATTTTATAATTACTCCTAGCATTGCCAATAACTTGCATAATGGTAACATATTTAGGTTAAATAAGGAGGCTGAGAGAGCATATCCCTGTGGAACACTGGTAGGAAATGGAAACCAATTAGAGGCGAATGGGCCTAAATGTGTTGGTTACATTCTATCGGATAAGTAGGATAGGAACCAAGACAGAGTCTTTCATACCAACATCATTGAGATGAGAGATCAATATACTGTGGTATCAGTATACTGCAGTTTTCTTCCCTACATTCATAGTGGAAGTTTGTTGGGATCATTAGTTAATTAGTAGGATTAATGCTGGGTTCTTCCTCCTCCGTGGACTTCCTTACCAGACCTGACATTTTTCAGGCATCCAAATTGCAGTACTTGGATCCTGTCCTGGTTTGTCCTGAAATTTGAGGATGTGTGAGCTGTTCACTGTCCCTTGAGAGATCTTTGGAAGTAGAAGTGAAGCTGCAAGATGGAACTGTCATACTGCATGAATTCCTGCTACTTTGCCTCTTGCAGTTTCTTCTCCAAAGGCTTTTGCTGCCAGGCTGGAAGATTGTGTGCAGGAGCTAGAATGGATGCAACTGTCTAATGTAATTGTACATTATACAACATAATGGCGCTGGCTACACCTGAAACAGGAGCCATTATGAAGTTTCTTTGGCGCTGTCTTCCAAGTACCCAGCACCATTTTTTAAGGAACTCTAAAGGAGCAGGAGCAATGTGCATTGCTTCTGCCCCTTTCTATGTGATCCTTCCCTTAAAGGAAGAGGTGTGGGGACTGGGGAGGTTACCGGCCCCAACAATAGTTGGCTCTTTGGGGGTTCTAAGGGGAGATGTTCTTGTCCAAATTCCATTTCTTTGGGGCATATTTCATTTAGTTTTCAGGAAATAGTGTGCATTATTTCTGAATAGCATATACTATAGGGGTGTGCAGCCCCAAAATTATCATTTCTTTTCATTTAATTTAGTTTTTTAATTTTCCCAATTTTATTTAATTTTTCATTTTGGTTTTTTTTTTAATGTGCACAGGGATGGCAACTTTTAAACAGGCGCACAGGTGCACATATGCGTGGGTTCGTCATATGTGCACATGTCCAGAGACATGTCCATTTTATAATATAGGTGTATATATGAAGAGCATTAAGGCGATCGGCGCCATTTTGAATACTGGCAGCTGATTGCCTTTGCCCTCACTATGTCACAGGGGCTGACCGTCGGTACCTGTGACATGTGAGGGCAAAGGTTATCGGCGCCATTTTGTACTGGCATCGGACTGCTGGCGAGCAGGAGGTCGCTCCCGGACCCCTGCTTGACTTTTGGCAAGTCTTGTGGGGATCAGGAGGCCTCCCCAAGCTGGCCAAAAGTCCCTGGGGGTCCAACAGGGGTCCCGGAGCGACCTCCTGCACTCCGGCCGTCCGATGCCAGTACTCAAAATGGTGCCGATAGCCTTTGCCCATACCATGTCACAGGGGCTACCGGTGCCATTGGTCAGCCCCTGTCACATGGTAGGAGCACAAGATGGCGCCAATGACCATGTGACAGGGGCTGACCAATGGCACCGGTAGCCCCTGTGACATAGGCTATCAGCGCCATGATGAGACCGGCACCGAGGGTGGGAGAGTGCAGGGGATGGTTCCTGGACTCCCCTCTGGACCAGCAGGGAGTTTTGGTAAGTCATGGGGGGGGGTCATGAGGGTGGGGGGTTGTAGTTAATTTTAATTTTCGCTGGGGCACGAATAGAAATCGCGGTATTAACGCATCGGGGCGCCATACGGCCGAATGCAACATATCTGCTGCTCGACGAATCCGAATCATGAACGCAACGTATGGCGTCCCTCTGCACATCCCTAATAGCAGCCACACACACACACACCCAGGCTGATGTCCACGGGCCTCACCCTATTGAGGCATAGCTTCCGCTCCTCTGTAGCAGGAGTTTTAGCATGGATTTCTGGATGCAGGTCCAAACTGTGGACTACAACCTATGGCTGCAGAGGTAGGCTCTGTGGCTGGAGCCCTAGTTCCAAGACCAGAGGCCCAGGCTCTACCGGTTATCAGAACATATTTGAGAGCTGTGCTGGAGAATGTGGGTGGAACATCTTGCCCATGCTCAAGTGGTCCTCGTGGCCACTCTTGAGCTGGTGGGCATGAGGCAATCACACTATCTTCAGCCACCTACATCTAGCACGGCGAGTCCTCCAGAGGATCCTGAGCCTTTTTATTTATGGAAATAGTGTTCTCTCTAGGTTTTCCCAACCCTTCATTTTTTTTTAAATTATTTGTACATAGTTTTAAAATTGTATTATATTTTTAATAAATCTTTACTTCAAATTTTACTTTTGTGTGTGTCATCTTAAGCATAATAAGTACCATGTGCTCCCAGATTGTAGTCCCTTTCAGGACATCTTATTGCCCTCACTCTCACACCCACACTTTAGCTCTTTCCTTTAACTTGTATCTTCTACTTATTTATCCATACAGCTACCTCAGTTTTATTCCAGGTTATTTGGCTCAGTATTCTATACCTAGATCCCCTGAATGTTCTTGCTATAATTGGCACAGCATATCAGAGCTGTAAGTCATCACTTAATTCTTACCTCTTCGAAGTGCTGGAGATGTGAGTGCAGCCCAACCACAAAAAAATGGTATAGCCTATAGAGAGAAACATCTTGTCTGTTTCACTACTGCTAACATAACACAATGGGGAGACAATGAGCTGACATTTAGTGGCCCTTTCACCAACAGGAAACCTTCGAGCAGAGAAGATATATCCTATAGATATACATATAAGATAACTTCTTAGTTATCCAGCTAAATGCTTTTGAATATGGACCTCTACTTAATCTAGCTAGAAGCAAATGAGGGTCAAGAGATTCTAGTTATGAGAGCCCCTTTTATTTTAAATTATCGTGCAAAATGAAAGGTGGTGTATGATCAAAATTTCTTTTTCTTTTTTTAACCCAGTTATATTATCTGAATTTTGAAAGATCCTGGATGAATAGATAGCTCTTTATTTATCATTTTTATAAGTAGTCTCTTTTGTAATTGATTAGAAGTTAGGCTGAGACTTGGATTGGTCATTTAGTGCATCAGGACTGGTGCTTACTTTGCTATTGTGTTATGAATGTGTTTTTTTCTTTTGTTTTGGATCTCCCCTTTATCTTGGATCTAAAATGGAAGATTTAGGGCCTCATTTTCTATAGTATCACAGGCCTGCGATACTTTAGAAGATGAGGGGCGGGGGGCGGGTCTGCACTAGCTGGCAGCGATCACACCGTCGCGGTGCGATCACTACCGGTTTCGCACCCAATAGCACCACCATAGGAGGTGTAGCTATTGGGAGCGAAATAGGCAGCGAAAAGGCACCTACCTTTTCGCTGTCCGCGGCGTCGGTGCAGAGTCGGCCCCGGTGACGCCCCCGACTCCTCCTCTTCCGGGGCCAACTCTGCCCCCATCCTGCTATCGCACGCGATAAGGGACTTTTCGCGTGCGAAAGGTCCCTTATCGCGTGCGAGCGGCTTGGAAAATGAGGCCCTTAGTTTCTTGCTGAATAATAAATATACAAATATTTGTTGTCATATTGAATGTATTTGTTCAGGATGCATTTTATTTTCTTTAAAGTAAATTTTGAAAATAAAGTCTATCACCAAATTCATTTTTAAAGATAACATAATTTTTTACATTACAGGGGATAAGTGCAAAACAACTGAATACAGCAAGATGAAGAATATGCTTCTTGATTTACAAAACCAGAAATATATCAGAACAGATACTGAAAAAAACAATGAAGATAAAATGACTCTGAAAAAGTTGCTGGTGGATCGGATGTTTAAATATTTTGATTCTGACTATAATGGACTAGTGGACAGTAATGAGCTCTCCCAGGTAGGGCTATTGGCTTTTATCTTCTTTAAAATAGTTTTAGTGTAGCAGAGGAACCTCAGTGAGAGGATAAAATATCTCATTAATTTTGGTTGTTGAACAAAACTATACCTGAAGTAGAGATAGTGATAAACAGTTTCTTCAAACATTGAAGTAACACTATGTAACGTGTCCAGCTGCAGTGTTTTATTATTATTATTATTATTATTATTATTATTATTATTATTAATTGCATGCAGGATATCAAGCAGTTTGTCAACTATGCTAGGTGTATTTCAGAGTGAAAGAAAGCAATTTTATTAATTTATTTCCTGTTATGTTTGCAGGGGCTTATTTGAATTTTGAAGGGGCTTTATAGAAACAATTAATATGAGAGCAGATTGTGATTGCAGTACCCATTAAAGGGGGCAATTGCACAAAAACATAAGAACACAAGAGTTACTATGCTGGATTAGACCAAGGTCCATCGAGCCTAAAATCCTGTCTCCAAGAGTGGCTGATCCACGATGTAAATACCTGGTAGATCCCATAAAGTAGATCTAATTTCTGTTACTTACTCCCAGGTATAGTAATAGCTTTCTTTAACCTACCAGGCTAATAATGTGTAATGGACTTTTCTTCCAAGATCTTGTCTGAACCTCTTTTAAATTCTGCTAAGCTAGTTGCCTTAATCTTGACCTCTGGCAAAAGATTTCACAGCTTGATAGTGTGCTGAGTGAAAAAGTACTTTCACTATGTTTTGAAACTTCTGGTTGTTAACTTCATGTCCTCTTGTTTAGTATGATTTACCTGTTCAGTCCCACTTATGATTTTATAAACTTTTGTGATGGCCCCTCTCAGCCATCTATTTTCCAAGCTGAAAAGCCCTGGACGTTGTATTCTCCCATCATAGGAGTGATTTTCCATTCTTTTTACTATCTTTGTCATCCTCTTCTGCATCTTTTCTAGTTTTACTTTTTGTTTTTTTTATGGTGGTGATGAATAGAGCTGCTCACAATACTCAAGGTGCCTTCACACTATGGCTCAATATAGAGGCAATATGATATTTTCCATTTTATTCTCCATTCCTTTTTGGATCATTCCTAACAATCTATTTGCTTTTTTGACCACCACCACACACTTTGCAGAGGATTTCAGCCTATAGTATACATGGAATCCAAGGACCTTTTCTTGGGACTTTTCCTATACCATGACTTCATATTTTCTTGAGAAGATTGTCATGTGGGTGTGAGGCAGTGTCCCTAGTATTCCCATATTTACCAGTGCAGGACCAGGCTAGATGTCTGGTCCACCTTAAATCCACTAAGGAGAGAATTCTCTTGGGCGGCATCCTGTGGGGCAAGTAGAGCTCAGAGGGTGCAACTATATATTGGGGAATAAGAGTTGGGATCCAGGTGGGAATAAACAGACCAGGCCCAGGTTTCTAAGAGGAAGGCAGCTCCTGTAACATAATACTGTCCAAACACTGAACTGAGATGATGCTTAATTGTGAGTACTGAGGGAAGCAGTACTGAACAGAAAGTAAAGAGAGTACATTGTTCTGAAGGGAAGATAGTCTACTGTTGTGCATGTGTGAAGCTGTAATAAAGATATAGGGGCAGATTTTCAAAGGCTACGCGTGTAACCCGAGAAAATCTGCCCCTGCGTGCTCCAAGCCTATTTTGCATAGGCTCAGCGGTGCGCACAAGCCCTGGGACACGCGTATGTCCCGGGGCTTGCAAAAAGGGGCATTTTGGGGCAGGGCTGTGGGCGGGGCACTAGCCCAGGGGCGTGTCGGGGGAGGTACTGAGGTATCTGGCACAGCTGCCATGCCGAGGGATGGTGCGCCGGCAGATGGCTGGCGCGCGCAAGTTACGCCTGCCCGGAGGCAGGCTTAACTTTCAAAATAAAGGTCAGGAGGCGGTTTTGGTTATGGCTGGGGGGCGGGTTAGATAGGGGAAGAGGGAAAGGTGGGGGGGTGGAAGGAATGTTCCCGCCGAGGCTGTTCAAATTTTGGAGCGGCCTCGGAGGGACCGCGGAAAGCCATCGGGGCTCCCCTAGGGCTTGGAACGTGCAAGGTGCACGTGTGCACCCCCTACTGCACGCTGACCCCGGATTTTATAACATGCATGCAGCTCCGCCCACATGTTATAAAATCGGGCGTATATTTGTTTGCGCCGGGTTGCGCGAACAAATCTATGCCCTCACTGTTGCGATCCTGCCCGTGAGGAGCGCGGGCAGGCTCTTACCTTCTCACAGCCAGTCGGGCTGCTGATGCTGCTGCTTGTCTTTCCCTGAATCAGCTGAGCCGTCCCCGTAGCTGTTGCCTTGCGGCCGGCTCCTCTGCTCCTGTTTCTGCCTTCCCCCGACGTGCTGCTGCGATCCTGGGACCTTCAGCCAGAGGGAGGCCATCCCTCCCAGTGCCTGCTTCTGCCCGGGTCCTCGATCGGCAGGGAGCCGTCCCTGCTGGTGCCTGCAGTTTCCCACAGCTCCCTGCAGCCAGCCTTACCTCTCTGCCTGCAGCCTGCTACAGCTTCCTGCTCGTCCTGCAGCCAGCACTTCTCTCTCTCTGCTTCAGTCCTGGCGGCTGGGAGCCGCTCCAGCGACCTGCATTCACCCAGCTCTAGCCCAGGGCTGCTCTGCTGCTTCCCTGGGTTTTCCACGTGGCTGAGGATGCCACCAGCTTCCAGTACTCATCTCTCCAGCTTCCTAGGGCGTGAGCGCGCCTCTCTCGTCTGTTTTTCAAGGGCCAGCCAGGTGTGGCCCCTGCTGGCTCCTCCCTGGGCGTTGTCCACCTCAGCTCTACAAAGGGATTCTACGTTCAGTCTGTCTTTGCCTTCGCAAGGAGTTGGTCACTCCTGAGATCCTCGTTCCAGGAGCTGCCTTGTGTTCCAGCCTTCTGCAAGGTCTAAGTGTTCCATGTTTTCCGTTGAAGCTTCCTGTCCTGTGTTCCAGTCCTGATGTCTTCAGTTGTTCCAGTTCTGATGTTCGCTTGTTCCTGTTCCTGTCTTGAGGTCCGATTCCTATCCAGTATCCATGATCCAGTCCAGATATTACAAGCCTTGCACCTGTTCCTGAAACCCGCCTGAAAGCTAAGTACCTTGCCTTGAATCTCCTGAAAGCTAGCACCTTGATCCTGTGTCCTCTAATGTCCTGGTACCTCGCGGCAAGCCACGCCATGGTCCGTGACCAACCCTCGGGGCGGGCTGGTTAGGGCCATCTGTGATGCAAGCCATGTACCTCGTTTCCAAGTCTCTGAGAAGTCCTTGTACCTTGATCCTGAAACTTGCCTGAAAGCTAAATACCTTGCCTTGAATCTCCTGAAAGCTAGCACCTTGATCCTGTGTCCTCTAATGTCCTGGTACCTCGCGGCAAGCCACGCCGTGGTCCGTGACCAACCCTCGGGGCGGGCTGGTTAGGGCCATCTGTGATGCAAGCCATGTACCTCGTTTCCAAGTCTCTGAGAAGTCCTTGTTCCTGACCCTGTATCCTGCCTTGGCTGCCGGTGCACAGCAATCCAGCTTCTCCCCTGTGACCTTGATGTTGGTGCCAGATCCAGTTCCTGATCCAGTCCTATATGTGCTGCCCTTCGTCTTTGTCTGGTTCCTGAGCCTTCTGGCCTGTTGGGCCCTGGAGTGGCCAACAGGTGGGATTCATCCCTGCGCTTAGGAGCTTCTGCCCTGCCAGCCGACGGGGCTTCGGATGTCAGTATCCCAGCATCGGAGTTCGCGTCGCCTGGTTCTCTCCTGCATTATCCCGTTCTCTGCGTGGTCCGTGACCTGCCCTCCAAGGCAGTGTCAGGGACGCGTGGGACAGGGTGGCTCGTGTCTCAGTCCCAGGAGTGGTCTGAGCAAGGTGCCCTGAGGGACTGTGCTCATGTCTTCCTTCAGACCTTGTTTCTGAGTCTACATCCGCACCTTCAGTACCTCGCTTCTGAATCTACCTCTGTATCTACAGTATCTCGCTTCTAAATCTACCTCTGCATCTACAGTACTTCGCTTCTGAATCTACCTCAGCACCTTCAGTACCTTGCTCCTAGTCTACGTCAGCACGCCCAGTATCTTGTCTCTGAGTCTTCGTCTGAACTTCCAGTATCTTGCTTCTGAGTCTACGTCTGCACTCCCAGTACCTTGCTTCTGAGTCTACATCTGCACTCCCAGTTCACTGCTTCTGAGTCTACATCTACACTTCCAGTACCCTGCTTCTGAGTCTCGTCTGAATCTATGTTCCAGTCTTCGCTGCCCTGGCCTCTGTCCGGCCTGCCACTTCGTGCCGTACCCTGCGGCAGGTCCGAAAGGGCTGGGAACGGTCGGAGGACTGTTCACAAGACCAACATTGCGTTGTTGGGTCTTCCGAAGTGTGCAGGTCCGGAGGAAGGCCTGTCGCCTGGCCATCACTCCAGTCTTGCTTCCGTCCTACCCATGCTCGGGCATGCCATGCCTCCCGCGGCCCTCTTCGGAATCCTCTGGGGTCGAGCCGCGGCTCAAGGACACACCTCTCTCTCAGGAAGTGGGATCGCTCTCCGAGCGCTCCGCAACACTCGCGCTGTTTTTAAAATCTGGCCCATATTGTTTTAAGAAAGGCTGGAGTCAGACTAGATTGTCTCCAAGCCTGTGGGCATCTCCGTTTGTTCCCGCATATGGTGTCATGCATGGGATTATTTCTAAAGCTTTGCACAGAAAAAAAAACAAAAACCCGCCTCCAAGAAAGTGTCTGTTTGGAGTACAAAAAGAGATGTGAAGATGACCTGTGTAGGGTTTACAACTGGCTCCAGATTTTCAGGACAGTTTGATCTAGTCCTGGTTTTACGCTCCTGCATGCAAGTACTTATAGTCTTGCTTCTTTTAGGGAATAAAATAGGGAAATCAGAATAAGGCCCAGTATGCTGTGGGGTAAAACCAGGACTGGATCAACCTGTCCTGAAAATCTGGAGCCAGTTGGCAATCCTAGATCTAAATGTAGTACAGAATATAGGGGGCCTGTGGCTCTAAAAAAAAAATAAATTACAAAGTGCAGGGTACACAGAGCACAGTAGCTTGAGAAAGGGTGTAGCTCAGAAGCTGTACTGAAGAAAAAAAGTTTAAACGTTTCAGGTAGAGAGGAAACTGTGAGTGGGCCTGGTTGCAGGGATAGCCAGGAAGTAGTAGGTTTGAAAAAGCTAACAGGAGAAGCCCAGCTGGGTGTAGATAGGGAATTAAACATGAGTTAGTCAATGCTGGTTAAACAGAATTTTAATAAAATATTTTGCCAAAAAAAAAAAAAGAAAAGACAAAGGAATACTGGTGAAGCAGGGCTATGTTAAACAGGGTATGGACCTGGAAAAACCACCAGAGTGGGTTGTGAGTGCAGAGAATGTAAACAGGGCAGGGTCCTCTTCCAGCATGCAAGCTGCTCTGTAGTTTGTTCTGTGCAGCCAGATGGCTTGAAGGAAAGAACAGTGTATATTTCTGTTTAGTGGGAGTTACTAAGTACCAAGATCTGGGTCAGAGGGAGGACATGAGACGAGGTTTGGCAGCTGTAAAGGCCAGCCAAGTAGTAGAGCAAGGGAACCCACTCCCAAGATTGCATGCCAGGCAAGAGAGTGAATGCATAGTCTGGCTGGACAAGGAGTATTAACAGCTCATGTTAAAAATAGATGAGTGGCTGGAAGAGAGGGCCAGTGAGCTGAATGAGTTGTGGCAACAATCTAAGATTGGTGCTACAGGTGGTCCTAAGGAAGACCCTATAAAGTGCCCAAACACTACCAGGATTCCAGAGATTGCTTCCATGAGAAGCCCAGAGAAGGGGGCTGTGAAGAACCCTGAGAGAGGGGTCACAGAGAGACCTGGGGAGGGTGACATAGACTGCCCAGGAGGGGACAGTATTGAGAAGTTGGAAGTCGGCGCTACAAGAGGTCCTGAGGAAGACCCTATGGGGTACCCAAATATTACCGGGAGTTCAGAGACAACTCTTGTGAGATGCCCAGAGAGGGCACAGAAAGGCAAGTGAGAGATGCCATGGAGAGTCAAGAGGGTGGTGCTGCAGAGACCCCAGCAAGTGAGGCTGTGGATGAGTCAACGACTGGCTTAGGGGAGTGGCCAGAGTGTACAAACAAAGAAACAGTGGAGAGCCCAGAGTGAGGTGCTGCAGAGTGTACAGAGGAGGCAACCATGGAAAGCCCAGAGGAAGGTGCTACAGAGAACCTGGAAGAAGAGCACAGAGAGCCCAGAGGATGACACTGTGGAGACTCCAGCAATTGAGGATACAGAGGAGACAAGAAGGGGATGTACAGTAGACAAAGCAGATGTCAGAAAGCAGGCATCGCTGGTTATAGAGGAACCAGCACGTGTGGTTCCGAAGTCAGTCAATAAAGCTCCATTGGGGTAGAATTCAAACCCAGAGCCAGCAAAGGACTTATGTAAAAAAAAATGGGTATGAGCACTGCATGAATGGCACACTGGGTGGTGGTCTTCATGTTATTGAGGGTAACCATAAGAAATGGGGATGAGCATGTCACTAGGTCCCCATTCCCAAGCATAGCTGATGGGAGGTCAGAGGAAGGGGAATGGGATGTTTTATACTCTCCTGGATGGGATCCAGGAGAAAGTAGAGAAGCTTGGCTCATCGGGTTCAAGCTGAAGAGAGTAGTATGGGAGACAGTACCCCTAATGTTCCCATATTTACCTGTGCAGGGCCAGGCTAGATGCCGGGTCCACCTTAAATCCACTAAGAAGCATATGCTCTTTGGTTGAGATCCTGCAGGGCAGGTGGAGTTCATATGGCATAACCAGAGACTGGGGAATAGGAGCTGGGATCCAAGTGGGGATAACCAGACCAGTCTCAGGTCTCCAGGAGGAAGGCAGTTCCTATAATGTAAAACTGTCCAAACACTGAGCTGAGACAAAGTTGAAATGTGAGTATTGAGGGACACAGTACTGAATTGTAAGTAAAGAGTGTACACTTTTCTGAAGGTAAGGCAGTCTACTATTGTGCATATGTGAAACTATAATAAAGATATACTGTTTAAGAAAGGTTGGAGTCAAACTAGTTTGTTTCCAGAGCTGTGGGAATCACTGCTCATTCCCACAAGGACTTTGTCAGATGCTGAAAATCTATATACATAATATTAACAGGCTTACCTTTATCTACATGTTTATTTACAGCTTCAAAAAATTCTAAAAGATTGGTTAGACAAGTCTTCCCCTTGCTAAAACTATGTTGACTCTTCTCCATTAAACCATATTTGTATTAGGGATGTGAATCGTTTTTTGACGATTTAAAATATCGTCCGATATATTTTAAATCGTCAAAAATCGTTAGGGCCATGATACAATACCAATTCCCCCGATTTATCGTCAAAAAATCATAAATCGGGGGAAGGGGGAGGGCAGGAAAACCGGCACACTAAAACCCCCTAAAACCCACCCCAACCCTTTAAATTAAATCCCCCACCCTCCCGAACCCCCCCAAATGCCTTAAATTACCTGGGGGTCCAGCGGCGGTCCGGAACGGCCTCCTGCAATTGAATCATGTTGTCTTCAGCCGGCGCCATTCTGCGCCGCCATTTTGCAAAATGGCGGCGCAAAATGGTGGTGGCCATAGACTAACACGATTCGACTGCAGGAGGTCATTCCGGACCCCCACTGGACTTTTGGCAAGTCTTGTGGGGGTCAGGAGGCCCCCCCAAGCTGGCCAAAAGTCCCTGGGGGACCAGCGGGGGTCCGGGAGCGATTTCCTGCCGCAAATCGTTTTCCGTACGGAAAATGGCGCCGGCAGATCGACTGCCGGGGTCCGGAACCCCCGCTGAACGACCTCCTGCAGTCGATCTCCTGCCGGCGCCATTTTCCGTACGGAAAACGATTTGCGGCAGGAAATCGCTCCCGGACCCCCGCTGGACCCCCAGGGACTTTTGGCCAGCTTGGGGGGGCCTCCTGACCCCTACAAGACTTGCCAAACGTCCAGCGGGGGTCCGGAACGACCTCCTGCAGTCGAATCGTGTTGGTCTATGGCCGCCGCCATTTTGCAAAATGGCGGCGCAGAATGGTGCCGGCTGAAGACAACACGATTCAATTGCATGAGGCCGTTCCGGACCGCCGCTGGACCCCCAGGTAATTTAAGGCATTGGGGGGGGGGGTTCAGGAGGGTGGGGGATTTAATTTAAAGGGTCGGGGTGGGTTTTAGTGTGTTTTAGTGTGTCGGTTTTCCTGCCCTCCCCCTTCCCCCGATTTAGCTACGGACCGCCGCTGGACCCCCAGGTAATTTAAGGCATTTGGGGGGGGGGTTCGGGAGGGTGGGGGATTTAATTTAAAGGGTCGGGGGTGGGTTTTAGGGTGTTTTAGTGTGCCGGTTTTCCTGCCCTCCCCCTTCCCCCGATTTAGCTACGGACCGCCGCTGGACCCCCCAGGTAATTTAAGGCATTTGGGGGGGGGTTCGGGAGGGTGGGGGATTTAATTTAAAGGGTCGGGGGTGGGTTTTATGGGGTTTTAGTGTGCCAGTTCACGATTTTAACGATTTTCACGATACTCTAAACACCCAAACGGCGACGATACGATTCCCTCCCCCTCCCAGCCGAAATCGATCGTTAAGACGATCGAGGACACGATTCACATCTCTAATTTGTATGGTCAGCGATTTTTTTTTTTTAACAGCTTCTACCATTTTGCCCAACATCAACATCAGCTTCACTGGTCTATAGTTTCCTGAAACATCCTTGGAGCCCTTTTTAAAAATTGGTGTCACCATACAGAAACAAAACCAGGAATGGAGTTATAACCAAGGCTGGGGACAAGCTTCTCTGCGTATATTTACTGCTGTTTTGTAGTACATGGAACTATAACTCTTTAATGCAAGGGGAAAGACAGGATCTTCCCTATAGACACAGACCTACTTTCATTTGAATATTACTTGTTCTATTAAGTTTACTGCTTCCCCTCCTTCTTGCTTTTTAACCTAGAATTTGAATAGTTTCTTCTGATATTGGTAGTCTATATTTATGATTTTGTATTTCTTTTCAATTGTTTTCTAATACAGAGTATTTTGATTTATATAATTATTGAAAACTCAATAAATAAATAATATTAAACAATTGGTGTCACATTGACTACCTTCCAATCTTCAGGAATCGTGACACTTTTAAATGATAGGTTCCAAACAAGATATAACTTTCATATTTTAGTTATTTTATAAATCTGCAATAGATAACATCTGGTTCTGGTGATTTGTTACTCTTTTGTCAATCTGACTTTTTACATCCTTGTCACAGATCTTTGTTTCAGTTGCTCAGAATCTCCACCATTAAATAATGTTTCAGGTGTGAGCATGCTCCTAACATCCTCCTTTATAAAGATCAAAGCAAAGAATTCTTTCCGTTTTTCTGTTCTTTCCTGAGTACCTCTTTTGTCCATTAAAGGGGCCAATTTTTAAATAGCCTACATACTCACAAACACATTAAAACTGCCCATGTCCTTTGCATCTTATGTTTTGCATGAATAGCTGGGAAAGGGAAAATAGTTTGCAGACTAATGACAATGTCATGCATATATGCTATTTTCATCTACAGACCTAAAAATGCTCAGAGGAATGTGCCTTTTTTTAATGTGGGTGAAAGTATGCATATTGGGGTAGATTTTCAGACGAGCGCGAATAGCCTACTTTTGTTTGCGCTCCAGGCGCAAACAAAAGTACGCTGGATTTTAGTAGATACGCGCGTAGTCGCGCGTATCGGCTAAAATCCTGGATCGGCGCGCGCAAGGCTATCGATTTCGTATAGCCTGCGCGCGCCGAGCCGCGCAGCCTACCCCCGTTCCCTCCTAGGCCGCTCCGAAATCGGAGCGGCCTAGAAGGGAACTTTCCTTTGCCCTCCCCTCACCTTCCCCTCCCTTCCCCTACCTAACCCACCCGCCCGGCCCTGTCTAAACCCCCATCCTACCTTTGTCGGGGGATTTACGCCTCCCGGAGGGAGGCGTAAATCCCCTCGCGCCAGCGGGCCTCCTGCGCGCCGGGCCGCGACCTGGGGGCGGGTACGGAGGGTGCGGCCGCGCCCCCGGGCCGTAGCCACGCCCCCGTACCCGCCCCCAAAACGCTGCCGACACGCCCCCGCAACGCCGCACGCTCCGGCCCCGCCCCCGACACGCCCCCCGACACGCTCACTCCGAAAACCCCGGGACTTACGCGAGTCCCGGGGTTCTGCGCGCGCCGGTGAGCCTATGTAAAATAGGCTCACCGGCGCGCAGGGCCCTGCTCGCGTAAATCCGCCCGGTTTTGGGCGGATTTACGCGAGCAGGGCTCTGAAAATCCGCCCCATTGTGAACCTTGTACATACTTTTAGATGCATTTAAGGATCAAAGTCTATTTACCCAGCAATTTTCCTAGTCTCCTCATTTTTCCTTCCTGTTGCAATATTTAAGCATTATAATCTCTTTTGCTTCACTAAGAATCTTCCAAGCATGTCCCTTTCCCTCTTGAATGTCAAAATTGTTTTTTTATGCATCCATCACTTTTTCTGTAAAGAAATATTGCTTCACGTAATACTTTAGTCTATCCTTTTCAGACATTTCTTTCCTGACCCCCCCAAGGCTTGCCAATAATCCCTGAGGGTCCAGCGGGGGTCTGGGAGCGATTTCGTTGTCGGCTGCCAGTAATCAAAATGGTGCTGATAGCCTTTGCCCATACTATGTCACATGATAGGAGCACAAGATGGCGCCGATGGCCATGTGACAGGGGCTGACCAATGGCACCGGTAGCCCCTGTGACATGGTAGTTCAGAGGCTATTCGGCACCATTTTGAGCAAGCCTGGCAATGGCGCACATGGGCACGGAGGATCAAATGGCACCCGGGACCCCGCTGGACCACCAGGGATGTTCGTAAGTCTTGGGGAGGGATCAGGATGGGGGGGGGGAGTTTGTATGTATGTACGAAAATGCTTTTAAATGCTTGGGATGGGTTTTTTTTTAGCTTCGTTTCCCGCTTCGTTTTTTGGCCCGGTTTCGGGTTTCCTCGTTTCGTTTTTCAAAAAAACTAAACAAGAAAACCCGAATTTTACCACGAAGTATCCGAGTCAAAAAATGACCCAGTAGAAAAAAACGAAGCACATCTCTAGTAAATATTGGTGTTATGTGTTCACTTCTTTTTGTTCCAGTTAGGACTCTGGCAGCTGAGTTCTGCAGTATTTGGAGTGGTTTGAGGGATGAAAAAGGTATTCCAATTAGTAAGGAGTTGCAATAGTCGAAGGTGAAGAAGATAAGAAGTTGAAGTACAGTTCTGAAATCGTAGGGGTTGAGAAATGGTTTCAGGTGTCTTAGGGTTAGGAGTCTGTGGTATCCTTCTTTAGTTTTATTTGGTTCTTGAAAGAAAGTTCTTTATCAATGATAACTCTGAGGTTCCTGGTATGGGTGGTAGGGAGTATAGTTATCATTTGTTTGTCAAGTATTGTCAGGGGTGGCGGAGTCGGATTGGGTTTTTTATCCATGAGTATTATTTCAGTTTTGTCAAAGTTGATTATGAGTTTCAGGGAATTTAGGAGATGTTTGATTGAGATAAGTAGTTCTGAGGTTTTCTTGTAGGTGTCTTCAATCGAATTTTGTATGGGAATGAGGAGCTGAATGTCATCAGTGTAGAGGAAGTGTGTGATTTCATATTCTTCTAGTAGTTGGCAGATGGGGAGAAGGAATATGTTGAAAAGGGTAGCTGATAAAGCTGATCCTTGAGGGACTCCGGTGTTGAGGTTGATTATTTTTGATAGGTTGTTGTTGATTAATACTTGATATGTTCGATCAGATAAATAGGAAGAAAACCAACGTAAGGTATTGCCAGTTAAACCAATTTGGGATAGTCACTCCAATAGTATATTGTGGTTCACTGTGTCGAAGGTGGCTGAAAGGTCAAGAAGAATGAGCAAGTATTTTTCACCTTTGTCAAAGCCTCTTATAATAATGTCATTTAGGGAGATGAGGAGAGATTCTTTGTTTAGGTTTTTTTCTAAAACCATATTGGCATGGAGGTAGGATGCTGTTTGTCTCCAGATAGTCATCTAGTTGAGTGTGTACGACTTTTTCAATGGTTTTGGCTATGAACGAAAGGTTTGATATGGGACGGTAGTTGGAAAGGATTTCCGGATCTAGGTTGTTCTTTTTAAGATTTGGTTTGATGACAGCAGATTTGAGGCATTTGGGGTAGTTGCCTTCAGTCAGTGATAAATTGACAATTTTGGTGATGGTTTTTGATATGGTAGGTTCAATTGATTTGAGGGTTGTTATTGGGATGTTGTCTAATGGCTGGCTGGTGGGGTTCATTTTATTTATTATAGATTGAATTTCAATGGTGGAGGCAGTGTCAGAGTTTGACCATGATGAGGTTATCTTGTTGTTAAGTTTGGTGTTCTGGTTGTTGTTTGTTATGTTGAATTGGATTAGATGAGATATTTTCTTGTTGAAGAAATCAGCAAAGTCATCGCTTCCATGTTTGGTGCATGAAGACTCTTGGGTGGTTTTGGTAAGTTTCTGAACTATTGCGAATAACATTCTGGATTTATGATGAGATTTGGAGATTTTGTTGGAGAAGAATTCCTTTTTCGCATTGTTGATGATATTTTTATATTGAGCTAAGTTGTTCTGATAATTATTTAGTGTGGTAGTATTTTTGTTTTTTCTCTATTCTCTTTCTTTTTTTCTGAGTATGCATTTGGCAGTTCTGATATTTTCGTTATACCATTGGTTGTTGTGTTTGGGTTGTTGTTTAGTCTTTGTAATAATGGGATTGATGTTGTCTGCAACTTGTTTTGTGATGTTTAGCCATGATGAGGTAGCATTCTCGGAGTTAGAAAGATTGATGTTTAATTTGGATTGAAGAGTTTTTTTAAAAGTTCTATGTTGAATGGTGGCGGTAGGATATTTTGTTTGGGGTGATTTGAGGAGGTTTACTGTTCAGGTTGGTATGTAAGTTAGCTTGGATTAGATGGTGGTCGGACCAGGGTATCTCTGTGGTGTGGGTAGAGAATGATTTCCAGATTTCAGTGTTGACAAAAATGAGGTCAATTGTGTGGCCTGCTTTATGAGTTGGAGATTGGATTATTTGTTCTAGATATAGAGTTGAGAGTGCATCAATGATAGTTTGGAAGGTTTATGAGTGAGTTGGTAAGTTGAAATGTATGTTGAAGTCACCAAGTATGATTATGGGTTTGTTGAGGGAGATGTTCATAATATATTCAATTAGCGGTGAGCAGTTTTTATCGAGTGCTCCTGGAGGACAGTAAATGAGGTATATTTGAAGTTTTGGTGAATCAAATAAAGCAATTTCAAATGGTGGAGGAATGTTAGATGGGCGAAGTGTTAGTTGCAGGCTTTTTTTAGATATAAGCATTAAGCCACCTCCTTTTTTATTTTTTCTGGGGATTGAAGAGTTGTTGTAATCTTGGTTGGATAGTTGGTTTATTAAAACGGAATCTGTATTTTTGAGCCAGGTTTCCGTAATTGCAATGAAATCTGGTTTGTGGTCACTGAGTAGGTCATTGAATAGAGGGATTTTCTTTATTATAGAACGAGTATTGATGAGTATGAATGAGAGAAGCATATAGTTTGAGAGTTGGATATGTGTGTTGTTTTTGTAGTTTATTGGTTGATTTAGTTTGTGAGGAGGTTTCAAGGATGAATGTTTCTTAGAGGATGTAGGTTGATTGGAGATGATATCTTGTTGTTCATCTTCATATCTTTTTGAGATTTTGAACTGAAAGTTGATTGAGATAGCAATATGAGAGTATAGCTTGCTTTTGGAAGGCAGTTGTTAGTGATGCAGTTTTTTTATTTTTTTTGTTTTTTTTTTAGTGTTTGGGAGGAGCGGGTTGAGAAGGCAAGGTTTAGGAAGGGGGTGTCTTTGAGGGCTGCGATGAATAGGCTGCGTGAAGGGGTGCACAAAGGGGCCTGCTCCTTTGGACGCGCTCCTTCGGCGCGTGGCGCACAGCGCGCGGCACCTGGGGTGAGTTAGGATAGGCTACGACGCCCTGCCCCGGTCTTCCATCTGGGGGATAAGGTATGGCTGAGTACCAGGAATTAGGGATGTGAATCGTGTCCTCGATCGTCTTAACGATCGATTTCGGCTGGGAGGGGGAGGGAATCGTATTGTTGCCGTTTGGGGGGGTAAAATATCGTGAAAAATCGTGAAAAATCTAAAAATCACAAAACCGGCACATTAAAACCCCCTAAAACCCACCCCCGACCCTTTAAATTAAATCCCCCACCCTCCCGAACCCCCCCCAAATGAGTTAAATAACCTGCGGGTCCAGCGGCGGTCCGGAACGGCAGCGGTCCGGAACGGGCTCCTGCTCCTGAATCTTGTTGTCTTCAGCCGGCGCCATTTTCCAAAATGGCGCCGAAAAATGGCGGCGGCCATAGACGAACACGATTGGACGGCAGGAGGTCCTTCCGGACCCCCGCTGGACTTTTGGCAAGTCTCGTGGGGTCAGGAGGCCCCCCACAAGCTGGCCAAAAGTTCCTGGAGGTCCAGCGGGGGTCAGGGAGCGATTTCCCGCCGCGAATCGTTTTCGTACGGAAAATGGCGCCGGCAGGAGATCGACTGCAGGAGGTCGTTCAGCGAGGGTTCCGGCGCCTCGCTGAACAACCTCCTGCAGTCGATCTCCTGCCGGCGCCATTTTCCGTACGAAAATGATTCGCGGCGGGAAATCGCTCCCTGACCCCCGCTGGACCTCCAGGAACTTTTGGCCAGCTTGTGGGGGGCCTCCTGACCCCCACGAGACTTGCCAAAAGTCCAGCGGGGGTCCGGAAGGACCTCCTGCCGTCCAATCATGTTCGTCTATGGCCGCTGCCATTTTTCAGCGCCATTTTGGAAAATGGCGCCGGCTGAAGACAACAAGATTCAGGAGCAGGAGCCCGTTCCGGACCGCTGCCGTTCCGGACCGCCGCTGGACCCGCAGGTTATTTAACTCATTTGGGGGGGGTTCGGGAGGGTGGGGGATTTAATTTAAAGGGTCGGGGGTGGGTTTTAGGGGGTTTTAGTGTGCCGGCTCACGATTCTAACGATTTATAACGATAAATCGTTAGAATCTCTATTGTATTGTGTTCCATAACGGTTTAAGACGATATTAAAATTATCGGACGATAATTTTAATCGTCCTAAAACGATTCACATCCCTACCAGGAATATCCAGTTACAGATTCCCTCCAGATGCCTGGCTCCCAGGTATATTGGCCCATTCGCCATGACTGAATGGGTGGGGGCAGTGACCTACCGGCTATGCCTGCTGTCCACCCTAAGGATCCATAATGTTTTCCATGTCTCTCTGCTCAAGCCTGTGGTCCTCTCGGCATTTCATGCCAAGCCTCCTGAGTCTACCATCGCCATTGCCGAACAAGATGTCACTTATACCGTGAAAGATGTCCTGGATGTTCGGTTCCACCATTGCCGGTGGGAATATCTCCTCTTGTGGGAGGGTGTTCACCACACCTGGCTATCACCCGACCATAACAGGAGCACATCATTCTTAAACCTAACTAGCGAGAAGATTGTGCAAGTTTTCAGTTGAAATGATATAGCAAATAATAATAATAATAATAAACAATAGTAGAATAAAGATCTTCATTATGGATATGAGGTAGTGACATCAATTAGACATGGACATGGATAGAATATGTGAGTGCAAATAATATTCAATGCTATTTAAATATGACAATATATAAGCATGGTGGCTTATACTGAGTCTCATATTCTTGATTAATTATTCATGACATAATTTAGATATCCTGAACAAGACTATAGCTCCAGAAATTTATAATTTATGAGCTCATACAGTCACATTACATTATTTTGAGAACCTCTATGGGGTTTATGGATTATGGTCATGACTTTCTTAAAGAGTAAACATAAAGAAACAAGCTGAATAACTGATAAGACAACAAGGATAGGAATAGCATAAGTCAAAATATAATCCATTTGTAAAATATCTTCATCACTGGAATCATAATTGTATGCAGCTATTTTCATTGTATCCTGGTCAATGAACAGTTCAACTGTGTGAATGTCTTTATAGACCAGCAGATAAATTTGATTATGATCAATGTTGACCTCGTGTCCCTAAAACACATCCAGAATTTCTATCTCTGTGGGGAATGGGTCTAGTTCTAGGTAATACGATGATATACCACCCCTACACACACACACACTATAGCATTATTTGTCACATTAATTAAAGAAATATTGCTAGGTAAAAGAATATTACTGTCAAGTTGTCAACATTGTTTTTGTTAGGAATAACTATTTCTTTACTGGGGTGCTAACTAACCAAACATTATTTACAACAGCAACTTTGGTTTCTGAAAATTCATCATACTTGGTCACAGTAATTTTGAGTTTATCCTGGACACTGTCAGAGGGCAAACCACAAAGATCTTTAGTAGTATCCTTCAATATGGGTTTACTAATATATGTAATTAATATGCTGGCACAGGCCTAAATTTGGAACTAGATATTTCTGTGGGTTGTCACTTGGATAAAGCACAGACACAAATTGTTAGACCAGATATTTATGTTAATTATTTGGTTCAATTGGTAAACATTTTCAGGTAAAATAAAAGGCAGATTTAAGATATAAGCAACCTCCATTTTTTTAATATCAACATACAGGGGAATGGCATTACCCATGTGATAAACAATATAGATCTGGATAGGTTCAAAGTTAAAGCATCTGTAATGACAAAGGGAGAAATCAGATAAGTGGAGATATGGTCTTTCATTAAATTACTAATGCTGTTATCCAATCCTCTCAATAGATCATTCATGAGTACCTGAATGGGTTGAATAAATATATGTGACTCACTGAGCATTGATTTAATAATAGTTACATTCTCTTGGTTCTGCTCAATAGCTTGGGAATCAAAATTGACTAATGTAACTGTGTTACTTAGGGTTTTACCCTAAGCAGTCAAATGATCTTGTTGTAGTTATATCTGTTCTGAGATACTTTTTATATCATCCTGCAACTCTTTAATTATGTTTTGCAAATTCTTAATAGAAACTGCATTTGCAACAGACAAGAATGCACCAACAAGGCAACCAAAAACAGAAAAGATAATGAGTCCAGAAATGAGACTAATAAATCTTTTTGGTCTGTCTTGGGCTTTTTTTGATTGGTTGGATCATAATTTTGTCCAATGACTCAAGATGTTCTTTATGTTCATGGTTGGATACTTCATGAGGTCTCTGAACTAGGTTTTAGTAGCAGGGAGATGAATATCAGTGATATTAAAATGTTTCAGGATCACATGCTGGTGATTAAGCAACTCATAAACTTTCTGGGTTTCTATCTGTGACTGCATGATCAGGAAGCATCATGATGCTGGAGAAAGGACCAGGCTCTATTAACTTGGTAGATTCAGCACCTGTCAGTATCAGCACCCACCCTCAGAGTTTGACTTTTCATCTGAAAGAGAATAGAGAACTACTCCTCTCTTTCGTTATTAGTGTCAGTATTATTCAGCACAGAATTCTGATCCACATACTTACAAAGGTGGCAAGCACTGATCTAATTAATGTGGACCCATCTAAAAACATCTTTATCTTCAGGGTTTTTCCTAATTCTGAAAAAATAGGCAACAGGTGGTGCTTTATCGACAATTACAAAATGACTTTTCCAGCAAGGCAAAAATTAATTTTCTTTGTTATTTTTACTGAAATTGTTTTAAAATAACTTATTACCAATTTTATATTCTTTCAAGTTAGCCTGCAAATCATAATAGGCCTTTCTACCTCTGACATTTGTCTCTAAGTTCCTTTGGTCAAAAGAAAAAATGCTTTGCAGATGTTCTCTTAAATGAGTGACATTCATAGTTGTACTTGTCATATTAGCATCCCTCATCATGTAAAGCAGATGCATTGGTAAAATAATTTCTTTGAAAAACTCAAAATGCCCAATGTACCTAACCTATCATATAAACACTATCACACAATGGTTGTTGTATCAATTAAATTCAAGCATACTGATGTCATACAGACCTTTACTTTGATACTCAAGCAGACAATTATTAAGTGAGGTATATATGATTATTGTAATACTTAGGGTTGCCAGTTGGCTCCAGATTTTCAAGACAGGTTGATACAATCCTGGTTTTACCCCATTGCATGCTGGGGCTTATTCTGATTTCCCTATTGAATTCCTTGGGAAAGGCAAGACTATAAGCACCTGCATGCAGGAAAGTAAAATCAGGACTGGATCAAACTGTCATGAAAATCTGGAGCCAGTTGGCAACCCTAAGTATTAAAATAATCATATATGCCTAAAAAAATAACAATACAGGACTCTTTTCAGGCATTTAATTATTTTAATATCTATTTTTTCACTCATTTAAGACTTGTTGCTTGCTTAAGTGTCAAAGTGCAGGTCTGTATGATATCAGTATATGTGCAATAAAACATTTCTTTGCCTGTGATCATTTCAAATGGTGACCACACCTGAAGTATGCTGTTGAATGGCTCTTATCACCATCAGCACTAGGGGAAATTTAATGTCCTACTCCTTATCTGATCCAGACACATATTTCTTCAGAATATTAATAATGTTTTTTTTGCATTCTCTCCATTTGTCTGGAACACTGTAGTTTCTACATATGCTTAATCATCTACATATGCTTAATCTACATATGCTTAATCATCTATCCAATGAAGTGGTGGCCTTGGTCAGTATCTACTTTCATGGGTACACCCCCAACTGCTGAATACATGATTTACAGTAAGGTGGCAGTTGTCTCAGCAGTATTACATGTAGGAATACATTCTATCCACTTAGAAAACATGCATGCTACTATTGACATGTATTTGTTACCTCAGCAGGACCTAACAGCAGGGGTAATCCAGTCAATCTGGATATCAGACTAGGGCATAGAAATTCCTCTATTCTGTAGAGGAGCTCTATATGAGGAAGAAATGTGCTATAATCTACAAATGAGGCAAACCTTAGTATATGATTCACATCCTGATACATGTGAGGCCAGTATGCTACTTGACTGAGCACTTCATAAGTGATTCTATTGCCTCTGTGGGCCTTTTAAAATCCGCCCATAGGGGAGGATTTTAAAAGGCCCGCGCGCGCCGGCGCGCCTATTTTGCATAGGCCGCCCGCGCGCGTAAAGCCCCGGGACGCGCGTAAGTCCCGGGGCTTTCGAAAAGGGGAGGGAGGGGGCATGACCGGGGGCATTCCCGAAACGACGCGGCGTTTCGGGGGCGTGCCGTGGCGTTTTGGCGGCGGGCCCGGGGGCGTGGTGCTGGCCCGGGGGTGTGGTCGAGGCCTCCGGACCAGCCCCCGGGACCGGAGGACGGAGCGGGGTTGCCGGCCGACGCGCGCAAAGTTACCCCTGCTTTCAGCAGGGGTAACTTTGCCGACAAAGGTAGGGGGGGGTTAGATAGGGCCGGGGGGGGGGGGGGTGGGGGTGGGTTAGGTAGGGGAAGGGAGGGGAAGATGTGGGGAGGGCGAAGAAAAGTTCCCTCCGAGGCCGCTCCGAAATCGGAGCGGCCTCGGAGGGAAAAGGCAGGCCGTGCTGGGCTCGGCGCGCGCAGGTTGCACAAATGTGCACCCCCTTGCGCACGCCGACCTCGGATTTTATAAGATACGTGCGGCTACGTGCGTATCTTATAAAATCCAGCGTACTTTTGTTCGCGCCTGGTGCGCGAACAAAAGTACGCGCTCACGTATTTTTTAAAAATCTGCCCCATAGTGTGATTCCATTCTTACTTGATACCAACAGATGTTTCCTAATCTGAAACTAGTTTCTGGTAGCATAAAGAAGTCTTAACTCCTCGTTTGTTTGAAAATCTGTTTCAGTTTTAGGGTTCTCATCAGGGATCTAAATATAGGCATGGAACTTTCCAATTGCTGGATATTTATTTTGTGTATTCACCAAATCAAAAGCTAGCACTTCATTGTATGGTCAGAGTGGCAGCCAGTTTAATCTGCTGCTAGGTTATTGCACTAACTTCTAAGCAGAGGAATTCTTCCATTTTCTATAACCATTTTGATATGGCACCTTCTTTGGCAAGCTGGTCTGCAAGATAGATCCTGATCTTGTCAGCAACATTTACCTTAGAATACCCTTTTAGCTTTTTCCAATAGATATAAGACTTGCCATACTGGGTCAGACCAAAGATCCATCAAGCCCAGTTTCCTGTTTCCAACAGTGCCAATCAAAGTCACAAGTACATGGCAGTATTCCAAGGGATAAAAAGATTCCTTGCTGCTTATCCCAGGGATAAGCAATGGATTTCCCCAAGTCCACCTTAATAATTGTTTATGGACTTTTCCTCCAGAAACTTGTTCAAACCTTTTTTAAATGAACCTAAACTGATAGCTTCTATTAGATGCTCTAACTGCAAATTCCAGAGTTTAATTAAGCATTGAGTAAAATAATATTTTCTCTTATTAGTTTTAAATGCATCACCTAGTAATTTAATTGTGCATCCTCTAGTCTTTGTAATTTTTGAAATAATAAGCAACTGATTAACATTTACTCATTCCACTTCATTCTATAGACTTCTGTGGTATCTCCCCTCAGCTATCTCTTCTCAAAGCTGAAGAGTCCTAACCTCATTAGCATTTCCTCATAGGGGAATTGTTTCAACCCCTTTTTCATTTTGGTTGCCCTTCTCTGTACCTTTTCTAATTCTGCTATATCTTTGTTGAAATGTGGTGACCAGAACTGCACATAATATTCAAGATGAATTACAATATTCAAGATGAGCTGAGGCTAACTGACCTTTTTTTTTCAGCCTCCTCTTTGCTACCACTCTTTTGAAGCAGGGCTTCCACATCTCTTCTCCAGTCATACGGCACAGCCACTGTTTCCAGGGATCGATTGAGGTCTCTCAGCAGACCTACCAGCACATTTCTGAGCTCTCTCAGTATCCTGTGATATACTTCATCCAGCCCCATGGCCTTGTCCACTTTCAGTTTTCCAAGCTCTTCCAATACATTTTTCCTGTAAACAGAGATTTGTCTTCTCCACTCCTATTTATGGTCTTCTCAACCAGCAAGGGTCCTTCTCCAGAGTCTTCTTTAATGAATACTGAACGGAAGTATGTGTTTAATATGTCAACCATTTCTTCATCTCTCTCCATACTTTGTTCTTTGTCACCTTTCAATTTCACTATACTACTTGTGTTTGTTTGCTGCATTGACACTGCAGATACTGAACATGACTATTTAATAACAAAAAGGGTTGAGAACTTTGATATAAGTTTCTGCATTTCTTTAAATTCAAGACAATGGATCAGTAATATGCTGATGACTGATGAGAATCTGAACAGCAGGCAATGTACTGACTGCAACAGAAGAAAATTGCAGACAGGTGGCTGTGGTAAAAATACTACAGATGCCTGGGCATTTGTTGCTAAATACTACAAAATAGCCATGACTATATATGGCTAGCATCATATCGCCTGGCTATTTGTGTTTTATATGAAGAACTTTTATGAGAAAAGATTTGAACATACAGCCAATCAGAAAGAGACACATTTTCCCAACTGTATTCTTAAGGCATCTAAAAGTTACAAAAAAAAAAGCACTGTTGAACTTGTATTATCAGAGAGAAGATTGAAGGAAGAAGATATCTCCGCATATTCAATCTGTTTCCCCACTTACATTCCTGAAGCTCCTGAATTGGAAGAGATAAAAGACTGAAATTTAGAATTGCATCACATTACCTCTACTTTGCACTTACAGATCCCTAGACAATGTTATGAGATAAACTACTTATAAGGTATACATTATGTAAATTGTAAATAATATGCAAATGCTTGTTTATGTCTTGTCATATATTATCAAGTTTGTTTAGCAATACATTATCCGATGTCCAAAATAATGATAATTTTTTGATATTTTTATAATCAGAATAAATCTAAGTTTTTATATACAAAGTTAGAAGTGGCTTCTTTTCTTGCTATATTCCCTGCTACACTAAGGGGCAGATATTAAAATCTACACCCGATTTTATAACATGTGTGCGCAGCCGCACACATGTTATAAAATCTGGGGTTGGCGCGCACAAGGGGGTGCACACTTGTGCACCTTGCGCACGTCGAGCTCTAGGGGAGCCCCGATGGCTTTCCCCGTTCCTTCCGAGGCCACTCAGAAATCGGAGCGGCCTCGGAGGGAACTTTCCTTCCAACCCCTCCCACCTTCCCCTCCCTTCCCCTCCCTAACCCGCCTCCCAGCCCTATCTAAACCCCCCCTTACCTTTGTTAAATAAGTTGTGCCTGCCTCTGGGCATGCATAGGATGCATGCGCGCCAGCCGAGTGCCGGCGCGTGATCCCCCGGCACCGCCACTGTGCCGGAGGCCTCAATCCTGCCCCGCCCTGTCCCCAGACCGCCCCGCCCCACTCACTTCCCGCACCCTTTTTCAAGCCCCGGGACATACGCGCATCCCGGGGTTTGCGCGTGTCGCCGGGCCTATGCAATATAGGCTCGGTGCGTGCAGGAGCGGGTTTAAAGGGTTATGTTCGTAACCCTTTTAAAATCCGCCTCTAAGACATTAACTTTGAAACAGCAGAATGGGCGCACATGTATGTGCATATGCTGGCTCGTGCCAAAGGATATGGCCATATTCTATTATATGTACGTAAATGTATGCATGATATAAAATAGACTGTATGTGTGCACATGTGCACATAATTTTATATGGATGTGCAGATCTGCATGCAAATGCCACCTCTACCATGTAAATGGGGGGATTTTAATAGGCACATCACTGCAATTACCAATTTCCCTAGTTTCTTCCCAGTTCGCCCAGGTAAAAATAAGACTTCCTAACCCCTCTAGTTAACTAGCCTACCTTTCACCCTGTTAGGCCGAATTCTTAAAACTCTGCTAACCTCATTATTTTTTTTTGTTTCAGGACTTACACACCATCCATAGCAGAAGTAAAGTTATGTGGTAGGGGTCCCTGGCGTGCTTGTATGAGTAAATACTTAGGCACAGATTTCATTGAGAAATCTAGGAAAGCCCATACCCCTTTTTTGCAAAAATTGTAATTACGCATATTGTGAGATATGTGCGTACTCATGCACGTTTTAAAATCTGTGTGCTGGTCTCAGTTCTGCATGTATCTCCCGGCTTTGGCACACGTAGGACTTTTAAAATTTGCCTTTCAGAGTATATTTTTATGTGTCTATAAGGCAGGCGATTTTCTAAAAGCCCATTTCTGGGGGTAAGGTAGTGTTTTGAAAATTACCCTGTTAGGGGGCAATTGTGTAACACACCCCATACATTTTTACTCAAATACGCACATATCGGTTTTCAAAGGGACTGTATATACATATTTTTCTTTTGAAAATTATTTCACCAAACCTGCCCACACATTCTTGCACCTGCTATTTAAAGTGCAAAGATTTATTGGGAAAATGTGTGTGGACATGGTTGAATTATCAAACATATATGCATTAAGTCCAAACCCCTCTTCATCTCCACCTCCTGAAATGCCTCCACTCTGTCCAAGCAAACTTAAGTGAGGACATAGGTTTACCAGCATACTGGGTGGGCAATTATTAAAAAGCCAATTTCTGTGTTTAAACACTGTTATACCTGTGGAAATGCTTTTGAAAACTACTCTGAGAAAGTACATTCAATGCACGCTAACATATTGTATTGGTAACACTACACCAGCTTAAGCATTACCAGTATCGCAAATAAACCAAAATCCTTTAATGGAAGTAGAATGTTAATGAGCTGTTAAATCTCTTCCCTTCTCTGCTCCCTACTTCACAAAGTCCTTTTAATTGCACTCTATACTACTACTTCCTCTGGACTGTCATTTTAAATCTACCCTGCTCTGCATTGTGTTTCACCTTAACTCCTTTCTAAAAATTAATATTTATTCCTCTTCTATCCAATACATGAATTTTTATTCCAGCAGACCTTTTCACCTGAGTCTCAGTAAGCAGTTAAAATAGATTTTCTAATAAGACTGATATTGGCTCGCAGAGATATTATCTTCATGTTAATATTTTGTTTCATCTTAACATTTTAATATATTTTGTATGTACTGTACTGTATTGTTTCCTGCTTTGAATTTTGGATATATGTAGGTTATAAATCTTCTAAATAAATAAATACATACATACATAAATAATAACATTATCATTTATACATTTACTTTCAGTAGACATATCCACTTCCATAATTTTAATTCATTGTCAGTCATTTAACATGCCATCACAGAGAACAGCATACCATTAAAAACAATTAAGATTGACAAGTCATCTATTTTCTAAAATACACTTTCATCTATAAATTTTTCAAAGATGCAAACCAAAAGTAAAGGAGAAGGATATGGGACGGGTGTGTGGGGGAAGTGATGTTCCTCTGTTACTAATCTACTGCTGCTTTGGCTCTATGCCATTATCTGTCTTCTATTGCTTATTCCTTTCTTCCTTCACTTGGACATGTAACATTTTATAAAATGGATTTTAAAGCAGAAAAGAAAATTAAGACTACTTATTCTTTTACAACACCTGTTCCAACTCTTTTCCACCTTACTTCAAATTCCCTCTTAGTTCCTTCCCCATTTTGTCTCACCCTAATCATGACTCCTATAGCCTTCCCTTCTGTCACACAGTGAACTTATTTGCATAAAGAACACAATATTCAGTAGTTTAATAAATCAGTGTGGAATTATGGCTCTGGAATGGGTATGGATCTCATTCAAATAATATTGTGATTGCAAACTTTGGGTCTCATTTTCCAATATTGCATGCGATACCCAAAAGGGGTGTACCTTATGCTAATGAGAGAGAGAGAGAGAAAGAGAGAGAGACTTGCTATAGTGCCTCCTCCCTAGACAGGTATTTGTATCCCTATGGGAGGCCCACCTAGTAACTCGAGGTGAGGGTTAAGTATTAGTGTAGGGGGTTAGGGGCCACTTTCACATTCAACATGAAATGTACGAACAGAACAGTGGTCTCTTGTGAAGATATGCTGGCCTTCGGATCGAGGAAACTCACTCCAAGATGAGATTTGTGCAATGTTCTCTCCACCTAGCTTGTTGTTACCCAGGTAGAGAGTCCATCAAGCTAGGTTGAGAGAACATTGCACAAATCTCATCTTGGAGTGAGTTTCCTCACTCCGTAGGTCATCAAATCTTCACAAGAGACCACTGTTCTGTTCGTATGTCTCATGTTGAATGTGAAAGTGGCCCCTAACCCCCTACACTAATACTTAACCCTCACCTCGAGTTACTAGGTGGGCCTCCCATTGGGATACAAATACCTGTCTAGGTAGGAGACACTATAGCAAGGTTTTTCTCTCTCTCTCTCTCTCTCACAGCATACTGAAACTGGCCTGTCTGGAAACATTGTGCCTTTGTGTCATGTATTACATAGAGTTGATACTTACATTAGGTAGATCCCCTGATCTCTTGTAATTCTACAGAGGGAATGGCCACAAGTCCTGCCCTTACCATGGATTTCCTTTGAACTGCAAGGTAAAATCCAGGGACTGTGTTAAAATTGAAGCAGTGGTCTGCAAATAATCCCATCCTATGTCTGCCACCACTCAAGTCCAGGGGATTGGAAAAGGAAAGTGAAGGCTTGCTATATGCCACCAATACTTCAGTGCTTGTATGATATGATTCAAACCATAACACTCCAGCCCATGCAACATAGGTATAGGAAGCTTATCCTAGACATTGTACCACAAGTGTCTTTTTCCAATGAAAAAGCCCAGATTATGGGAAGGGGAAGTGAAGAGATAGGCCCAGCAAGGGTGGGGAGCTTAAGGTGTATGAGTGAGTGGATCAGAGAGGGTCTAGGGTGATTAAGTCTATGAAAGGATTGCTGTGTGTGTATGGAGTGATTGGATTCAGGAGGAAGGTGGGAGAGAAAAGATCTACCATCTTTATCTACATCTCACTCTCTTCCATCCAGGGTTCTCTCTTTATCCTCTTCCTTCCTTTTTCTTCCCTTTCTTACATCTTCTCCCATCCACCAACCTCCTATTTCTCTGTCCCTCCCCCTGAAACCTCTCTCCTTTAAGAGCAGTCTTCCTCCACTCACCCATCCACTAGATCTCCCCATTCATATTTTCTATTTACCTCCTCTGTTCCCAGCAGCTATCCTTAATATCTCTTTATTGATTAAAAAACCCAAAATAAATAATCTATACACAGATGAAACATCATAAAATTACTTTATAAAGTCAAAATATCATCTAATATGAAATTATTATGCAAATTTATGCAAACATGCCAAACGCTACAGAAAATCAGAAATGTTTCTCCCTGTCATGAGTGCTTTGAGAATGTTTTTATGAATAATCTTTAATAAAATTTTAATTCTACCTGGTGAATATTCTAGCTCTTTCATTGACTTTGGGCCAGATTCATCAAGTTCTTTCCTACAGATACAGAATAGGAGAAACATCTTTGTGTCTACTTCAATTAGCTTAGATGAAACAGCAGATAAAAATTGATACAATTGAGAAACAGAGCTGGAATGAGAGTTCTCAATGCATATAACAACATTCACAGTCCTGAATTGATTACATGCTAGTGATTTTCCAAGGTGATGGAAGTTCAGATTGGACCAGTCTGTTTTGGTCATGGGAGTAATTGTCCTGAGGATGTTGACCAGTCTTGGAGATTTCCTAAGAATCTCTATAAAGATTAAGGATTTTGCAAGTTCCTTGGGAAGCCATGGGATGAATATCTGACTAGTAATGCTGAGCACCAGCATGGCCTTTTATTATTTTGGGAAATGGCCAAAGTGGTATTGAGGGGAGATATTTCCTGTACAGTGGCACAGCAGCATGCCATGATGAAAGAAATCTTTGCTTTAGAACAGGGGTCAGGAACCTTTTTGGCTGAGAGAGCCATAAACGCCACATATTTTAAAATGTAATTCCATGAGAGCCATACAATATGTTTAAAACTAAATACAAGTAAATGTGTGCATTTTATGTAAGATCACACTTTTAAAGTACAATAAGTCTCTGAAAATATTACACCAGGCCTTAAGACACCAATACATCTCCTATTAGGAAAACGGACCAAGTCAGGCTGCTATAGAGTCCTACACAGAAACTACACGCCAGCAGAAAACCTCACCTGAATCACGTGCTGACCCTCACCTAACATAGAATAAAGAGACCAAAACGCATAACTAGAAGCATGCAGAAAAAAACTGAATTGGAAACTGCAACAAGCCAGAGTCTCTGTATGTAGTGTAACAAAGGAAAAAAGAAACATCATCCATCCTTATAAAACAAATCAAGAAATATAAAATCATCAGCAGTAAAACTGTACTAACAAAAAGAACATATTTCGAAACAGCTGATGAGTGGAATATCCAATAATTAAAAACTCATATAAAACATTTATAGATACCAACAAAATATTTCAAAATAGCAGACACAAAGACCCAGTAACGAAAAATAATAAGGATACAAAAATTTTTTTGCTCTGCATACCTGGGAACGTTTGATATCCAGGTGTCCTGAGATTGTTCTGAATTAGCAGGAGGTGGGGTGGTTTGCTTGGAACTTTCTCCTCTCTCAGTCACATACCAGCGCTCTCTCTCACACTGGCTCTCAATGACACACCTATGCACACATGCTCTCAGTACTCACATATACACATGTTTTTTCTCTCTCACTTATATAGGCTCTTAATTACACATTTACACACATGCTGTCTATCTTTTCATGCTTACACACACACACACAGGCTTTCAATCACATAAATACATGCTGCTTTTTCTCTCACACACAGACTCATTCACATGCTTACAAACATGTCCTCTCTTTCTCTCATTTACACACAGGCTCTCAATCACATACTCACATGCTCCCTCACCTAAATCAGCTCTCACTCACACACAGACACACATGGTCTCTCTCTCTCATTTAAACACAGGCTCTCAATCACATACTCACATGCTCCATCACCTAAACCAGCTGTCAATCAGACACAGACACACATGATCTCTATCTTACTTATACACACAGGCTCTTAATCATACATACACATGATTTCTCTCACACACAAAGGATCTCAATCATACACACATACTCTTTCACACAAACAGGTTTTCAGTCACAAACTTACACATACAGGTTCCCAATGGTAAACTTACATTCATGCTCTCTCTCTCTCACAGGCAGGCTCTCAATCACAGACATACTCTCTTTCACATATACAGGCTCTCAATCATTCATATACATGCAATCTCTCACTCACACACACAGGATCTCAAACACACATGCTTGCTCGCTCATTCACTCTCTCTCTCCCCCACCCCCACCCTGGGAACTCGCGGCAGCAGCAGCCTCCTCCCAACGCTAACCTCCTTCATTTTCAGCCCTCGCGGAGGTGGAGTCCCATCTGCTGCGGTTGAAGCTCTTCATTTTCCTCCGAGCCGCGCTGCAGTCTTCTTTTCGTCGGACACTAGTGCACGCACCCAATGCTGTCCACTTCCTCTTCCGGGCCGCGAGGGGGGGGGCGGGAAGAAGAGACCACACTAGCGTGGTCTCTTCTTCCTGCGCAGGCACCTGATGCTCACCACTTCCTCTTCCGGGCCGCGGGGGGGGGGGGGGGAAGAAGAGAGCACGCCGGTGTCGCTGACTCCAGCTGTCCTGCCACGTTCCGCCCGGGCTGACAGCATTTTAAGCCCGGGCGGAGGAGGACCGGGGAGCAGCTGGGTCAGCGGGGGACTGGAAAGTGTGGCGACACTTGTCTGCGAGCCAGATGCAGCTCTCAAAAGAGCCATATCTGGCTCGCGAGCCATGAGTTTCCGACCCCTGCTTTAGAATCTCAGTTACAGTGAGACAAAAAGTGATATGAGAAGGAGCCTACAATGGCACAAAGTTATCAGTCTCAGGATACGCAAGATGCATTGAATATCTTACTGCATCAAAGAGCTAAAAAATGCCTCATGTATTAAAAATTTGATTTCTTTCATCAAGGTAATAAATTGGGGAGAACGTTTATTACGTAAGGAACAAATTTAGTCAACCTACCATAATTTAGGTTAATTTAGGAAGTTGTCCCGTGCTCAAAAATCTCCTAATCTGACTTTCATCTCCTGGTATGGTGTCATATAGGGACTGATAGAATGATCTAAACACCTCATTAATTTATGGCTGAGAGTTTACAATCTTAAAAGAGGCATTTTGAATAGCAACAATATTCTTTGACCACCCCCTTCCAGTTTTTCATAATATTGGCTAACGTTGTTAGGTAAGATGTTTGAGCAGTTAATTGAGCAAGGCCAATCTCCTTACTCTTCAATTAAAACCAAAATCACTGTCATCCCGAAACCAGTTTCTTACCAACCTATATCCCTGTTAAACTTTGACCTAAAATATTTATCCTAAATTATGGTAGGTTGACTAAATTTGTTCCTTATGTAATAGCAGATGATCAAGTTGGCTTTGGGCAGGTACCCAAAAATGAACATATGGAAAATCCTCATATCTGTGGGTGCATGTAAAGGAAAACAGATGCCTTTGATGCTCTTAAGTCTGGATGTGGAAAAGGCCTTTGATAGGTTGAACTGGGTATTTATGCTGGAAACTCTGAAAACGTTTGGCATTGAAGATTTGATCATTCAGGTGATTCAGGCTCTGTATCATTAACCTCAAAGGTACTGACTAATGCCATGCAGTCGCTTGACCTTCGATGTGGCACACTACAAGGATGCCCCTTATAACCACTTTGGTTTATCTTATCTCTTGAGCCATTGCTACAGAGCGTAAGGGATAATGATAAGATTGTGGAGATTCCAGTGGGAGCAGAAGTGGATACTGCTATTACGTTAGTGGAATTTATGGATGACATATTGCAGAGCTGGTAGGTCATTGGCAGCACCACTGGAAGAAATAATACATAAATGGTAGCCTAGCAGGATTTAAGATAAATCTGGGAAAGTCCTAGTATTACCTTTACAAGAAGCAGTTAAACAATTATGGGGAGGTGGGTTTCCAAATCAATAGGCCAACTATTCTTTCACGTACCTGGAAATATTATTGCATAGAGATCTTGCATAGCTTTATAAAGCTAATTTCCAAGAGCTATTTAGGATTACAGAAACTTTGTTACAGGCATGGTCAGGTCTCCCATGATCCCTGATTAGCAAGGTCAATCTATTTCAAATGATGATATTCCCAAAATGGATATACATGTTTCAAACAGTCTGCATATGTCTTCTGAAATGGGACCTGTGGAAAATTGAGGGACTAATTCAGGATTTTTTATGGAAAGGGGAGAAATCTAAAAGTGTGTTGACAAAATTGTATGGGAAATGGAAGGTAGGGGAGTGGGCTTAGCTAATTTGAGGTGGTACAGTTTGGCCTGTTGCGTTATGTGGGTGACTAGCTATTGGACATGAGTTATTACACCCCTTTAGGGTTGGAGAAGGCTGTTAAACTTGCATTATGTGATTTGCAAGATGTCTGTCGTACTGCTGGAATATCTTAGGAATAGCCGTCTGATGGTGGCAGTGTTGAAAGCATGGAAATACTTGTGTGCTGCATTATAGTTACAAAGCAAGATGTCACAATTTTTACCTTGTTTGGGAAAATGGGGACTGTACATGAGGTCACCAAAGGGGATATTTCTTTACTGGGAAACCAAGGGATTTAAGATATTGGATTAGTTTTTAGATTTTGAGGGGAAACCTCACTCTTTTCAGGACTTGCAACAAGAATTTGAATTAGATTGTAATTGTTTTTTGTTTTTTTTTTTGCTTAATTACAAGCGAGACTCTATGTTGAATTCCTAGAAGTAAAGGATTTGAGTCACGAACATAGATACTGGATAGAGAAGTTATTTGATTTTGAGGATCCCTCTAGATACATCGTCTATTTTTTATATAGATTCTTGGTGGGAAAATTATATCCTCCAAGGTATGATAACTTGGTGCAGAACTGGAACCAGAAATTAAATGTGACTCTTGATACATCCTTTTACAGTAAGTGTTTCAAGCAAATCAAATCTGTCTCTTGCAATGCGTCTCTATGTGAGACTCAGTACAAATTTTTTAAGAGATTTTATTTGCCTCAAAAGATGGCTTATAAAATCAAGCTTTTGTTGTCTGGTCAATGTATAAAATGTCATCTAAAAATAGGAACTTTGGGACACCAATTCTGGGCCTGTTCCAAGATCCAGATGTTCTGGAACCAGCTAATAGTATAAATAAAGGGTCAGATATACTGCTGTAGAGAAAACTGTGCTCCCTTTTGAAGATTTCCAGAACCTCTGTTGTGGAGATTATTTTACTAACTTTGGGTTCATAAAGCACTTGTGCTGGCCAAGCTCTGGTCTCATATGGCACTTCTGCTGGCCAAGAAGGTGATCTTACAGTGTTGGTTATTAGAACAACCCCCAACTCTAACACAATGGAGAAATTTGCTGCATCAAACGTGTATTTGAGAAGTACATTGAAAATGCTGATGTGTCCAAGAAGAAAGACATTTTATCAGTTTCGGACATGTATATACAATCGCTATTGCACAAAGCTCATAGCTTGCTCTTAAATGATTTTTGTTTTTACATGTATGTTTATCATTGCAGTGGAAAGTTTACTTATATTCATATCAACATGGGTGTCTGAGGTGGGAAGAGGATGGGTTACAAGGGATGGTTGGGTACAGTTTCCTGATAACTTGGAAAGTAGTTTCTTCTTGTTAATACATGGTGCTGGGCAATAACAACCAGTGGGCATTATGATTTGTTGTAATGTTTCTTTTTTTTTCAATAAAAAGATTTAAACATAAAAAAAGAAAAACCAATGAAACAACAAAATGTCTATACACATCCCTAATATTTAACATTTTTTTTAACTGAAAGCTATATAAAAAATATGTAAAACCTTTTAAGATAGGGAGGCATTCCCACTGGCAAAATAGTGATTTTCACCCAGGTATAGGCTCTTTAATTGTTGCCTACCCTCTGTATGGATAAAAGCATGAGCATTGTTTAACAACCTGCATAATTTTTTTCTGTATACTGTAAATTTATTTCCAGTAGTGGAGAGAGGATGGAGCAAGAAACAATGCATGTAGTTTTGATTATTCAAAACTACACATGTAATTTTGTGCCATAAAATTCCATGCAGAGAAAGCAGGTTCAAATCTCTGTGCATAATTTCTCCTTGGGCAATAATTAAAGCAAAACTACCAGTGCAGTTTAGTTTCGATTACTGGCGGAAACCCTGCAGATAAAAATATCAATGAAGTTTGCCACAACTTGCCCACTTTGATTATTTACCCCATAATATATAATTATAAACAGAGAATTACTGACGTTACACATTTTCAATGTATTGTCCCACAGCAGTGTTAAAGTGATCTATTAAACAATTATTAGAAACACTTAATTACACAGTTGAACTTGCAAGCCTCCAGTGTAATTTCATGGTTATAATTGTCTTGTCAGATAATAAAACAGGATGGACTTGGCAAGGATCCATCTGACTGCTCTCTGTTTGATCTACTGAAATATGATGACTATAACAGTGACAAACACCTAGCACTGGAAGAGTTCTACCGGGCATTTCGTAAGTATTAAATTTACTCTGTAATTCTCTGGGTTGCTATCTATCATTTCACAAAATTTCCCTTGCATGGAATGAATATAATGATAACTGAGAACAACTGGGCTATTTTGTAATAGCCTGATTCTGCTGAGATGGAAATCAAGAACTGTTGAGCTACAAATGATTTCTCAAGATACTGAATATGCCAAATGTTATTATTTTATTAAAGCATGTCTCCTCCCTTAAGTCATTGATCTTTGCACTGTAAAAAATCTAAAGGGAAGCAGGCAGAGCAACTTAAAAGCAGGCATTTATAATGTTTTATTTATTTTATTTTAAGTTGTCACGGCTCTGTTTCTACTACTAACTACATTGATTGCATTCTTTTACCTTTGACATGCAAAGCAGTTAGACTTAATGAATAATTGCAGTATTCTATGATAAACAAGTTTCTAAAGGTGGCGTCCTATTAAATTGTTCCAAGGGAGCCTACTTACTATTATTTCTAGGGGTACAGATGACAAGTGGTGATGAAAATCGTGCTTGCAGTATGGAATGTTTAGTTGTAGGGTTTGATACTGTGTGATTGAAACAAATGAATAATTTAATTATATAAATCTGAAACAGTGGAAACTACAAGAGGATCTAAGCAAACGTATATATGATGTAGATGTATCGAAGGCCTGGATTCTCTAATACCACCGAGCTCTTTGAATCACGTGGTACAGGGGGGTGAAGCAGGGGGTGGGCCTGCGAAAGCTGGCCTGTGAAAGCTGGCAGCGAAAAGGGTTCTTACCTTTTCACTGTCCATGATGTCTTCGCGGCGTCCGCCCCGGTGCCACCCCGACTCCTCCTGTTCCAGTCTTGATGCTGCCCCGACTCCACCCCCATTTAGTGATCGCACACGAAAAGGGACTTTTTGCATGCGATCACTTTGGAAAATGACCCCTAAAGTTTGTAGTGCAAAAACTGTTCAAGTGTTGACCTGACATTTTTCCCCATTTAAAATACTGGAATATTTTCATTGATAAATCTTGAGCAGTTTTGCAATGGAGAAAAACTCTTGCAAAATTTTAAAGCCTTCTGCTAGTCTTATATTTTGGACATTCATGACATAGCAAATACTAAACTCTTCTCTTATCTAGTATTTTACTTATTTAGATCAACATATATTTAGAATATAGTGTAACCTATTTATTAAAGGTCCATTTATAAGATCTTGTTATAAGTGGCATATACAATCTAAATTTAGGACTATGTTATAAGAGTTCAAATTTCTAATCATGTTCTTATATTTATGTGTATATTATGCCTAATGATAGGGGACCAGTTTACCAACGTACATTAGCATTGCCTATTAACATGTATTAATATGATCTTATGCATACTAATACAAAATTTTTATGACATGTGAATAAGACAGCATTTACTTTACATATGGATCTGATAGCAAAAACGTAATTATACCTCCAGGATATATAATAAACATTTTTGCATTAATACATTTGCAAAACAATTAGCATGCAGTTTTTCATTAATTATTTATTTATTTATACCTTTTTATGTTCAACAAATGCTATTTATTTATTTGTTTACTTACAACCATTTGGTATTACACTTTTTTTTTTCCAGGAATAGTCTCAAAGCAGGTTCCAATCTTTTTTAATAGATCAACAAGTATATTAGCAGATACATTAGCCATACGATCATGTCCAATTATAATAGTATAATGTCCAGGGATAGTGGAACTTAATTCTTTACTAACAACTTGGGGTAAGGAATGGTTGAACATGCCTTTGTTTTTTTCCCTGGAAAATGAGGTGAATGGGTAGTTGTGGAACCTTGTTCCAGATCTTGGGAGCATAGCATTTAAGGATTCTCAGTCTTGTGCAGGCCCATTTCATGGAAGTAAAAGGGGTAGGGCAGGAAAGAAGGGACTTTGGAGGAGGATCAGAATTCTCTAGTGGAGGGTTAGGAGGCCAGGAGAAGGGAGAAATACTCCAGGGCCTGTCTATTCACACATTTGAAGATGAAGCACACAGTTTTGTATTTTATCCTAGTTTCTACGGGAAACCAGTGAAGTCTGTATAGGATGGGCCATATGTGGCCTGATGCTTTGGTCTCTATTTAAATTCTGGTTGCAGTATTTTGCACAACATTTAGAATTGATCTGAGAGATACAATTGTTATGCTGATCAAAATAGTTGCATGAAATTGTTGACTTTTCTGGTGGGGTTATATAAAGGCAGCTCATACTATCTTAGGCCTAGCTTTATCAAAATGCAGTAAATATGACATGCGATAGGAAAAGGGGTGTGTTTTTTGGTAATAGCCTATTGGAAAGTGTGCTATCTTAGGGGGTTATTTTCTAAACCTATCGCATGCAAAAAGTCCCTTTTTGCATGCGATAGCTAGATTGGGGAGGAGTAGGGACAGCGGTGGGGTGGACGTTGCAGAAACTTTGCTTGCGGTGATAAGGTAAGACACCCTTATCACTGCCAGTAGTGCACCCAATAGCACCACCTTTCATGATGGTGCTATTGGGTGCAAAAGCCAGCAGTGATAACACCATGGTGGTGCAATTGCTGCCAGCTTTCACAGGACTGCCCCCCACCCCCTGTTAACTTGTGATTCACAAAGCCATCTGATTTTAGAAAATCCAGGCCTTAGTGCTTTGCATAGGTATTACTGTAGAGCATGATAACTTTTTTGCAGTAAGTACCACAATTGTTGCAATTCCTACAGAGAGAGAGAGAGAGAGAGAGAGACTAGCTATAAGGCCCTACTTAGGTATTTATACCTCTATATGAGGCCCACCTAGTAAATTGAGGTGAAGTTTAATAAATAGTAGTGTAGGGATTAGGGGCCCCTTTGACATGCAGAGTGAGATGTACGAATAGAACAGTACACTCTTGTGAAGATTTGATGACCTTCTGAGTGAGGAAACTCACACAAAGATGAGATTTGTACAATGTTCTCTCAACCTAGTTTAATGTTTCCCAGGTAGAGAGTCCATCAAGCGAGGTTGAGAGAACATTGTACAAATCTCATCTTTGTATGAGTTTCCTCACTCCAAAGGTCATCAAATCCTCACAAGAGTTTTCTGTTCTGTTCGTACATCTCACTCTGCATGTCAAAGGGGCCCTTAACCTCTACACTACTACTTAAACCTCACCTCAATTTACTAGGTGGGCCTCATATAGAGGTATAAATACCTAAGTACTATGTGTCTTATAACTAGTTTTTCTCTCTCGCCTTAAAATACTGAAAACACTATTTGTGAAAACATCACAAAGTGTAATAAAGCCATATCGCACAGCTTAATGAAAAAGGTATAGTTAAAACTGCAATATGGCTTTGCAATTTGTGAAGCCAGCCCACTTGGCCAGAAATCTCACCCCAAACTCCTCCCCTTTTCTAAATTAGCATCACATGAGAAAATGCCATAAAACAATTTGATAAATGACCCCCTTAGAGATGAGGGATTCTACTGTGAGATTTTGGTTAAACTGAAATTCTAGGCCTTGTATATATTTTCTATAGGCTGGAGGGTGGTTCCTGATAGAGAAGATATTGCAGGGGGTGACTTCACCAGCTTAGCCAGAGGAGTTCAGATTTGGAAGGGGTACGTTTGAGTTTATGGCAACTGAGCCATTCGGCTATGGCCATAAGACAGTTATTGAGATTTGCAAATGGGGAAGCTAGGTTGGATCTTATTGTTCGAATCAAATTGATCAATGTGTCTTATAATAATGCAATCATAAAATCTACACAAACTATAAACAAATACTCTACATTTAAAATAAAAGCTAATAAAATGAGCTTTATTAACTTAAACAAATCTATTCATCCATATTTCATCAAATGCCTTTTCAAAAAGAATTGCTTTCAGTTTCTCTGTAAAACTCAAAGTCAGCATTTTTTTTTGCAAGTCATTGAGTAAAGCATTCACAGAATAAGGGAACAACAAGCAAATGTTGACCACCTGACCTCAATGACCACATCAGTGTAAAGATATTGCTAGCTTGGTTAAACAGTGGACCTCTTCAAAATGTACAATTTTGTGCATAGTAGCTAAAATCTTATGTTGTATTCTTAACTTATCTGGAAGCCAGTGCAATTTTTCCAGCTGAGATGTGATTCTGTCACTATATCGTATTAATGTAATGGGCCTTATTGCTCCAAATTTCACTAGTTGCAATATTCTTAATAATCTATCAGGAAAGCCCAATAATAAAGAATTACAGTAGTCTAACCTACTATGAAAAATGTCTGCAGAATGGTTTTAAAATCCTCCTTTAATATAACTTTTTAAAAAATATTTGTGAACAGACCCAGTTTATAACAAGAATATTTGGCTACATTTCTAATATGAGACTTAAATGTTAGCTTGGAATTTCATAGAATCTCTAGTTCCCTGTACGTACCCGGATCAGTCCAGACTCCTGGGTTTTGCCTTTTGCCCCCCCAGCAGATGAAGACAGAGATGTTTTCAAACAAAACTCTGCTTTATATAGGATGGTGCCACCTACAGTTCGGCAGTATTACTCTGTCTCCAGCAGATGGTAGAGGTGCAAAACCTTCAGTCTGGTCGGTGTATTTCTTTTATTAGGACAGTTGGTCAGTGTTAGGTGATAGTTTGTGATCTACCTTAGTTAATTTGGCTAGAAAGAAGAAAAAAAAAAGGGGGCAAAGAAAATTTGGAACTTTAAATTCAGTAGCAGTGTGGTCAGCCTCCCAGAGGGTCGGCAGGTCCAGAGAGGGCCAACCCCAGCTGTAAAACAGGGCTGAGGACCCTATTATTACACTTTGGCAGCTCGGGTGCGATACCGGGGAGCCCGGCTCACTCCACCCTGACAGATCAGCACCCTGGACCACTGCAGGCAAGTTTAAAAAAACAAAACAAAAAAAAAAACGCTGATGATTTTCTATTTACTTTAGTTTTAATAGCGGGTCTGTTCTCCCTCTCTCCCCGGTGTTGTTTCACCGCGTTTTGGTACGGGGGGGGGGGGGGCTGTGTTTTTAGCGGATTTTCTCATCGTTGTTTGTTTCTCCTCCTCTCCCGATGCCGCGGGCTGCCTCGTGCCGCGCATGCGGCTTGGCCCGCGCACGGCTCTCTCGTGAGGGACTGTGCAGAGTGTTTGTCGGTGGGGGAGAGCTTCTCCGGTGCTTCTAAACCTAAAAAGATTGTGAGATCTAAGCCTGCACGTGTTTTTTCTGTTACTACTGAAAATGTTCAGGCTGCTTTTGATCCGTTCCTGTCCAGCGCAGGAACAGAGGCCATCTTGCAGACATGGGGGAGGGGTGCTTGCCACCTCCGCTTTATCTGCAACAGAGGTTCCCTGGGGGAAAAGAACCTGCACAGCTTGCTTCCCCTACCATGGAGGACAGCCCTAAGGGGGCTTCTGACTCCTCCTCTGCCTCATCTTTTTCATTGGAGTTTATTGTTTTCTTTCACAAGGCTTTCAAAGCAAGGAAAGCAGGGAAGCTGCACGATGGGAGAAAACTCACAGCTCTAGGGACTAAGTCCCATGATAAGAAGCGTGCTAGATCTCGTAGTGATGCAGGTCCAGACAAGCCTTAGCACCCTCTCCGCACTGGGGTCCTTTATCTGGATACTGATTCTTCCAGGCAGGATACAGACCCAGGGGATCCGGACTCTCAGCCCAAGTGCCCGCAGGGAGCGAATGTGGATCCCGATCCACAGAAGGTGGAGAGGGGCTCACAGGCTGCGGAGGGCAATGACCCTAAGGTGGTCCATCTCTTTTTAAAAGAGGAGGTTGGACCTCTCATTCTGGCTATTTTAACTGAGTTGGGCACTGACAGTCCACCTGAGGAGCCCAAGTTGGGTAAGATGGATCTGGTGCTGTTGGGCCTGAGAGGTCCTGCCACCGTCTTTCCTTTTCATTTCTCAGCTACGGATTTACTGTTCTGGGAATGGGATACCCCGGACCTTGGGTTGAAGGTGAGCAAGGCCATTGATAAACTATATCCTCTTCCAGAGGATGCTCTGGATATGCTGCGAGTGCCTAAGGTAGACGAGGCAGTTTCCGCTGTGACCAAAAAGACCATGATCCCAGTCACAGGAGCGACAGCTCTCAAGGACCTACAGGATAGGAAATTGGAAGTGCAGCTTATGAGAATTTTTTAGGTCTCCTCCATGGGAGTTAGGTCGGCTATATGCAGCAACTTTGCAATGAGAGCGGGCCTCCGCTGGGTACAGCAATTGCAAGCCAATGCAGATTTCTCAGAAGAGGAGCTGCTCAGGCAGGCCATCTGGAAGCTTTGGTGGCTTACTGTGCTGATGCCTTTCACGACCTCTTAAGGACGTCGGCTAGGTCCATGGTGTCGGCGGTCTCCGCCTGTAGGCTCTTGTGGATAAGGAACTGGTCGGCGGATGTGTCTTCTAAGGCACAACTGGGATCTCTGCCCTTCAAGGGAAAATTACTTTTTGGAAAGGTCTTGGAAGATATGATCCAATCTCTGGGCGACAATAAGGTTCATCGGTTGCCGGAGGACAGACCTTGGTTTCAAGGTTCCTTCTCGTCCCGGGCCAGATTCAGAGGGATGTGATGGTATCGACCAGCTAGAGCGGCCAGCTCTTCCTTTCATCCAGCGCCAACGAAGCAGCAGTCCTGGTCCCAGCCCTCTTGAGGCCGAAGGTTCGGCAGAACCGGTTCTGCTCAGCCAACTCTGGGGTCCAAGTCTTCGCAATGAAGGGACGCCGGCCCATACCTCAGTGCCAGTGGTAGGGGGCAGGCTGTCCCTGTTCTTTGAGGAGTGGGCCAAGATGACTATGGACCAGTGGGTGCTGACTGTGATAAGTCAAGGTTATGCTATAGATTTTGCACGGCGCCCTCGGGACAGGTTTCTCATATCTCCCTGTGGTTATGCAACCAAGCGAACAGTGGTACAGGATAGAGATGTGCATTTGTTTATGATGAATTAGGCAATTTCAATGAAATTGCCTAATTTGTCGTGGTTCAGGGGCCCTGCCCCCAGAAACAGATTTTCCCCGAACTATGAGAAAAATGTGTTTTTCGGGTCTGTATGGGAGGAGGGGCACATTTTATTTTTTTAAATAAAAAGCCACCCCAAGCATTAAAATTTAGTATAATACAACCACCACCCCCCACCATCCCAATCCCTCCCCAAGACTTACTAACATCACTGGTGGTCCAGCGGGGTCCCGCTCTCTGGCCTGCCTCACTCAAAATGGCAGCAATAACCTCTGACCTACCATGTCACAGGACCTACCGGTGCCATTGGTCAGCCCCTGTCACATGGCCATCGGCACCATCTTGTGCTCCTACCATGTGTCAGGGGCTGACCAATGGCACCGGTAGCCCCTGAACATAGTATGGGCAAAGGCTATCGGCGCCATTTTGAGTGAGGAAGGCCAGACGGCACGGACAAATCGCTCGTGGGACCCCGCTGGACCACCAGGGATGTTGGTAAGTCTTGGGGAGGGATTGGGATGTTGTGGGGGGTTGTATTTAATGTTTTATAGTAAACTTTAATGCTTGGGGTGGGGTTTTTTGAGCTTCATTTTCCCATGTTGTTTTTTTGGGCCAGTTTCGTTTTTCCTGCTTAGTTTTTTGTTTGTTTTTCCAAAAAACTAACTGAGGAAAAACGAACTTTACCCCGAAGAGTCCGACTCAAAAAATGATCTGGTAGTAAAAAACGAAGCTCATCTCTAGTACAGGATACGTTACAGTGACTTCTACAGCTACAGGCCATTGTACTGGTTCCTCCGGAGGCACAATGAAAGGGTCGCTAATCCATTTACTTCATGGTACCAAAGAAAGAGGGATCGTTTCGACCCATTCTGGACCTCAAAAGTGTAAACAAATGTCTCAAGGTACCTCGCTTTAGCATGGAAACGCTTTGGTCTGTCATTGCCTCAGTCAGGAAGGGAGAATTTCTAGCATCTCTGGATTTTATGGAGGCTTACCTTCATATAGGCATCTGTAAAGATCACCAGCGATTCCTTCGATTTTCCATCCTGAGCCAGCACTTTCAGTTTCGGGCTCTACCCTTTGGTCTTGCCATCGCACCCAGGACTTTCAGCAATGTAATGGTGGTGGTGGCGGCCCATCTTTGGAGGGAAGGACTTCTGGCGTATCCATATCTGGATGACTAGCTGATTCGAGCAAAATCGGAAATGCTGGCCAAGGAGGCGATTCACAGAGGGCTCCAGCTTCTCCATTCACTGGGCTGGGTGGTCAATCTCGCCAAGAGCAGACTCGTGCCCTCTCAGTCCTTGGAATATTTGGGAGCCCTCTTAGACACTCAGCAGGGGAGAGTTTTTCTTACTGCAGAATGCATTTCCAAGTTACAAAGCCAGGTGAGACGCTTGTTGCTCAAGAGTACTCCCAGAGTCCGGGATTACCTGCAGGTTCTCAGCTCCATGACCTCAATGTTAGAATTAGTTCCCTGGGCCTTTGTTCATATGCGGCCTTTGCAGTATGCATTACTTTCCCATTGGAACCCAGTATCAGAACTGTTTCTTCTTCCTCTGCCACTTATGGATGCGGCACGAGCCAGCCTCATGTGGTGGCTGGTGATGGGCAATCTGTCCTGTGGAGTTCCTCTGGAGGTGCCCGACTGGACAGTAGTTACCACGGATGCCAGTCTCTCCAGCTGGGGAGCAGTGTGTCAGAGGAGAGCAGTACAAGGCTTGTGGTCTCCTGAGGAAGCTCAGTGGTCAATCATTCATCAGGAGACTCAGGCAGCGTGATTAGGGTTGCAAGCATTCTGCCCTCTTCTCCAAGGGAGGTCGGTCAGAATTCTGTCAGACAATGCGACCACGGTAGTGTATATCAATTGCCAAGGAGGGACCAGGAGTCAGCCTGTGGTGGCGGAAGCTCATCAGTTGATCAGCTGGACAGAGCAGCACTTAGCAGTGCAGCATTTCACATAGCCAGCGTGAACAATGTGCAAGCAGATTTTCTCAGCCGGCACCATCTTGATGCCGGGGAATGGGAATTAGTGGACGTAGCTTTTCAGCGCATTTGCGACACCTGGGGCAGGCCCAGCATGGATCTCCTGGCCACATTTCAGAATGCCAAGATTCTGAGATTTTACACTCTTTGCCGAGAGCTGGGAGCAGAAGGTGTAGATGCCCTGGTTCTGCCCTGGCCGTCCGACATTCTGCTGTACATCTTCCCACCTTGGCCACTGATTGGCAGGGTGCTCCAAAGGATAGAGATCCACCCAGTGCAAGTAATTCTAGTAGTGCCGGAATGACCGAGGCGCCCATGGTTTGCGGACCTTCTCAATCTAGCGGTGGCGGGACCACTACGGTTTCCAGGAATCCCAGACCTTTTGCGACAAGGGCCCGTTTGTTTGGAAGAAGTTGATCGCTTTTGTTTGGTGGCATGGCTTTTGAAAGGCATCGCCTAAGTCGCAAATGTTATTCTCCAGCGATAGTAGCCACGTAAGACTTCCACCAACCTCACATATGAGTGTGGAAGGTTTTTGAATCCTGGTGTCTGGACCCAGGAGGTCTCACCAACCCGAGCTTCGGTGTCAGATATTCTGTGTTTTCTTCAAAGTGGTCTGTCCAAGGGGTTATCGTGCAGTTCTTTATGAGTACAGGTGGCAGCTCTTGGTTGCTTGCAGGGATCAGTTCAAGGTGTAGTGTTAGCGGCCCAGCCAGATGTGGCTTGCTTCCTATGGGGAGCAAAGCACTTGCATCCTCCAGTTAGGCACCCCTTTCTGTCTTGGAGTCTGAATTTGGTTCTTACAGCTCTGTGTTCGGCGCCTTTTGAGTCTTTGAAGAGGGTGACGCTGAAGGATCTTACCTTGACAGTAATTTTTCTGGTCGTCATTACATCGGCTCGTAGAGTGTCGGAACTGCAGGCTCTTTCCTGTAGGGAACCCTTTTTGAGGATCTCAGATTCGGGAGTGTCCTTATGGATGTTACTTTCTTTCCTGCTGAAGGTGATTTTGTCTTTTCATGTCAATCAATTGGTGGAGCTCCCAGGCTTTGGGGGTTAGACCGATCGGACCCCTTGTCAGGGGACTTGCGGAGGCTGGATGTTGGCAGGGCGTTGCTGAAATATCTGGAGGTTACCAATGATTTCCGTGTGTCGGACCTTCTCTTTGTGCTCTGGAATGGCCCCCGATGAGGTCAAATGGTTTCCAAGACAACTATTGCTTGCTGGCTGAAAGAGGCTATCAGCTTGGCCTATTTACTTCAGGGTAGGCCTCTCCCCGTGGGGCTTCGTGCTCACTCTACTCGCTCACAAGCGGCATCTTGGGCAGAGTGCCACTCGGTTTCTCCACAGGAAATTTGTAGGGCGGCTATTTGGAAGTCCTTGCATACCTTTGCAAGGCATTACAAACTGGATGTGCAAGCCAAGGAGCCAGGAGGTTTTGGAGAAGGTGTGCTGTGAGCGGGCCTCTCTGGATCCCATCCCAGGTAAGGAAGCTCTGGTAGATCCAAGGAGTCTGGTCTGATCCGGGTACGTACAGGGAAAGGAAAATTAGTTTCTTACCTCATAATTTTCATTCCTGTAGTACCACGGATCAGTCCAGAGTCCCGCCCAAGAGGGAGAGTCTGCTCAGCTCTTAATTTTTACTCAGTTCTCAGATCTGCAGAAATTTGATTTCAACGTCCTCAAGTGGTAATACAGGTTCAGGTCTTTGAAGGGTTCAGTGAACCGGTTACAACTTTTTCTCATTGAAGGGTTAGTGTACATAGTTATGGTGTTCTTTGTGAGCCATTCTGCTTTGACATTGCGTAATACTGCCGAACTGTAAGTGGCACCAACCTATATAAGGCAGAGTTCCCCGGCCGGATCGGAGCCTCCTGGGACCATGCGGCCAGCGCAGCCCATTAGATGCAGGAGCCCTGCTCCCACCGACCACCCTCTGGATGCCTGAACGCCAGTAGTAATTCCCGCCCACCTGACGCTACTGGCCTATCAGAGGCCTCTCACCAGCCCTTAAAGCAGGGCTCCTTTACAGCGGCAATCTCTCTCCCCGGTCAGATCGGAGCTTCTTGGGACTGCATGGCTGGCGCAGTCCAGTCGAGGCAGGAGCCTCGCTCCCACTGACCACCCTCTGGATGCCGGAATGCCGGCAGGAAGTCCCACCCACCCAATGCTACCGGCCTATCAGAGGCCTCTCACCAGTCCTTAAAGCATGACTCCTCTACAGCGGCGTCACGCACCCGGCATCGCGCGCATGAAGGAGCGCGGACAAAGGGGCTGCCCCTTTGTGCACCCCTTCGTGCGACACCGGAAATACTTATCTTCGTCCATACCACCCACAGTGATCTCTTCAGGTAACCCCAAACAACAGCAACAAGCTACTCACCATGCATCTAAAGATAGCAAGAAACACACCTGAAAACTTGACAACACACATCACCTCAATCAACAGAAAAATCAAAAGTGAAATCACCCAGCATCGGAAGAAAAATTCAACAATGGAAGAAAACAGAAAACAAAAGAAAAAAAGTGAGTACAATCGGTCAAATGTAACATACAGGAATCTTAAAATGTACACCAAATGTATGATCCTTTCTTTCATCCTCCTTAATGCATAGTAAAACAAAATGCCCATTCTCACAGACTTACTAACGGACAACAAAGCAGACTTCATAGCAATCACTGAAACATGGATAAAAAAACTCCAATAACATATTAATTAACCAAATAGAAGACCCAACTTACCAAACCTTCTCAATCCCCAGACCAAAGAAGAAAGGAAGAGGTATCATGATAATTATAAAAAAAACCATGCAAATGAAACATCACACCTAAGATATCCTCTCCTCTTGAAATTGTACTTTTTGACTCATCAAAGCTACAAATCTTGCTAGTATACTGTGTACCAGGAACCCTAGAATGAAATTGCTCCCGTCATAGAATTCATAATCGCCAATCTATCACTCAATAAACCAATCATCATCCTGGGTGATTTCAATTTACACTTGGACACTCGACCCCACTCCTCCACCTGCAAAACAATCTCAGATGCACTAACAACAATGGGTCTAAAACAAATAGTCAACAGACCAACTCACAAAGCAGGACACACACTCAATCTAGTCTTTATCAACATGGACACATGGAATTCACACCAAACAGAAATTCCCTGGTCAGACCACTCTCTCATACATACCACCCTGTCCTGCAACAATACACCAACCAGAAGAGATGATAAAATAAAATCCATCTCATTCTGCCCTCCCTTTGACAGTGAAACTCTACAACAAAATCTCCAAGAAGAACTCAAGAACATTGAATTAACAAACACAGAAACAGCCACAACCTCTTGGCTTAAAATCTCCAAAGCCGTAGCTGACAAAATAAACCCAACCATTTTAAAATCCATTAAAAATCCTAAACACTGCAATCAATGGTATAATGAAAATATAAGAGCAGCCAGAAAAACAGAGAGACTCTGGCGCAAGAATAAAACAGACACTCTTCTCAATTCTTTCCGAGCCCAATTAGCAAATTATAAAAAACTCATCCACAATGCAAACGAAAACTTCTACACTACGAAAATAAATAAATGCCAACTGAATCCCAGAATGCTGTTTACCATCATACAAAACCTCACCAAATCCCCAAACGAAATGAGAACACCTTCACCTTCAAGCGCAAACAAAAGCAACAACTTTGCAGAATATTTCACTGACAAAATCAAAAAACTAATAAGCAAGTCTAGCAACAACTCCATCACTAACACTCAAACCCCATCTTCTTCTCTGAAAAGAACTGCAACTTGGCATAACTTCGAATACGCATCCACACTGGAAATCCAAAAAATTATTTAAAAAATGAATCCAGCAAGCCAGCCCATTGACAACATCCCCACACAAACCATCAAATTGATTAAAAACTCAATAAATAAAACAATAACCGAAATAATTAACCTATCACTCACAGAAGGGATACACCCTGATTGCCTAAAATCAGCAATCATCAAACCTTTACTAAAAAAGAACAACCTAGACCCAGAGAATATTCAAAACTATAGACCCATATCAAACCTACCCTTCTTAGCAAAAATCATCGAAAAAATCATTCACTCACAGCTATCTGACCACATAGAAATGAATAACATATTTCACCCCTCACAATTTGGATTTAGAAAAAATGTAAGCACCAAATCACTACTATTGTCATTAAATGACACAGTACTCAGAGGATTTGATAAAGGAAAAAGTTACATATTAATCCTCCTGGATCTATCTGCTACATTTGACACAGTTAACCACTCTATCTTACTCAATAGACTATCTGAAATAGGAGCAACGGGAACCACACTAAAATGGTTCACCTCTTATTTGTCAAACAGAAGTTTCCAAGTAATCTTCAACAATAACCTATCAAACAAGGTAAAGCTAAGTAAAGGAGTCCCACAAGGATCTGTCCTGTCTGCAACACTTTTCAACCTCTATCTGCTACCGATCTGCCACACACTGGATCGCCTAGGCCTAACCCATTTCCTTTATGCTGATGACATCCAAATTTTATCCCAATTCAGAATACAATTGAAGAAACTTATAAGAGAATAACCAGCTATCTCGCAGAAATCAAACAGTGCCTATCCTCCACAAAACTCATAATGAACATTGAAAAACCGAATTAGTAATCCTAGACAAAAAAGTCAGTGAAGCTCCAATGTAGCCACTCAAAATGGAATACCATAAAACACTGATCTCTCCTGTCAGCTACACTCGAAACCTAGGAATAACCGTAGACAAAGATCTATCTTACAAAACCCACATAACAAATAAAATCAAAGAAGGATACCACAAATTGCTCACACTCAGATGCCTTAAACCTTTTCTTACACTAGAAGACTTCAGAACAGTACTACAACTACTTATATTCTCCAACCTGGACTACTGCAATGCCTTACTTCTCGGCCAACCTCTTATTACCATCTGTCTGCTCCAAATACTACAGAACACAGCATCCAGAATTCTTACAGGAACAAAGAAACATGAGCATATCACACCAGCCCTTATCTCTCTACACTGGCTCCCAATAAAATACAGCATAGAATACAAGGTTCTAACAATCCTTCATAAAATAATCACAGGACAACAAAATCTATGGATGAACAAACACATCATACCCCATGCACCAAAAAGGAAGCTTCAATCAACGAACAAAGACCTCCTCAAAATACCTCATGTAAGATCCACTCATCTCAAGACAATTCGTGAGAGAGCTATTTCCCTCGCCAGCCCCTCCCTTTGGAACATATTACCAAGCAAAATAAGAACACCTGATATCAAAACCTTTAAAAAAGATTTGAAAACCTGAATGTTCACAAGAGCCTATGCAAATGATCTAATCCATCAATACAACAAGAACTCCACATAAGCCTCCACTAAGAAAAGTCCACACCCTCAAAGAAATATAAAAAAGCTTCTAAGACAATGCAAGAAAACATTAAGAAAACACCAAGAAAAGTCCACAGCCTCAGAGAAACACAAAGCATCTAAGAGAACCCAAAAATTCACAAGACACTCCACATAGCCATATCCAATGCTAGCATAACTACCTAAACTATATAATAACCATGATGTAAATTCTATCGTTAAAAAAATATGATGTAACAATGTTCTCTAATACAACTCAATGTTTGTTTAACTAATGTAACTATTGTGAATCGTTATGATGGCGAAACCGAATGACGGTATACAAGACATGTTAATTAAATAAATAAATAAATAAATAAATAAATAGATAAAACATCTCTGTCTTCATCTGCTGGGGGGGGGGGGGGGCAAAAACCAGGAGTCTGGACTGATCCGTGGTACTACAGGAACAAAAATTATCAGGTAAGAAACTAATTTTCTTATCATGTGTTTGTTTCGCAAATGAGAAAGATATATTGTTTATATTTAACACTAGCAACTTTTCAAGTACAGTTCTTCCTAGTCATAAAATCACAGACTTTTGCAAATTCAGAACCAGCCTATTTTTAAACATCCAAGAACAAATTGTGCATAGACATGTCTTCAACTTCTGCAACTACTGTTTTGCATAGTTTTGTATTTTATTCCTCATTAATATTTTTTGGGTTAAAACTCTCAAAGCTAATTTACACCTGCTAAAAGTCTTGTTATTATGTGTAAACAAAATTGCATGTATTAACAGCACTTTTATCATGCCTGTGAAAGCACTGGCACACTTGATATATTATCCCCAAAGTTTTGATCCTCAGTTAAAATAATTATTTGTGGTCTCATAAGGTAGTTACTGTTTTACCTGCCCTGTTTACAGTTTTGCAGGTGCAGTGCTAACTGGCAATTAATCACTCTGTCCCTGCATTTGCAACTGGGGGACATCATTGAACATCATTTAGCTTAGCATTTTCCTAACAGTAACATCAGCATATAAGGTGAAAAGAATGAAGTACACAAGCTCAGTTAACAAAAACAACAAACCTGGGGTAACCCAACTTTTTAGAGTCACAATCTATGATTTTCAGTTTAGGTGCCTGTTGATTTGGAATTCATATTGAGATTTTGTTCACAAAAATATTTCAGAGAGAGAGAGAGAGAGAGAGAGAGAGAGAGAGAGAGAGAGAGAGAGAGAGAGAGAGAACCTTACTATAGTGCCTATGCCCTACATAGGTATTTGAATCCCCATGGGAGGGCTACCTACTAACTCGGGGTGGGGATTAGGTATGAGCGTCGGGGGTTGGGGGCCACTTTCGCATTCCACATGAGACCTACGGACAGAACAGTGGTCTCTAGTGCAGATTTGCTGGCCGTCGGAGTGAGGACGCTCACTCCAAGAGGAGATTTGGGCAACATTCTCTCCACCTAGCATGTTGTTGCCCAGGTAGAGTGTCCATCAAGCTAGGTGGAGAGAACGTTGCCCAAACCACTTCTTGGAGTGAGCGTCCTCACTCCGACGGCCAGCAAATCTGCACTAGAGACCACTGTTCTGTCCGTAGGTCTCATGTGGAATGCGAAAGTGGCCCCCAACCCCCGATGCTCATACCTAATCCCCACCCCGAGTTAGTAGGTAGCCCTCCCATGGGGATTCAAATACCTATGTAGGGCATAGGCACTATAGTAAGGTTCTCTCTCTCTCTCTCTCTCTCTCTCTCTCTCTCTCTCTCTCTCTCTCTCTCTCTCTCTCTCTCTCTCTCTCTCTCTCTCCCTCCCCCTCTCCCCTGAAACAGGCTGTCTGGGACTATCATGGCCTGTGATGAAAGAATCATCGCACACTGGGAAAACATCGTGTGCAGCACTAATGTTTTCGCGAATGGCGAAAACATCGCCGCACGCGATGTTTGCCCATTGCACGAAAGAAGCCTCATTTGCATTGGTAACACCCCCTAATGCGTTACCAATGCGATATTGGAAAATGAGGCCCTAAGTCTGCTTAGCAGCAACTAATTCAATCATTTTTAAAGTGAAAAGAATACATGTATTTGAAAAAAAAACTATTGAAAAGAATAGAATCCCCCTTGCCATCAGAACTATGATGATTAAAAATGGCAACATAATTAAAGAAACTGTAGCTACTGTTTCTCCAAAATTGAAATCTCCATGGTGTGATGGACCTTATGGTCATTTATTTATTTATTTATTTATTTATTTAGGACTCTTATATATCGATATTCTTGTAACAAGTTACAAATCACTTCGGTTTACATTATAACAATAACCTGTGCAAAAGAATGTATTACATTAAAACAAGGATGAGCAAACTTGGATCCAAGTAACATGGTTTAACATGGGGGTTTAACATGGAAGAGAACGTCTGCATAAAGAACAGAAAGCTTGAGATGTTGTTCTAGTGGCGATGTCACCAGTAAAACCTGAGTGAGCCCTTAGTTTAGTAAAGAGAGTGCAAGTTAGTGTGAGGGGGAGGTTACCATTCAAATGCAGCCCCTCCCTTTGAGGGGTCTGAAATGGCTATTCTCCTGAGAATCTATATAGCAGCTTTCCACAGAGAGCTCAGGAGGCAGTCCTTTTTGGTTTGCACAAGGTAAAGAAGTAATTAGGAGCTTCTATTTTATTATTTATCAGGCTCAGTCAGAGAAGCCAAGCATGCCCTGCTTGGTAGCCCTGACCAAGGTAGGGAGAATTTTCCTTCCAGTGTACTCACTAGCTAGTTGGGATATCCTTCTGGGTTGTTTTTGAAGCTGTTGAAATTTTTCATGGTAGAAGCCTTGTGAGACAACTTGGGCCTTGTCTGGGATGCCCAGGAATAGGGAAGACCTGCCCCTGAAGTGTTGGCGATCCATTGCAAGGAACAACTCTTGTGTTAATATCAGTTTTGGGGGAAAAGAAGCATTTTTGTTAGAAGATCCAGGAAGCAGTTTTGGCTGCCCTTCCTTCCTGTCTGAAGCAAGAGAGCTGCTAGTTTCAAGGGGATCCTTCCCATCATGGATCCAGAGAGAAGAACTAAAGAGGACTGGAAGGCTCATCTGCATACTGCTCCCAGCATCCCCCGGGAGAGGAGTCCAGAGGTCACCGCAAGCGATCCAGGGATTGAATTCCACAGCCCCAGCTTCCAGAGGCCCCACACCCTTTGCAGTAGAAGAGAACCGGAAGGCTCATCTGCATACTGCTCCCAGCATCCCCTGGGAGAGGAGTCTAGAGGTCACCGTAAGCGATCCAGGGATTGAATTCCACAGCCCCAGCTTCCAGACGCCCCGCACCCTATGCAGTAGAAGAGGACCGGAAGCACATGCCTAACGGCTCGAGAATCTCAAACCCTTCATTTAACTGAGTGAAGATCAATTCAATGGTGGCTAAAGAGGATTGGTAAGTATAGCTTTGGGAACTATTTTGACTTATATAAATTTGGTGAAAGTTGAAATAGAGGGATATATTCTTTAGAGTTTGTGTGTATCTGAGGTAATAAGCAAGCCAGAGATAGTTAATTCTAGTGTCTGTCTTTCCCACCCACTCAACCCTTGAATTTTAGGCAAGAGATGGAGCTTTCTCCTTAAAAATCAATCAGGGTCTTATCTAAATCATACTATTGTACCAGCCCTTATTGAAAGTTTAATCATCCCCTTGTAGGGCACTAGCTGATTAATTAGTAAATTCACCTGTAAATTTCAAGTACTCTAATTACAACTCACTTAGTATCCTAAACTTAAATAGCAGATTAATTAGTAAATACTCCTGTAAATTTAAAGTACTATAATTACAACTCTCTTAGAATCCTAAACTTAACTAGGAATTCAATAAAACTAAAATGAAGGCAGCAGTCCAGCAGCAAGAAGGGGGCTTTCCAGTCTTTTGCATTGAGTGTAACATGTATGATTTTTTACCCACCGGTGAGAGATTGTATGTGTGCATTCGGTGCAAAGAGCTCCTGGCTCTCAGTGAATGAGTCTGATCTCTGGAGGCTAGAGTAGCAGACTTGGAGGAGCTGAGGCAGACAGAGGTACATTGATGAGACCTTCAGGAACATAGTAGCTAAGTTCCCAAATCCAGTCTGGCAGCCCTAGTGCTGCCTTGGATCAGAAAGGTCTCCCAGTAGGAGAATATCACCCTGGTGTAGCAGGAAGTGATCCTGTAGCAATGACCTGCTCTCCAGGTGATGTAATGTCCTCTTGCACTGAGGACAAGCCTCCCAAGGCTACTACCCAGGAGGGAAGATTTAGGCCAGCCATCATAATTGGTGATTTAATTATTAGAAATTTAGATAGCAGGATGGCTGGTGGACGTGAGGACTACCTGCCTGCCTGGTGCGAAGGTGGCAGACCTCACGCGTCATCTAGATAGGATTATAGACAGTGCTGGGGAGGAGCCGGCTCTCATGGTACATGTGGGCACCAACGACATAGGAAAATGTGGGAGATAGTTTCTAGAAGCCAAATTTAGGATTTTAGGTAGGAGGCTGAAATCCAGAACCTCCAGGATGGTATTCTCTGAAATGCTTCCTGTTCCATGTGCAGGTCCCCAGAGACAGGCAGAGCTCCAGAGTTTCAATGCATGGAAGAAATGATGGTGCAGGGAAGAGGGATTCAGTTTTGTAAGGAACTGGGGAAACTTTTGTGGAAGGAGGAGACTATTCCGAAAGGATGGGCTCCACCTTAACCAGAGTGGAACCAAGCTGCTGGCACTAACTTTCAAAAAGGAGATAGAGCAGCTTTTAAACTAGAACAAGGGGTAAAGCCAGCAGTCACTCAGCAGTGCATGGCTAGGAGAAATGTATCCTTGAAGGATACAAATGAAACAGAAGAGTTAGTGCATCCAAACAGAGAGTTTCCAATAAAAGCAAATGCAGTTCATGTGCCTATATGTAAAAAATAACCGAAGCTAATGATTTCCAGCAGGTTGTTAATACAAACAAAAAACACACTTTAAAATGTCTGTATGCCAATGCCAGAAGTCTAAGAAGTAAGATGGGAGAGTTAGAGTGTATAGCAGTACATGATGAGATTGACATAATTGGCATCACAGAGACTTGGTGGAAAGAGGATAACCAATGGGACAGTGCTATATCAGGGTACAAATTATATCGCAATGATAGGGAGGATCAACTAGGTGTTATGGTTTTGAGGTGATTGAGTGGATTCTTGGGCACTGTGGAAGATGACCATGCCCCCGGGGAGGAGTCCAGTGGGGAGCCACAGTACTGGGCTAGACTCAGGATACACAAACACAGAGTTTTGTCTTTTATTGTACAGCTGATGTATACCACCAGTGGTGGCAGTAGAGAGGTAATCCAGAGGTAGCAGTCCAGGGACCCTCGGCAGAGGGGACCCATCTCACCAAGATGGTATAGGGAGATCCAGGTGTAGGTTTTCCCCGCACAGCAGAGCTGTAGAAGAGACAGACTGAGAATTAGATTACTCACTAGATGGTAGCTGTAAAGTTGACGATTCCACCAGAGAGAAGTAGATGGTTACAGGCACCGAGGCAGGGAGAGCAGGCCCTCGAGGAGCGAGTACCTCGTCCCAGTAAGGCACCTGAAAGAAAGCAAAGGGCCCCCAAGGAGCGGGTACCCAGTGTTACGGCCGGGTTCTGCGGCTGAATAGTGGACCCTTGGGCCAACCCACCCCAAGGGGCGGACTAGGTCGGGAGGCAGAGCCAAGACTCAGAGGGCAAGGATGTTTAGTAGCAATAGAGTCTGATACAGGATCTTCACCCGGGTACGTAGGACCCCCCAGGAGGAGCCCGTAGGGTTCCGGCACCTTGGGACTTGGGGCCCAGAGAGAGAGTCCAGCAACAGAGAACCAGGAAGTCCACAGATGACAGGGGCTGGCACAAGCTCTTCACCCGGGCACCCAGGACCCCCCAGGAGGAGCCCATAGGGTTCTGGCACCTTGGGACTTAGACCCCAGAGAGAGAGAGAGTCCAGCAACAGAGAAGCAGGTACAACCAGTGGTAACAGGGCTAGCACAAGCTCTTCACCCGGACACCTAGCAACCCCCCAGGAGGGGCCCGTAGGGTTCTGGCGTCTTGGGACTTGGGTGCTAGTGAGAGAGGCAGCAGCAAGGAACTAGACAGTTCACAGAGAATAGAGTTCAAGACAAGAGCTTCACCCGGGCACCGGGAACCCCCCAGGAGGGGCCCGTAGGGTTCCAGCACCTTGGGACTTAGGAGACAGCAGAGACACCTCTATCTCACAGGCGTAGTTGCAAGGGGCGCCTGACGTGGGGTCCGGAGTTGTGGCGAAGCAAGGCTGCCGGCAGGCGCTGGAGAAGACCACGCTGAGGACAAGGCTGGTAGCAGGCAGCGAGCAAGGCGTAGTCGGGACGGACTGAAGTCAAGGCAGGCAGCAGGCAAGGCGTAGTCAGGACGAACCGAAGTCAAGGCAGGCAGCAGGCAAGGCGTAGTCAGGACGAACCGAAGTCAAGGCAGACAGCAGGCAAGGCGTAGTCAGGACGAACCGAAGTCAAGGCAGGCAAGAAACACAGCAAGGAACGCAACTCAGAGCTACAGGACTGTAGTGAACCTCGTTGCAAGGCGAAGAGGAATAGTCTGAGCGCCGGTTATATCTGGGTGGCGGGTGACGTCATCACTGCGGGCGGAGCCCGGCTTCCGGGTTCTGGGCGCCCAAAGAGTCCGTACTCGCGCGCGCGGCAAGGAAATAGCGGAGGCCACATGGGCCTATGTGCATCCCTGGGAGCCGGAGGGTGGTGAGCGCGGCGTTCCCTGGCCCAAAGGTAAGCGCCGGTCAACGAGGAGAGAGGGGAAGCGGAGCAGACCGCAACACCCAGGCTAGAGAATACCCTGAAGGGTAGGGAGAGCTTCCAGCGGCAGCACGGAAGCGGCAAAGTAGCTCAGACCGGACGAATCCAATCCTTGCTAACTCAATGAGCTAGCAAACAAGCATAGGCTAAATACTCAGATGGTGTGACGTCACTCGAGGGGGACGCCCCCGAGGTTCCCGCCATGATGTGGATAAAGACGTGGGTGGTATGCACGCGCGCACCCTAGGAGGCCCTTAGGAGAAACATGGCATGAGGCTTTGCCATAGCCGTTCCAGGGACGCCGGAGAACGCGGCTTGGAGACACGGTGGTAGCCATATTCCCAAGGCTAGCGGGGAGAGCAGAGAAAAAGGTGAGGCACAAGGGTCGAAGCCATCTGAGACCGACGGATGCAACACTAGGTGGGGGAGTGGCACTTTATGTCTGGGAGGGTATAGAGTCCAACAGGATAAAGATCATACAAGAGACTAAATGCTCAATAGAATCTGTATGGTTAGAAATCCCATGTGTGTTGTGTAAGAGTATAGTGATAGGAGTATACTACCATCCACCTGGACAAAATGGTCAGACAGATGATGAAATGCTAAGAGAAATCAGGGAAGCTAACCAGTTTGGCAGTGCAATAATAATGGGAGATTTTAATTACCCCTATATTGACTGAGAACATGTAACATCAGGAATTGCTAAAGACAAAACATTCCTGGATGTAATAAATGACTGCTTCATGGAGCAATTGTTTCAGGAACCAACAAGAGAGTGAGCTAATTTAGATTTAATTCTTAGTGGAACGTAGGATTTGGTGAGAGAGGTAACTGTGGTGGGGCCACTTGGCAATAGTGATCATAACATGATCAAATTTAAACTAATAATTGGAAGGGGGACAATAAGTAAATCTACAGCTCTAACACCAAACTTTCAAAAGGGAAACTTTGCTATAATGAGGAAAATAGTTAGAAAAAAATTGAAAGGTGTAGCTGAGAAAGTTAAGTGTTCAACAGGCATGGACATTGTATAAAAATACAATCCTAGGTACGCAGTACAGATGTATTCCACGCATTAAGAAAGGTGGAAGGAAGGCAAAACAATTACTGTCTTGGTTAAAAGGTGAGGTGAAAGAGGCTATTTTACCCAAAACAAATCCTTCAAAAATTGGAAGAAGGATCCATTTGAAGAAAATAGGATAAAACATAAGCATTGTCAAGTTAAGTGTAAAACAGTGATAAGACAGCCGAAGAGAGAATTTGAAATGAAGTTAGCCATACAGGCAAAAACTCATAATGAAAACTTTTTTAAATATATCAGAAGCAAGAAACCTGTGAGGGATTCAGTTGGACCATTAGATGACCGAGGGTTTAAAGGGGCTCTTAGGGACGATAAGGCCATTGCAGAAAGACTTAATGAATTATTTGCTTCCGTGTTTACTAATGAGTATTTTGGGGAGATACCAGTTCCGGAGATGGTTTTCAAGGGTGATGAGTCAGGCGAACTGAACCAAATCACTGTGAACATGGAAGATGTAGTAGGCCAGATTGACAAACTAAAGAGTAGCAAATCACCTGGACCAGATGGTATGCATCGTAGGGTACTGAAGGAACTAAAAATGTAATTTCTGATGTATTAGTTAAAATTTGTAACCTATCATTAAAATCATCCATTGTCCCTGAAGACTGGAGGGTGGCCAATATAACCCCAATATTTTAAAAAGGCTCCAGGGGTGATCTGGGAAACTATAGGCCAGTGAACCTGACTTCAGTGCCAAGTAAAATAGTGGAAACTATTCTAAAGATCAAAATCGTAGATCATATAGAAAGACATCATTTAATGGAACACAGTCAACATGGATTTACCCAAGGGAAGTCTTGCCTAACAAATCTGCTTCATTTTTTTGAAGGGGTTAATACACATGTGGATAAAGGTGAACTGGTAGATGTAGTGTGTTTGGATTTTCAGAAGGCATTTGACAAAGTCCCTCATGAGAGGCTTATGGGATAGGAGACGCTGTCCTTTCATGATTGCAAACTGGTTAAAAGACAGGAAACAGAGTAGGATTAAATGGTCAATTTTCTCAGTGGAAAAGGGTACAGTGGAGTGCCTCAGGGATCTGTAGTTGGACTGGTGCTTTTTAATATATATATAAATAATCTGGAAAGGAATGTGATGAGTGAGGTTATCAAATTTGCGGACGATACAAAATTATACAGAGTAGTTAAATCACAAGCAGATTGTGATACATAACAGGAGGTGTTGCACTGGGTTGGAAGGGAGCACTAGGGGGCAACCCTAGTATGGGATGAGGAGTTTGTGCCCTTGCAGTGAGACAGTCCATGTTTGGGAGAGGAGCAGAGACCAGGCCTCTGCCGACCTGCACACCTCGGTGAGACCAACCATGCAAGGTTGGCCTCTGAGTAGTCCTCCAACCACTCCAAGCCCCTTTGAACCTGCCACTGGGTAACAGCAGAAGCGGCAAGCCAGACATGATGCAGAGGTGGATGAGGACTGGAACATGGATACTGATGACAGTGGAGCTGATGATACATCAGGGAGTGACGATGACTAGGACAGGTAAAAAGCAGTCAAGATAAAAGTCCGGAACTCCAGGAGAGCAGAGCCCTTCTGCCACTGTCAGACACTACAATAAAGAGCTGCCACAAGCACAGGACAGACAATGGCCCCAGAAGGAATCCAGGAACAGCAGACAGACATCTGGACAGAAGGAATCCAGATAACTCCAGTAGCGACGTCCGGGACAGAGCCTCGGGACCCAGCGTGATCGACGCACCTGACAGGTCAGGAGACGGAGGACAAGACCTCCGACCGGCATGGAAGATGCAACAGAGGGATCCCAAGGTTGGGCTGAAGATGGCCACTAGGGTTCAATCGAGAACCTGGAACGAGATGAGGACATCAGGACATGACAGACGAGGAGGATCTTCAGCCCCGTGGGATGGAGGAATCCCGCCAGCACACTACACACCCCAGCGGGGGTGGTTGCGGACCACTGGGCCACTGTGCGCCCTACTCAGCCCAGCCGGGCTGGTCATGGACCACGAGTGACGGGATAACGGAGACTCAGGAACCGCTGGAGGAAGAACATCGGGAACATGGATGAAAACATCAGGACACATCAGGAACAGCAGGACTTGGAGACATCAGGACACATCAGGACCTGGAGACAAGATGAGATGAGACGAGAGTGTTATCTTTTCTGCTAGGAGTTAGCAATCTGTTAGAGTTACTCCCCCAGAGGGGTGGGGCTAGCTTTGCACTCAGCTCTTGAAGTATGAGAGATGAGCATTCAAATGTGAAATGGTGAATCCTTGAGCCAATAGCAAATGACAGTACCCTCAGGAGGATATCATGAGAGGGACCACCGACTAGACACAGATAGTTCTTTATTAGGTAGTAGAAAGACCAGAGGTAGCAGTAGTGGGCTGATGTGCCCAGCAGGACTGAAGTCCCTCAGAACCTGGAACTGCTATCTCCAGGTTTGCTGAGCTGTAGAGAGAGACTCATAGATAGTGAGTAGACAGGGTATGCGGGATACATAACCAGAAGTAGATGATACACTCACATAGATTAATAAGAAGGCTCAGTAGCTGGAGAGAGTTAGGCCCTCGAGGAGCGAGTTCCTGGTTCCAGGGACAGCTCTGAGAGAGCGATGGTAACTCACAGTTATCTATCTCTGTAATGGTTTCTAGGCAATAGAGAATAGTTAGTATATTCAGGAACAGGAGCCTCTAGGCGAGTACTGGTTCCTATATGCAAACTCAAATAAGAAATCACAATATCTGTATATGAACTAACTTCTGAAATAGAAGAGAGTCTTCGGAGGGTTTTAGGAACATGGGCCCTCGAGGAGCGAGTACCGGTTCCTATCTTCAATCTGTAATAATAACTCACGACCTCTGTACCTGCGATAGCGTCTTAGACAGAAGAGAATCTTCAGAGTTCTAGGAACATGGGCCCTTGAGGAGTGAGTACCCATTCCTATATACAACTGGAATAGAAACTCACAATGTTCACATCTGTGATCACTTCCAGGCAAGAGGGAGTCTTCTGAGCGTTCAGGGACTTAGGCCCTCAAGGAGCGAGTACCAGATCTCGTCTTAGAAATCTGAAAACAAGAGGAGAGAGCGGGGCCCCCGAGGAGCGGGTACCCCTGGTAAGTTCGAAAAGGCAGAGCAGCGGAGAATGATCGAGTCGAGATGATCCCTGCAATCAATCCCTTGCTAACTCGATTCTTAAGCGTAAGCAAAGACCTTTTATGTTGGAAGCGGATGACTCCAGGAAGAAACGGAGAGGAGACGCTGCGGCAGCAGGCAGTCCATCAGACCCAGAGGGAGTCGCCAAAGAGGAAGAGAGGGTGGAGCGAGGGCAAAGAGCAGGCACAAATGCAACAGAGAGGCCAGGAATAATGATGAGGGATCCCACGAAGAACTCCAAGCAGGAGTGGAGAGCAGGAAGTCCAGGAAGGACCACCAACTTGCGAAGGCAAAACATGTGTTGTGTCCATCGGTCTCATATGGCTTCGACTTCTATGGCTCACCTTTCCTTCTGCTCTCCCCACTAGCCTTGGGAAGATGGCTACCACTGCATCTGCATGCCGCTCTCTCCGGCATCCCCAGAACGGCTATGGCAAGGCTATCTGCCATGTTTCTCCTGAGGACCTCCTAGGGTGCACGCGCACATGCCACCCATGTCTTTATCCACGTCATGGCGGGAACCTTGGGGGCATCCCTTCGAGTGACATCATGCCATCCGGATATTTAACCTACCCTTCGTTTGCTAACAATTCGAGTTAGCAAGGATTGGATTCGCCTCCGGTCTGAGCTACTCTGCCGCTTCTGAGCTGCCACTGGAAGCTTTCTCTGCCCTTCAGGGTATTTCATCTAACCTGGGTACCCGCTCCTCGGGGGCCCTTTGCTTTCTTTCAGGTGCCTATCTGGGATACCATGTACTCGCTCCTCGAGGGTCTGCTCTCCCTGCCTTGGTGCCTGCAATCCAACTACTTCTGCCTCCTGAGATCTCCAACTATACCGCTACCAAATTAGTGAGTAATCTAACCTTGTCAGTCTGTCTCATCTACAGCTCAGCATTGGGAACCTGCATCTGGAACTCCCTATACTACTGTGTGCTGGTAACATCTATCATTGTGAGACAGGTCTCCTCTGCCAAGGACCCCTGGACTGCTTCTATTGGATCACCTCACTACTGCCACCTCTGGTGGTATCATCCAGCTGTTTAATAAAAGACAAAACATCTGTGTTTGCGTGTCTCAAATCTAGCCTAGTACTGCGGATCCTCACGGGGATCCACCCCATTGGAGTAGTCATCTCCTCAGTGCCCAAGAATCCACTCAAACACCTCAAAACCATAACAGATTGCTAACTCCATGGATTCGGCTCAGCTCACCGCACTGCAGGCCATTCGAGGCCTGGCCCAGCGAATCTCCGAACAATAGAACTCGCTGGATAACTTGACTACTGCCTTTAACCAGATGCATGCACAGATGAATATACCGACCACCACTGGTAAAGAAGTTACACCACCAGAAGTGAAGGTCAAGACTACTGTACCTCTATATGCTCCAACATGCTTCTCCAGTGAAGTTTGGAAATGTAGAGGATTTTATCAATCAATGTTGCATGCACTTTTCTCTGCAACCTAATCCTTTCCCAACAGCTTATGCCAAGACTATCTATATGCTGTCTTATCTGGACAGAAGAGCCTTGGCCTTGGCTTCTCCACTGTGGGAGCACAATGACCCTATCCTGAATGATCTTGCCGGGTTCCTTGAACTGTTCAGATTAGTATTTGATGACCCTGCCCCATACACGACAGCAGGATCTACATTGGTTCATCTAAAACAAGGTAATAAATTTTTGCCAGATTTCGCCATAGAATTTGACATTGGCTTCAGAATCACATTGGAATCCAAGATGCCTGAAGACACTCTTCTTTAAAGGCCTGAACTCCCAATTGAAAGATGAGCTGGCGGTTTGAGAGATGCCTGAGACCTTAGCAGAACTAATGAAGTTGGCGGCATGGATTGATCACCGACTTCGTGACAAGGTTCAAGAGGTCAAGAGTCCCAGAAGACCACTTCAGGGAGAGAGTCAAGTCAAGCCTGTACCCAGGCCTATTCCCTCAGGTCCTGTTGCTGGCGAAGAAGAACCAATGCAATTAGGTCGCAGTCATTTGACTTCTAAAGAGAGAAGAACGCAAAAGAGGTTGGGACTATGCATGTATTGTGGACAAGCTGGTCATGCTATACAAACATGCCCTATATGTCCGGGAAACTGGCAGGCCTAAGTCCTGTGGGAGGACTCTTCTTAGGTCTAACTTCACTCTCTCTTCCTGTATCCCTAATCTGCGACCTCTAGAATACCAGACCCTTCCCTTAGTGGACTCTGGGGCAGGGAGAAATTTCATTTTGAAACGTCTAGTGGAACATTTGTGGATCCCCACCACTACAATGATGTCTCCACTACTTCTGTCTTCTATTCATGGTGAGCCCTTCCCGAGTGAAGTAACCCTACTCACTGAACCAGTGAGCTTACGTACCGGTGCTCTTCATACAGAGACTATTTCCTTCTTTGTGCTAGAGAAGGCCATGCACCCCTTAGTACTTGGGCTACCGTGGCTGCAGAAACATATGCCAAAATTCAACTGGGCCACTTTGGAGCTATCTCGTTGGGGTCCAGATTGCCATGGCAAATTCCTGATGGAGGTCTCTCCAATACCTTGCATGCCAACTACCCCGTTGTTGCCTGGGTTGCTGCCTCAATATGCATCTTTTCAAGATGTATTTTCCAAAGTAGCTGCTGATGTACTGCCTCCACACAGATCATACGACTGGGCCATCAATTTGAAGCCTAACACAGAACCACCCGAAGAAAGGGTTTACCCTTTCTCCATAGTAGAAAATAAAGCGATGTGAGAGTACATCCAGGATAATCTTCAGAAAGGCTTCATAAGACCCTCCAAGTCTCCTGCCGGTGCAGTCTTTTTCTTTGTGGGGAAGAAGGACAGAACATTACATCCATGCATTGACTACAGAGGTCTAAACAAGATCACTGTGAAGGATCGCTATCCCTTACCACTCATCTCGGAGTTATTAGATAGACTACAGGGAGCCAAGATATTCTCCAAGCTTGATCTTAAAGGAGCCTATAACCTAGTTCGCATCCGCTCTGGCGATGAATGGAAGATGACTTTTAATACCAGGGATGGGCACTTTGAATACCTGGTGATGCTCTGCGGCCTGTGCAACGACCCGGCTGTCTTCCAAAACATGATGAACGACATTCTGCATGATCTACTCCACCAATGTGTCATTGTGTACTTAGACGACATCTTGATATTTTCCCAGGACCTAAATACCCATCTGGAAGATGTCAAAAGAGTGCTGCATAGACTTCACAAGAACCGCTTATATGCCAAATTGTCTAAATGCGAATTTCACAAGGAGTCTGTGCCCTTCCTAGGGTACATTGTTTCAAACAAAGGTTTCCAGATGGACCCTCAAAAGCTTGAAAGTATCCAAAACTGGACACAACCCACTGGTCTGAATCTCTAAGATGATTTTTGGGATTTACCAACTACTACAGAACTTTCATCAAGAATGTTCACTGTGTTCCATTAACAGAAATGACTAAGAAAGGTGCCAACGTCGCCAACTGCTCTATGGAAGCTGTGACAGCATTTCACAAACTCAAAGACAACTTCTCAAGTAAGCCATGTCTCCTCCATCCAGACCCTGCACAGCCCTTCATTGTGGAAGTCGCTGCCTCGGATGTAGGTGTAGGAGCTGTCCTGAGCCAGTCCAGTGACTCTAAAATCTTGTACCCATGTTCTTTCTTCTCCCAACGTTCCTCGTCAGCGGAGAAGTACTACGGCATTGGGGATAAAGAACTACTGGCGATAAAGATGGCATTTGAAGAGTGGCACCCTTGGTTTGAAAGTGCACAACATCAGATCACTGTCTACACTGATCACAAAAATCTGGAGTACCTCCATCACGCCCAGCGCCTTAACCACAGACAGGCGAGATGGTCCCTATTCTTCAACAGATTTGACTTTGTGCTGAAATACCGCCCTGGAGATAAGAACGTCAGATGCCCTATCTCACTCATTTCTCTCTGAAGATGTACCTGATGAACCCCAGCATATCATCGACCCAAAGAGAGTTTTTCTGACCGCTACACACCTGGTACTTCCAGGCAAGACCATTGTACCCTGCAATCTAAGAAAGAAATTGTTAGCATGGGCTCATGATTCAAAATTGGCTGGACATCCTGATCATTGAAGAACTCTGGCTAAGCTACAGAAGTACTACTGGTGGCCCAACATGAAGGAAGACACCTTTGCGTACGTAGCTTCCTGTTCCAATTGTGCCAGACAGAAACCTCTGCCAGGACGTCCTTGGGGCCTGCTTCATCCCTTGCCAGTACCAGATGAACCCTGGACTCACATTGCTACAGACTTTGTGGTAGACTTACCACTTTCTGGAGGTAACAATACCATCTGGGTTACAGTGGATCATTTCTCGAAAATGGCTCACTTTGTGGCTCTCCCTGGCTTGCCTTCAGTCATGGAGCTGGCGAAATTGTTCATTAGCCACATCTTTTGCCTACATGGCATGCCAAAACACATTGTCTCTGACAGAGGAGCTCAATTTACAGCCAAATTCTGGAAGGCTTTGTGTAAGAAGTTCGACATCACACTTGACTTCACCTCTGCATACCATCCTCAGTTGAATGGCCAAACTGAGAGGATGAATAGAACACTCAAGCAGTTCCTTTGTGCCTATGTTGGTTCACATCAGAATGACTGGGCTGAACTGTTGCCCTGGGCTGAATTCGCCATCAACTCTCATCCAGCATCATCTACTGGATCTACACCTTTTGAAGTGGTCTACGGATGACAACCCTTACAACCTTTACCACTTCCACTTTCAGTGTCGTCCCCAGCAGCTCAATCTACTGCCAGATATCCAACAACTCTGGAGAAAGACTAAAGAGATGCTCCAAAAAGCTGGACAAAGAGCTAAGAAGTGCTATTACGCTCACCATAGCAAAGCCCCTGAATTCCACCATGGTGACAAGGTCTGGCTGTCTACAACACATCTGGGACTCAAGCTACCATCAGCTCAATTTTCTCCACACTTTGTCAGACCCTTTCCTATCCTACGACGATTGGGTACACTCACTTATAGTCTGAAACTTCCTCCAGCAATGAAGATTCATAATGCGTTCCTGAATCAAGTGAGTCCTGCATAGACAGAGGGAAGGACTGTAAGACATGGAGAAAAGAATCCTGTGGTGCTGCAGTTTGAGTTTGAGCCATTCATCATCAGTGTTAAACTCTGAAGACTTTAATTTTTGTCATTAACACAGTGACTCCAGAGTATTTCTTGCACCCACTTTCAGGATAATTATCCTCCCCCAAGAGAACTCAAAGAACAACAGAGGAATGTGTAAAAGGGTCATCCTGCCACACTGTGCCCTGGAAGTCTGTCTTTCCCACTCCCCACCTGCAACGAATCCAGTCCTAGGAGAAAAAGGATATCTGAGAGCTAGCCAGTGAGAGATTCCAGTCCCAAAGAGTAACATATTATTTTATGGCCCCACCTGTGCAGGATAGGCATGCCGGGATGGGGTTACAATGGTTTAATTTTTCTACATAAGCCTGACCTATAAGTTGTCCTCTCTTTTGTGTATGTGAAGAATGTTTTGATAAATCAGGCTATATATATATAAAGAAAATAAATAGAGAAGTGGTATTAGGATTTGAAATGAGTTTATACCATCATAGAAACATAGAAATGATGGCAGTAGTATAATGGGTACACGATCAATCAAACTGATTGACAGGTGACATAAGAATGACAGCAGCCAATCAGTGTTCACTTCCGGTCTAAGCCCCGCCCATGCCCCACCCACTCCATATAGAAGTGAATGGGGGTGTAGCCACACCCCTCCCACCTCATCCCACCCTCGACCATGCCCCCAGGCCACACCCCCTTCCGCCCCAGACCCCATCGATGCTCCTCCCCCCAATAGAAGTGAATAGGGAGCCCCTCCCACACCCCCACCCCCAAACCACCCCCCATGATGTCACAGATGGCCCCGCCCACACCCCAGCCCCAAGCCACACCCCCTGTGACGTCACGGGTATGACATCACCGGAAGTCCACCCCACACCGCCCCCAAAAACACACCCCCCTAAAACGTCATCAGAAAGGGTCCTATCGCTTTTTTAATGATGTCAGAATTAATGGACTCTGGCTGTTTTTGATGATTTCACCGGGGGAAAGGGGATCATGTTAGACTGTCAAAAACTAAAGGGAAATTTGAAAAAGGTTATGAACAAACATGGACAGATGAGATATTTATAATAACTGACGTCTTAAGCAGGGGACAGAAAACAGTGTACAAGATACAAGATTATGGTGAGGAAACCATTCAAGGTTCTTTTTATCCTGAAGAATTACAGAAAGTCAGCCCTCAACAGGACAGAATATACCGCGTTGATGTTCTAAAGGTAAAAGGGAGAGGTAAGAACAAGCAGTGCTTTGTGAAATGGCGAGGATGGCCCGAAAAATTTAGCAGCTGGATAAAAGCATCAGAGATTCAAAACATTTGATTTGAAAAGGCCTTGTCTCATAAAAAGAAAAAAAAATGAATGAAGGGGGATTTTACATAACGCTGCCTAGTAACGCCTCTGTGAGAATATTTCCACAAAACAACAGCTCTAATTTCACCACACAATTAGCTAGACCTTTGGACCTACAGGGCCCTTGGGAAGTGGGTCTGGTGGAAATACAGTACCCGAACACATGGGATAATATTAAAGAAGACCATAAATATATTGTCACTATGGGTGAAGGAAGCACGGAGCATCACTTTGTTGTACGAAGAGGGTATTATGCAACCATTCAAAACCTGACGGATCAAATGAACCACGACATGAGCAGTCTCCTCAAACCCATGGCACCACGAATCATCTATGACCCCAATATCCGAAGAATCAAATTAAAGTCAGAGGACAACGCTGTAATTTCCACCAGACCCACTTCCCAAGGGCCCTGTAGGTCCAAAGGTCTAGCTAATTGTGTGGTGAAATTAGAGCTGTTGTTTTGTGGAAATATTCTCACAGAGGCGTTACTAGGCAGCGTTATGTAAAATCCCCCTTCATTCATTTTTTTTCTTTTTATGAGACAAGGCCTTTTCAAATCAAATGTTTTGAATCTCTGATGCTTTTATCCAGCTGCTAAATTTTTCGGGCCATCCTCGCCATTTCACAAAGCACTGCTTGTTCTTACCTCTCCCTTTTACCTTTAGAACCTTATCAACGCGGTATATTCTGTCCTGTTGAGGGCTGACTTTCTGTAATTCTTCAGGATAAAAAGAACCTTGAATGGTTTCCTCACCATAATCTTGTATCTTGTACACTGTTTTCTGTCCCCTGCTTAAGACGTCAGTTATTATAAATATCTCATCTGTCCATGTTTGTTCATAACCTTTTTCAAATTTCCCTTTAGTTTTTGACAGTCTAACATGATCCCCCTTTTTTAAAAAAGGCTTAGCAGTTTCATGTTTGTTGTTATTGCCGTAAATTACTTTACAGAACCGCAGAGAGTTTGAGGTTGTTACATCGATGGGGCGGGCCTGTATTTTTCTGTGAAAACTGTGATTGTAACTGTTCATAAAAGCCGGAAGCACATCTTCATATCGAAAAGTGTTGCGCGCTGTAAAGTATCGCCACATTTTGGATTTTAAAGTCCTGTTAAATCTCTCCACAACTGCTGCCTTAACATCGTTGTTGGTCACAAAATGATGAATGCCTCTGTATTTTAACAAACTCTTCACAGAGCAGTTTAAAATTCTTTACCTCTGTCTGTTTGTATTTTGTTGGGAACACAACCACCTTTAAATATATTTTCAAAGGCCTCGGCCACTTCAAGACCTGTTTTTGTTTTTAGGGTCACAGCCCATGCGTATTTTGACAAAACATCTATCACCGTCAAAATGTATTTGTAGCCTCTGTTATAACCAGACAAGGCTGTCATGTCAACCAGATCTGCTTGCCATTGCCAATCCACATCTGGCACTATGGTTTTATTTCTTTTAAATCGTACCCTAGCAGGTTTGTGTAAAGAATAAGCATCTTGTTCTGTAAGCCAATCAATCACTTGTTTCTTGGTCACAGATGGCATATATGTTTTAGCTGCCTGCAAAAGAGGTGTTATACCGCCAAAGCTACCTACAGCGCTTGGATCATAATACATTTTCTTTAAGATCCGCTGGTGCATTCTTGTTTTTTTATATGGCTGTAAATACAGAGATCTGTTTTTTTTTTAAACAAAACTAAAGCCTTGTGTTTCACCATTGCAAACCTACACCCCCCACTGCTTTCAATTATCCTCTGCTCAGATTTAGGTCTGGGGGAAGGGCGGGTTGAGGCATGCTATCTAGAGAGAGGGGAGGAGGGAAGGGGTGTGGGGAAGATTTTCCCTGTCTCTGTGTACAGAATGAATCACAGCTTCCTGCCAGTTGTCTGGTAACTTTTATTAGGGCATGCCTATCTACAGCGAGGGCTTGGAGGGGTGGAATTCTGGTGACATCACTGGGGGTTTGGCTTGGGGGTTTGAGTGACAGCGTACCCATTAACTACTCCGGTCCCTAGTCTTTGCAAAAAAAAAAAAAAAAAAGCCTGTCTTGCAGCTTTGATCATGCCTATGTGAAACACCTATCTACAGCGAGGGCTTGGAGGGGTGGACTTCTGGTGACATCACTGGGGGGTTTGGCTTGGGGGTTTGAGTGACAGCGTACCCATTAACTACTCCGGTCCCTGGTCTTTGCAAAAAAAAACCTGTCTTTTGCAAACTTTGATCGTGCAGTTCATGCAGTTCACCACAGGTAGCTTCAAACAATCATTTGTTTTAAAAACCAAATCCTTGTCAACAGAATGAGCCACAGTTTTCCTGCCTCCTAACAGCTTGTATTTTGTTCTTTTTTTTAAAACAGAGGGGCTAGAAAAAAGCATATTTCCTGCTCTGTCATCATTAAAAGACGTAAGGATGTTCTAGGGGCGCATTTTAAAAGCATACTTCTGGCTCTGACATCATTAAAAGGCATCAGGATGTTCTAGGAGCACATATTTCGGGACTTTTGTATTGTACTTCCGGTGAAATCATCAAAAACAGCCAGAGTCCATTAATTCTGACATCATTAAAAAAGCGACAGGACCCTTTCTGATGACGTTTTAGGGGGGTGTGTTTTTGGGGACGGTGTGGGGTGGACTTCCGGTGATGTCATACCTGCGACGTCACAGGGGATGTGGCTTGGGGCTAGGGTGTGGGCGGGGCCATCTGTGACATAATGGGGGGGTGGTTTGGGGGTGGGGGGTGGGAGGGGCTCCCCATTCACTTCTATTGGGGGGAGGAGCATCAATGGGGTCTGGGGCAGTGCCAGGGGTGTGGCCTGGGGTGGAAGGGGGTGTGGCCTGGGGCAGAAGGGGGTGTGGCCTGGGGGCGTAGTTGAGGGCAGGACGAGGCGGGAGGGGGTGTGACTATGCCCCCATTCACTTCTATAGGGAGTGGGTGGGGCTTAGACCAGAAGTGAATGCTGATTGGCTGCTGTCATTCTTATCTCACCTGTCAATCAGTTTGATTGATCGTGTACCCATTATACTACTACCTAGTAACTTCATTGTGTGTCCTCTGCTATTTGTACTTTTTGAAAGAGTAAACAACTGATTAATGTTTACTCATGCCATTCATTATTTTATAGACATCTATTATATCTCCCTTAAACCATGTTTTCTCCAAGCTGAAGAATCCTAATCTCTTTAGCCTTTCTTCAGATGGACATTGTTCCATCCCCTGTATCATTTGGTTGCCCTTCTGTGTACTTTTCCTAATTCTGCTATAACGTTTTTGAGATGTGGTGACCAGAACTGCTCACAATACTCAAGATGAGATCGCACCATGGAGCGATGCATAGGCTTTAGAATATTCTCTATTTTATTCTCCATTCCTTTCCTAATAATTCCTAGCATTCTATTTGCTTTCTTGGCTGCTGTTGCTGCACACTGAGCAGAAGATTTCAACTTATTTTCAATGATGACACCTAGATCCTTTTCCTGAGTAGTGACTCCTAATGTGGAATCTTGCATTATATAGTTATACATTGGGTTACTCTTCCCTAGGTGCATCACTTTGCATTTGTCCACATTAAATTTAATTTGCAATTTGCAAGCCCAGTCTCCTAGTTTTGTAAGGTTCTCTTGCAATTTCTCACAATCCTCTTGTGATTTAACAACTTTAAATAGTTCTGCATCATCAGCAAATTTGATCACCAAACTTGCTGTTCCCATTTCCATGTTGTTTATAAATATATAAAAAGCAGTGATCCCAGAACGGAATCCTGGGGCACTCTACTATTCATCTTTTTACATTGTGAAAATTTACTCTTTGTTTTCTATGTTTTAACCAGTTGACAATCCACAATAGGACACTGCCACCTATCCTATTCCTTTTAAATTTCCTAAGAAGTCTCTGATGAGGGACTTTATTAAATGTTTTCTGGAAATCCAGGTACACTATGGGGTAGATATTATAACATGCGCATGTGTGTCCATTTGCACCAGCACGCAGATGTTATAAAATTGGGTGGCTGAGTGCACATGCGTGCCGGGTTTTATAATCTGTGTGCCCATGTGTGGGCGGTGCGCAAGAGGGAGTGAATTTATGCAAAGTCTGCACGGCAACACAATTAGGCCTTCCCCAGTTCCCTCCCAGTCCACTCCAATTAAGGGAGGGAACTTCGCTAACCTCCTGCATAACATTCCTTCCCCTTTCCATCTCTTCCCTACCCCTTAAAGCTTACCTACCTTGGCTACATTTTTTTATTTTATTATTTGCTGCTCCTCAGGAATAGAAGTAATTTACGTGCGCCAGCAGCTAGCTGGTGTGCGTGCTTCCCTGGGACAGCAGTTAATGGCCGCTGTCCCAGCCAGTTTCTGTCCCGCCTTGCCCCCCCGGCCCACCCCTTTGAAGAGGACCAGCACTTATGTGCCTGCCGGGGTTTACACGCATGGCCAGGCCTCTTTGAAAATTTGTGCGGCTCATAAAAGGCCTTTTAAAATCCAGCCTTAAATCAACTGGCTGTATCCACATTTTTATTTACACCCTCAAAAAATGTAGCAAATTTGTGAGGCAAGATTTCCATTGGCTAAATCCATGTCGGCTTTGTCCCACTAAACTATGCTTATCTTATATGTTCAGCAATTTTGTTCTTTATGATAGTTTCTACCATTTTGCCTGGCACAGACATCAGACTCACTGGTCTGTAGTTGCCTGGATCATCCCTTTTTAAAAAAATTTCTAATAGCAGGTCCACAATTTCATTTCTCAGTTCTTTCAGCACACCAGGATATATACCATCTGGTCCAAGTGATTTTCTATTCTTTAGTTTGTCAGTTTGCCCTAGTACATCTTCCAGGCTCACTGAGATTTGTTTCAGTTCTTCTGAATCATCATTGTTGAATATCATTTCTGGCATGGGTATATTTCTTACATCTTCAGTGAACACAAAAGCAAATAATTAATTTAGTCTCTCTGCTATGGCTTTGTCATCCTTAAGTGCCCCTTTTACCCCTTGATCATCTAATGGTCTGACTCCCTCACAGGCTTTTTACCTCCAATGTACCTAACAAGTTTTTATTATGAGATTTTGCTTCCATGGGAAGCTTCTTTTCAAATTCTTTCATTGTCTTCCTTATCATTGCTTTGCATTTGACTTGCCAGTGCTTGTGATCTTTTCTTTCTTCTTCATTTGGATCCCTTTTCCATTTCTTGAAAGATGTTATTTTAGATATCATAGCCTCTCTCACCTCACCTTCTCACCTTTTAACCATGATGGTAGTCATTTAGCCTTCCTTCCACCTTAAGCAATGCATGGAATATATCAGGTGTGGGCTTGCAAGATGGTATTTTTAAACAGCATCCATACCTGAGCTAAACTCTTACCCTTTTCAATTGCTCCTTTCATTTATTCATAACCATTTTCCTTATTTTAGCACAGTCACCTTTTTGAAAGTTTAATGCTGTTGCAGTAGATTTCTTTTTTCTGCTCCCTCCAGTTATTAAGTCAAGTTTGATAATGTTGTGATCACTGGTGCTAACTCTGGCTCCAACACTGTTACTTCTTGCACCAAATCCTATGTTCCATTAAGGACTAGGTCTAAAATAGTTTTCCCTCTTGTTTGTTCTTGCACTAGCTGCTCCATGAGGCAGTCATTTATTTATGTAAGAAATGTACTACTTTAGAATGTCCTGATGTAACATTAGTCAATACTGGGGTAATTGAAATCACCCATTATTACTGTGCTGCTGATTGTGCTAGCTTCCCTAATTTCTTTTAACATTTCATTGTCTGTTAGTTTATTCTATCCATAAAGATTCAATATTGCATTTTGTTTCTTGCAGATCTTTTATTCTGTTTGACTTAATGCTCTCTTTTCCCATCTTATTTTTTAGACTTCTAGCATTTGTATACAGACATTTCAAAGTAAATATTAACAACCTGCTCATCAGTTGACAAGGTTAATTTGGAATCGTTCTGCACTTTACTTAAACACACCTTGTCCACTTTGGCATTTATTGCAATCTCTCTGCTTAATTGGAGCAGATTGGGAGGGAACTGGGGAGACCCAATTGTGTCAATGTGAGTTGCTTTGCAAAATCCCCCCCTCCCGCATTTGAGATTCGCAGGCCACCCACACATGGACGTGGCCATCGGATTTTATAACATATAACATATGCGTGTCTATGTGCGTGCGCCGGGAATTGTGCACAAATGGACGTGCATGCACTTCTTTAGTATCTTTCAAAAATACATTATTCCAAACCATGTGCTTCTAAACAACTATCAGCTTTCCCCGATCATCTTGTTTAAAAGTTGCACTATCTCCTTTTTAAAGGAGGGCAAAACAGCTGCTGGTGATGGGCTCCAATAAAAGACAAAGAATCCAATCTGACCTGCGCATGATTATCATCACCCGCTGGATTGTTCTGCTCAGAAGCATTGTCATCAAACAGGTTGGGCTAAATGTATGCCAATACTCTGTTGCATGCAATGGCAATAGGAATTCAGCATGTAATTCCATTCTTTCAGCTCTCACTGACCTGGCTCAATATCTGTGATACCTGAGGTGCAGGGGAGACAATCATTCCCATAGTCATTATGAATGACAGAGGAAATGTTGGAGTACTGGAGTTGAGTGACATATCCAGACTGGAGGACTCCTTCTTCTGTAGGGTGTTAACCATAATGTTATTTCTCAGTTGTGATTCTTGAGTGATGACATATCTATTTAACTCTCAGCTGAATTTGCATGGCAAGTTTGGGATTTATGCTTCCCCTTTTTTTAGACCACCACAAGTTAGTAAGAAAAATTAAAGGAATCTAGAAAAGAAGAGAAACAGACTCCAGTCAATGGACTGCTTCTCAGAATCTGGTCAGAGCAGCCATCTTACTCCCTGAAAACTGATCTTTTAATCCTACTTTTTTTTTCCAATCCTTTATTATTCCACAATAGAAAATTGCTTCCTGTTCCTTGACTTTTTAATATTACTAATGAGTTTCTCATGAGGCAATTTATCAAATGTTTTCTGAAATTTCAAATACACTATATTAAACAGATCACCCTTCTTCACGTGCTTATTTATATCTTCAAAGAATTCTAATACTTTAATAAGAACATAAGATGTACCATGAGGATTTATACCAAAGGTCCATCAAGCTGTTTCCAATAGTGGCCAATCTGGGTCACAAGTTACCTGGAAGATCCCATAGAGTAGATCTATTCCTCATTGCTCACGCTCAGGGGAAAATAGTGGCAATCCCAAATCTAACAGCCTAATAATGGTTTATTAACTTTTCCTCCAGGAACTTGTCCAAATTCCTTTTGAACACAACTATGCTAAATCCTTGCTTATTTCCCGTTAAGCCATGTGTATACATATGCTGAGTAAATGTATTCTCATCTATAGCTTGCAGCATTACATCCATCACAACTTCATTGGTTACTTGTCTTTAGTTTCATGAGTCACTTTCTGGCACTCTGTTTAAAATCTGGGATTCCATTGGCTATGGCTAATATCCTCCAATTTAGGGACACTGGCAGATTTTGTTCCCTAATTTCTAGTAGTATTTTTACAATTTTCCTACCAAGTTAGAAAGCTATCATCAGGCAGATCTTTCTGTCTGTTTTATCTTCCAGTCATCTCCTTACCTCAACTGTTACAATTGTAAATCTTAGCCTTCAGAGAAGATCCCTGCTAATTTGACATTTTTTTTAACTTGAAAACATTTTACCTGGGCTTCCATGATATTTTTCAACAATTTGCCTGCCTTATACAGGCATTTAACCTTCACAACTGCTTCTTATAGTTTTCTTCTAAATAATGTCCTAATTGTATCATAGTTTTCCATTTTTATGTTAAATACTATTCTAGTATTTTAATTTATTATTCTCCCTCCAATGATTAAATTTGATTATATCATGGTCACTATTGCCTTTCACCATGTCTGCATTCAGCTGTTCACAGTCTTTTTAAATTTTCCAGTCAGGTGTATTCCCACTGATACTCTTTCCCATTATGCATGGAAATTATGGGTCTGATTTTCTAAAGCATTTGCATGCATACAACTTGGTTTCTATACATAAATCCCTATTTAAAAATCAATTTGGGGTTTATGCATTTAAATTAAACATGAAACAATTTTCTGTGGAGACAGGTTGGGAAAGAAATGTATACACTTTGGGGGTAATTTTCAAAAGGAGTTACATGCGTAAATGTAGCTACTATTGTAGCAATTTTCAAAAGCCATTTACTCAAGTAAAGTGCACTTATGTGAGTAAATCCTATAGACAAGTCAATGGCATATATCGTAGCAATTTTCAAAAACCCACTTACTCAAGTAAAGTGAATTTACTCCAGTAAACCTGGTTTTTACTCGAGTAAATGCTTTTTAAAATCAGGCCCTTTCTATTTTCAAGAATATGCATGTAAATCCACATACACAAAGTTACACCTACTCGAGATCAAGTGTACTTTGTGCATTTTTGCTATGCCAAGTACAAAGCAAATTTATGACCAACTTTGAAAAGTTGTTCAAAACTGTTTGGGTAAAAATTACCCACAAACTTTAGCTTATGTGGGCTGTTTGAAAATTGCCCTCTATAGCCATAGAGTTTCCAGAGTGCAGTTTGTTTCCTATAGAAATGTGTATCCTACTGGACCTTCTGTCATTTAGATTTATTTTTCACCAGTATCAATGTCAGAGGGATAATCATGTTTCATCTGGTCTCTGAACTGCTTATTTATTATGTTCTTGGGGCCTAATCAGTAAAGCACACAAAACAGGATTTTTAATATGAATATTGGTAACATTTAGGGAGTCATTTGGTACAGCCTGCATAGTTTTTTAATCAATAACACAAATACATTATAACTTTTCAAATGGAAAACAAGCCCATATTTTCCCATTGAAAATGATACTACCAAATCTACCTGTACACATTTGGACATGCTAATTTGTGTGCAGAATGTTTTTCAAAATGTGTGTCTATAATTTTGAAAATATAAAAGTATACATGTAAATGCTAACTCTTTTCCTACTCCGCTCTCAGGACTGCTTATTGCGGGGAAACTTACAAGTGTACAGGTTGTATCTGTATATGCGCATAAAGGTAGATTTTAAAAGCCTTGCACTCGCAAAAACAGCCATTTACGTGCATAAGTGGCCCAACCAGGAGCTACACAAATTTTAAATAGCCGGGAAGGGCACATGTACAGAAAAAGTGGCAGGGCTTGGGCATTCCAGAGGCAAAACTGACACACATAACCTCTAATTTTCCTCAAACAAGCTGCATCGTACAAATCAACTCCTTGTCATCAATTATAAGGTGAAAAATTCTTTAATGAGGTCAATTTTACAATGGATACCTTTGAAGGTGTCTGTAACAACCCCCCCCCCCCAAGCCCAACCCACCTCCCGAAAACTCACCCCGAATCAAAGTGCCCCCTTACAATAGTCCATATACAGAGTATCAGATTGAGCCCTATAAAGGGTCTCTCTCTCTCTCTCATCTCCCCAATATTATCCCCAATGTTCTCCTGTGCTAACAAGGAGAAGTAGCATGCATGTGGAGAATATTTTATAACCTATACACATAAGGGTAGATTTTAAAAACTTGCGCGCGCACATCCATGAGCGCACGCTACCTGGTGGGCACACACGGACACGGAATTGTATAACATGCTCGCACCAGTGCACACATGTTATAAAATCAGGGGTCGGCGCGTGCAAGGGGGTGCACATTTGTGCAACCTGCACGCAACAACGCCCGAGCAGGCGCAGGTTGCACGCACTGACACCCTGCTGGCATGCGATCCCCCAGCACAGTGGCAAATAGCCCCTGCCCCACCGCACCCCTAGACCACTCTGCCTCGCCCCCTCCCTGCCCCTTTTCTGAAGCCCCGAGACTTACACGCGTCCTGGGGCTTTATGCGCATGGCCGGGCCTTTGAAAATAGGCCCAGTGCACTTAGGTCCTTTAGAATCTATGCCATAGGTTATAAAATAGTGTGGGCAGAGTTTTTAAAAATCTGCCTTATATTGGACGTGTATTTTTATAAATATCAGGCAATTTCCTACTTTCACTTTCAAAATGTTCTCAGGAAACTTACCTGAACACATTTATACCTGCTGTTTTGTGCAGCCTCAGTTATTCTATCTATTTATTTATTTTTTTGCTTTTAGAGGGGAAGAGGAATCTTAAGTGATCATGCTAGAATGAAGAGGCAAATTAAAAAAAAATAAAAATTAGCCAGTTAGTGACTGATTTTCGCCAGCTAGTTTGGCTAGATTCAGGCAAATATTCAACTGAAAACCTAGTCGGGTAGGTTCAGAAAAATCCCTAAAGATAACTAGCTAAAATTAGCTGGATATCTTGCCTGCTCAGCAGCTTACTGAATATTGATTTCTAGGGATGTGAATCGTGTGATCGATCGTCTTAATGATCGATTTTGGCTGGGGGGGGGGAGGGAAATCTGATCGTCATTTTTTTTTTGGTAAAAAATCGTTAAAAATCGTAAATCGGGGGAGGGCGGGAAAACCGGCACACCAAAACCCAAAAGTAGCCCTCACTATGTCGACATAGTGAGGGCAAAAGTAGCACCGGCACCATTTTGCCCTCACTATGTCGACATAGTGAGGGCAAAAGTAGCGCTGGCGCCATTTTGAATATTGGCAATACGGCCCGCGTGCAGGAGGTTGCTCCCGGACCCCCGCTGGACTTTTGGCAAGTCTTGTGGGGGTCAGGAGGCCTCCCTCAAGCTGGCCAAAAGTCCCTGGGGGTCCAGCGGGGGTCCGGGAGCGATCTCCTGCACTCGTGATGTCGGGTGACAGGAAACAAAATGGCGCTACCTTTGCCCTGTCATATGGTAAGGACAAAGGGCCACCGGCGCCATTTCTATTAACGCAGCCGTGGCCCGAGAGCGGGAGATCACGCCGGGACCCCCCCACTGGACCCCAGGTAATTTAAAACATTTTGGGGGGCTTCGGGAGGGTGGAGGATTTGTTTTAAAGGGTCGGGGTGGGTTTTAGGGTTGTTTTGGTGTGCCGGTTTTCCCGCCCTCCCCCCTCCCCCGATGTACGATTTTTTGAGGATAAATCGGGGGAATTGCTAGTGTATCGCGGCTCTAACGATTTTTGACAATTTAAAATATATCTGACGATTGTTTTAAATCGTCAAAAAACGATTCACATCCCTATTGATTTCATAGATGCCAGCCCTAATTAGTATCTTGTGACTGTATTCTCTTCTCATATTATTTAGTCATTGTAGTTGTAAAAGGTTTTCCTTCTGCATATTTAGCCTTTTATTTTCTCAGATTCAATTGGGATTTAGTTGGAATATGGCCAATCTATTTTTCATCTTCATAGTAATGCTTGGCCTTATTTATGTTGTACAAAATGTTTGTTTTCTTGGAACCTGCACTTTAGTGGACTTACTAATAGGGTAATTTTTAAAGGGATTTCTATGAGTAAAACTGTGTAAAGAAATGTCCTTTTATGAAATTGTCTGCCTCTTATGTAGGTAAATTTACATGGGGGCATTCCCAGGAGTGGGGTTAGGGATGGGTTTGCAATGATGTGCATAATTTTTCTTTTTCTAAAGTATGCACATAACATTTTTTCAAACATTTATGTTCACAATTTAGCAGATGTAATCATGTGTGGGTTGTTTCAGTGAAAATTTCAGAAGGGAAATTTACAATGCATTATAAAGGCTGAATTTAAGTTTGTTGTACATTTGTGGTTTGATTTATTCCCTTTCTCCATGCTGACTTCAAAGTATAAGTATATTTAGGGCCCACTTTACTAAGCCTTTTCACCCATTCTGGGCCGGATTTTAAATGCCCTGCGCGCGTAAATCCGGCCAGATTTATGCGCCCAGGGCCCTCGTGTGCTGGCGCGCCTATTTGCATAGGCCGCCGGCGCGCGCACAGCCCCGGGACGCACATATGTCCCGGGGCTTCGTAAAAGGGGCGGGGGAGGGACGTGTCCGGGGGCGTGTCCGGGGTCAGGGGGCGGTTCGGGGCGGGGCCGGGGGCATGGCGCCGGCCCGGGGGCGTGGTTGAGGCCTCCAGACCAGCCCCCGGGTCGGGTGATGGCGTGCCAGCAGCCCGCTGGCATGCGCACATTTACGTCTACTTTCAGCAGGCGTAAATCTGCCAACAAAAGGTAGGGGGGGTTAGATAGGGCTGGGGGGGTGTGTTAGGTAGGGGAAGGGAGGGGAAGGTGTGGGGGGGTGGAAAGAAAGTTCCCTCCGAGGCCGCTCCGATTTCGGAGCGGCCTCGGAGGGAACAGGCAACGTGCGCCGGGTTTGGCGCATGCAGGTTGCACAAATGTGCACCCCCTTGTGCGCGCCGACCCCGGATTTTATAAGATACGCGCGGCTACGCGTGTATCTTATATAATCCAGCGTACTTTTGTTCGCGCCTGGTGCGCGAACAAAAGTACGCGCACGCGCAAAATTATAAAAACTACCCCTCTGTGTCTATGGGAAAAATTGTTAGTAAACCAGGTCCTTAGGTCATTTATCAAATCGCGTTATGGCATTTTCGCATGCGAAAAACACCTTAATGCACGCGAGAAGCACCATAACACATAGTGCAATGCACAATTTTAAAAGGGGAGGGATTGGGGAGGAGTCAGGATGGGATTTCAGAAAAAGTGGGCTGGCTTCGCGAAACCATAATGCACGATATCACACAGTTTTAATGCCGAAAATAACTGCACCTTTTTCAGTTGCTTTAAGTTGGGTGATATCGTGCATTATGCCCATAATGCAATTTGTAAAAACACCTTAATGCATGCGAAAATGCCAATACGCGATTTGATAAATGACCCTATTAGTTTGCTACCTCCACTGCTATGGTTATGATGCCATTTGAATGGAGAAGAGTGTAGAGGGACCAATCTAGGGGGTCTTTTTCCTAACTGGTGATGTGTGTTAACATGTATTATTAGTGCACAGACCCCATTGTCATTAATGGGAGTCATGGTAAATAACTTTCATTAATGTGTTTTAGCATGCATTAATTGTAGGTTAGTAAACAGACCACTAGGAAAGGGAGAATGAGATCCATGAATATTTAAATGAGACTTGCAATGAATTTTGCAATTCAGATGGGGATTCTGCAGAACTTTCAAGAAATGCACCTCCAATGAGCTGAGGATTTAACATAGGAAACAATTAATTTTTAGCAAGATATGTTTCAATATTTTACAGCCTAAATATTTAAGTTAATTTGGGTAAATAGAGTCCAATATGAAAAAAATAAGAAGTTACTCAAGATAGGATTTCAAGTTGGCATTTATAGTTTGTAAAGTTCTTATGAAAATGGTCTAAAGTTTTTTTTTACAATTAGCTTTTATATTTGAGAGCCAAAAATAATAGCCTCTAGATTTCAGACTATAATAAATTAAGGTATAGAGAATTGACTGAAGTGCATGCAATATAAAGATTTAGTTTTTTCAAAGACATCTGAAATCCCATTTGATCATACTGTGGGCCTTCATTAAAACATGTTTCCCCATTCTGTGCCTATGAAATTAAATACTGCTTTATATATTTCCTTTTCCTATTTTTTCACCCATTGTAATCTTATTTTTAAAAGGTTTGTCAAATAGTCTTAATTTATAAATGCAAGTACAGGGACAGGTATCTGTAGAACTAATTAACACTATTGTTTCATTAGCATTTCCTTGTAGAAAACACTTGTTTTCTTCTGTAGTGGAGTTAATTAGAGCTTTGACTGTCATCTAAAGACTGTTAGTTAATAATCCTACATGACTGTAAATTATATTCTGGATTTTTTGATTATGATCCTTCTGGGCCATAGGGAGTTCCATTTCTCTGTTATTAGTGGAATAGCAGCTGTCTTTGGCATAAAGTGAAGGCATTAAAATGATCTTTCAGGGATTACACCTATTTTATATGGTAAATCAGACTTTATCTAACAAAAGAGCATGCATTTATTAGTCATTGGGCAATTTTCAATTACTAGTTGGAAAACAAAAGTTTATTAAAGCATCAATGAGTTTATTTTTATAGTAAAATGGTGGTAACTGTTACACAACTATATTACAGGGCCAAATTTAAAATTCAGACTCTGTTCTTTAAGGCCTAATAGGGAACAGACGTGAGTATTTATGAAGCAAGCTATCTCTATACATTGTGGAGTGAATTTTCAAAGGAGTTATGCACATAAAATTAAGATATGCATGCATAATTAGCTTATAGTTGTGCACACGCTATATTTTTTCCTGCTTTTTCTGTTTCACTGTAAACCGGCATGATTTGCATTTAATGCAAGAATGTCGGTATATAAAAGTTAAAAATAAAAATAAATAAATAAATTATAAACATAAAAAATGTCTATGTATTGTATTCTTGCTTTCACATGCACATTAACCTGCTCATAAAAGGGATGGCCTAAGGGTGCTCTTGGGCGGAGCTAAGCAATACATGCGTAAATTGCTATTTTATAAGCGGCTTACATGAGTAAATGTGATAACTTATTTGTGCAATTGTATCCCTGCTAAGTATCTCACGTAATTGATATCAGACTGCTCTGTTGGCAAGAATTGGTTGTGTGGGATGTCTGGATCAACCCAGAGGAGTTCATACTGAATAATTAGGAGGATCGATCTGAAAAAGAAATGGGTGAACTGCTGAAAGAATTGTAAAACTGGTGATGTCAATTATGCATGCATGTTTTAAAATATACCAACTTATGTGCAATAAGCAGGCAAGTGTATTTTTTTCATATGTAAAATATATATGCATATGTTTATAAATTAGGTAGGAAAAGCACATGCTTTCTTTTTTTTTTTTATAACTCTATTTATTGGGTTTTTCACAGATCCCCAAAGTGGGGGCCAGTAACATACATCAGTTGAGAATAAGTACAGAGCATACTTTGTTGTACAACATGAATCAACATTATAAGAACCCAAAACCAAACGCCATATCGTGTACAGGAAAAAAAGATGCAAGTACATTACAGTAGTGCTATTATACATTTACCAAGAAGATAACTATAACATACTGAGAGGTGCAATACTGAACGAACAAACGTTCCCAACGCCAACAAAACCAACAAACCCCCCCCTCCATCCCCCAACCCTACCTTCTTCACCTCTATCCCTCCCCCCCCCTACCCCTCCCTCCCCCCCCCCCCCCCCCCCCCCCCCCTCCCGCTTGGGTGTACCATTGTCAGAATCACAAGGGCTATCGGTAATGACCAACACAGGGCACCTCCAACAACCCGGCATATTACACTGGTTTAGGTTGTAAGTATGTGAGAAATGGTGCCTAGACTTGTGCAGTGTCCGAGGAGCGAGCTGAGGACTGGTGAGTACTAATATACATTTCGTGGGTAAAGAGTCTGAGGAGCCTTTTAAACCACATATCCCAGGTAGGGCCTGCGGTGTCCAACCACTTAGTAAGTATCACTTTCTTGCCTATGAGAGCCGCCTTAAGCAGAAAAGCCTTTAAAAAAGGTCTCCTTGGACCGGGCAGAAGATCTCGTTGTATAACCCCAAATAACCAAAAGTTAGGTGATAGTGGAAATTGGCAGTGCCAAAGTCGTGTACAAAACAAACTGATCTCCTGCCACAAAGATTGGACTTGTGGGCATGTCCAAAAAACATGTGTGAAGGTACCTGGGGAGAGGCCACATTTTTTACACATAGGGGAATCACAGAGTTGAGCCTTAAATGCTTGAGTAGGGGATATATACCCTTGCCATAAAAATTTATATTGGGTCTCCCGCATATCCTCGTTAATGGAGATGTCGGGAATGGCTTCAAAACATTTCAAAAAATCTTCATAAGTAAGTTCCAACTCTGTCCAAGTGGACCATTTCTGATACAATAGTTGTAGATGCCCCTTCACTCTTGGTTGAATCAATTCTTTATAGAAAGCTGATACCTTAGGAGGTTTTTGTGGCCCTGAATGAAGAAGGTGTTGTAAGAGAGTGGTACATTGAGGATTACCCCAGTGCCCTGGACAGGACTGCATAAAATGTCTGATTTGTAAAAAAGCATAAAAATCGGTATGAGGGATACAAAATTGTGTTTGTAGATCAGCAAAACTGTATAGGGTCCCAGTGATTGGGTCATGCAGCTGATAAAGGAACTGGAGGCCCTCCGTACACCATCTCTTGAAAGGTGTTTCTCCAACTCCAGGTAAGAAATATCTATTATTCTGGATACGTAAAAAAGGTGTGATACCAGGTGGCTGATGAAACATTTTGCATAGACTTGCCCAAGTCGCCCGACACGTGGTCACTAGCAGATGCGTCTTGAGGTGAGGCGGGATGTCTGCGGACCTCGCATGAAGCAAAGAGTTTAGTGACGGGACTTCATACCAGAGCTGTAATACGGAGTTAGGTAAATAATAGGAGGAACCAAAGATCCAGTCCTGTACAAAGCGGAGATTGCAGGCTAGGTTATAAGTTTTTAAGTTAGGACATCCCACTCCCCCCTGCTGCTGGGGTAGGTATAGCATCTGTAAAGGTATGAGAGCTCTTTTGCCCCCCCACAAGAAAACTCGGAGGACATGAGTTAATTTATTCAGATCAGAAGTGGTGAGACAGATTGGTAACATTTGCAGTATATAAAGCCATTTTGGCACTATCATCATTTGGTAAAGGCGTACTCTGCCCCGTAACGATAAAGGCAAGTTTCTCCATTTGGTCAGGGTATCTATCGTGAAGGTCAGCTTTGGTTGGACGTTAAGCTGATAGATAGAGTCCAACTGATTGGGAATAATAATCCCCAGATATTTAAGGGTGTCAGATGCCCATTTCAAGGGGAACTCCCCCGCCCAACTCTCCTTTAGAGTGCGCCCCACATCTAGTGCCTCCGATTTGTCCCTGTTAATCTTGAGGCCCGCAAACACCCCGAAAAGTTCCTGTACATGTAGCAGATGTGGCAGAGACCGGTATGGGTGGGTCAAGAATACCAGGACATCGTCAGCGAAAGCCGCCACCTTGAAGGACTGGCCAAGTTTGTCGAAGCCATGGATGTCCGGGTGTAGCAGTATCTTTCTTAGTAAGGGATCTATCATGAGAATATATAGAAGGGGGGACAATGGGCATCCCTGACGCACTCCCCTCCGGATGGGCACATAGTCCGACAACGAGCCATTAATCAGAATACAGGATTGAGGGCAGTGATATAGGAGCTCTATGTAAGACACAAACTCCCCCATTATACCATAGCACTCCAGAACAGAGAACATGTATGGCCAGGCTACCCTGTCGAATGCCTTTTCACTGTCAAACCCAATAGCCAACGCCGGCACCCCATGGTACTGGCACAGCTTCATTGCTGATAACAGTTTCACTATGTGACCGGTGGCTGAGCGGCCTTTTACAAAACCCACCTGCTGTTCCGTAACTAATCGCGGCAGCAGCAGTGCTAATCTATCTGCGAGAACTTTTGCCAGAATCTTGAGATCACTGTTCAACAGCGATATGGGTCTGTAAGACTCTGGTTTTTGTGGGTCTTTTCCTGGTTTTGGCAATACTATAATGTTTGCAGAGTTAAAATTCGAGGGGAAACTCTGGCGTACCAGACCATCCACATAGAAATTCGTCAATGGGACTGTCAGGGGGACCTTCAGTATCTTAAAAAAGTCGTAGGAGTACCCGTCCGGCCCTGGTGATTTACCCAATGCCACATCATTAATGACCCGTAGGACTTCGAAAGTCTGAATGGGGCGGTTGAGAAATTCCCTTTGGGAAGTTGACAAGCACGGTGTATGCAAATCCGAAAAGAAGGATTGTTCCGCATCTCCCCCTAGGGGGGGGTCCGCAGCATAGAGAGTGGTGTAAAAAGACTGGAAGACTGTCCCAATAGCCTTAAGATCCGTAACCTTTTGTCCCTGAGGGTTTAACATGGCCTGTATCGCAGTTCGGGCTCTGGCCCTGCGCACAAGATTGGCCATGGGCTTCCCTACCTTATTCCCATAGCGAAAAAAAATTATGTTGAGCCACCTGGAGTGCATTACTAGCTCGTTTGTGTAAAACTGTGTTGAGCTGGTGGAGAAGGTGAAAGTAGGCCTGCCGATGAGCTTCTGAAGGGTCAGAAAGAAGTGTGCGTCTGGCCTGTTTGGTCTGAACATCTAAACGAAGGATATCCTTCATAAGGCGTTTATACCGGGTGCTAACAAAGCTGATTATTTCGCCTCGTAACACGGCCTTCCCCATTTCCCAAAACAACTGAGGCTGGACCACATGCTGAGCATTATCCTTGGCATACTCTGTCCACTTGGTCAACAAAAATTGGCAAAACTCTTTATCTCCCTTCAGATGATTAGGAAACCGCCACCAATTGTCACCTCCCAATTTCTGTCCTATGTTAATAACCAATGAGAAAGGGGAATGGTCCGAGATAACCGGGTTCTCAATCTCTGCCTTTTCTACCTTCCCAAAAGCTTCAGGCGAGAGAATGTCTGATGGGGGTTCGAGTAAAACGTATATTCCCGGTCAGTAGGGTGAAGGACTCGCCAGATATCCAACAGGCCTGTCACCTCACAGAACTTCCCTATCCCTTCCCCCCATGTCCCCAAGCGTGTCCCCCTTTGCGTAGTTCTGTCTAATGTATTGTCTACTACACAATTAAAATCCCCCGCAGTGCACAAAAGACCTTCCCGGTGTGTAAGGAGAACGTCAGCAAATTTACGTAAGTATTTCTGTGGGTTATCAGTGGGAGTGTAGACATTTCCAATGGTGACCTTCTGCCCTCTCCAACTCCCTATTACCAACACATAATGGCCATCCGGGTCAGCGATAGTGCGCTCCACCTCTAAGTCAGCGGATTTGCTAATCAGTATAGCCACGCCGGCTTTGCGGCGAGTGGATGCAGCATATAAACATTCCCTCACCCAGTCCCTTTGCAGCTTTTGGCTCTCAAGAGATGTCAAATGGGTTTCCTGAATACAGGCAATATCCCCATGCAAACGGTGTAAATGAGCTAAGATTTTCTTACGTTTAATGGGAGACCCCATACCATGAACATTCCATGAAATTAGTTTCAGCATGGGTCATGTAAAGAGTAAAATAAGCTAAACAAGGGCTGCTGCATTACCACCAGAGATAGAGAGTCCCAGCTGCCCTCCACCCCCAGTTAGGTCCTGCGATACGATGTCCGCAGGAACCATCTCCCATCCTCCCCGACCCGTCGCCATATCCACAAGCACTGCAAAATCCTTGCGACCCGATATCTCCATGCCCATTCATTCATCATACATCCTAACCCCCAAGCAGTCGCCCACCTCCCCCTCCCCCCCTCCCCCCCACCTCGTCTACCCCCCCTACCCCATTGCAACACAAAAACCATACAGCCGAACGGGCACTGAAAAAAACAAAGTACCCGATCCGGGAGGTCCGCTCAGGATGTCCGGGTGCCACGGACAACAAAAACTTGGTCCAGATCCCCACCAGGAATCGTAACTTAACAAAAGTCCAACATGAAAAACAAGAGAGTTCTCGAGTGCAGAACTTATCGAGTCTGGCCTCCAGCGCTTAGTGGCCTCCATCCCCGGCACATCATCCTGGGGAATTAGCTGAAGCCCTCTCCGGCAGGACCAGCTGTCTCCAAGTGAAAATGAGATGACAGATCATATGCTAGCTAGGCCCTGTCCAAGCCATCTGGGCCTAGGCGCGCACCTGAGGGAGGCAAAGCCAGGCAGAGAAAAAACATGGCCGTCACGGGCCTGACACGTGTCCCACCGCCAAAGTGTTCACAAATGTTTTTGCCTCCTCAGGGGTCTTAAATAGGTGGGTTTTGCCTTCCCACCCGACCTTCAGAGTAGCGGGATAGAGGAGGGCAAATTTAATACGTTTCTCAAAAAGCTGAGAACACAGCGGTGAAAATTTTTTCCGTTGTTGAGAAACCTGCACCGAATAGTCCTGTGTGATCCTGACAGTATGGCTCTTGTATTTCGCCTCTGGGTTACGTCGGTAAGCTATCCAGATTTTTTGTTTAATAGCTGAGTTTAGGATCTTCGCGATAGCTATTCGAGGTCGCTTGTCTGAGTCCCGGCGAACCCCCAGCCTATGCGCTCTTTCGACTTTCAGTGTGCCTTGCAAATCAGGAAGGCCCACCGCCGCAGGGAGCCATTCCTCTAGAAAGTCTCCCAGCCCTTGATCATCCACAGCCTCAGGTAGCCCTAAAAACTGCAAATTATCTCAGCGGAGCCGATTTTCCAGATCGTCCATTTTTTGTAAACAATCTTGGAGAGTTTTATCCTGTGCGCTATGTTTCTCCGTAGTGGCGGTGAGCCCCTCCTCCAGCCCCACGATTCGTTCCTCCAAGCCGTCGAGTCACGGTTGGAGCTCCGCCAGAGAAGATTTTACCTCTTCTAGTTGGTGTGTGATCCCTGCTAGCTTGATGTCCAAGGTCGAATCCAGTGTGGCCTTGAGGGTTTCCACTGTGAGCGGGGTTGCTGATTCCGGGCTTGTGCCGCCGGGGCTCGCCGCCATTTTAGGATCCGCGGGTTTCAGCTTGTCCTTTTCCTTCTCCCTTTTTCCACCGCGTGCAGCCATTAATTGTGGAGATTTGTACATATAATGTACAATCGACATGAGCTGTTTCCAGACAAGCACTGCCTGCACCGATTCGCCAAGTCAGGGGGGTAGTAAAGTGAGAATAAAGTCCGTGGCACCCGGAGCTCAGGGAGAACACGTCCTCCCTAGCAAATCATCCCACGTGACCCCCAAGCACATGCTTTCAATGCATTGCAGATATAATCTGTGCATACTTGATATGTAAAGGGTTATAATATACTTTAGTAGATGTCCATGCAGCTATATACACACATATATAGGATGGTGCAGAGTTGTTTGAAAGATATTCTCTGTGAGATAGATATTCCAGATAGATTAGCTTCTAATTTTAGGCACTAAAGTTAGGTCTCTAAGGGCCTGATTTCTACAAGGTATTTTATCATAGCCACAGACAGGCTGATGCAATACAATACACTGGCCACAGCGCATGGCGTAACGTGATTGGATGTGCGTTCTGGACGTGCGTCTGTAACCCCCGATGCAAAACAGGGGTTAGCACATCCAAAACGCACATGCAGTGCAGCACATAGCTAATAGCACTCATCACATGTTGATGAGGCTATTAGCTGTTTCCCCCCGATACAAAAAAATGATACACCTGACGCGTACTACTTTTCTGTACTTCCTCTGACTTAATAACGTGAAAACTGAAAAAGTAAGCTGTCAAAAAAAATTAGAAAGACAAAAAGTGTGCCAATGTTCATATTAGGAAAAGGGACGCTCAGTTAATGAGTGTCCATTTTCCTATCCTGTGCATTTATTAGCTCGAAACATTAAGCGTCTATTTTCCCTACCCGCTGACAGTCACCTCTCCTGGGCACCCACTGCTGAGGAGGTGCTAGGGGCGCACAAGTTCCCCCTAGCTCCTCCTTTTTACCATGGCAGCCCATTTGCATATTGTATGAGATGCCCCGGAGAGTTTGACCGGCACTTGTTAGAAGAGCAGGTGTTCAATCATGAGTGCCTGCTTCCACACGCCGATATTGTATTGGCCTGAGAATGGGAGAAAAGTCTTAGAGAATCAGACAGTGCCTATTTTCAGTCAAACGTCTGAGTCAAATTTTTTTGGTTGAAAATTGATCTAAATGTAGGATCTTAGAATGTTGGAGGCTACGTTTAAGCCTGCTATTGATTAATGCCTAATGCTGAAAACCAGGGCTAACTTTGTTTCCTTACTCAGCTTTCCATTAATAGCTACCCACTTTTTAGGCTTCTAAATTTGGGGGGGGGCCTAGTGAAACTAGGACCCCCCCCCCCAAATTTAGGCATTCAGCCCTAGTATATATTTAAAAAGACCAATTTAGGAGCCCGACTATGCAGCTAAACTCTTTGAAAATTGGCCCCTATGTCTGTGCCAGAAGAAATATGACTTTACCATGCTTCCAGAAGCCTTAGGGGCATCTTTGGGCGGGGGGGGGGGAGGGGGGGAGGGAGTTCTGAATGTGATGGAAGAATTGGGTTAGGGGTTGTGGGTGGGTGGAGGTGTAGGGAGGTGGGGTGAGGTTTATGAGGATGCCCAGAGCCTAAATGGCTGTTTCAATATCAAGAGGAAGCTCCTCAGGCAACTATGATCAGTAGCTTATTCTTTTGAGGGGCCTGGAGTGGAGGCATCAGATACTATATTTGGGTTATTTTTATTTATTTTTTTTAAGAAGTAGAAGTAGAAGATCAGATCTGCTGGCCTGAAAGGTTTTAATTTTACTTTTAGTTTAGATAGCACCTCAGAAAAACAGTTTTCTGAAAATTGTTTGAAGTTTACTTCACTTTCATTCCTATTTGCATCTCTTTTCTGTCATCCACAGTGAATACTAAATAGAAATATTTGTCAAGCAATTCCACTTTTTCCCTTCTCATCTTCTGTATAAATGTTTCACCTCTGAGTCTCACAATGCCACTTATGTACTTACTCCTATCACTAATATAGCTAATGGGACCACTTATTCACTACATTTTAGCCAGATAAGTCATCATCTGTCTAAAATCTAACCGGATGAAAAAGAGGCATTCCAGGGGCATTCCGGGGTTGTCCAAGGTTATCCATCTAACTTGGCTGTTTGACAGTTGTATCCAGCTAAGTTAGCCAGTTGACTTTAGATCAGCTCTGAATCCGGTGTAAAGTTTTCTGGCCTTGTGTGTCCAGACATCTTTCCGCTTAACTGGATATTTGGGACAAGTTATTGAATATGCCCCCTAGTAAGTTCTGGTCCCCCATTTTATATTATTTACTATTTTTAATCCATATGCATCTTCATAGATATCCAGTTAAGTGGTAATATTAAGTAAGAAATAAATTAAAAAAAGGTTTGTGTGGGACTGTGGCCCGATTCCCACCCCTATCATCTAATATGTCATAAATGTACTGCTGGGCCATGCACCCTCCACTTCCTAAACCCCTCTGATATAAATAAATATTCTGGAAGGGTTCTCAGATTGGTCTCCTTCCCCTTCCCCATTGTTTTTTATTTTAATTGGGCTATTTCCTTCTCTCCCCCCTTCCCCAATCCATAACCTCTTTCTTCCAGGCCTCCCTCCACATCCCAGACCCCCAAACCCTAAAAATCACAGCCAGGAATGAGGTGTTTACTTATTCAGTTGAGTAGCTCCTTTCTTTTACTTTTCCCTTATTTTACTTAGCCAGATAAGTCTTAACAGCATTACTTAGCCAGATAAATAGTATTTTTTGAGAGGTTTTTGTCTTTTGCCACCACTTATTGAAAATATATTGCATGTGTCTTTTATATATGCAAACATGTTGTCAGGTAGGTTTAAGCATATTTATATATTGTGCGTGCAGAATTTAAAATACATATGCATGGACATGCATGTCCATATAGCTGCATATACAGTATGGGCATGCACATGCATATTTTAAAATTATCCTTCCTATTAGGATGTGGAAAATAGAATCTTTCTTGAGTGGGGCATACCCAAGATAGATCTGTTTTCAAAAGCCAAGAACAGGAAGGTGCTATTTCCCTTCTTCAGGAAGAGAACAGAAGGCAGACTAACTGCAGACACCTTTTTCATTAGGGACAGGGCTGGAGGAACCACTAGGCGAGCTAGGCCTGTGCTTAGGGCACCGAGACTTAGGGAGCACCGCGGCAGGCAGCCAGCCCCCGACTCGCCCTGCCTCCCCCCCCAGTACCACCCTCCCGACGCACCCCCTGGTAGTCCAGCGGAGGGCCCGTGAGCGATCTGCCGCTCCTGGGGCCTCGGCTGCCACTAAGCAAAATGGCGCCGGTGGCCTTCAGCCCCTACCATGTGACAGGGGCAACCGGTGCTATTGGTTGGCCTGAACCTGAAGGAAGGGTTTCATTTCGCCTTCTGATAGGAATGTGGTTTTCTTATCTAACGATTGGGAGCATCACTTTCACTTTTAGTTCATTTTTCTTGATCGACTACCATTTTAATTATTGGGTAGTATGTGATGTGTCTGCTGTTTGAAATATGTTATTGGTGTTTGGTAAAGCTTTCAAAATTTGCATGAGTCTTTAATTATTGGATATTCTATTCATCAGCTCTTTTGAAATTATTTTATCTGTATGATTTTATAATTATGATTAATGATGTATATATCTTGATTTTATTGATTTGTTTCACTAGGAATGGTGAAATTTTTGTTTTTCCATTGTTACACTCTATAGTCTGGCGTGATGCATTTTACAGTTCAGTTTTTGTCTGCACATTTCTATTTATACTTTATGTGGCTTTATTCTGTATTTGGCGAGGGTCTGTCTTTGCGACCATGATGAGAGATTCTGCTAGCATGTAGTGTCTGTATAGGGATCTATAGCAATTGGGTTTCTTTTATTTCCGCAGTAGGTGGTATATTGGTATTCTAGGACCCAGTGTAATATTTACCCTTGCTTTTTCACAGGTAGATTTATTGTTGTTTGAGTCCTTGGTGTTATTACTGTTATGTAATGATGGGATTGCAGTATAGATTTTGAGTGTCTTTTTTGCAGGGTTTTGTGTTAGTTCACAATGTGCCTGGCAGTGGAAGATGTTTGTGCTGCTGTTACTGTGAGGTAACACCAGAATTTGAAAATATCTTTTAGTATGATGAGCTGTAAGGGAAACATCCAAGCTCCATTTTTTTTTTTTTTTGGGGGGGGGGGGGATTTGTATTGCCATTCTGTCCCTTCCTATATATTCCAGACTTCACTCTCATAGCCATATAGAATTAGTTGAATGAGGCTATCAAATAATTTTATAGTGGCCAGCTTTTTAAAATTATACTGAAGACCCTTTGGACTTTTTTATGAACACTTTTTTTGTAACCAATTTTAAAGCAGGATCCATGCTATAGAGGTGGGTGCGATGAAGAAATGTTATTTTGGCTCCCCCCCAACTATTTTTCTGTCTAGAGATGCCACTGATTTTTTGTGAACTTAAGCATTAGTACAAGAAGGATTAAGGGGGATGCTGGAGAGGCACACAAATGCATTGGCCCCCGTGCGCTGGAGACCCTTGGTGCGCCACTGGGTGCGAGCCGTATGGGGCCGCAAGCGGTGCCAAAGAGGTGGAGATTTGGCGGGCCGCAAGCAGTGCCCAACCTGCTCGTGACCCAGAAACCACACAGTCAGCGGGCGTGATCGAGAATGAGGTAGGAGTCGGGGCTGAGACCGGGGGGTGGCGGCGCGACCTGGGGGAGGGGGGGGGGGCGCAAGGGAGAAGGCTCGCCTAGGGCACCAAATCCCCTTGCACCGGCCCTGATTAGGGAACACATTTACTGCAAGTTTATCCTTCCATGTCTCTGGTAGCCAAAAGTCTGATAAAATTCAGAATGGACCTTAGAATAATAATCTTAATAGCTCCCTTTTGCTGACATATATTTAGTTTACATTTCAGAATATACTGCTGTGGAAAATAATGACATTGAAAACTACCTTCAGTTCATGAAAAATAAGGGTCATTGTTCCACCTGAACACATCTGTCCTACACAGCCTGGATGTTGAAGGGGACATGATACACTTCTTTGAATTATTTGACAATAGCATCTTATATCTTTATATTTTCTAGAAAGGTGTCTACCAGAAGATTTTATAGCTTTACATAGAAGAGGCTAGCCTTTTAGTGTGAGGACAATATTTTAGATCGCTTCTCTTGTGGCACACAAAGCTAAATACCTTTTATATTTTTCAGAAGCTGACCTCAAAACCAATACTGATAGGGTTCACTTAAGTATAATTGGCACTTACCACCAATATATAGAAATAAACACCATTTTTTGCAGCCTAAAGGGCCAATATTATTCAAACAGTTCCCATAGTTAATAACTATGCAGTTGGTTTTAAATGCCTACTTTACCTAATTTTGAAAAGATTATCCATATTGGTACTTTCAGTTTGCTCTGCCATTAACACCATTCAGTTCAATGTCCCACTGTTTGCTGATTTGAATTTCATGGACGGAAGAAAGCTGTCCAACTGCTTGAATCCATGCTGCAGGCACCTTGCCAACAGGGACCCGATCTACCCAAGAGTTCAGTCATCACAGCAACTCTGCAGCTCAAGTCCTTGGTTAGAAACAGATTTAATTACTCTCACTCTATGCAGCAAGAGGGAGAGTCTGTCTACAGTGGATAATGCAGTCAATGGTAATTCTGCAATCCCAAAACTCTTAACAGCCCTTAAAGGGCTAAATTCCAGCTGTGCAGTATTACTCATGACAGTTTACATGTTTTCATTGTATTTTCCTCACATTGGGGTAAATGGTCTCCCCTAAAAAATATTGGGGTTGATTTTAAAAGGTGTGCATGGGCATAGATTTGCTCGCACAACCCAGCGCGAACAAATCTACACCCAATTTTATAACATGCGCGCGCTGCCACATGCATGTTATAAAATCCAGGGTCGGCGCGCGCAAGGGGCTGCACAATTGTGCAACTTACACATGCTGAGCCGTGCAGCCTTCCTCCGTTCCCTCTGAGGCTGCTACAAAATTGGAGTGGCCTCAGAGGGAACTTTCCTTCCGCCCCCCCCCCCCCCCTTGCACCTTCCCCTATCTAACCCGCCCCCAGCCCTATCTAAAATCCCCTCCTAACCTTTATCGTAGAAGTTACGCCTGCCTCTGGGCAGGCGTAATTTGTGTGCACCGGCTCTCCATCCCCCAGCACTGCGGCTGTGCCAGAGGCCTCGGTTTGGCCCCCAGCACGCCCCCGGGCCGGTGCCCCGCCCATGGCCCCGCTCCAGAACGCCCCTTTTTGCAAGCCCCAGGACATATGTGCGTCGGGGCTTGCGAGTGCCGCCAAGCCTATGCAAGAAAGGCTTGATGCATGCAGGGTCAGGTTTTTGGGGGTTACACGCGTATGTTACGTGCGTAACCCTTTTAAAATCTACCCCATTATGTCTACAATAGGTGCTTTTGTCCACAGCTTACATATTAACTCTGATTGTTTATTTAACTGCTCCTGCATCAGAGTCCTCGATCACTCCTCTGGTTAATAATTATTTTAGGTGCTATCTGATATCTTCAAAATCAACTGGAGACAAACAGTGTGTGCATTCCTTGAAAGGAATTGAATCTGAGAGAGTAGTTTTTTGGTGTTATCCCTGAAATACAACCAAATTTAGGGATGTGCACTGATTTATTTTCATGTCATTTTCATTTCAGATCTTTATATGCTAAATTTTGTCTGGGAGGTATTTATTTCGGGTTTCCCTAATTTTGGAGTTAGTGCTCACTAAGTCCCGTTAGTGCACACTAACCAGTATTCCTAATTTTGGGCTTAGGGCGCACTAACGGGAATTTGGTGTACATTAACTAGCTTTCTAATTTCGGAGTTAGTTTGCCCTAATAGGACATAGGGAGCACTAACTGGATGTTAGCACGCACTAACAAAAAATGTTACCAATAAGTTAAAAAGTGTCAATTGCGGAGCAGTTTGTTAGCTAGACGTATGGTTCTGCATTCCCACGTAGTTTGTGTGCACTTTGTCCCGTTGTGCGAACTAACACAAAATATGAAATTTCATGAAATTTCATCAATTTTTGTTCATTTCGGGGCGCTTCCGAAACACAAAGAAATAGACAATGTAATTTATATTGTTTATTTCATTGAAAATGAATGCACATCCCTACAACCAATGTCAAGGTCATAACAAGAGAAGGCTCCTTTTACCTCCTGGTTAATTCTCTTTTCTATATTCTGTTTAAATTCTTCAGATATTGGAGAATTTCCAAAATTTTCCAGATTCCATGTCACCACCTCCAACAGCTACTGATGCAACCTTCTCCGTAGAGATTAATTCTGTAGCATCCATCATCACAGCCAATTCAAATGGTTTATCTTCAATTAGCATCCCTCAAGGAGGCAACCTAATGCTATGGTCTGATATATTTTTCAACAATACCTTACATGTGAATTAGTGATGATTTGGATAAGTTGTAGATATACCAGTAAGCTTCCAGTGAGGAGATGATCTTTCGAAGCCTCAAGCAACACTGGCAAGTCTTGGCCATGTTTGGGAGTCCTCAAGATGCATTCCATTTCTTTAGCCTCATTTCTTGCTAAAACTATCAATCTGGTACTGGTCAGTCTGGCTATGTCAGGCTTTGTGAATATCTGATTGAATCTCTGATGAGAAGTATACATTTGATACACAGACACCCAATCCATTTTCATGGCTAATTTATTGATGTAATTTTGACCTACTATATCTTCACAGTCCTGTACTATGTGTTTCAGGACATTCATTCCTATTGTCAGATGCAGGTTTTGTTCTTTTGATCAGGACAAACCAAGGCAAGAACAGAATATTAATTCCCACTTCCATAGGCCTTCTTGGGAAATTATCTACACCTCAGTGTACCCCATAGAAGGAACAGGTTGGCCTCTTGCTCCTATAACAAAGAGTAAGTCTTCCAGAGATTGCTACTTCCAATGTGATAAGTAGTTCTCATAGAAATTTTGCTCTATATATGTCTCTTCAAAGCCAGTGTACACTAGGTAAGTTGTTGTGGAGCAAACTCTTCCCACAAGGCAATCTAAATCATTATTTGATAGTGGACCTAGAGAGAGATGTGATTATTTGATTCTTCCTTTTTGGGAGCTTATGAAGTACTCTCTAGTCTCTAAAGCCTTTGTCTATCCCTCATAAAAGCACCATTTTAGTTGAAATAATTGTTTGAGATTTGCCTAGTTTTAGGCATTCACAATCTCCCATGCCTTTTCTGTTGAACTAGCACAGCATTCACAGGATTCAAGCATTCTCCCATCATGTGTCCGTCCTCTCCACAGTTAAAGCAGAACAAAACTGCCCTAGAAAAGTGCCTATCTTTTGAGGATGCCTCCCCTACCCAGGGATTTCCTTGCAACATACTGGTTGCAGCAGAGTTATTTAACACTTAAAGAGAGACAGTCCTACATTGAGTGACTAGTGAGGTGGACAAAGCATTAACTTCCTCTCCTGAAAATATTCCTGACCCAGTTTCTGCTTTAAGCTTACTTGCCTCTGGCATTACATACTGAGCAATGTTTATATCATTTGCTGTGCATGCCCTGTTCACAGGTTTCATCTGTGTTATTCCCAAAGACATATCCTTCTAGATTCTTTCATGTTTCTATTCTCCTCAATTGTTCTGATTTTTAAATAGCAATTAATAGTATGATGGGGGCCTTTCAGACTGGTTCTCTATTAAGTCTCTTAAATGCAACTGGGTAATCAGAGCTTCTTCCCAGCAACCCCATACAAACTTTTGCAATAATTGCTTATCGGGGGTGAGTCCAAAGAAAACTCCATGGTCTAGAACCTTTTTACAGCTGAGCCTGAAGCTTAACAAATCATCCAAAGACTTTTCTTTGGCATTCTGGTGAGTTTCAATGAATTGAAAGAACAATTCCCCATCATTAGTCACACTGCCGTATGCCCTGTCCAGTTTCTCTAAACACTATTCTGCTGTGGCACCCTCACCCACACACGAGGCAACATTTAAACTAGAGTAAGGAGGCTTTGGAATAATTTTTTCTTTTTCACATGTAGTGAGGTCCAGATCTTGCAACAATTGTTTGATCTGAGTATGCCAGATTTAATAGTATTGTAGGCAGGTTTAGGGGTGCAGGAATCTGTCTGTTACAAGTCACTGCCAGCTGCCCTCCTACCTTACTTGCGATCCTAAGTCACGAAAAAGACAACATGTATTCTCCTTAGAAACAGACTTGTATTTATCAGATCTGGCAGGACATAGCATTTAGAAAGTAACAACAATTCCTATCCCTAACATCATGGCCACAAGTTTAGTTAAGTTTCTTGAGTTTTATATACCATCATATCAGGTATTCTATCACAACGTTTTACAATATAAAATAATAAAATACAGTTAGTAACAGGTAGAGCATCAATAAAACATAAATCAATAAATATATAACTACAATAGTAACAATTAAATAAAGATTAGTACAATATTTAAATTGTAAAAATAATAGAAAGATAAAAATAAAAGGTAAGTTAAAAGATAAAATAGCTCTCAAAAGGTAAAACCAAGGGTTAAGCACCAGTTTCCAGGGATGTGCAGCAGGGACAGATTCTTCCCATTTGCTATTCAGATTCGTCGGGACCCAAATCTGTTGCATCCGTTCTCAGGGACCTCGATCCGTTCATTAGTTACATATATATTTGTTTCCCAAAAAAAACTCCATCCCAACCCTTTAAATTTAATTTACTACAACCCCCACCCTCCTGACCCCCCCAAGACTTCCCAAAAGTCCCTGGTGGTCCAGCGGGGGTCTTGGAGTGATCTCCTGCACTTGGGCCATCAGCTGCTGGTATTCAAAATGGCGCCGATAGCCTTTGCCCTTACTATGTCACAGGGGCTACCGGTGCCATTGGTCGGCCCCTGTCACATGGTAGGAGCACCAGATGGCGCCAGCCATCCATTGCTCCTACCATGTGACAGGGGCCGACCAATGGCACCGGTAGCCCCTGTGACATTGTATGCACTTACAAAAAAATGTATTGTAAATAATATTGACCAGAAAATAGTTTGCCATACATTATTTCTTTATTGTATTTTCAATTTATGTGTGTGCTGTTTACATGTTTTCCATGGTAACAAAACATGCCATAAACTTTAACCTGCTTAAGATATTAATACTTGTGGCTAACTTACTTACACCTGATTCAAACTTTCAGGTGATACCTTTGTTCACCTTTGAAGCAGGTTCTGCTGGAGAGATGGAGAATGTGGGCAGGGGAGAGTCTTGCTTCCTGGACTTGGTGCTGGCAGAGCGGGCAGGCTGTGCAGGAAGGAGGCTTCTGGCTCTGGTGCTTGCCAGCTCTCTGGGCTGGTTCTCACCCTTCACCGTCTATGACTCCGTGTCACGCTCCACACCTGAGCTGGGGTCTCCTCTCTCCGGTCATCTGGCCACACCTAGTCTTCTCCCTTTTCAATAGCAGGGAGGGCTGGTCTGCCTCTGGCCCCCGTTTCACTTCCATGGACACCTCAGCACAGGTTCTTACTCTGGGTTTTCTCCCAGGGTTTGCGTTCAGGGTTTGTGCCTTCTTTTCTTCAGGGGGTCTGTTGCTTACCTCCTTGCTCCCTTTCAATTTCAGGGTCACTCTCTCAGGGGTCTGTTCTTTTTCTTTCTTTCTTTTTCCTCTTCCTCTCTTATACTTCCCAGCTGATAAATATGCATAAGCTCATGCATAAGGTGGAGGGTCTTTTGCTGCATTGCAGTTCTTCCCCCCCCCCACCCATCCACCCACCCCCCCTTATTACTTTGGGAGGATTCCTGCCACATTGCAAGACCTTTTCCTTCTCCCATTCCTTCAGAGAGAGAACTGCCACGTCTGTATGACAAGCTGTGGGTCAGTGTCAGCATTACCTCAGGCTGCCCCCCCCCCCCCACCACCACCACCTTTCTCTAAGGGTGGGGTCTCTGTTTGCTTGATTTTCCCTGATGCTTGCTTAGGATCTTAAGTTGTATTGTCTCTTCTGCCTGCTTTATATTTGCACAGGACTGACAAACAGGCACATCTGATAAGATATCCTTCACTGTGTTAAGACAAGGCCTCTTCATTTTTCACTGATGCAATGCAGTTTAAAGTTCACCTGGGTAAATTTCCTTCTCTTGCTATAACAGCCCCACCACGCCCCAGGACTGTCTGCCCTGCCCCGTCCTGCCCCCTGCCCGCCTTTCAGAAAAACCCAGGACATACACACGTCCCGGGGGTTTATGCGCATTGCCGGGCCTTTTGAAAATAGGCCCAGCGCGTGTAACCCCCCTTCGCCCGTAAATACACCCGGATTTATGCGCGTAGGGCTTTTAAAATCCGCCCCTTAGAGAATAACTTTCAAAACTGCTCATGTGTGCCCAAATAATCATATATATGGGTATGTGCAAAGTTGTTATAGTATTTTATAACCTGCACAGAAAGGATATGCACAGGTTATAAAATGCAAGTACATATGTGCACACAAATGCTCGCCTATGTAAAAACCACGAGCCATGCAAGTTCAGACTTAACCAGTTAAGTAGCAGCATAGCTAGATAAATCCCAAAAATGCTACTTAGATGGACAAGTAATGTTCTCTATACTTATCCAGCTATGTTGTCCTCCTGCTGCTTAGCTAGATAAATCACAATATAGCCGGATAAGTGTTGAAACTTATTCGAATAAGTTCTAAGTTTCTAAATAAGTTGGAAATTAGCTGGATAAGTATGCACAAATCATATACCCATGTATTTGTACTTCCAATTTTAAAAAAGATACACATGTTGATTTTAATTGCGTTAATTTGATGCTTTACTCCCCATAAATTGGCTTTTACATGCATTAGTCAATGAAATAATTAGTTTTACTAATTAGTCTACCAGTTCACTGAGTCATCTGCAGCTCATGAAAACCCTCATGACTCTTCGGTCTGAAGTCTTCCCATTGTACCCAGGCTCTTTATTCAGTCTTTTTTTTTTTCATTTTAATGATTTCACGATCATTCACACCAGATACTGTGTAGAAGTAAATATATGCAAGTAAAAGATGTACATGTCATTTTTTTCAGGTTTAAAATAGTAACACATACATAAATATTGGTCCTTCCCTGAAATGCCCCAGCATGCCCCTTTCTGACACACACAAAGTTACTCACGGACCCTGATTTACACATTTAAATTGCACTTTTGAAATTAGCCTGTATTTAATTGCATGCTATTTTCTGTGTGCATATGCTAATTTTTACACTCACAATGTTTGAAAATCCACCTGGTAGATTGTAAACCCTCTGCAGATAAGGAAATGTCTCCAGTATCTGAATTCAGTCTTATCTGAAGTGTCACATAATTGGAATGTAAATAATATAAAAAAAAAATACTTGAGGGACATTTTAGTTAAAGACAATATAAGTATGCATTATTAGCTGTAATATGCCAGTCTTACAAAAATTATTTTCCACATACTATTGACATACAAATGGATTTTAAGATAAGAAATGTCATATTTACTGTACACTAATTTTCTAATATATTAAAGAAGCACCTCTAGTTTTTCTATGTAATGTTGTGTTTTAAAGCAAATGTATAAAAAATGAGAGAAGGTCAATTAGTAAATCCTAGACTAATTTTCAGATTTTCTGCTGTATAGACTTTAATCTGCCCACCCTACGCCTCACCCACTCATTCCAGCATCTGCCTTTCTCATAGGACAAGCAGGATGTTAGTCCCTCACACATGGGTGACATCATCAAGATGGAGCCCAAACACGGAACACTTTTGTCAAAGTTTCTAGAACTTTGACTGGCACTTACTGGGCATGCCCAGCATGGCACTAACCCTGCATCCAGCAGGGGTCCCCCTTCAGTCTCTTTTTTTCTGGGCAGCAATAGCCACACGGGTTAAGAAGCTCTCTAGAGATTCCTGACAGGAATTTTCCTCACGGAACTTCGTTAAAAAAATTCAAAAGATTCTACCCCATCGGGGTCCCCCTCTCGATATCCGTATCCGTGGTCGCAAGGTAAGGCTTTACCCTCAGTTGCGGTCGATTCCTGTCGAGTTTTCCCTTCGGGGCCTACAGGCCATTGACCGTACTGTGGCTAAATTTTTGTCAAAGCAATGGCGTCGGGTTTTCATCAGTGCCCCGATTGTCCTCGGACAATGTCCATCACAGACCCGCATAGGATATGTGTGTTGTGTTTGGGGGTCGGAACATGACGTCTTAACTTGCACCAAATGTGCCCAAATGACACAAGTGCCGTAAGGCCCGCTCAGAGAAGATGGAGTTTCTCTTTCAGACAAAGCCACTGACTTCATCAAGCGCTTCAACATCATCTGAACCAGTGCCATCGACCTCTCACCAGCAGAGGGACACCGGTGCTGCCCACCCTGCACCGACTACTCCAAAGGCATCAACTTCTTCCTCTTTGGCTCCGGAAAAGGACTGAGGTGAATATCGGGAGAAGCGTCAGTACCGCCATCATAAGGCTCAGTCTGTCGATCCAGGCAAGCCCTTGGCATTGACGTTGACAGAGCCATCCATCCTTCTTTGCGACTTGGTCACTGAGGCATTCCCCACCTTTAGTGGTGCCGGGAGCCGCGACTCTACTTTCACCAGTGGACCCTCCAGCTATGCCAGCGCTGCCTCCTACTCCGGAGCTGGGGCTACATGTCCCAGGCTTCTGCGAATTGGATCGGATGATCCAAGAGGCCATCGTAAAAGCGCTACAGGGCTTCCAGCCTCCATCGATACCGGCACCGATTCCAGCTCCGGTCACCAACCCAATTCCCATGGGGCTCGCACCACTGCTCGGCAGACTGGATGCGTTGATCCACCGGTGGAACAGAAGACACTAGTATGTACCACGCCTTCCATCCCGATTCCTTTGACGTTAGAGGATGAAGATGCACCGAGGCCAGAACCTATGCCTGGACCATCTGGAGTCTTGCCACGACTCGCCCACCGATGTCACCGATTCCATCGGTGCCTATTCCGCCATCGATGCCACATCATCCTCGATCAGTGCCACCGTCTATGCCTCCTCTGGTGCCATCGGTGCCTAGACCTGATCCCTCAGGTATAGCACCATTTCTTCCCTCTGGAGATGCCATGGGAGCAGGAGACCAACCTTACGATCCTTAGACCGATGATTCTCCCAAGATACTGATGACCTGCCTTCAGAACCATCTCCACCTGAGGAGAGACTCTCCTCCAGAGGACCTGTCCTTTATTAATTTTATAAAGGAAATGTCTGAAGCCATACCATTCCAGCTTCAGACAGAAGAGGACTCCAGGCACAAGATGCTGGAAGCGCTTCAATTTGTAGACCCACCCAAGGAAATCATATCCTTACAAGTTCATGAAGTTCTTCTGGACCTACTAAGGAGGAATTGGGAACCTCCAGGCTCTGTACCTCTGGTGAACCAGAAAACAGATGCCACCTACCTGGTGCAAACAGCCCCTGGGTTTCAGAAACCACAGTTGGCCCATCATTCTGTGGTTGTGGAGTCGGCCCAGAAGAAGGCACCTCATTCTAAGCCTCATTCTTCCATGCCTCCAGGGAAGGAACAGAGGTTCCTGGATGCATTTGGCCGACGTGTTTTCCATGGCTCAATACTTATTTCTCGCATTGTTTCCTACTAGTTATACATGGCCCAGTATAACAGGGACATTTTTAAGAAGATCCAGGATTTCTCAGAGAATTTGCCTGACCAATTTCAGGATCAACTCAATAGCCTGGCTCAGAAAGGTTTAGATGCTGGCAAGCATGAGGTCCATGCTGCATATGATATTTTGACACCACCTCTAGGGTGTCTGCAGCGGGGATTAGTGCATGGAGGTGGGCCTCGTTAAAGTCCTCCGACCTGACCAGAGGCACAGGACCGTTTAGCTGACCTGCCCTGTGCTGGAGATAATCTCTTTGGGGACAAAATCCAGGAAACCGTAGCGCAGCTTAATGACCACCATGAGACCCTACGTCAGCTTTCTTCGGTGCCTTCTGATTTCTTGTCCACCTTCAAGAGGACATTCAGAAGGGACTCTAAGCGGCCATCCTTGAAGCCACGGAGATATTATCCTCCTGCGTCTTGGGGTCACCCCTCCAGGCCTTACCAGAAGGGTCAGTCCAGACAATCCCAGCCTCAGAAGACCCAGCCAGCCCCTCAACCGGGCCCAGCTTCAGGATGTTGACTCCTCGATAGAGAGCATATGCCAACCTCCTCAACCCGACGGTGGTCGGTTGTGCCACTTCACCAACATATGGCACACGATCACTACAGATCAATGGTACTTGCTGTTGTGACTCAAGGTTACCACCTCAACTTCCTGACTATACCAGCAGACTCCCCACCTTGGCCGATGTGGGGATCATCCAACTACTCCTCTCTCCTAGAGGAGGTTTCCGTCCTCCTCAAATCCCTGGCGATAGATCCAGTACCCCTCTCCCAAAAGGGGCAGGGGTTCTATTCACGGTATTTCCTCATTCCAAAAAAGTCAGGGAGCATTCATCCAATCCTGGGCCTATGCACCTTAAACAAGTATCTACAGAGGAAAAAGTTCAGGATGGTAACCTTGGGATCCCTGCTTCCTCTTCTAAAAAGAGAGGATTGGTTTTGCTCTCTAGATCTTCAAGACACGTACACACACATCTCCATCACTCCATCTCATCGCCAATTCCTTTGGTTCCTAGTCAGCCCCAGACACTTCCAGTACCGGGTGCTGCCATTCGGCCTAGCGTCCACACCTCGAGTCTTTACTAAGTGCCTCGTAGTGATCGTGGCCTATCTCAGGGGTCAAGGAGTCCATGTCTACCCTTATCTCGACGATTGGTTAATAAGGGCTCCAACCCAAAAGGACACACTAGCCTCCTTATGTCTAACTCTCCATACACTTCTGCCTCTCGGGTTTCTGGTCAACCATGCCAAGTCCAAGCTAGTTCCATCTCAAATCCATCCTTCATAGGGGCGGACTTGGCTACCTTACAGGCAAAAGCCTTCCTCCCTCGAGATCGTGCTCATATTCTCATGTCCCTAGCGCAATACCTCCAGGCTCTAGATTACTCGACGGCTCGTTGTTTCCTCACTTTGCTGGGTCACATGGCATCCTCTGTGCATGTCACTCCCATGGCCCGCCTAGCCATGAGAGTAACACAGAGGACTCTGAAATCCCAGTGGGCTCAAACCTATCATCCAATGTCTAGCATTGTTCACGTTACCAAGCAGCTCCGCCTGTCACTGGCCTGGTGGATGCAAACACTCCAATCTCCTTCAAGGTCTTCTGTTCAAGCTCCAGAACCTCAGATTACCTTGAAGATGGATGCCTCCAACCTAGGCCGGGGTGCTCATATCGACAGCCTACAGACTCAGGGAACCTGGTCTCCAGAGAAAGCCAAACATCAGATAAATTTCCTGGAACATCATGCGATCAGATATGCCCTCAAAGCTTTTCAGGATTGCCTCTCAAACAAAGCCATCCTGATTCAGACTGACAACCAGGTGGCGATGTGGTACATCAACAAGCAAGGGGGAACGGGCTCCAACCTTCTGTATCAGGAAGCTGTGCAGATATGGGTGTAGGATCTTTCCCACTCGATGTTCCTCAGGGTGACCTACTTGGTGGGCATGGACAATGTTCTAGCGGACAAGTTGAGTCGAACCTTTCATCCGCACGAATGGTCTCTCAACCCCACAGTAGCAGACACAATCTTCCAGCATTGGGTTTATCCACACATAGACTTTTTTGCGTCCATCCACAACTGCAAAATAGAGAACTTCTGCTCGCTCACTCACAGCTGCCACTCACAGCCAAAGGACGCTTTCACCCTCTCATGGTCCAGTGGTCTCCTCTACGTATACCCTCCACTTCCACTCATTTCGAAGACTCTTGTGAAGTTATGGAGAGACAAGTGCTTAATGATTCTAATAGCCACTCACTGGCCACGCAAAGTCTGGTTCCCAATCCTCCAGTACCTATCAGTATGCCAGCGCATCCCTCTAGGGGAGGATCCACTTCTGATACCTCAGAATGATGGGTGCCTACACCTCCCCAACCTCCCGGCCCTGTCCCTAATGGCCTGGATGTTGAAAGGTTAATACGCCAACCCCTTAACCTTTCGGCATTGGTATCCCGAGTCCTTGTAGCTTCACGAAAGCCTTCCACGAGACAATCTTATCGTAGAGTATATAGAAAGACATGATTTAATGGAACACAGTCAACATGGATTTACCCAAGGGAAGTCTTGCCTAACAAATCTGCTTCATTTTTTTGAAGGGGTTAATAAACATGTAGATAAAGGTGAACCAGTAGATGTAGTGTATTTGGATTTTCAGAAGGCGTTTGACAAAGTCCCTCATGAGAGGCTTCTACGAAAACTAAAAAGTCATGGGATAGGAGGTGATGTCCTTTCGTGGATTACAAACTGGGTTAAAAGACAGGAAACAGAGGGGCGTGGTTTTGCTGCGATCTGTGATGGCCGCGTGTGTCTAGCGCTCCCGGACAGCCCTCCTCCCGATCACTAAATTTGTGAGGTTTCAGCGCTCATTTTTACCCCCCAACTGCATATACGAGATTCGGCAAACTACCTGGATGGCGACGAGAGAAAAAACTGGTCGGCTGCAGAGATTTTCTTTTTCTAAAGCGGCACATGAGTTGCAGGAGCTGGGGCCCCCTCAAGCAGATAAAATGGCGGATGGACCTGAAAGCTCCGAGTCTGAGGCCCTGATCCTTTCGCCGCCGCACACTAGTGAAACTGAACTAAAAGGCGCTGACTTCCCTAACAAAGCAACCCTACGGGACTGGTTTATGGAAATTAGGGTAGATATGAAAAAACATAAAGAAGAATTACTCAAGTCGTTTGCGGACACCAGAGAAGAGATGAGAGCCCTGGGACAAAGGGTGGATGAAATGGACATGACACAAATGTAGTGTTAAGTGATTCCGTTATGTTATAAACGCTGTTACTGTTTGACTTGTATGTATAGGGGGGAGGGTGGGAGCACGTGGCATCTCGGTGAACGGGGTCACACCCCACTGGAGGGAATCTGATGAGGAGACCGTACGGATTCGGAGCCTGGGGCTTATTTTCCTGGTTAAATACAACTTTGCTGTAGTTTATGATAAGTACTTATTGGGGTGGGTCTTTTGTGGATGTAGCTGCGGGGATTTTTTCACATGCCTTCTATGTTTTACTATTGCAGGGCTTGGAGGTCAGAGCTGTTTTCTTCCTCTCCTCTAACCTAATATGGTTAGATTTCTCTCTCTAAATGTGAAGGGCCTAAATACCCGAGGGAAAAGAGACATGTTGCTCAGAGATATGGTAGCCAAGAAAGTATCTTTTGCCTTTATACAGGAGACCCATCTGCGTAAGAGACATGAATATTTGCTGAAATACAAAGAATACCCCCACCTTTTCTTATCTGCTGCAAACAAAAATTCCAGATATGCTGGGATGGGAATCTTAATATCAGCCTCGATTACTTTTGAATTGTTATCGCAGAGCCACAATACCATGGGGAGATAAGTCCTTGTCAAGCTTAAATTAGGCACCACCATTTACATGTTGTTATCTGTCTATGCCCCACTTCATGACCAGGTGAGCTTTTGGAACCAAATTAAAAATCTACTCTCCACTGAGGCGGAGGGCTTCCTCATATGGGGTGGGGACTTTAACTTAACCCTTTGCCCGGAGAAAGACAGCTCTCACTGCCAGAACCATCAACCCTGTCACACAGGACAGGGAGCGAGGACGGCACTCCGCTCTATCGTTTCTCACTGGAAATTATTCGATGTCTGGAGACATGCTAATCCGACGGCATGAACGTATACTTTTTACTCCCATCCACATGGCTCATATTCTCACATAGATTTTTTTCTGCTGGATAAATGCCTCCTACCCAGAGTAACAGATGCGGATATCCTCCCTATCACTTGGTCCGACCATGGGGCCGTTACATTGGATATAGCAGATGATAATACGTCCGGGGGGCCAAGTATATTGGAAACTAAATTCCTCACTTTTAAGAGATAGCAACTTCAGGGATCGGCTTACCTCACAGGTGCGGGAATACTTCCAGATAAACAGTGATCTGGCAATTCCCTTCAGCACAGTTTGGGAATGTTCAAAGGCGGTGGTTAGAGGTCTTATGTATTGCAAGAGAGGTAGCCATGAAAAAAGACCGAGAGGACAAATGAAGAATCCTGCAAGAAGAGATTAACCAATTGGCTCTAAACTACACATGCGGACTCTCTCCAGGAAACCTACTCCAAGCTTGTTGATGCACGTCAAACTTGCAGCAATTACACGCGGATAAAACAGCCTTTCATCTAGATAGGATCAAGCAGACTTACTATGAAGGTAACGATAAAGCTGGCAAGCTGCTAGCTCGGCAGCTGAAAACTCAAACTTTACAAAGCATGATACCTAAGATCAAAAATTCCAACAGCATCCTCACCACCGATCCAGTGGAGATTCGATGGAGTTTCGTGGATTTTTATGCTCAACTGTATTGTAAAGATGGGACCATTCAGGATCCTGATATTCGCGTCTACTTGGAGGGGGTGACGCTGTCTGCCTTAACAGCGGAACAAAAAGACTACCTCAACTCCTCAATCTCCAAAGCTGAAGTGCGGGATGTCATCAAACATCTAAAGAACGGGAAGTCCCCAGGCTTGGATGGCCTTTCTAGCGAATACTATAAGGCTCTTACGGGCGAGCTAGCGGACACCTAGTGTCTTTATTCAACCAAATACGAGAAGGGGCCTCTTTTCCATGTGCAGGCCAATGTCGCTGGTATAACGATCATACCAAAACCAGGCCGAGATGCCACTCTGTGTGGATCATATCGGCCCATATCACTCATCAATCAAGACTTGAAGATTTTGGCCCGCATTCTGGCGCTGCGGCTGAATCATTATCTACCCGGACTCATTTGCTTTGATCAAGTGGGCTTTATCCCTCAACGAATGGCGGCGGATAATGTCCATAAGATTCTTGATCTCATGTGGTGGGTTAAAGTGGAAACAGATCCCTGCAGTCTTACTGGCCGTAGATGCAGAGAAGGCTTTTGACCTTGTGCACTGGCCTTTTTTATTCCAGATGCTTCAGACCATGAACTTTGGGTCCTTTTTCCTTCAGTGGATTCGCCAACTTTACAACGCTCCGAAGGCCACGGTAAAGGTAATTGGAGATACGGACCAAGTTTTGAAATTGGGAGGGGCACTAGACAGGGATGCCCCCTGTTGCCCTTGTTATTTGCTATCTTCCTGGAGCCTTTTGCTACTCGCAAAGGGAAATTCGCTAGATGTCTCAGGTATTGCACTTCAGGATCGTCAATACATTATTTCCCTCTTCGCGGATGACATCATGTTCACACTGACTAATTCGCTGCAATCTCTGAAGGCGGTACAGAGGGAAATGGCAGCCTTAAGTTGGGTATCCGGTTTCAAGGTGAATCTTGAAAAGTCTGAGCTTCTCAATATCAACCACAGTCAAAAGATCATTCCATTTTAAGTGGGCGCGGAAAGCTCTTAATATTTAGGAATCCACATAAATTCCTCTTTGGAAGATCTCTACAAGCTTAATTATATACCGCTTCTAAAAGCTATAGATCGGGATCTTCTACAATGTCACCAAAAACCATTCTCTTGGCTAGGTAGGATTGCCATTATAAAGATGAACATATTGCCGTGTCTTTTTTATTTTTTTCTACTCTGCCAATTTACTTGTCTCCTTCTATGCTGAAGAAGCTGCAGAAAAGAATTTTCAATTTCATTTGGAGGCGACGTCCACCACGGGTTGCCAGACGGACGATGTTCCTTCCAAAGACGGCTGGAGGCTTAGGGGTACCAAATCTTCTCCACTACTATGTTGCCACTCAACTGAAAGCACATGTGGACATCCACAAACGGGAAACTCCTAAGCAGTGGGCCCAAGTTGAGCAGGCTATGCTGGGTACCATGTCTCTTAGAGCCTTATTTTGGCAACCACGTTCTACATGGAGACCCATCTCCTGTATAACATGGGCCCTATGCACCACGCTACAGATTTGGAAAGTCTGGAAACCTAAGCTACTAGGAAATTACTCCTATTTCTACCAGTCATCGCCTTATCACACCTCTCATTTTCCAGCTGGTCAGGACTCGCCTCTTTCGATCCTGGCTTCAGGCCGGTATTACGACTATTGGGCAGTTATACCAAGGGGGCAAGTTACTATCCCTATCACAGATTAGTCAACTATATGGAGTATCAGCATCTCACTATATCCCGTATGCTCAACTACATCACTTTATATGGTCCATTCATGGGAAGGGAATTTTGCGACCGTGCTCCCTTTTCGAAAATTACTGCATTCGGGCAGATAAGCTTACCAAAACTGCCTCCAAGATATATGGCTTGATACTCAACCTTGATCAGACCATCCCACCACACATTCAGAAATGGGAAAGAGATTTGGGGGAAACTTTGCAGCCGAGAGAATGGGGCCAGATTTTCCAATGGGCAGGCCGCTGTTCGGTATCAGCACGACTTCAAGAGAACTGTTATAAACTGCTTTACCGGTGGCACATGGTACCGGAACAATTACATGTTATCTCCCCCCAATATTCCCCCTTATGCTGGCGAGGATGTGGGGATGTGAGAACATTCCTACATACCTGGTGGACGTGCCCAAATGTTTCAAGGTTTTGGTCGGAGTTGGAAAAATGGCTGTCCAAGACACTCTGTTCCCACATCAGTCTGTCTGTTAAAGTAGCACTTCTTAATAGCCCTCTCAAGAGCCTTGATAAGGATCAACAAAAATTTAGCAGACATGTCTGGGTAGCCTCTCGACTACTGTTGGCTAAATTTTGGAGGAGTAACCGTATACCCACCATGGGAGAGGTTGTCGTTCTTCTGAGGCATCATCGCCATCTTGACTACCTAACTGCAACACGTCATAATTTTCTCCAAGCCTTTCAGAAAACATGGAAATATCTTCAAGATACACATTGACTGAGTAACGTGTCTGTCTGACTGAGGGCGAATGGGTATCCTTCACATCACTTGTTTTCTTTGTTCTTTTCATTGGAGACTTTCCCAAGCATTCAGACCTTGGTTGTCTGCTCAATTTTATTACTTTACTTTCTGTAGAACTGTATATTGCTACAACACTTTTCTAATGGCTCTAACATCCCAGAGTCCGCTACTCGAGCTGGTAATCACCACAGCATTAACTATGACTCTGTCTCTATATGTTTATCTGCTGGTTTTTGCACGTTAAATGGTTATAATTTGTTGAAACCAGCAGGGAACCGGGAAAAAGGGGAACTGGGGCGGGGGGTTGGGGGTTATAAATAAGTATGGAATCTAGCTAGGAACCTCTCATTTTCTACCATGGATGTATGTTAATGTTCATCTAAAAGCACGGTTATTTGTATCTTGGAACTGCACATTTATTGGTATGGTTCTCTCTTGTATCCCTTAAACTTAATAAATTATCAATAACAAAAAAGACAGGAAACAGAGAGTAGGATTAAATGGTCCATTTTCTCAGTGGAAAATGGTGAACAGTGGAGTGCCTCAGGGATCTGCACTTGGACCGGTGCTTTTCAATATATATATAAATGATCTGGAAAGGAATACGACGAGTGAGGTTATGAAATTTGTGGATGATACAAAATTATTCAGAGTAGTTAAATCACAAGCAGACTGTGATACATTACAGGAGGACCTTGCAAGACTGGAAGATTGGGCATCCAAATGGCAGATGAAATTTAATGTGGACAAATGCAAGGTGTTGCATACAGGGAAAAATAACCCTTGCTGTAGTTACACGATGTTAGGTTCCATAGTTAGGAGCTACCACCCCAGGAAAAAGATTTAGGCATCATAGTGGATAATACTTTAAAATTGTCGGCTCAGTGTGCTTCAGCCAGTCAAAAAAGCAAAAATAGAATGTTAAGATTATTAGGAAGGGATGTTAATAGAACGGAAAAATTTCATAATGCCTCTGTATTGCTCCATGGTGAGGCCGCACCTTGAATACTGCTGTACAATTCTGTCTCAGCCCGCATTTAAAAAAGATATAGTTGCGATGGAGAAGGTACAGAGAAGGGCAAACCAAAATGTAAAGGGGATGGAACAGCTCCCCTATGAGGAAAGGCTGAAGAGGTTAGGGTATTCAGCTTGGAGAAGAGAATGGCTGAGGGGGGATATTGATAGAGAGGTCTTAAGATCTTGAGAGGTCTTGAATGAGTAGATGTGACTTGGTTATTTACACCTTTCGAATAATAGAAGGACTAGGGGGCATTCCATGAAGTTAGCAAGTAACACATTTAAGACTAATCGGAGAAAATTCTTTTTCACACTCAAGCACAATAAAGCTCTGGATTTGTTGCCAGAGGATGTGGTTAGTGCAGTTAGTATAGCTGGGTTCAAAAAGGTTTGGATAAGTTCTTGGAGGAGAAGTCCATTAATGGCTATTAATCAATTTTACTTAGGGAATAGCCACTGCTAATAATTGCATCAGTAGCATGGGATCTTCTTAGTGTTTGGGTAATTGCCAGGTTCTTGTGGCCTAGTTTTGGCCTCTGTTGGAAACAGGATGCTGGGCTTGATGGACCCTTGGTCTGACCCAGCATGGCAATTTCTTATGTTCTTATGTGCTAAATGGAAAAGGTTTATGGTCTGGTGCACGTCCCTGTCCATAGACCCCTTCACTTGTTCCACTGCGAAGTTTCTGGACTATCTCTGGCACCTGTCCGAGTCAGGACTGAAAACTTCCTCTGTAAGGGTGCATGTCAGTATGGTAGCCGCTTTCCACAATGGTATGGGAGATGTCTCTATTTCGACACAACCCTTAGTCACATGCTTCATGAGAGGCTTGCTCCACCTGAAACCTCCTCTGCACCCTCCGGCCCCTGCTTGGGACCTTAACATGGTCTTGGGACAACTCATGAAACCTCCATTTGAGCCTCTCCACTCCTGCGATCTCCGCTATCTCACCTGGATGTAATTTTTCTTCTCGCTATAATGTCCGCTCGCAGAGTTAGTGAGTTGCAGGCATTAGTCACCTACCCGCCTTACACTAAAATTCTACATGACAGGGTAGTGCTCCGCACCCACCCTAAAACTTTACCAAAGGTAGTATCAGAATTTCATCTTAATCAATCCATCATCTTACCTACTTTCTTTCCAAGGCCTCATTCAAACCCAGGAGAGCAAGCTCTACATTCCTTGGGACTGTAAACGTGCCCTAGCCTTTTATCTAAAGCGCACGTCAGCCCACAGAAAGTCCACTCAATTATTTGTTTCTTTCGATTGACATTAAATTGGGAAATCCAGTGGGAAAACAAACCCTTTCCTCCTGGTTGGCGGACTGTATCTCCTTTTGCTACCAGCAAGCAGGCATTCCGCTACAAGACCGTGTTAAAGTACATTCTATCGGCCATGGCAACTCATGTAACAGGTGTTCTCACAGGACAGAAGGATGTTAGTCCTCACAAAACCCGCCCCCGCCACCCCGCCAGAGTTGGGTTTTTTCGTTTCACGATTTATTATTTTATTTTTTGCATGTACTTCTTGCTATACACGAGACTGAAGGGGGACCCCTGCTGGATTGCAGGGTTAGTAGCCATGATGGGCAATGCCAGTAGGTGCCAGTCAAAGTTCTAGAAAACTTTGACAAAAGTGTCCATGATTGGAGCCATCCTGATGATGTCACCCATGTGTGAGGACTAACATACCTTTTTCCTGTTCCTGTGAGAACGCCTGTTACAGGTTAAGCAACTCTCGCTTTATAAATCACTCTTCCAATCTGTAGGTTACAATTTTCATTTAATTTTGGAAGAATCTCAAGATATTTTTTGGAATCTTTCTCAGTGAAGAGGAAGCATCAACAGTTCCCGGCTTGCTCTAATCACAGGGCCTTCCAGGTCCTCATTCCTCCAAGATACAAGGGTCTTTGCAGTCTGATCTCTGGTTGCCCACCCTCACCAAAATGTTTTTTAATTTCTAGCACAATCCAGTTCAAAACATGGAGCAAGGGGTGCTAGCCACTCTGGAGGATAGGGAGGTCACCCACTGAAGTGGGATCACCCTTTGGAAAACCCCTCCAACAAGATATAAAGGAATACCAAGTACTCCCTGGATCCCAATATATGTCTATCTATCTTCTCTAGAAACTCTCCTCATACACCAACTATCTTGCCTATAATCCCCTACTATGGCCCCACAAACCACATCTTCCCAGTACCCCCTAATTTCATGTCCTTGGGGACCTTCATTTTCAGTTTTTAATTATTTTTTCCTGGGAATTTTAATGTTAAAACAAAATTATTGGAAAATCACTTTTCCACGGATTTTCTCCTGTGTCTTATAACAAATACTAGCCGTTAAGCCTGTTAAAAACAGACGAGATTCCATCGGTCAGACCGGCACGGTTAGAGCCGCTCTATTCTCCACAACTTCCCTTTCCTTCCATCCTCTCTCACCTCATCTACAACCCCTTCCCTCTCCCAGCCCTCCTCCACTCTTTTTTCACTTCTCCATAACTTCTACCCTTCCCACTGTTCGGTCATATCCTCTTCCTTCCCTTCCCCTCTCACCCCCCCCCCCGCCCTCAGCCCACTCCACTCCTCTACTCTTCCCCACTTACATCCTTTCCTTCCATCCCTTCCATCTTCCCTTTCCTTCCCCTCCCACCCCTCAACCCCTTCCCTCTCCCTCAGCCTCCTCCACTCCCTTTTTCTGTATTCCACAACTTTACCCTCCCCACTTATCTCTTCCTTCCCCTCCCACCTCCTCCACAACCCCGTCCTCTCCCTCAGTCCTCCTCTCTCTTTCTTCTCTCTGGCCCACCTGACTTAGATACCACCGCTGCTGCTCCAGGATGTCTCCGGGGGTCTCTCTCTCTCATGCGCGCCTCTCCACCGGGCTCGTTGCTGGCCCGCCCGACGCTCAGTGATGAGGCGCGCACGAGAGAGAGAGACTCCCGGCGACCTCCATGTCTGTGTCTGTGCGCCGCCGCCCTGCTTCTCCCCACGTGAGAGAGAGACCCCCGGAGACCTCCTGTGCTGCTGCCGCTGCTCCTCCTCGCCGTTTCCAAGTCCGCTGGGCTCCCCTCTTACAGATGTGCTCTCGCACATCTCATCTGCCCTTTCCTCCTCCCCTCTGTGACACCCAGCACGTAGTGCAGAGCTCTATGGTCTGCACATGCGTGGTAGAGCTGCTCTCTATTGTGCATTTGCGGTCCGTCGGTCAGAGCCCGTTTATATTGTAGATAGCGTGTGTTGCTTTTACGTCCAACAGATGGTGCTTTTTCCAAAAAAGCATGGTTTTACCTATCACAGGTGTAACATCTATTAATATGTATATAAAAACACGCCATATTCGAATGCAACGTTGTATCAAAATTTCAAAACAATCAGTGAAGAACGTTTGGAGATTTAAGATTTTGAACAAACAAATATTTACATTTTTATTTATATAGATTAACTACAGACCCATTTCACTCCACAACTTTGATTTAAATTTTTGGCGAAATTACTCACTTTTTGCTTGAACTCTTGTCATAGGCCACCTTGTCCATCAAGATCAAGTCGGTTTTATGAAAGTGCTTTATTATGGATAATCTTGTTTATTTCATAACATGTTGTCTATTGCCAGAAGTATCCCAGATCCTGCATTGGATTTCCCTAGACGCTGAAAAAGCTCTTGATCATGTACAGTGGTATTATTTGTTTGAGACACTATTCTGGTCTGGTTGTGGTAATTCTTTTGTTTCATAAATTGTGTTATATAAAAACCCATGCTCCTACCTATATATTAATAGAACCAATTTGGATAAAATACAATTGTAAAGGGGCACAAGACAAGGCTGCCCACTCTCTTCTCTTCTCTTTAAAATTCTCTAGAATCCTATTACTTACATTGAGACAAGACCCATGAGTTACTGGAATAAAGATAAGGGATGTGGAACATAAAATATCTGCTCATACAGAAGATGTTATTTTATGTATAACACAACCAGAAACTATTGTGCCACTCTTAATGAGACACTACTCCTCCTTTGCTAGTATCTCTGGCTAACATATTTGGTGCAAAATCTGTAATAATACCTCTTAATTTTGCAGCTACTTCTTTAACCTCTGAATTTTCTCAATTTTGATGGATTCCCACTGGAATGAAATACTGTGGTATATTTCTATTTCTATGATACTATTGAAATATCAATTGCTAAAGCAGAAGGACATAAATTTAAACATGTTTATGATAGAATTATGTGATGGATGCTGTTATTTCTTTCCTAATGTGGACGTGAATGCCAGAGGAGAGACTGCAGTGAGCGCAGCCTCTCCGACGTGTCCGGTAGGAGCAGCTACAAGACCAGCAGGAGCAGGTAGGAGGCAATAAGAGGAGGCCGATCAGACAACAGAGGTGCACTCCCCTCGCCTCCTCCCAGAAAGAGGAACTAACTCACCGACACCCACAGGTCTGTTCCTGCCCACTGCCTGCCCCTGAGACCACTCACCGCAGCCTGATGCCACTCAAGAGCATGGCACAAATGCGGAGAGACTGTGGTGAGCGCAGCCTGCCTGTCATGTCCAGCGGGAGTAGAGGGCAGCTACAAGACCAGCAGGAGCAGGTAGGAATCAGTAAAAGGAGGCCAGCCAGACACCAGAGGCGTGCTCCCCCTCCGCTTCCCGGAAGGAGAAACCAACTCATCAGCAACCGTGGGACTGTTCCCACCCACTGCCTGCCCCTGAGACCACCCACCGCAGCCCAGCACCGCTCAAGAGCATGGCACGAATGCCGGAGGCATTTGCACTGAGAGGCATGCATCCTTGTGGGTAGATTTTCAAAAAGGTGCGCACGTGGCCAGGCCTTGCACCCACCCCGCACATCTTCAAAGGGGCCAGGCCACGCAGTAAGCAACAAAATAAAAGGTAGGGGAAAGGGTTTAGGGGGTGAGGAGGGGAAGGGAGGTTAGGGTAGGGGATAGGGAAGTTTCCTCCCAGTCCGCTCCTTACAAAATCCAGCGTGCATGTGTACATGGCCCACCGATTTTATAACATGTGTGCACTGGCGCACGCATGTTATAAAATCGGCGTGTCCATGTGTGCGCACCAGATAGCATGCGCACATGGACGCGCACTTCTTTAAAAATCTACCCCTTGGCATGCACATGAAGGAGCGTGACAAAGGATCATGTCCCTTCTTGCGCAGCTGATGTGAAGCCTGCAAATACCTTTCTCTTCTGCTCCTTTGCCCTGACAATACAAGGAAAATGATGCAGGAACACCTCACAACTATGATAGAACAAGACTCACATAGAATCCTTATGCGATTCTATGAATTCAAACAGCAAACAAATTCTAACCTCATCTATCCCGTGAGAAACAACAACTCCTCAGTCGCTAACCCCTACCTAATGCTCTCACTGCTTCTTCTAAATGTGGTCTATTTTTTTTAAAAAGTCCTTCTAATAAACGATTTACTTGAGGAACTAAACCCAGCCATTGTGTGCGTCACCAAAACCTAGCTGAAAAAAATTGATAATGTTCTATTAAAGCAAACATTCCATTTATGATATCTTTCTCTTTCCCAGGCCTAAATGTAGGGGTGGGAGATTACTAATTGTTAGTAAAAAAAGAGCTCAAACTTATGCCATACAAGTTAGATGTTAACCCTCCTTATGAAGTGGCTATACTTAAATTGCCACAATTAAACATCTGTGCCATCTATTGTCTACCTGCAATACTTCAAAAAGACTGTTCACCTCTCATTGAAGCATTCCCTTCACCTGAATCCACCCTCTATCAGCTCGATACAGTATCGTCCGGTCGAAGATTGCCCGTCTGTAACATGCTGGGAGCGTACAATACAGACGAGTAAGGCCATCCAGCGATACAGTCTCCAGTTTCACGCGTCCTTAGCGCTTTGTAAAATAGACACATACCCTTTCCGCACCCAGCATGTAAATGAACGAAAAAGCTGTATAATGAAGGAATTAGCTATTCCCCTCCGATACTGTAACGGGCGCTGATATTATCTCCTTAGGAACCCGCTGTTTTGGCCGCGGCCTTAACGTGCTAGTTTACCGCCTCCCCCTAGTAGGAGTTAGGACTGTGAAACAAATCCATCGACACCGCTTAAGATACTCAAACACAATAAAACAATAAGCCTGGCACCCTCCTTGATGTAGTACGTCCCGGATGCCCCCCCTCCCCAGCGCGCCCGCCACTACCCCTTTCATCAGCTGCATCCACCCATTATGCCCCTCACGGGCATGTCCCGCTTCACAGAGCGCTCCCACTCAAATCCGTTCATGGGTATATACCCTTTCGCCCCCCTCACAGCGCCATGCTACCACTGCGACCCGGCAGTCCCGTGAGGCCTACAAAAAAAAAAAAATCCCCGGCTCCCGCGCCCCCGCACTGGCCCGCCGACTCTACCCCCCCCTCCTCCCGATCGGGCGGGTAGGCGGCGGCGAAAAGCAAAAAAACCAAAATCAATTTTTTTTTTTTCAAAAAGCGACATCACACAATGCATAAAATAATTTCTCCAGCCTTAAAGCGACAATTTTGGTTTTTTCCAAAAGCGACTTACTTTTGGGATCTGTCAAGATCCCAAAAGTAAGTTGCAAAAGTAACTTACTTTTCTGAAGCCATCAGGAACACGATCTTAGCTCCTCCGGACGAAGACGAAGATGGCCGCCTGCACGGGGAAAGCGTGCAATTGGCCGCTGAAGACGTGACGTCACGACATTTGGCATCACGAGATGTGATGTCACGTCTTCAGCGGCCAATTGCACGCTTTCCCCCGTGCAGGCGGCCATCTTCGTCTTGAGCTACGATCGTGATGGCTTCAGAGTAAGTTACTTTTGCGACTTACTTGACAGATCCCAAAAGTAAGTCGCTTTAAGGCTGGAGAAATTATTTTATGCATTGTGAGATGTCGCTTTTTGAAAAAAAAAAAATTGCTTTGGTTTTCGCCGCCGCCTACCCGCCCGATCGGGAGGAGGGGTAGAGTCGGCGGGCCAGTGCGGGGGCGCGGGAGCCGGGGATTTTTTTTTTTTTGTAGGCCTCACGGGACTGCCGGGTCGCAGTGGATGCAGCTGATGAAAGGGGTAGTGGCGGGCGCGCTGGGGGGGGGGGGGCATCCGGGACGTACTGCATCAAGGAGGGTGCCAGGCTTACCGAACCGCTGCTATTGCCTCTGCTCGCAGGTCTATTTCGCCGGCTTGCTGCACGCTTTCGCTTTGCTCGCACGCTTTCGCTTTGCTCGGCTCTGCTCGGCTCTGCTTTTTCTCCTCTCCCGTCTGTCTTCGCCGCTGTGCTTCACCTCCTCCCGGAGCAAGGCTGCTTTCGCGCCCTGCTCCGGGAGGAGGAGAGACACAGTGACGAAGCAACAAAGACTTTTCGTGTTTTTTACACTTCCTGGTGCCTGTCATTCCAAATGTCATTTGAAATGACATTTGAAATGACAGGTACCAGCGCACCCAGGTTACTGTATAGGCGCTGTATTAAGCGCCTATACAGTAAAATGGGTTACGCGGGCATAACCTTTCCCTAACGCTTTAAAGCCGTGGCATGCATTTGCATGCAATTAGAAAAGAGTATCGGGGAGTTAGTGAAGAGAACTGTGCGTGCGGGGAGGAAGGGTGCGCCTGACACTGCCGCACTGTTTACCGCGGCCTTACTGTATCGACCTGATAGTAGGTGACTTTTATCTACATGTTGATAAACAACCAAATCCTCTGCATGTGAAACCTTCTTAGAAACTATGGCCTGGATTTATCAAAATGCACTAAATATTGCCTGTAATAGAAAAAGGGGTGTGTTTTATGGTAATAGGCAGTTTATTGTAATTATACCTATGCAAAGAGATAACTTTTTTGCACTTTGAAATAAGCACAAGAATGTGGTATTTCCTACATACAACCAAGTGAAGAGAGAGAGAACAGTCACAATGCCCTCACACTAGATAGGTATTTATATCTTTATGGGAGTCCCACCTAGTAACTCGAGGTGAGGTTTAGGTATTAGTGTAGGGGTTAGGGGACACTTTGACATTCAAAGTGAGACGTACAGACAGAACACTGCTCTCTAGTGAAGATTTGATGACCCTCGCAGTGAGGACACTCACCCAAAGATGAGATTTGTGCAAAGTTCTCTCAACCTAGCTTGATGGACTCTCTACCTGGGTAACATCAAGCAAGGTTGAGTGAACATTGCACAAATCTCATCTTTGGGTGAGTGTCCTCACTCCGAGGGACATTAAATCTTCACAAGAGAGCACTGTTCTGTTTGACGTCTCACTTTGAATGTCAAGATGGCCCCTAACCCCCTATAATAATACCTAAACCTCACCTCAAGTTACTAGGTGGCCTCCCATAGAGATATAAATACCTATCTAGGGTGAGGCCATTATGATTAGTCTTTCTCTCTCACTCTCTCTCCCCCTGACTGCCTAGATAGCTGGCTGCTGCTCCAGGAGCTTCAAAACTGCTATCAGGCATTTGAGAATACATTGCAAAATGCAATGAAGCCTTAACACCACCTATTGCACAGCTTAACACTCCTAAAAAAGCATAGTTAAAGCCCTACAATAGGACTTCACAAAATGGTTAACCCACCCCTAACTCCTCCTCTTTTTTGGATTTGCATCGCACCATACATTATTGTGCTATCTCATGCATTAAAGGCATTTTTGTATGCATTAAAGGCTTATCACATGTATTAACGGTGCATTTCACATGCGATAAGCCCTTAACACATGCAAAAACACCTTATAGCTTTTTGATAAATGACCCCCTATGTGACACTGAATATCAGGCCCTATATAATATATAGTGCTATATATCCTTTTCTTCCTATCCTATTATACCTGCATAGATTGTAGCCTGGTATAACTATACCACAGTCATGTTTTTCATGTGCCAAGTCCCTGATCCAGCAACTACATCCAAGTCAGTCACTTCCATGACTGCCTGACTGTTTTGATCTGTTGTTTAATTGGTTACTGGATAGAAGATTTTTTTCCTCACCAAAATGAAGAATAGAACAAGGGATTTATATTTTTTACATCTCAATCTATTGTGAAAATTGTTCTCTCTTTCACTCCTGATTAAATCTCTAAGCATTATAGACATGAAAGAATATTAATTGTGAAGTCTGAGGTAAACAAGTTAGTTTTTTTGTGTATTCATACTATAATGTCTAGAGACCTCATTGGAACTGAAAGAAGAAGCTACTCTTAGAAGTGTATATACAAACAAATACATAATTATGTTAATTTTATCCCTCTGACTGTCTCACTTATTTAAGTAGAAAAAGATCTGTGATAGAGAGTGGATTTGGATTTTAGATTTAATTTGTGTCCTTTTTCCAAATGTGAGCTCAAGGCAAGTTGTAATTTAAGTACTATAGTTATTTCTCTGCAAAAGCACATTTATAGTCTAAATTAGTGATTACGAACTCCAGTACTTGAGTGCCACAAACAGGCCAGGTTTTCAGGACTATGCATGAGAAAAATGTGCATTGACTGCCTCCATTGAATGCAAAACTATCTCATGCATATTCATTGTAGATATCCTGATAACTTGGCCTGTTTGTGGCACTCAAGGACTGGAGTTCACCATCACTGGTGTAAATAGAATCTGAGGTAATGAAAAGTGAAATGACTTTTCCATGGTCACAAAGATTATCTAAGAGCATACTGCTTTAACTAGTAGTCTACTCCTAAAACATATATTAACTCAGAATTATATATATATATATTTAACATTTCTTATATACCGATGTCCGTTCGCACATCGCATCGGTTTACAGTGAACAAAAAACCATTGGGCGGAGCCCTTACAAAAAACAGATAATATAGTAGCTAGGTAACATATATAAAAGAAAAAAAAAAAAAATTTTTGGAAGGAGCTCTTACATTAAATACAAACATCAAAGAGGAAATGCTAAGGGTATATATATATATATATATATATATATATATATATATATATATATATATTCTTTTATGTACTAGATATAGACATTTGATATTCCACCTTTGACAAGAATAGCCATGAGGAGGTTTGCAATCAAATTTAAATCAAACAGTTACTGAAACATTGACCAAATGACGTACAATCATAGCTAAACCTAACTGATAGTTACAGTAGCTATGCAAGATTTTATTCTTCTTCTGTGAACAAAGAACAAGAAGGTAGGGCAGTTGTATGCTCAGATAGGGTTAGAGGGTTCATAATAGAAGGGTTGTTGGGGTGTAATAGTTAAAGGGGGAGAAGACTGGGAGTAAACTTCTAAGGGTTGGAAGTACCTGTAGAAAGATCAAGGATCTTGAATAATAAGTGTAAAATAATATATGCATTAATAATAAGGCAGGCATCCAGTACAGACAAATTAGAGTCCAGTAGTGTTTAAGTTACAATCATTGCTCAAACGTTCTAGTAGTCAAGTCATTAAGGAGTTAATTTCCAAAGGAGTTGCATGAGTAAGTGTAACAGACTATTGTAGCAATTATCAGAAGTAATTTAATGGAGTACAGTGCACTTACATGAGTAAATCCTATGTATAATTCAATGGCAAATGTGGCAATTTTCAAAAACCCATTTATCAAGTAAAGTGCATTTACTTGCGTAAATCCCAGTTTTACATGTATAAATGCTTTTTAAAATCAGGTCCTAAGATTGCAAGTCTCTATTGAAAAAATCTAAGGGAAAGCATGGCCAAACAGCCATGCCATGGCTTTTTTTTTTTTTCCCCAGAAACAGGCTGATTCAGTAAAGTCCAGGGCATTCGCCCGCTCTCCCAGCGAGCGCACAGGCCACTCGCCTGTGCGGCGTGATACAGTATTCAAATGAGGCCCGTGGTAGAAAATGGGCAAAAGGAGGTGCTAGGGACACTAGCGTGTCCCTAGCGCCTCCTTTTTGACAGGAGCGGCGGCTGTCAGCGGGTTTTGACAGCCGATGTTCAATTTTGCCGGCATCAGATCTCGAGCCCACTGACAGCCATGGGCTCGGAAACCAGACGCCAGCAAAATTGAGCGTCCGGTTTTCGACCCGACAGCCACAGGCTGACTTGAATTTTTTTTTCTTTTTTTTTACTCTTCGGGACCTCCAACTTAATATCGCCATGATATTAAGTTGGAGGGTGCACAGAAAAGCATTTTTACTGCTTTTCTGTGCACTTTCCCGGGTGCCAGAAGAAATTAGCGCCTACTTTGGGTAGGCGCTAATTTCTGAAAGTTAAATGTGCAGCTTGGCTGCACATTTTACTTTCTGAATCACGCGCAAATACCTAATAGGGCCATCAACATGTGAGATCCCTCCACATGTGAGATCCCTGGGAATATATGATTTGTTGGCTTATGAGACAGATTGCATTTTGTTAGAAAAAATTCAAACCATTTGAGGGGACCCACCATCGATGCTAATGTCCCCTAAGTTTTGAATTAGTAGTTGATCTTTGATCATGTCAAAGATGGCAGAAAGATCTAGTAGGACTGGGAGGTCTGCATTCAGACAAATACTGTTGTCAATGGCCAATAGGATGAATTTATGTCCATGGCCTTTCCTAAAGATGGATTGGTAAAGGATATGGGGGGTAAATTATTTTTCCACTAACTTGGATAAGAAGGAAGGCCTGTGGACATGAACAATAGTTATCAATTATTTTTCAATAAAGCTTGGTTTCTTCAGGATAGGTTTTGATTAATCACCTTTTTAATGAGCGGAGGAGGAAGCCTATATTATGGTGTTAAACTGGGGTGAACTAGCTCATGTTTCAGGTTACAGATAAATCTGGGGAGTAGGAGCACATCAGGCTCCAAAGAGCCCATGAACTTACTAATTCTTGGAGGATCTTCTCTATCTTTTAAGAGGAGATTGTCCTGAAGTAAGACAATGGGATACTATGAGGAAGGAGTTAAATTGAACCAGTTGAGGTTGGAGGGAGGAATAGAGAATTATTTATAAAGTTAGGTATGAAAGGGGTGGAAGAGGAAGTATCAAAAGAGGAAGGAATAGCTTAATTTTTTTCCATGAAGAATTGGTCAAAGTGTTCTACTGTGGGGTCCTCTGTAGTGGCAGGACATGTTAGAGATTTAGGTTTGGATGATTCATAGTTAGCTCTAGTTGTTTGGATATGTAGGGTTTTTATGCTTTATATTTTTTGGCATGCTTTTTGCAGATATGAAGGTTGGTGTCTGTATTTTGTTTTCTCCATGCTCGTTTGAGTTGATGAGATTGCTGTTTGAGGAGAAGGAGATCTTTGTTGAGCTAGGGAGAGAATTTAGGAGATCTGGAGAGGTTGGATTTGAGAGAGGATATGTTTTGATAGTTGGAGTGAATTCATTGTTCCATTGCTGCACTAGGAGTTTTTCTGGGTAAGTTGTGGTTGTTGTTATCAGTATAATGAGGAACTTTATTTCATTTTTACTTGAAATGGCAGACAGGTGTTATCTTTGGCAGTCTGAAACCATCCATACGGCATCCTGCTTCAGCATCCTCCAGAGCCCTCCTTAGGCACACAAATGGATTCTTAACAGGCCCACAGAAGGAAAAGCCCCACGACGCTTTTAGATATTATAATCCAGTCCAAGATATTTAAAGGCCTCAGGCTCTGCCACTCACTGCCTGAGCAATGGGTCTCCTGTCTTGAACAGTACATGTTGCTCATGCATTCCTGATTGTCTTATGTTCCTGTTTGTGTTCCTAATTGTTCCTGTTTGTTCCTATGTTCCTATGCTCCAACCTTGCCTTGCCCAGCCTTCCTCATCCAGTCTTGCCTTGCCCAGCCTGTCTCATCCAGCCTTGTCCGGCCAAGTTGTCTCATCCAATGTTCTTGGCTTGATTTCCTATTTCTGATGTCTCACCTTGGACCTGTCAACAATTGCCTGCTGCCTGGACCTGACCACTTCTGTCTACCACCTAGACCTTACTTCTTGCCTTAAACCTGATTATGCTTGCTTTCTACCTGCCCTAAACCTTGGCCTACCCCGTGGCCCCCAATTTACTGCCTATCCTGACCCCAGTGTGCCCTTTGACTCTTGCTCTCTCTCTACTGCCCTAGGGACCCACCTAAATCCTGCTGGTTGCCGAATCCCAAGGGCTCAACCCAAGGTTCATATAGGTGAAGCTCCAGTCTGTCCCACATCAGGGTGTGTTTGCCAGCTGACAGTGTTGGCCTCATAGGTCCACATACAAGGCTGAATTAATTATGCCACAGCATAAAGGGCTTACTCCCATGCCACTTATCACAGTTTGCTGAGGCCATGGGCTTGGCAGACTCGAACCAAGCAACAACATGAGCTGTTAGCTCACCAGCTACTACAGCAGCAAGACCAACTGAATAAGGTGGCCAGTTATCTCCAGGGTATGGCCGCCCATCCAGCTCCCACTGCTCATGCTCCAGCACCTCCGGTATGGCCTTTTACTTCCATGCTTCATTTTCCTCAGCCTCCGAGGTATGAGAGTGAGCTCACAAAATGTAGAGACTTCCTGAATCAATGCCAGATGCAATTTTAACTGCAACCACTTCTCATTTCATCTGATCATGTCAAGATTACATATATCTGGTCCTTGTTGGGTAGTTCTACCCTAGACCTTGGCTTCACCCCTCTGGGAAAGAGTTTGACCCACTCTTAGGGATCTAAACAACCATGACCTCCGAGCTTCTTCAGATCAGACAAGGCACCTGGTCTGTTGGAAAGTGCAGCTCATTTTCATGCACTGGCATCTGAATACAATGGGGCAGTGGTAGCCGAATAGCCATCTTCTGGCAAGGATTCTTGGAGCATATCAAAGATGAGTTGGCTGGTTAGGATCTTCCTGATACATTGGAGGGGCTAGGATCTTACTGATACATAGTTTGGCCATACACATGGACCTTATATGTAAAAAATGGACTCGAGAGAGGGATTTGGTGGTCATCCCATTTGCCTAACCCCTAGTTTCTAGCGCTCAATGGTTTCCCAGGTACCCTCCTGAGTTGGCACCCAGTACAAGAGTAGTCCATCCCCTAGTGGTGGCCACTGAGGAGAAGCAAAGGCACCAATGTCGCAGTTTGTGTCTTTATTGGCAAATTAATGCCTGGCCAAGCCAGGAAAATCCAGGACCTAGCTCTGATGGAAGAAGCCACCCTAAGTCAACCATGTACTGCTCTACAAATTCTAATACCAATATGTCTCTCATTTGGGAACACCAATGTGGATACACAAGCATTCCTTGATACTGGTACTGGAGGCAGCTTCATTCACAAGTCATTGGTACATCACTATGGGATCCTGACCTGTTGGACACTGCACTCACAATCTTGTCTATTCATGGATGTGTCATGAGGGCCACTGTTCCACTCACTATGCAGATAGGCCTCCTGCACAGAGAGCAGATCAGCTTATATGTGCTGTCCAAAACAGTCAACAAAGTCATCTTAGGCCTGCCTTTGTTCATGCTGCACCAGTCCCATATTGATTGGGGTACTCTACAGATCACCAGATGGGGCTCCCCCTGACATGAGCAATGGCTCGCCGAGGTCTTGCCTGTCATACACCTTGCCCATACAGTCACTCCAAAACTACTGGGTCTGCCACCACAACACACAGAGTATGTGGACATTACTTCTACAAATGTTCCATTGACTTGATACCAGAGAAGGTACCATCCAAGGGTAGAGTTTACCTGCACTGCACTTCAGAAACAGAGGCGTCGGGCAGGCCCCGGTGCCAGGATCCAAGTCGGGTCATGGAATTTGGCCTGGGCTCAGCCTCTGACATAAGACCAAGGCCCAGGCATTGGTTCCCGGCCTCCATGTCAGGTCACAGTATCAGGCCTGGGTCCTAGACTGGTCTATGTCAAGGTCCCAGTGTCAGGACCCGGCCTTCTGGTTGGGTTGTAGCATTGAGCCTGGATCCAGGTTAAGCCTCTGGCATCAGGACCTGGCCTTTGTCAGTTAACTGACAGATCAGGCAAGCTTCTTTTTTTTTTTTAAGGGGGTTGCACTCGAGCATAGGCTATGGCTCCTGCTTTGGGCCTAGGTCTAGGCCTGATGCATTAGTTTAAAATGAAATGAACAAATAAAGTTTGTTTTAATTGGAGGGGGGGGGTCACATTCTGTTTGGAGCCCCCCAATGAAATACATTTTCCTTATTTGGCATGTTTTGCACTTTCATTTTAAAAGAATGCACACTTGGCTGCACATGGCAGTGAGGAATGCCTTAGGAGTGGGGCCTAAGCACCATGGGAATATATTCCTGAAAGACCTGAAAGAGGTACAGGAAAATAGTGGAACATTTCCATCAAAGCATGAAGGGTCAGCAACTTCTCTGTCAGAAGCATAACTCTCTGTTTATGTATTACTAATATATTGTTTTTGTTGATTATATTTATCACTCTTCAGTTGTTATAGTTTAAATTCTGCCCTGTCTTCCATCTCCCATGTTTTACGCTCCCTGTTTAATGTAATTTACCTTCTACCTAGATGTTAATTGGTTTCCCCCTGTTCTATTGTAAACCGGTACGATAAGACCTGGTCTTGAGTATCGGTATAGTAAAAGAAGTTAAATAAAGCAGGAAAAATTCAGGAAGCCTTATAAGTGTCTGATTCATGATGTTAGCACCCACAGAAACTCCACCTATCTGATGCTGCAGAGCAGAAAACTCCTTCATGATCTAAATCTGTTTACAGAGATAGATGTGGATGGCCCCCTGGGGCATCATGACTGGGTAATGATGAGGCAGCTGATAGAAATCCTGAAGTAGTTCAAGGATGCTATAGAGGATCTGCATTCCAGAAGCCCCACCCTGGGTGGGATCATTCCTATAATAAATATGCTGGACAAAAATTTAGAGGGTTTCCATGAGCAAGAGGGAATGGAAGCAGAAGTGTTGCAGTTTGTGGATTCCTTGCTACAATAAATGTAAGTGAGAATGAAACCTCTGAAAGAAAACAATACTTACATGCTTGCCACACTTTGTGATCCATGGGTGAAAGGGAGTCTTGCCCTCCAGTCCTAGCATCTCACATATATGAAGGAGATTCTGGTAGCTATGGGGTGAAAAGGAGCACCATAGGCAGAGGCACAGTGATGATGTAGCACAGGAAATCTACCAGTGTTGCACTGGAGCTGGACCCTTGGCCTGGTGCAGGATTGGTACGGCTTTCTGGTCTGACCCAAAGAGTGCCTGACACTAGGAGGTGGAGCACATGAGGAGACAGATGCTAGCTGGAGCTTCGCCAATAACAGTCTGGGGTTTCCACAGGTTGAGTCCTTGGGTACTCGGACCGCCTGGACTTAGGTGGGCCTTGGATAGTCTCCCAAAGAGGTAGCGGAGGGGTATGCCCATCACAAGCAAGGGTGTGCGGCTGATGCAGAAAGGGTGGACTAGACCCGAACTGGAAGCTCTGGAGGCCTCAGGGAGGTAACAGTTCAGGAAGGCTCTCCGGGCGAGATAGGCAGGGACTGCGAGTCTAGTCGGGTGAAGGCCACAGGTAGAATCCAGCAGGTCGGTCTGGTAGTCACGGTAGGCCAGAAGAGAGTGTTCGAGTGAAGCGCAAGGATCAAAGCCAGAGTATCCGTCCAGAAGTGGTCAGCCAAAGCAGGGGTCAATACCAAGGTCAGTCCGAGCATAGTCAAGGCAGGCAGTGGTCAGTTCCAGACAGCAGACGAGAAGAGTAATCAGACAGGCCGAGGTCAGTACCAGAGATCAGAATGATTACAACCATTTTCTAAATCCTTGAATCAAAAAATGTCCGTGATGGAGCTGTTCCGGTGGTTGATGCTCGCGGACATTTTTTGATTCAAGGATTTAGAAAACGGTTGGTTGTATGCATAACATTGGATATTTTGATAGGCAAAGTATTGGTGAAGTTATCCGGTTTGGAAGGGATATGTTTAGTGGTTGGTGACACTGCTTAAGTGGACATCAAGGAGTATATTAGGGCAAGATTGTGGACATGCTTTGAGTGACTTCACATTAGAGTTCCCTGGTGCAATTACTGGTTTATGGCATGATATTTGACTGTAATTCAGCAAAATTATTCTCCAGCTGAAACTGTGAGTGATACCTTTCTAGTAGGGGGCTGATCCCCTTGATCAACTTTTCATCCTTTTGACTTTCCAAGACTGATAGCTCATATTACGCTGCCTCTGCTTCTTTAGAGTTGGCAGTAGTTCTAGAGAACTGTAGATAGGCAGATATAGTTCCTTTTCACAGAAGTGGAAGGCTGGGAAATACATGCTTGTTACTCTGACCTCTGTGGTGAACAAATTCATTAGAATTGCTGCTAAAACAAATGATAGTGAAGTTTCTGGAATCCAATGTATTACAAAATCTGAGGCGGCATGGCTTTACCAGAGGTAAGTCTTATCAGATGAATCTGATTAATGCCTTTGATTGGGTGACTAGAGAGTTGGATTGGGGAGAGTGTATTTGGATTTCAGTAAAGCCTTTGACATGATTCTGCATAGGTGACATAAATAGAGAACCCTTGGTATGGGCCCTAAACTGTCTGACAGGGTTAGAAAACTGGTTGAGTGGGAGGCGATAAAGTGTAGTGATAAATGGAGTTCACTCTGAGATGTGGGACATTATTAGTGGTGTGCTACAGTGATTGATCCTTGAACCAATTGGTTTTTTCTTAACTTTTTATTTAATGGCAAGCAGCACAACACACACAGAGTATTCCTTTCAAAGACATGGAAGGAAGAGTATAATAGATAAACAACAGCAATAGACTTCTCCCCAAGCATTACATACACAAGATTGGAGCCTCCAAAGTTATAAATCATATGAATGTAAATTAGGACAATTCAGTCATATATGTCATGTCAATATTTATAACGTCACTTCTTATTAACCATATTCCAAAGGTCCCAGTAGCATTTCCGCATCTTATCATAGACCCCATCTTTGTTCTGCAGCTTATATGTCAACTAATCTATTAGTACAGTCTCATAGATCTTCTTATGCCATACTGCCTCAGTAGGGGCTTATTTCCATAATAGTTCTTTTTTTTTTTTTATATTTATATCTTTATTGACTTTTTCAATTCAATACAGAAACCATAATAAGTATACATTTATGTAAAATTCCCAACTTAATATCTCAACAATTTTCTCTTGTTATTATTTTTCCATCAATCAGAAATTATTACCCATCAACTGATAGAAACAGAAGCTCAGTGATAAAGGGAGTACACAAGTAAATCAAATTCTCTTTCCATACATCACCCATAGTTATGCTCTGAATATTAATTTACTAGTCACTGGGTAGTGAAGGAGAAGTGACTGTTCTCCTTTGTTCAATGAAATTTTTTAACTGATCAGGTGTGAAAAACACAAAAGTATCTTGTTCCTTTTTTAACATACATTTACAGGGGAATCTCAGAGTGTAAGAGTATCCCATAGAAATCACTTCCTGACGGTGAACCAAAAATTCCTTTCTTTTTTGCTGTGTAGCATATGATAGATCAGGAAAAATCTTTATCACATTATCACAGAATGATATGGGGTATATTAAAAATATTTTCTCATAACCTTGTTAAGGTCTAGTAAATTCTGAAATGCAACAAGTAAAACCCCTCTATCTATTATTCTGCTTTCTGAGTTTTCTAGAAAATTGGAAAGATTACCTTGAAATGGTAACTCTGATGTATTCAAATTTGGGCTTCTCTTGGGTAGGAAGTAACAAAAACTTATAAAAGGTAATTCGTCTTCTGGAAATAATAAAACTTCCTTCAAAAATTGAGATAATGTCTCCATGGGAACTTGGCCTACCACCCTTGGGAAATTTAACATCCTTAGACGTTTAGAGTTATTTTCAAAGGTTTCCAATCTTCTCGATAGTGAGTCTCTATCTTTAGCTACAATAGCCTGAAATTCCATTTTTTTTTCTTTATCCTCTAATTTTTGGATTCTTTCCTCAGACTTTTTTACCTCTTCACGTACTGCCATTACACTCTGTAGATTATTCCCTGCTATAAGATCTTTTTCTCCAAACCCTTCATATTAGTATTCATTACAGTCATAATAGTTCTATGTTTAAACTGTTCAGCTAAGATCCTCTTATTGTTATTGTTTGTAAGGTTTTGAGTGGACCCTGTGGCTGCTGACCACGCCCACGGGGGGAAGTCCCTTGAGGGCCACAGGTCAGGCTCAGCTTTAGGACACACAATACAGAATTATCTTTTATTAAACAGAGTTGAGGAGCCACCAGAGGTGGCAGTAGTGAGTAGAGATGAAGCTCGGCTAGGCTTGTAGTCCTTCAGGACACTGGAACAGTAATCCCTCAATAGCTGGGCTGTACTGGAGAGAAACTGAGATACTGAGTACAGTGGAGCATACACAGGGTTCTGGAATAGAGCCTCATCGGTTGATTACTCACACAGTGGTTTCTTCTGGAAGGTAACACAGAAGCTGGAATAGAGGCAGGCCCTTGAGGAGCGAGCATCTAGTTCCAGGGAACAGTTCTGAGAGAATATAGATGGTAACTCACTGATGGTGTAGGCAGCGGTATCTTCCAAGCAGAAGTGAAGCTCAGGCAGCTAGTCCGGGAACATGGGCCCTTGAGAGAGAAGGCAGTATAATAGAGGGCATATCTGTATATACAATGTAGTACCTTGACCATTAACTCCACCCTATGGCAACAGGGTAGAGTTAATGGTGAGCTTGATGCCATATAACCCTCCAGACATTATCCTCCAATTGTAAAGACAACTGCATATTCCAATGTGAAATGGGCTTTACAAATGAGACTGAGATCCCATTTGGTACATGGACATTGTTCACAATGATATGGAGTTTATATTAATCTGTGAGGATTGTCTTTTTATAAAAAAAAAAAAAAGTCCATGTTCTGTACCTGAATTCTGACTGCTGTATTTCCTAATTTTGTGATTTTACATGAGCTCCCTCTTATTACTCTAATTCTTATGACATTCAATACAAGAAATAGTTTCTCTTGAGAATCTATTGTCTCGTGCCAGTATTTCATCCTCTGAATGAGGAATATTTTAAACAAACCACTCTAGTGTAAACCGTCAAACAGGGTGGGAGAACCATGCAGAGATAGTGGAGGAGCTGTAAGCCCATTGTGCCATGCTGTGCTTGTGCGTATGCGTGTGTGCAGGGTACACAGAGATAATTCTGCACTGAGTTTCATAACGCAGCCTGGTATGCTTCAGTCTCCAGTCCACACTGCCTTCACTGCTCACCTTGTGCACACTGCCCACACTGTCCACTGCCTACTGCCAAGGCAGAGACAATACCAGTAGCAACTCTGCAAGTAACTCTCCAGCCTGCCTACAGTCTCCACAAAAGAAAAAAAATAACAGCAAGCAACACAACTCTGCACTGACACAGAGCTTCTAATGCAGTGCTGTCCAGTAGCTGCTTTCCTCTATTGTGTGACTGGCACAGTGACAGTCTGAAATGGGCAGCAGCCAAAATGTTTTGATAAAATCATCTAGGAACTCAGAGAGAGCTCAAACAGCACAGCAAATCTCTGACATGCTCACTCTTCAAGATCAAAGTCATTGCATCTGGTGCACAGCAGTAGGTTGGATTGGAAAAATGCTTCACTCTGATACAATATCCCTGTTGTCTCCTTGACAACATGTCTGTCCTATCCATATTTGCTGGTTAAGAACATAAGAACATAAGAAATTGCCATGCTGGGTCAGACCAAGGATCCATCAAGCCCAGCATTCTGTTTCCAACAGAGGCCAAAACCAGGCCACAAGAACCTGGCAATTACCCAAACACTAAGAAGATCCCATGCTACTGATGCAATTAATAGCAGTGGCTATTCCCTAAGTAAAATTGATTAATAACCATTAATGCACTTCTCCTCCAAGAACTTATCCAAACAGTTTTTGAACCCAGCTACACTAACTGCACTAACCACATCCTCTGGCAACAAATTCCAGAGCATTATTGTGCGTTGAGTGAAAATGAATTTTCTCCGATTAGTCGTAAATGTGCTACTTGCTAACTTCATGGAATGCCCCCTAGTCCTTCTATTATTCGAAAGTGTAAATAACCGAGTCACATCTACTCGTTCAAGACTTCTCATGATCTTAAAGACCTCTATCATATCCCCCCTCAGCCGTCTCTTCTCCAAGCTGAACTGCCCTAACCTCTTCAGCCTTTTCTCAAGGGGGAGCTGTTCTATCCCCTTTATCATTTTGGTTGCCCTTCTCTGCACCTTCTCCATCACAACTATTTTTTTGAGATACGGCGACCAGAACTGTACACAGTATTCAAGGTGTGGTTTCACCATGGAGCAATATAGAGGCATTATGACATTTTCCGTTCTATTAACCATTCCCTTCCTAATAATTCTTAACATTCTATTTGCTTTTTTGACTGCTGCACCACACTGAGCCGACGATTTTAAAGTATTATCCATTATGATGCTTAGATCTTTTTCCTGGGTGGTAGTTCCTAATATGGAACCTAACATCGTGTAACTACAGCAAGGGTTATTTTTCCCTATATGCAACACCTTGCATTTGTCCACATTAAATTTCATCTGCCATTTGAATGCCCAATCTTCCAGTCTTGCAAGGTCCTCCTGTAATGTATCACAGTCTGCTTGTGATTTAACTACTCTGAATAATTTTGTATCATCCGCAGATTTGATAACCTCACTCATCATATTCCTTTCCAGATCATTTATATATATATATATATATATATATATATATATATATATATATATATATATATATATATATATATATTGAAAAGCACCGGTCCAAGTACAGATCCCTGAGGCACTCCACTGTTTACCCTTTTCCACTGAGAAAATTGACCATTTAATCCAATCTCTGTTTCCTGTCTTTTAACCAGTTTGTAATCCATGAAAGGACATCACCTCCTATCCCATGACTTTTTAGTTATCGTAGAAGCCTCTCATGAGGGACTTTGTCAAACGCCTTCTGAAAATCCAAGTACACTACATCTACCGGTTCACCTTTATCCACATGTTTATTAACCCCTTCAAAAGAATGAAGCAGATTTGTTAGGCAAGACTTCCCTTGGGTAAATCCATGTTGACTGTGTCCTATTAAATCATGTCTTTCTATATGCTCTACGATTTTGATCTTGAGAATAGTTTCCACTATTTTTCCCGGCACTGAAGTCAGGCTCACTGGTCTATAGTTACCCGATCGCCCCTGGAGCCTTTTTTAAATATTGGGGTTACATTGGCCACCCTCCAGTCTTCAGGTACAATGGATGATTTTAATGATAGGTTACAAATTTTAACTAATAGATCAGAAATTTCATTTTTTAGTTCCTTCAGAACCCTAGGATGCATACCATCCGATCCAGGTGATTTGCTACTCTTTAATTTGTCAATCTGGCCTACTACATCTTCCAAGTTCACAGTGATTTCGTTCAGTTCGTCTGACTCATCACCCCTGAAAACCATCTCCGGAACTGGTATCTCCCCAATAGGGATGTGCAGAGCAAAATTTTATGTTCATATTTTTTATGTCCGAAAGGGGGTCCCACTTGCGGCCAATATGGACATAAAAAAAATCCAATGAGTTGGGTATATGTACATATGTGCAAAAAAAAAAATTAAACCCCCTCACCCTCCTTAATCCCCCCCCCAGACTTACCACAACTCCCTGGTGATCGAGCGAGGAGTGAGGACGTCATTTCTGCAATCCTTGGCGAGAAGCATGTGACGTCGGTGGCACGTCGAGTGACGCGGCGTCACGTGATTCCCGGCTCGTTCGCGCCGGACGGCTCGATCGGCCCAAAAAGAACTTTTGGCCAGCTTGGGGGGGCCTCCTGACCCCCCCAAGCTGGCCAAAAGTTCTTTTTGGGCCGAACGAGCCGTCCGGCGCGAACGAGCCGGGAATCACGTGGCGCCGCGTCACTCAGACGCGACGTCACGTGATTCCTGGCAAGTTCGCGCCGGACGGCTCGTTCGGCCCAAAAAGAACTTTTGGCCAGCTTGGGGGGCCTCCTGACCCCCTCAAGCTGGCCAAAAGTTCTTTTTGGGCCGAACGAGCCGTCCGGCGCGAACTTGCCGGGAATCACGTGACGTCGGCGTCACGTGATTCCCGGCTTGTTCGCGCCGAACGAGCCGTCCGGCGCGAACTTGCCGGGAATCACGTGACGTCGCGTCTGAGTGACGCGGCGCCACGTGATTCCCGGCTCGTTCGCGCCGGACGGCTCGTTCGGCCCAAAAAGAACTTTTGGCCAGCTTGGGGGGGTCAGGAGGCCCCCCCAAGCTGGCCAAAAGTTCTTTTTGGGCCGAACGAGCCGTCCGGCGCGAACGAGCCGGGAATCACGTGGCGCCGCGTCACTCAGACGTGCCGCCGACGTCACATGCTTCTCGCCAAGGATTGCAGAAATGGCGTCCTCACTCCTCGCTCCATCACCAGGGAGTTGTGGTAAGTCGGGGGGGGGGATTAAGGAGGGTGAGGGGGTTTATATTTTTATTTTGGCTCAACAATCGCGATTTCCCACATATCGAACATATCTATGTTCGATATGTGGGAAATCCGATCGTTTATGTCGAATCAATTTTTTAAGTAAAAAAAAAATATGAGTTGCGTTTTACTAATGCGGTCAATCCGAATGCACACCCCTACTCCCCAACATGCTCATTAGTAAACACGGAGGCAAAGGATTAATTTAGTCTTTCTGCAATGACCTTATCTTCCCTAAGAGCCCCTTTAACTATTCTGTCATCTAATAGTCCAACCGACTCCCTCACAGGTCTCTTGCTTTGGATATATTTTAAAAAGTTTTTATTATGAGTTTTTGCCTCTATGGCCAATTTCATTTCAAATTCTCTCTTCGCCTGTCTTATCAATGTTTTACACTTACCTTGAAAATGCTTATGTTTTATCCTATTTTCTTCAGATGGATCCTTCTTCTAATTTTTGAAAGATTTGTTTTGGCTAAAATAGGCTCTTTCACCTCACCTTTTAACCATGACGGTAATCGTTTTGCCTTCCTTCCACCTTTCTTAATGCGCGGAATACATATGGACTGCGCTTCTAGGATTGTATTTTTAAACAATGGCCAAGCCTTTTGAACACTTTTAACCTTTGCAGCTGCACCTTTCAGTTTTTTCCTAACTATTTTCCTCATTTTATCAAAGTTTCCCTTTTTAAAATTTAGTGTTAGAGCTGCTGATTTACTTATTGTCCCCCTTCCAGTTATTAGTTTAAATTTGATCATGTTATGATCACTGTTGCCAAGCAGCCCCACCACTGTTACTTCTCTCACCAAATCTTGCATTCCACTAAGAATTTAATCTAAAATAGCTCCCTCTCTTGTTGGTTCCTGAACCAATTGTTCCATGAAGCAATCATTAATTACATCCAGGAACCTTTTTTCTCTAGCAAGTCTTGATGGTTGGCTGCTCTATACTATCTTTCAATTCCTAACTGTACACCTGTTGGTCTGTTATTGATTTCTGTGAGGCCATAGGCTTTAATGGCTTATAGAAAAACATATATTCAAATCAAATAAAACAAATAGGATTTATTTAATTTGGAGGTCCCTCTGAATTTGTTGAATTGGACCCTATTCATTTCTTTTACCAATTTGTCTGAAACTAAAGTACATCCCTATTTGGTACTATTAAAACACTTCAGTTCATTATGAGTGCAATGGACGTTAACAAATGGAAGAAATGAGCACAATACAGAAATTCAAACAGCATCATAAATGTCTCTCCATTCATAATCCTCGCTACATATTGTAAGCAAACTGTGCCTAAAACTAAACGGTTTGCCTTTGCATAATTGTACATACCATAAGAAGAATATTATTTCATATTGCCGAAATACATGCCAATCCATAGAGACAGTAATTTTCAAACAATCATTTAGGGCTAAATATTGCAGGTACTTTCTACCAGCAGACTTAGGCCTGAATTTTAAAGCAGGTACATAAATCTACACTGATAATTTGCAAGATGTTCTAATTTGCCCTGAACATACATGTAGAAAGTTATAACCTGCTCATCACAGATGTAACTTACTTTCAAAAACTGAATATGTGCAGATGAATCCTTTCCCCCCTGTCTATCTGCCCTTATTCCTCCAGAATGCCACTTGTGAGTGTGGGTAAATGTGTAAAATCAGGATTTACATGTAATTTTACCTATGTATTCCATGATTTACACACTTAAAACAGGGTTTTATGTGCATAAAGTACTTTGGAAATCAAACCCATCGCATCAATAGTTAAATCACCAGGAGCCTCCAAGTTGAGTGTATATAGCTCCTATCTTTATTCTGTGGAAAAAGTCAAAAGATCATAAACTCCCCCTCACCAGTTCAAATACACATGGGCAAGATTAAAAAAAAAATGCAAATCATCAAAGTCATGGTGAAAGGTGCTACAGTGGCACATACTTTAACATTCTCTTCAAATTTATAACTTATGGATGAGTTTATATAAGTGATTCACAAGTTGCCCTGGGTACCCTTAGTAAGTTTTTCAACATATTCACATGAGCATGTATGAGATAGACTTGAATGTACCCCCACTGCATGCATATTTATCTCAAACATGTGGCTATCTTGAAAACTGACTGGCTGGAAGTCTTCCAGGGTAGGTTTGGAATCCAGTGGATTAGATGACTGCTGATGCCAATGAATTTACCCATATTTCAATGACTAGCTCTGAAGTGTCTAAAAAGTGGAATAAAAATAAAACATAAATCAGTAGCAGTGCCCCTCCCAAACACAATACACAATATGAAATGGCCAACATATGCCATTCTGTTTTTCTTTTTTTATTAATTGTGTGGTCAAATGGAAACTTTCAGGAAGATATTGTACATCCTGCTAGTTTAATAAAATTGCTCATGACCCTGCATATTTTTATGGCTGAATTTATTTATTGACCTTGTTTCTGTTTCAAATGTAACTTGTATAGGTAACCATGCATTTATTTCCCCCAGTTCATTCAGTCATAGCAGGACTTTTTTTCTTAAAATAATTTAATGACATTACGGGTAATAGGAGTAATAATAATACATGTTTCTTTTGTCTTTTGAAATTCATTATTTGCTGCATAATGCATACAACTGTTTATGACCAAACTTCATAAGGAACAAATAACTGCAATTAGGAACAAATAACTGCAATTAGAAAAATGCTTTGAATGATAATACAATAAACACAAGCTCTGGTTAGTAAACTGATTTATAGACTTTTTGATTAAAAACTCATTTCATAAAACATAGATACTTGTCTAAGGAATCTCTAGAAAGTTAACTCACTTTGGGGCTTATGTACTAACTCACATGTGGGATTATTGAAATGAGCCAGTACTGTGTACATTTTTTCTCATGATACTAGCTCTTTTAAATATTATTCAAATACAATTAACAGTGATTATGGACTTTGTAGCTAAAAAACATAATTATTCCTCTCTGAAGGGTGATTAAATTTGGCAAAAAATGCAATTTGAAATGTAATTATACCTCTCTGAAGGGTTGTTAAATTTGGCAAAAAATGCAGTTAGCACATTTTTTTCATGCAATATTTAGCTCTGCAAACAAAGATAATGAACTGCTTTGCAAAATTATGAAGCTCATTACCTATTTTGTTTAGATTTGATTTATCAACTTGTTTACTTATTTATTTAGTTTAAAGTATTTATTGCCCATCTCTTCAAGTCTGCATTGCTTTTTGTAAAAGTTGAATTACACATGGAAAAATTTGGAAATAATGTACACCACATCTTATAAAATATTTTGTGTTATTTGAAGTTTTTTCATGCGTTAATGTTTTTGTGAAGTGCAATTCAGCTTAGTACACTGGCCTCTAAGGATTCTACTTTTTCTTGAAATTTAAGCAGCTTTCAGTCTGATTGATCACAAGATAATGTTATTTTAATTGTCTGACTCCCTGAATCACTTCAGGTTAAGTCGGTTTACTGATTTAATTACTCCAGTACAGTCATTTTGTTTCTATAAATGGATTTTCTGTAAGTATCTTGAAAGATGAATTGACATTCTCTAAGGTTTTTCTTTTGACCCTAGGGATTCTCTAATGAAATGGGGGCATTTCATTAGTTGATATAAATTCAGAAGTCAGACTCTGGAACATTACTAAACAGTCAGTATGTGCAATATTCAAAATGAATGCAATATGTATGCAATCAATTAGTATTATCTTCAGAATATTAGTTACCCTCTAGTCATTATGGTTTGGGCCATAGATACCAGTGCCAAATGGGTGACCTGCTCCTGCAGCCAAGAGGGGGAAAATAACAGGAAAGGCAGGCCTATATTACTGAGAAGAATAGCTCTTCGTCTGTTTTCTGTGTCCACTAGAGATGTGAATCGTGTCCTCGATCGTCTTAATGATCGATTTCGGCTGGGAGGGGGAGGGAATCATATCGTCGCCGTTTGGGTGTTTAGAGTATCGTGAAAATCGTTAAAATCATGAACCGGCACACTAAAACCCCCTAAAACCCACCCCCGACCCTTTAAATTAAATCTCCCACCCTCCCGAACCCCCCCCAAATGCCTTAAATTACCTGGGGGTCCAGCGGCGGTCCATAGCTAAATCGGGGGAAGGGGGAGGGCAGGAAAACCAGCACACTAAAACCCCCTAAAACCCACCCCCGACCCTTTAAATTAAATCCCCCGCCCTCCCGAACCCCCCCCCAAATGCCTTAAATTACCTGGAGGTCCAGCGGCGGTCCGGAATGGCCTCCTGCAATTGAATCGTGTTGTCTTCAGCCGGCGCCATTCTGCGCCACCATTTTGCAAAATGGCGGCGCAAAATGGCGGCGGCCATAGACCAACACGATTCAACTGCGGGAGGTCGTTCCGGACCCCCGCTGGACTTTTGGCAAGTCTTGTGGGGGTCAGGAGGCCCCCCCAAGCTGGCCAAAAGTCCCTGGGGGTCCAGCGGGGGTCCAGGAGCAATCTCCTGCCGCGAATCGTTTTCCGAACGGAAAATGGCGCCGGCAGGAGATCGACTGCAGGAGGTTGTTCAGCGGGGGACCCCCGCTGAACGACCTCCTGCAGTCGATCTCCTGCCGGCGCCATTTTCCGTTTCAGCGGGGGACCCCGCGTTTGGCCGGCAGGAGATCGACTGCAGGAGGTCGTTCAGCGGGGGACCCCCGCTGAACGACCTCCTGCAGTCGATCTCCTGCCGGCGCCATTTTCCGTTTCAGTGGGGGACCCCGCGTATGGCCGGCAGGAGATCGACCTCCTGCAGTCGATCTCCTGCCAGCGCCATTTTCCGTACGGAAAATGATTTGTGGCAGGAGATCGCTCCCGGACCCCCGCTGGACCCCCAGGGACTTTTGGCCAGCTTGGGGGGGCCTCCTGACCCCCACAAGACTTGCCAAAAGTCCAGCGGGGGTCCGGAACGACCTCCTGCAGTCGAATCGTGTTGGTCTATGGCCGCCGCCATTTTGCGTCGCCATTTTGCAACACGATTCAATTGCAGGAGGCCGTTCCGGACCACCGCTGGACCCCCAGGTAATTTAAGGCATTTGGGGGGGGGGTTCGGGAGGGCGGGGGATTTAATTTAAAGGGTCGGGGGTGGGTTTTAGGGTGTTTTAGTGTGCCGGTTTTCCTGCCCTCCCCCTTCCCCTGATTTACGATTTTTTGACGATAAATCGGGGGAATTGGTATTGTATCGTGGCCCTAACGATTTTTGACGATTTAAAATATATCGGACGATATTTTAAATCGTCAAAAAATGATTCACATCCCTAGTGTCCACTACTATTGTTTCCTGCCCAGATAGCTCTCTGCCCTGACTTCTCCGGCCTCTTTCTTACCCAGCCCTTCCATTCCTCTAACCTGTAGGCTGACTGGTAGGGGAGGGTCTGGAGCAGGAAGCAGAGAACTTTTCTTTGCTGGGTGAGATTTCTTGTGGAATCCTTATGTACCTAAGGCTAAGGATGAGGAGAGCACTGAGGTCTGGCTTGGGGCTAATAGGAAAGTTTGGAGGGGTTATCCCTGGAAGGAAGAAGATAGAGGGAGAATGTGTGTGAGAGAGATTTTGATAGGGAGTGAAATATAGAAAGCTGATGTGTAAACTTTCCCCGATCTATACTATATCTCATGGCAACGACAACTTGAAGGTTCCCAGGAATGGCATTTAGAGAGAAGTATGGGTTGGGTAAAGCGGTAGGAGGGAGGGTTTGCTGTTTCACACTACATGCAAACACCATTGGTAATGTAACTAGATTTAGCAGTGCTATTTCGGGACAATTTCTTCAAATGGGTTTATTTTGCATATACCTTCATAGGAATGAACCTCATTGGAAAGCCATGGCATGTTGGGGATGATCTCAAACTGTCAAATTTATAGCTAATGCCCATCTTAATATTTGCATTGTACCAAAGAGAGCATAAGTTTATAAGGTGAAATGTTAGCAGGCAGGCAACATATCAAGAAGTCATGGGATAGGAGGCGATGTACTTTCATGGATTACAAACTGGTTAAAAGACAGGAAACAGTGAGTAGGATTAAATAATCAATTTTCTCAGTGGAAAAAGGTAAACAGTGGAGTGCCTCAGGGATCTGTACTTGGACCGATGCTTTTCAATATATTTATAAATAATTTAGAAAGGAATACAAAGAGTGAGGTTATTAAATTTGCGGATGATACAAAATTATTCAGAGTAGTTAAATCACAAGCCGATTGTGATACATTACAGGAGGACCTTGCGAGACTGGAAGATTGGGCATCCAAATGGCAGATGAAATTGAATTTGGACAAGTGCAAAGTGTTGCATATAGGGAAAAATAACCCTTGCTGTAGTTACACGATGTTAGGTTCCATATTAGGAGCTACCACTCAGGAAAAAGATCTAGGCATCATAGTGGATAATACTTTGAAATAGTCAGCTCAGTGTGCTGCAGCAGTCAAAAAGGCAAACAGAATGTTAGGAATTATTAGAAAGGAATGGTTAATAAAACGGAAATTGTCATAATGCCTCTGTATCGCTCCATGGTGAGACCGCACCTTGAATACTGTATATAATTCTGGTCGCTGCATCTCAAAAAAGATATAGTTGCGATGGAGAAGGTACAGAGAAGGGCAACCAAAATGATAAAGGGGATGGAACAACTCCTCACTGTTATGCTTGCCGCCCGCGGGAGGCCCTCTCACCTTCTTAGACGGACCTCAGCACTCAGTTTCCCTTCGCTGGCAGCAATCGGCCACCGGCTCCGACCTCGGGCCCCTGCCAGTGTCCCTGGTCTTGCCATGCTGCCCGGAACCTCCAGCCAGGATTCTCCTTCTCAGCGGGCCTCTACGCTTGCTCCACAGAGAGTAGCCTGTGCCGCGCCTCCTCTTAGGCGCACGCACAACACTAATACTTTTAAAGGGCCTGCGGTGGGAACCTGGCCATGGACCTAGATGCTGACATCACCACCTTCAGCATATTTCAGCCCAAGCAGCACTCTTTTGCAACAGGTCTCCTTGGTTAGCCTGTCCCTGGTTTCCAAGTGCTCGTTGCCTCTCCATATTCCCGATCATTTTCCTGTGTCTTTGGTTCCTGGTTCCTGTGTTCATCTTGTCTTCTCTTTCTGATTGACTTCCTGGTGCTGAGCTTTGCTACATTTAACTTCGCCTGCCTTCTCCAAGCCTGACCATTGCTAAGCCTGACTACGCCTGCCTGCTCCGTGCCTTGACCATTGCTACACCTGACCATGCCTGACTTCTCCGTGCCTTGACTACTGCTATGATGGACCATGCCTGTCTTCTCAGCGCCCTGACAATTACTATGGATAACCTTGATATAGACTCTTTCTTGTCAAGAGTTTTACGTTGCCTGGCACAGCTTCCATTGGCTGCCAATCTCCATGTGAGCTCGACAGTGATGCCGCTGCTTCTAGCCTCTGGACGTGGACTCTCTAGGCTTCAGCCTTTCTTTGCCCAAGCACCTCCAGCCACTACTGTTCCCCAGTGTTGGGTTCCAGTTCCGCAACTCAGCTCTGATAGACTTACGCCACTTGCTGGCTGCTGTCTCTGGGCTGAACCAGTCATCTTTGCTCTCATATCTCGAGGCCCGCCTAAGTCCTGTTGGCCCCGGCACCCAAAGGTTCAAACTGAGGGAAACGTGGGTTGGTATAGGTGAAGCTCCATTGGCCTCTAGCTTCAGTACACTCCACCTGCTGACGGTGGGGACCTGTAGGCCCCTGCCTATGGATTGCATCAACCCCACCTCAGCCCAAGAATCCACCTCCAGCACAACACTCTATGAGGAAAGGCTAAAGAGGTTAGGGCTGTTCAGCTTGAAGAAGAGACAGCTGAGGGGAATTATGAGAGAGGTCGTTAAAATCATGAGAAATCTTGAATGAGTAGATGTGAATCGGTTATTTACACTTTTGGATAATAGAACAACTAGGGGGCACTCCATGAAGTAGCAAGTAGCACATTTAAGACTAATCAGAGAAAATTCTTTTTCATTCAATGCACAATTAAGCTCTGGAATTTGTTGCCACAGGATGTGGTTAGTGCAGTTAGTGTAGATGGGTTCAAAAAAGATTTGGATAAGTTCTTGGATAAGTTATGACCTTAAGACTTGGTTATTTAAATGTGCTTTTACTAAATATGAAGTGTCGGCTTTGAACACCAAGTAATGAATTGCGAGTAATTAATCTCAAGTAACCAGTCTGGAGACGCTAATTCCAGTCAATTGGGTATGATGAACTGTTAGGAGTGTTCCATTTTATTGTTTGTCTTATGTTTTGTTTATATAGATTAGAATCTATCCTTTTAGAGTTTTATTTTGGTTTTATTTTGATTTTATCTTTCTTAACAGCTAATTTATTTCATATTCTTTAACAGAGTTAGCCGTTACTATTTTATGATGCATTGTGTTTATTTTGTGTTTGATCTATGTAAACCGTTGTGAAGGCACGTCTGATGTAACGGTATATAAATACCAATAAACTAAAACTAAACTAAACTAATCAAGTTGACTTAGGGAATGACCTCTGCTATTACTGGTATCAGTAGCATCGGATCTTCTTGGTGTTAGGGTACTTGCCATGTTCTTGTGGCCTGGTTTGGCTTCTGTTGGAATCAGGATGCTGGGCTTGATGGACCATTGGTCTGGCCCAGCATGGCAATTTCTTATGTTCTTATGTTCTTAAGCACTTGAAAATTCTTATTAATCAGACCAGTTGCACCCAATATAATTTGGATTATTTCTTCACCTTCCTACCACATTTTAATAGTCTCTGAGTGCATCTCTTGGTACTTAAATATCTTTGCTTTCTCCATATGATCTACAGAATAATCATCAGATAATGACATCTCTACTACAAATGCTGTTCTTGTATTCTTCTCCTTCACCACAATATCTGGTTTTCATTCATCTGTCTTCCTATCATTGGGAATTAGAGATGTGAATTGTGTGATCGATCGTCTTAACCATCAATTTCGGCTGGGAGGGGGAGGGAATCGGATCGTCGCAGTTTGGGTTTTTTAAATATCGTGTAAATCGTGTAAATCGAAAACCGGCAACCTAAAACATCCCTAAAACCCACCCCGACCCTTTAAAATAAATCCCCCACCCTCCCGAACCCCCCCAAAATGCCTTAAATTACCTGGGGTCCAGTGGGGGGGGGAGGGCGGGAAAACGGCACACTAAAACAACCCTAAAACCCACCCCGACCCTTTAAAATAAATCCCCCACCCTCCCGAACCCCCCAAAATGCCTTAAATTACCTGGGGTCCAGAGGAAGTGTCCCGGTGTGATATTTTACTCTCGGACCTCCGTGTGCTGTAGAAATGGCGCCGGCACTACCTTTGACCTCTCAACAGGTCAAAGGTAGCACCGGTGCCATTTTGTTTTTTTGTCCCCCGACGTCAGGAGCGTAGGAGATCGCTCCCGGACCCCCGCTGGACCCCCATGGACTTTTGGCAAGTCTTGTGGGGGTCAGGAGGCCCCCCCAAGCTAGTGTGCCGGTTTTCCCACCCTCCCCCTTCCCCCGATTTACGATTTTTTTTGACGATAAATCGGGGGAATTGTTATTGTATCGCGGCTCTAACGATTTTTGACGATTTAAAATATATCGGACGATATTTTAAATCATCAAAAAATGATTCACATCCCTATTGGGAATAGGAATGTCCCAAGTGATCACAACTTCAGCATTCTCTATTCTATTCTATTAGGGTTGTGCTCCCAATATTTGTTTTAGATGTTGATGATATAATCTTCCAATAAATAAGTCATGCTACTTTTTTGTGCTTCTCTGTATGCAGGCCTTCTGACATCAGCACATGACATCCTGTGACAAGATGTGTAACTGTTTCCAGTTCTGCATTTGTCTGTTTTACAGTCTTTTCTATGCTGGATGTGAATCACCTTGTTAGGAGTGGCGTGAGCGTGAACCCTTACTGCTGCGGTATAGTTTACATTCCCTTGTGGGAAAGCTCACAAGGCCCTCGCCAGTAGCAAGAGAATGTACCTGAAGGGTGTCAGGCTGGATCTTCACCTGTACCAGCTGCCTCCCCCGTGGGTTAAGCCCTTGGGTTCTGGCTATCGGCAGGACTTAGGTGATTTTAGGAAACTAAGACAGAGTCCAGAGACAGGCCAAGAGTCAGGCTGGCATCAGACAGAACATAGTCAAGGTTTAAGGCTAAGGTCAGGGCCAGGTGTCGAGCACAGGATTGGTCAAAGTTCAAAGCTAAGATCAGAACCAGAGAGAATTGCCAAGACAGACAAATCATGAGGGAACAAGACAGGACAAGATGGACAAGGCAAGGCAAGAGAAGACTCTGAGGACAAAGACAAGGCAGAGAAACAAGGTGAGGCAACAAAGACAGGACAGAAGCAGGAACAAGACAAGGCAAGGTGAAGTGAGTGATGCAAGTTTGGATGAGACTAAATGAGACAAGACTGAATGAGGCAAGGCTGGACAAGACAAGGCAGAATGAGGCTGAATAATTTAAGGGAAAGCTAGACAAGGCAAAGCTGGAAGGATGGATGAGGCAAGGTTAAAGACTGGAGCAACACAACTGCAATGCAGGTGACCTGTTGCTGAGGTGCTGGCTGGAAGGCAACCTGGGTTTAAATCCCAAGCCAGTGCTAACATCATCTCCTGGCACTTCTCTGCTTTCCCACCATGACTTCTTTATCAACTAGTATGCACTGCACATGTGCATCTAAAGGGGGGACTTGTAGGAAGAAGACATGGTGACATCTAGCTGCACAGCCACCAGGGGTGAGTGAGGCTGCTCGTGGTGCCTTCCTGCGAGCAGAAAAACTTAATTCACCTCATCTGCAGTCCACTATCCTGTGCTACAATTGCCAATCACTTATCTATAGATTTAAATTCACTCTTCTCAACCATTGCTGTATTAAATCTTGATCCACATGGGATTGCTGCAGTATGTCTCTGAACTTCACTGTACTTAAACTTGTTCCATTTATCCTTGTTTGCTGATCTGATTCTATAAAGAGTTTCTTCTCTTGCTTTGTTAATTATGTTGTTTCTTTACCTTCATCCACGTGAATCTTCAGTCATTCCCTCAATTTGCCAATGAGGCGTAAGTTCTGATCATGTATTATATGTTTAGGATGGCATAGAGTCAAGCAGGATAAAAGTTTTGCAGGAAACAAACTGCATTCTGGAATCATTATGGATAGAAATCCCAAGAGTAAAAGGAGGAAGAACTTAGTAGTAGGGATATATTACTTCTTGTCTTGCCAGGATCAGGAAACAGACTGCAAAATGCTAACAGAGATTAGATTGGTTAGTAAAATGGGCAATGCAATAACAATGGGAGACTTCAGTTAACCAAGTATTGATTGACTAAATGTCATATCAGGGCATGCAAGGTAGGTAACATTCTTACCCCTAGATTCATCAAAATACTTTAATTTTCACATGGATAGCATTCGTGATAACAAAAAGAGGCATGGCTATGATAATTTTAGAATGACTGCTTCACATAGGTAGGTTATTTCAATGTGCTTTAAAGTTTTCACACCCCACAATACTTGTACAGTAGAGAGAGGGAGAGAGAGACTCTTTATAAGACATTCATAGTAGTCAATTATTTATATCACTATAGGAGGGCCAGTAAGTAACTCAAGGTGAGGTTTTGATGACGGTGTATGGTTTTGGGGCCAATTTTACATGCAGAATGAGATGTACGAACAGTACAGTAGACCTCATTGAATATCTGACATCATTTGGAGTGAGGAAAATCAGATTAAGATGAAATTACTTAAATATTCTCTCACCCTTGCTTGCTAGTACCCTGGTAGATAGTACTACATGTAAAAATGCCCCCAAAACCCTACACCACCACCACCAAAAGCTCACCTCAAGTAACTAGCTGGCACTCCTATAGCAGTATAAATAGTTGACTACTATGTGTCACCCTAAAAGCTCTCTCTCTTTCTCCACTCCACTCCACTTTACTAGCTACTCTCCCCATGCCCCAAGATGCCCAAAACTAAATCTGCAATATTTTTTGCAAATTGCATTAAGGCCATTTCAGGCACATCGCACAGCTTTACCCCAGGAAAAAATGTGTCCTTATTTCCAGCATTAAAAGCATGCAATAGAGTAACACACATTATTCCACAGTGTAATAATGCCCCTCATTTTCATTAATCATACCCAAACCCCTCCCCAATCCTGTCCCTTTGAATAAATTTGACAAATTTGCATTCATGCCACATGCTGCAATAAATGTCACTTGTGTTATGGCGTTATCGCAGGCATTAATGCCATAATGCACTTTGATGATTGACCCTGTTAGATTGCTTTATACAGCAGTTGATCATGGAACCAGAGAGGAAGCTATATTAGATCTAGTTCTCAGTGGCATACAGGATCTGGTGCAAGAGATAAAGGTGGTAGATCCACTTGGCAACAATCATCATAATGTAATACAAGTTGACATAATCATTGGAAAATGTCTGCAGTAGCATTTAACTATAAAAATGCAGATCTGATAAAATGAGGAAATTTGTTAGAAAGAAACAGAAAATAGCAATCCAGAAGGTTAAAACTTGCAGGAGGCATGACTGCTTTTAAAAATTACCATCCCAACAAAATGTAATCCATTCTTTAAAAAGACTGAAGGAAAACCAAACTATTATCAGCATGGTTAAATAATGAGGTGAAAAAGACAATAAAAGCCACATGAGCATCTTTTAAAAATGGAAAACCTCCCCAAATGAGTAAAGTAGAGAAGAACATAAGCAATGGCAAGTTAGATGTAAAAAAGTAGTTAAGAAGTCTAAGAGAGAATTTCAAAAGAAGCTTGCCATAGAGATAAAAAACAAGTAAAAATATCTTTCAAGTATATGAACAGGTAGCCTATTACAGGAACAGGCATCAAAATAAAGAGCTCAAAATTTCCTACCTAGCACACTTGTAAGACCATTAATGAGGTAACTTTGAAATTTGTCTTTTATCAGGAATTATTTCCTGTTTGTTGTCCTGCGTATTTTGTGGTTATTGCTTTAATGTTTTTATTATATATATTAAACTGTACCTCGCCCTGAACTTTGGAGGGAGAGAGTTACAAGTAATTTTAAATAAAATAAATAAAAATTGAAGTAAAAAGTCTGTGAGGGAATTAGTTGTTGCTAAATGAACAAGAGGTAAAAGTGGTGGTCAGGGAATACAAGGAAATAACTGAAAAAGTAAATTAATTATTTGTTCAGGTCATACCAATATAATAATTTTTTTTATTATGGCTCTGACAGACTAGATGAAATTACTGTAAAACTGGAGGATTTAATAACTCAGACTGACAGATTAAAAATTAACAAATCACCAGGATCGGATGGTATTCACTCCAGAGTTCTGAAGGTTCTAAAAATTGAAATTGAAGACATATTGTGGTGATCTGTAACCTATTGTTTAAAACAGCCATTGTACCAGAAGACTGGAGTTTGGCAAATGTAATCTTGGAAACTATTGCCTAGTGAGCCTGATTTTGATGCTATGCAAAACAATTGAAAACAAAACTACTGACCACATAAATAGACTTTTGTGTAATGGGGGAGAATACACATGGTTTTTCAAAGAGAAGTCTTCCCTTACCAATATACTTGAATTTTTTGAGTATATAAATAAACATGCATACAAAGGTTCAATAGTTGATATAGTATTCTCACAGGACAAGCAGGATGGTAGCCCTCACATATGGGTGACATCACAGGATGGAGCCCAATCACGGAACACTTCTGTCAAAGTTTCCAGAACTTTGACTGGCCCCTACCGGGCATGCCCAGCATTGCACTAACCCTGCAGCCAGCAGGGGTCCCCCTTCAGTCTTGTTAAAAAGCTACATGTAGTGCCTAAAATAAAATAAGAAAACGTTATGAACCCAACACTGCGGGGCGGCAAGCGGGTTTTGTGAGGACTAACATCCTGCTGTCCTGTGAGAACACCTGTTACAGATTATGTACCATGGACAGGAACCTTTGTTTTCAGTTTTTGTTTTATTTTACTGGGAATTTATCACTGTTTATTACAAAAAAGCAAGAAATCAGTGGAAGAAATACACCTTCCACACATGCTAATTCTCAAAAAATGCAGAAGTATGAACGCAAATGGCCAAAAGGAATCTGTATTCTTTAGCTTGGATGATCACATGATAGGAATGAGGCATTGGAATTTGCAAAACAAGAGAAAAATCTCTTTAAAGAATGACCAGCAGACAAGGAACATCAATTGGCAAAAGTATTTGTAACCCCATCCTCGAGTGGGGAGTGCACTCCAGTGGGGCCATAAAAGAATTTGTAAGTTTCTTGGGGGCAGGAACCCAGGCTAGCTGTGTTTTTCTCCCTTCCTTCCCAGGTTGTAGGTTCATTAACTTGGGGAATGAAAGGTGTCCTCTTGGTTCCCAGTGTGGAATGGCTAACTCTCCCTCTCTCTGGCTTCCTTTGGTAATATTACACTTAACTTTACTGTGTGTGCTGGGATGCCAAATAAAGACTGGAGTCGCTGTGTGAGTGTCCAAAATAATTCTGTACTGAAGATAATATATGAGAAATGGTACAAATCTCTATCCACAGCCACATAATGAAATACTTGGTTAAAATGTCTTCCTCAATCTGTGCAGGAATATCTAGGGCCAGTCAAGGAAATTTCCTGTCATTTAGGGCTTTGGAAAAATAGGGTTCCCAGGTGGGCAGGGTGTCCTTTGAATGGGTAGAAACATTCCTTGCAAATGGCAAGGTGTTCTCTTTTTGTCTCTGCATGTTCCTCCATGCAATGCCAGTGGCATGGGCTCTGGTTCTGGGAGTTCCTTAGGAGTTGTTGGAACTTCCCTTTCCTGTTCTTGTGGCTGTTGTTCCTCTTGTTGTTGTCTGTGGCATGCCTTCTGTATCCCCCAACAAATGAATTTTCCACAAACATTATGGGTTTAGGAAGATAGACCAGGTAAGAATTGGTGTTTTTATTGGTCCAGGAGGGCCTGGTAGATATGTCTGATAGAGGATCTTTTTTTATCACCTGCAATAATTGCCACAATAATCACAGCAATCCACAGTAATAGTTGTGATTGTACGATATGGTATTGCAAAAAGAAGAAAGATGTAGTTATTTATTACATTAAATCCCATGTTAGTGTGCATTATTCTGTCACAGAATGTGGTAGGACACCTTAATTGGCTTGAACTTTTCCCATTTGCATACTAAAATTAAAACTTGCATGCTAGCTTGCATTGTGCTATTTATCACCTGCTCAGTAGATCTCATTTAATGCACATTTGAGCTCTAATGCAATTTAATGAATGATCCTGCAAGTTTGTACCTGAAGCAACAGAGGGTAAAGTGACTTGCCCAAGGTCACAAGGAGCAACAAAGGAATTTGAATACTGGTTTCCCTGGTTCACGACCACTAGACATAGACTTGGTTTCTATTCTATGTATATTTTGCCTTTATAAGCTTACAGACAATACATTTCACAGAGACTGGCAATTAACTTCTGTCTTTTTTTACAAATGTATTTTGTAAGATAGGAACATATACAGAGGCATTTCTTAGCTCAGAAGTTAAAAGTAAAAGCAGGAAATTGAATGAGAGGGGTAGAATGGGTCAGTAAGATGGATCTGAGTTTAACAGCTCTAGACATCATATCCAAAAAAATTATAGAAGGGAATGACTTGCCAGCATAAAACAAACAAGGGCCTGAGAACTGTACCATGGGAAGATGTCCAAATAACTACATGCAGATATAAAACTCAGGAAAATACTGTGGACTCTAATTAAACAGCCTTGCAACCCAGTCACTAGCCTACTAATAATGACTTGCTGGCACTGTAATTGACTAAGACTCATTCATACCTAATGAGATACATGAATTAGCTAGCCAATGAAATAGTCCTAGCACCAGTCAACCAGATATAAGCCAAATATCTTTAATGACAACTAAGCTCTGTCTAGGTTTATTGCATGCATAACCATCACCACAGAAGTTTAAACCAGGAAGATTGTACCAGACAACAAGAAGTACTGGAAGCATAAGACATCATAGAGAGTCCTGGCAGCACAGAGGCATGTGCTGCTAAAGTCTTCAATTTGGTCAGACTTCTGAAGTGCTAAACTTCAAATGATATAAATCTTAGATGAAAATTAAATATTTCTGTTGAAGAATAACTAATAGGATCACAGGGTAGCAACTTGAGGCAGTGAGCTTTGTTAATAAATATTTATTGAATTCCTATTTTAAGCAATAGCCAGAGTCAGTGGTGTTATTGGAAAGGATGGTTTGTACTTGGTTACAGAGACTGGGAGGTGGAGGGATCCACTAAGTATTGGCCCACTAAAGATTTGTGGTAATTGGAGTCCAAGGTTTTGTGATTATGCTTCCGATCTGTGTTCTCTGCATTTATTCAATTTAATATTTGATTGGCATGTTCTTAAATGTTGTCTGGGAAAGAAAAGAAAATTAATAGGTAGCAACTGCAGAGGCTAATGATAAATAGCCCCTTCCAACAAATAATGGAAGAAGGAGATAATTTTTACAACTATAAAGAAAGAGTAAGAAAATACAATTTATTAAAGTCACAGAATAATGTTTATACCATGTGGCTTTTGTTTAGTGAAAAATAGGAAGTCAGCTTCCATTGTGTTTAGTGAGATTACTAGCCTTTCTTGCTTGCACTAGTATAATTAAAAATGGTTAAAAACTTAACTTTATAATATGTTTATTGTCAAGAAAACTCTGCTAATAAAACGTGGGTGCATTCTTATCTAGTTGTGCATGATAGTGTGCTTTTGTTATATTTGGTTTAATAAGGTGGACATCACATGATTACTTCATGTGATACTCTGTATATATCTAGATATCCAAAAATCATTTGACAAAGATCTTCATGAGAAACATCTTAGAAAATTAAAAAGTCATGGGATATTGGGCAGTGCCCAATTGAGGATTGCCAACTGGTTAAAAGATAGAAAGCCGAGAGTAGGGCTTAATGGTAAATATTCACAATGAAGAAAGGTGAATAGTGGAGTGCCCCAAGGATCTGTTCTGGGGCCACTGCTTTTTAATATATTTATAAATGACTTGGAAATGGGAACAATAAGCTTGGTGATCAAATTTGCTGATGACACAAAATTATTCAAAGTTGCTAAATCACAAGAGGATTGTGAGAAATTGCAAGAAGACATTGCAAAACTGTTGTACTGGATCTGCAAATGACAAATTTAATTTTAATGGATAAGTGCAAAGTGATGCACTTAGGGAATAATGGCTACACAATGCAAAGTTCCATGTTAGGAGTAGCCACTCAGGAAAATGATCTAGGTATCATTGTTGATAATATGTTGAAATTGTTTGCTCAATGTACAGCAGCATCCAAGAAAGCAAATAGAATGCTAGGGACTATTAACAAAGGAATGGAAAATAAAACTGAGAATATCATTATGCCTTTGTATTGCTCCATAGTTCAAACTCATCTTGAGTACTGCGTGCAGTTCTGGTCACTACATCTAAAAAAAGATATAGCAGAATTAGAAAAGGTACAGAGAAGGGCGACCAAAATGATAAAAGGAATGGAGCAATTCCCCTATGAAGAAAGACTAAAGAGGTTAGAACTCTTCAGCTTGGAGAAGAGATGGATGAGGGGAGTTATGATAAAGGTCTATAAAATAATGAGTGGAATGGAATGAGTAATTTTTAATTGGTTGTTTACTCTTTCAGAAAGTACAAAGACCAAAGGGGACACAGTGAAGTTACTAGGTAATACATTTAAAACTAATAAGATATAATAATGTTTACTCAATGCATAATTAAGCTCTGGAATTAATTCCAGAGGATGTAGTGGAAGCTATTAGTATAGCAATGTTTAAAAAAAGTTTGGATAAATTCCAGGAGTAAAAGTCCATTAATCATTATTAAGGTAGATTTACAGAAATACACTGCTTATTCTTGGTTTAAGCAGCTTGGAATCTATCTACTCCATGGGATCCTGCCAGGTACTTGTGACCAGGATTGGCCACTGTTGTAAACAGGATACTGGGTTTGATTGCCTTCTGGTCTGACCAGTATGGCAAGTCCTATGTAATTTCCCTAGTAGTTTACATTAACACCTTCCTTCATCTGCTTTCAAGGGAAAAGGAACAGAGTAATGACTGCACAGAACAGCCTCACAGAAGAGAGGGTAATAGCAAAAATAGAATTCAAGAAGGTATGGGCTAAGCATGGAGGATACTTAGTGAAGGGAAGCTAGATATAAACTAAAGTCTATAGCAGTACTTCCCAATACTCTACTGGAAGTACACCTAGCCAGTCAGGATGAGAAAGATTTGAAAACGCTTGGGCCTCCAATGATTTGAAATCTATCTCATGCATATTCTTTCTGGATATCCTGAAAACCTTACTTGTTGTGCATGCCTCCAGGAGAGGACTGGGAAACACTGGTCTATATCATTGCAAACTATTGCAAGCTGAACACACTGAATAGTCTTTATGGCATTTTATGCCATTATGTTATTTGTATATATGTATGTATTAAGGATGTGCATTCATTTAAAATGAATAGGCATTCTGCAAGTAATGGTACCCAATGTGTTCCTTTTTTGGTCCCCAAAATGAATGGTGGCTATCCATGAATGAAGAATATCCTATTTGTTATATTTGTTTTGTCCTCCATTCATTACTATAGGTTATTAAAATCTATGGGCAATATAAATCAACCAGGAGCAGATGTCAGTTAATAATTTATTTATTTATTTATTTTTAATTTTTATATACCGACATTCTTGTATCAAATACAAATCATACCGGTTTATAATAAAAACAGAGTATGCAGGAAAATAGGTTTCCTAAGTCTAATAATAATAATAATTGTAACAATATAGAAGGTTAGTAGCTAACCCTTCCCAGTAAGTCATGTGTGAAGCTATGAACTGTTGTCAAGGAGATCATAGACAGAGACAATATATCACAGTGGTCCAGTCTATCACTGCTTTCAAGATTCAGTAAAACTGAGCTTGAAGACTGAACATGAGATGTAATGTGCATTTCCTCTATAAACATTGTCTTGAAAAGATGCTGTTAGCTGCCATACCCCTAATGGAACCATATGTGACTTGCTTCCAGCCTGCCACATACCTATTAGCAATACCTCTAATACAACCACAGGGGACTTGCTGTCATATACCTACCTGCCATACCCCATAAAATCAAGAAAAGCTAAAAAATCAAGAAATAGAAGAGGTTTAGTTTAGCCTAAGAATATGAGAAAAGCCTACAAGAAACCAGTCAGAAAGAAGAAATGCAGGCACAAAATAAAAGATCTTGAGGAGAAAGTATTTCATGTTCAGAATGTGGTAAAAGCTTCAGTAGGGAGCGAGAACTCATGCAAAAACAGAAAATCAAGAAATGGAAGAACCTGAGTTCAGCTACATAATATAAAAAGTGTTTTCTTAATAAAGCCAACTTCACAACGTTCCAGAAAAACACACTGATTTGAATGTGAAACCATTTACATGTCCTGAAATTGATAAAAGCTTAGGGGTAGATTTTAATGCCTACGCACACGCGTTCATGTGCACACTACCCAGCACGCATACATGGATGCGTGATTTTATAACATGTGCGCGCAGGTATGCACATGTTATAAAATCGGGAGTTGGCGCACGCAAGGGGGTGCACAATTGTGCAACTTGCACGTGCTGATGCCCGTGGCCTTCCTCCGTTTCCTCCCAGGCCACTCCGATTTTGGAACAGCCTGGGAGGGAACTTCCCAACCCCCTAACCTAATCTCCCTTCCCCTTCCCCTCCCGGCCCCTTGCCCTCAACTAGACACCCCCTCCCAACCTTTATATTGCCTGTTATGCCTGTCTCTGGGCAGGCACAGGCTGTACAACCGGCAGCCTGCCAGGAGCCTCTGACCTCATCCCAACCCTCCGCGCCCCTTTTTCAAAGCCCCGGGACATAGGTCCAGCCACGCACATTTCTAAAATAGGCCCGGCATGCTTAAGGCATTTTAAAATCCTGGCCTTAATTCAGAAAGACCATTTTACAACAAAAAAAATAATTCCACCCAGTAGCAAGACAAACTCTATTTGGAAATGAAATAAAAACTCATGTCTCAAAAAATATATTAAAAATAAAGACCCAAAAATATTGCAAGTGTAAAAAACACAAATATATATAAGACTTGCTAAACGGAATTTCTCTATTAAAGAGTTAGTCAACCTTCATACGATACCAAATGAAAATGGTTATCGTGCAGATAAGCTCTTATAGTTCAAGGGCTTTGTAAATCATTAGGTGACTAAATATTGTGCAATTTTAGTCCATGAAAACCAATCCTTGGCTGTGGTACTTGTAGTACTTATCTTTAAATCCACTTTCAGTGATAGTTATCGCCGTCTGACATCGCGAGGTTTCGGGGTGTGTAACCCCTTCTTCAAGGACACAGCGTTAAATAAAGTGGTCAGTGGTTTAAAGTTTTCAGGAATCGTGGTGTCCGGAGCGAGACTGTTTGCTGACAGCCACGAAGAAGCGATGCAAAGAACTATCGCTTTTGGATTTCAAGTTCCTGCACAATATAAAAAATGTAGAGAAATCCTTTAACTGTTGTACTAAACAACTGAAATAATGCGGCTACTATGACATAGGATTGACACATACTTGCAGGAGTCGTGGTGTCTGGGACGGGATCACCACGGAGAGGCGATGCAAAAAGCTGTCACTTTTGCTGAGAGACAAAATATCAAAAGAAAACTGCACTTCCTTATGAAACCAACAAATAGAATTTGTATGATGAGACGCTCTGACAGTACTTACGATTTCAAGTGCCAAACCAGCTACCAGCGTTGTGCGGAGCGAAGTCCTGTGCTGGCGCTAGAATGCTAAAAAAGGTGCCACTTTTAAGGGAATCCCTCCGGCTGTCAGACTGACAACCGGAAGTGATGTAAGAAGTGTGTCATGAACTGGACGTGAAGGAAATCTGTAGCGATGTCTTCATGCCAGAATGCTGATCGGGTCAGACAAACTAATTTAGTCTAGATACAAAAATCTGTAAATCCTACTGTAGATTTTATTGAATAGATGTATGAGTTAAAAATTATATACTTCTTTTTTATGAATTTGTTTCAAGATGTTTTATATTCCAGGGAAGTCTCAAAATGAAACTCTGATTGTGTCAAAAAAATGATCATTTCAAAAAGCACAAAAGTGTGGACATGGATCTATTTGTGGATCTTATTAGAAGAATCTGCGGGTAGCTTCAAACAAAATTGAAAATTAAAACTTCTTCTTTGCGGATTATGGTGCTCTTGCTTCAGTTGTTTTATGTGCCAAGCAAAATCCACTTATATTAAAGAAAGTCTATCTTATCACTGAGACCAATGGGTTCCAATGATTGTAGTTTATAGATCCATGCTTGCTCTTTGTGATTTAAGATAGAGGTCCTATCACCTCCTCTCCATGAAATGTGAATGTGTTCCAGAATAGCCCATTGTAAATTCTCAAAAGAATGTATCTTCTCCATGCAGTGCTGGACTATAGGTGCTCTGATATCCTTGTTATTAATACAGCACTTATGCTCAGTCAGGCGTATTCTGATTTTACATGTGGTACATCCTATGTAAATTTTAGGACATGGGCCTTGCAGTACATATACTATGTGGTTGGTATTACAATCTACGTCGTTGAAGCGTTGTACCCTATATCCAGTAAGAGGGTGCTGCCAAGTCAAGCCTGTAAGGGCTTGGGAACAAAAGGAACATTTGCCACATGTTGTTTGACCTGTCCCGGTATGAATCTTGGGATCAGGTAATGTAGCTCTCACCACGTGTTGCTTGATATTTAACCCTCTTTAAACATCTTGAAACAAATTCATAAAAAAGAAGTATATAATTTTTAACTCATACATCTATTCAATAAAATCTACAGGAGGATTTACAGGTTTTTGTATCTAGACTTAATTAGTCTGTTTGACCCGATCAGCATTCTGGCATGAAGACATCGCTACAGATTTCCGTCACATCCAGTTCATGACGCGCATCTTACATCACTTCCGGTTGTCAGTCTGACAGCCGGAGGGATTCCCTTAAAAGCGGCGCCTTTTTCAGCGTTCTAGTGCCAGCACAGGACTTCGCTGCGCACAACGCCGGTAGCCGGTTTGGCACTTGAAATCATAAGAGTACTGTCAGAGCGACTCATCATACAAGTTCTATTTGTTGGTTCCATAAGGAAGTGCAGTTTTCTTTTGATATTTTGTTTCTCAGCAAAAGCGACAGCTTTTTGCATCGCCTCTCCGTGGCTGTCAGCAGACGATCCCATCCCGGACACCACGACTCCTGGAAGTATGTGTCACTCCTAAGTCATAGTAGCCACATTATTTCAGTTGTTTAGTACAACAGTTAAAGGATTTCTCTACATTTTTTTATATTTTGCAGGCACTTGAAATCCAAAAGCGATAGCTCTTTGCATCGCTTTTTTGTGGCTGTCAGCAAACGGTCTCTCTCCGGACACCACGACTCCTGCAAACTTTCCATCCACTGACCACTTTATTTAACACTGTGTCCTTTAAGAAGGGGTTACATACCACGAAACCTCGCGATGTCTCCTGCAAGCACTTGAAATCCAAAAGCGATAGCTCTTTGCATCGCTTCTTCGTGGCTGTCAGCAAATGGTCTCGCTCTGGACATCACGACTCCTGCAAACTTTACATCCACTGACCACTTTATTTAAAGCTGTGTCCTTGAAGAAGGGGTTACACACCCCGAAACCTCGAGCTGTCAGATGGCGATAACTATCACTGAAAGTGGATTTAAAGATAAATACAAGTACCACAGCCAAGGATTGGTTTTCATGGACTAAAATTGCACAATATTTAGTCACCTAATGATTTACAAAGCCCTTCAACTATAAGGGCTTATCTGCACAATAACCATTTTCATTTGGTATCATATGAAGGTTGATTAACTCTTTAAAAGAGAAATTCCATTTAGCAAGTCAAAAAATATATTTATTTATTTTTATTTCTTTAGAGTTTTTTTATAAACCGATGAACGTTGGGAACATCTCATCGGTTCACATTAAACGAAAATCAGCAACCATGGCTTTACAGTGAAACAACATATGGATAAAAAGATAGGGTAACATTGAACGATTTACAGGTTATAAGTCAAGAGGTATTGATATGAATCATAGAAACATAATGTCTTGAACTAAATTTGACTAGTGTCAAGAACTTCCACAGGAAGACAGACGTCTCCCATGCCACTCTGCCTTGCTGCTATATCCCTCATGCTACAATCTGGGAGTTTCTATGCCATTTAGCCTTGCTGCCATACCCTGACTACATATTGGGGTTCTTTCTTTGAGATGTTTCTGCCACTCTGAGGAGATTCTTTGTATGTCTTATTTTGCTTTGGTGTGTTGATGCCACTGTTTGAGCTGCTTTTCCCCTTTATCAGTGACAGGGTTTTTCCTGTCACATTTTTTGCTTTGTTTCCCTTTCATGGTGTCTTAGGATGCTGATACCACTCTTTGTGCCACTTTGTTTTACATGCTGCCCTCAAGTTTTCATGCCATTTTAGTTGGTGGTTTCTTTTGGAGCTTTGTGGTGTTCTTTTTACTCTTGCTACTTCTTTTCCCCTCTTATGATGGCTTGGAGAACCCCTGCTACTGCTGGTACCCTTTGCCTCTTTACAAAGCTTTAGGAAATGTATATACTTTTGATGCCTCTTTGCCAAGGTACTTTAGATATCTTTCCCCTTCTAATGATCTCTTCCCACAAGTTTCATGAGAAAACCCATTTCTGGAGACCAAAATAGGTTGCAATGCTGCCCCCATTGTCTTTAATGGCAAATGAAAAAAATGAATTAATGGAATAAACATATTTTTGTTTTGTTTTGTATCTAATGAAACAAATTGAGGTCCCCACAAAACAAATGAATGAAATGAAACAAATATTTTTTCTTCTATATATCCTTAGGGGTAGATTTTCAGACGTACGCGTGGGCATACATGTGCTCATGCTACCCAGTGCGTGCATGTTATAAAATCAGGGGTCGGCGTGCACAAGGGGGTGCACAATTATGCACCTTGCACGTGCCGAGCCCGCGCCAAGCCTCGCCGCCTTCCCCGTTCCCTTCCAGGCCGCTCTGAAATTGGAGTGGCCTGGGAGGGAACTTCCCTAACCCACACCCCACCTTCCCTTCCTTTCCCCTACCTCCCCAGCCCTTTTCTCCCAACCTTTTTCTTTTTTTTTTTTTCTTTTGTTTTAAAACTTACTTCAGCTGGCCAAATGCTGGTGCGCAATCCCCGGCACAGCGGCAAATGGCCGCTGTGCCAGGAGCCTCTGATCCCGCCCCGCCCTGCCCCACCCCCAGACCACCACCCCTCCCACCCCTTTTTGCAAGGCTCAAGACTTACACGCGTTCTGGGGCTTTACGCGCATCGCCGGGCCTTTTGAAAATAGGCCTGGCGCGCGTAACCTTTAAAAAATCCGGCCCTTAGTATATATGTAATTTATCTTGTATCTTCATCCTTCTCTTTTGGGCTTTCAGTTTAACTGGAACCAGGGTTAGAATGTAGTCCCATCAGTTTTCATTTGCAACTACCCAGGGATTTTCCTTCCCTTTTTCTTCCTCTCTCAGCTTTCTGTAGTCCAGTCATTGCAGCGGCGATCCTTGGCTGGACGGGGGGGCATGGTGGCTCTGCAACAGGCATCTTTCTGGAACCCTGCAATTATGGGGCCTGAATCCAGCCACCTTATATCTAAGGGAAACATTTTTTTTGTATGACATTTAAAGAAATTCTGTAGTACTGGACCACACGAGTACATTTTTGTTTTCACTGATTATTTATGTAATCGCTGTACTTTCCATGTTAAGTGTACTGGGTAAAACAACTTTATGTAAAATTTTGAAAACTGATGGTTGCAATTTTAATGTTATCTCCCCAGAATATTTCCCTGGTGCATGATTATATTTTTTTTATATAAATTATTGCATAAACTGAGACTCTGTATTCAAAAATATTTCTCCCATTCTGTACTTATAGAAAAGCTGTTAGGAGCAAGGGTCCTAAAATTGTATTGAAACAAAAATGTGTCTGAGAGAATTTCAAATCTGAGCTGTATGTGGACAATTTTATAGCAGGCTGTGCAAAAATAATTAAAAAGAAAACAATTCTTTGTATGACAAAGATTCAAAATGATTTCATTAAAACAATCTTCCAGACTGTATACACTTCAGATTAGGCTTGGATAGATACCAAAGAAAGCTGTGTTTGGGTTTAAAAGGTGATTGTTTTTAAATTGAATTCTAAGTAGGCAGGCAAAATGAACATAAGCTTAATGCACTCTTAATTTCAGACACCGAGCACTAGCCTGCATAATGTTCATTAGCAGCAAATCCAATGGGTGTATTTTGTAGTTGGCATGAATAAATAAAAAATGACTTCCATAACAAATGAGAAACCCACAAGTTGGGAAGTTGTTAATGGAAAATATAATTGCTGTATGCATTTTGATTAATTAAGAAACATTGCCTTACTGTTTCTCAATTAAAATGATTTTTTTCACATAAAAAATATATTAATGTGCCATAGAGAATGTCCACATTTGAAATGTAGACATCTTTTAGTTGCTCATTTACATAATGCAGGTGATGGATATTTTAATTGTTTCTTTAAGCATATAAAGCAGTTACTATTTTGTCAGCATTGAAAGAGCTATTATAAACTTTACTTATTATATTAATACTACATTCTGGACATATAAAGTGATTTGATCCTTTTGAAAATTGCTTCCTCTTAGTAGGGGTAAAAAAGTGTACACTGTTTCACAATGTACATACTTTTATCTGTAGGAGAAGTAGTTAGGTCAAGGGAGGAAATGTACACATACAGAGTCATTCATCAAAATGTGTTAGGGAGTTATCATGGGCATTAGGATTTTCGTAAACACTACAGTACTGAAACCTTGCTCTTAGCCTTATCAGATACTATCCTAAGAGGTTTTGATATAGGAACACATTACATTCTAGTTCTATTAGATCTCCCCGAAGCATTTGACACAGTAAATCACAAAATACTAATCAACAGGCTGAAAGAAATTGGACTCACTAACAAAACAATAAAATGGTTTGAGTCATACTTAAACAATAGAGGTTTGAAGCTTAGACAGGGTTCTATGTTGACCAGGATGTCCTGAAAGTTTAGAGTCGTGGGCCCAAGCCAATAAATTTTACTGAGGTTCTTGGGTATGATAATTTTTCCTGCATGTACTGAGTGAGTAGCTGCCAATATAACCCTCTCTGGGTCAATAATGTGTTGTGGTTCTTCTAGAATGTCCTCTGAGAGGAATGAGTGAGATAGACCATCAGGTCTGGTATTCTTATCTCCAGGGCGGTACGTGAGCAGAAAGTTGAATCTGTTGAAAAACAGAGACCATCTCGCTTGTCTATGATTCAGGCGCTGTGCGTGGCAGAGGTACTCCAGATTCTTTTGGTCTGTGAAGACTGTTACTTGATGTTGAGCTCCTTCGAGCCAATGGCACCATTCTTCGAATGCCATCTTTATAGCCAGAAGCTCTTTATCTCCTATTCTGTAATTTTTCTCTGCAGGAGAGAAGCGACGGGAGAAGAATGAGCATGGTAATGGAACCTTAGAATCACCAGCCTGGCTTAATACAACCCTTACGCCAACGTCTGAGGCATCGACCTCCACGATGAAAGGCTTGGAGGGGTCTGGGTGTCAAAGACATGACTTGCTGGAAAAGGCATCTTTTTGTTTCTGGAATGCAGCTATAGCCTCTGGAGACAAATTAGCAACATTGACACCTTTCTTCATCACAGCTGTAAGCGGTACTGTAAGTGAAGAGTAGTTCTTGATGAAGGTCCTGTAATAGTTGGTGAAACCTAAGAAGCATCTGAAAGGTTTTAACCCAGTGGGTTGCACCCATTTCTTTCCTTGATTGGAAATGATGTAGCCTAAGAAATGCACTGATTCCTTGTGAAATTCACATTTGGATATCCTGGTGTAGAGATGGTTCTCACGGAGCCTCTGCAGTACTCTCTTAACATCCTCCAGATGAGTGGTCATGTCTTGAGAGAATATCAAGATGTCGTCCAAGTATATAATGACACACTTATAGAGGAGATCCCAGAAAATGTCGTTCATTAAATTATGAAAGACAGCCGGGGTATTGCACAGGTCGAACGGCATCACTAGATATTCAAAGTGACAGGCCCGAGTGTTGAATGTCGTCTTCCACTCATCGTCAGCTCTAATGTGAAGTAAGTTGTAGGCTCCTTTCAGATCCAGCTTGGAGAAGAAACTGGCATGATTTGTTTTTACTAATGTCGGTAAAGAAAAGTTCATAAATAAATAAATAAATAAGTAGATAAGATTTGAGCTCCTTGTAGTCTGTCGAATAGCTCTGAAATCAGAGGCAGGGGATAACTATCCTTTATTGTTATTTTGTTGAGGCCCCTGTAATCTATACATGGACGTAATGTTCTATCCTTTTTTCCCACAAAGAAGAAGCCTGCGCCAGCAGGGGACTTGGATGGTCATATGAAGCCTTTTTGGAGGTTTTCCTGAATATATTCGGACATAGCTTTATTCTCTGCCACAGATAGGGGGTAGACACTACCCTTGGGTGGCTCCGTATTAGGCTTCAGATTAAAATCACAATCATAAGGTCTGTTAGGTGGTAGTACATCTGCAGCTTTTTTTGAAAAGACATCTTGGAAAGATGCATATTGAGGCAGCAACCCTGGCATTACTGGGGTGATAGGCATGCAGGGTAACGGAGCTACCTCCATCAGGCATTTATCATGGCAGTCTGGACCCTATCTTGACAGTTCCAATGTAGCCCAATTGAATTGAGGCATATGCTGCTGCAGCCATGGTAATCCCAGTACTATAGGGTGCACTGCCTTCTCTAAAACAAAGGAGATGGTCTCAGAATGGAGGGCACTGGTCCGAAGACATACTGGTTCGGTGAGTAGAGTTACTTCACCCGGTAAGGGCTCTCCATGGATGGACAAAAGAAGTAGTGGAGACTTCATAGTGGAAGTGGGGATCTATAGGTGCTCCACTAATCGTTGTAGAATGAATTTGCTTCCTGCCCTGGAGTCCACTAGGGCAAGAGTCTGGTACTGTAAGGGTCCGCAGATCAAGGATACAGGAAGAGAGAGCAGAGGAGAAGGAGTGGTGAGACCTAAGAAGAGTCCTCCCACAGGACTTAGGTCTGCCTGTTTCCCGGATATATAGGGCAAGTTTGGACAGCATGGCCAGCTTGTCCACAGTACATACACAGCCCCAATTTCTTCTGCATTCTTCTCTCTTTTGATGTCAGATGGCTGTGGCCTAATTGCATAGGTTCTTCTTCGCCGGCTGCTGGGACTGAAGGAACAGGCCTTGGTGTGGACTTGACCCGAACCTCACCCTGAAAGGGTCTCCTGGGAGTCTTGGTCTCTTGAACCTTGTCGTGAAGTTGGCAATCAATCCTTGTTGCCAATTTCACTTGTTCAGCCAAGGTATCAGGCATCTCACAAGCGGCGAGCTCGTCTTTCAGATGAGAGTTCAGTCCTTCAAAGAAGATGGTCTTCAGGCATTTCGGGTCCCAGGATAATTCAGATGCCAATGTCTTGAATTCGATAGCGAAGTCAACTAGTGGTTTGCTACCTTGCTTCAGGTGAACCAAAGAAGATTCTGCAATAGTATGCCGGGCAGGATCATCAAAAACTGGCTTAAACAGTTTGAGAAATCCTTCAAGGTCATGAAGAATCGGATCCTCGCTCTCCCACAGTGAAGAGGCCCAAGACAATGCTCATCCGTCTAGATACGACAGAATATAAGTGGTCTTGGCATAGGCTGTGGGAAAGTGGCCAGGTTGCAATGAAAAGTGCATGCAGCACTGGTTAATGAAGTCTCCCAAGAAGCAAGTAAGAGCTGATAGAGGCACAGTAGTCTTGACAGTCACCTCATATGGTTTAGCTTCTTTACCTGAGGTGGAAGGCGAGTTCATCTGTGTGTGCAGTAGGTTGAATGCAGCAGTCAGTCCCTCCAGCGCAGTCTGCTGTTCGGAGATCCGCTGGGCTAGGCCTGGAATGGCCAGTAATGCAGTGAGCTGAGCCGGATCCATGGAGTTAGCTATCTGTTATGGTTAAGTGTGTTTTGATGGATCCTTGGGTGCTGTGGGAGATGACCATGCCCACGGGGAGGAGCACTATGAGGAGCCACAGCACTGGGCTAGACTCGTAATGCACAAAACACAGTTAGTTTTTTATTAAACAGCTTGAAGAGAGCCATCAGAGGTGGCAGTAGTGAGGCAGTCTAGTAGTTGCAGTCTCAGGGACCTTGGCAGAGGGAGCCTTTCTCTCCTTGATGATGTCAGGAGGTTCTGCAGTAGGTTTCCCAGCTAGGAGATACTGTGGATGAGATAGACTGAGAGTTAGAGCACTCACTAGGTGTTTGCTGTTGGTATGCGATTCCACCAGGTATGTTGTAGAAGGTACAGGCACTGAGACAGGGAGAGCAGGCCCTCGAGGAGCGAGTACCTGTTCCCTGTAAAGCACCTCAAATAAAGCAGAGGGCCCCCGAGGAGCGGGTACCCAGGTCAGCAGTTACCCCAAAGGGCAGAGAGAGAGCTTCCAGTGGCAGCAAGGAAGCGGCAGAGTAGCATAGACAAGAACAAATTTGAGTCCTTGCTAATTCGTGAAGGTAATATAGCAAACTAGTCAAGGTAATATACTTGGATGGCATGATGTCAGCATGAGGGAACGCCTTCGAGGTTCACACCAAGGGTGGTACAAAGATGTGGGTTGCACGCGCGCACCCAAGTAGGTACCTGGGAGGAGCAATGGCGGGAGGCTGCACCATAGCCGTTCCGGGGACGCCGGAGAGGTCGGCTTGTAGACACTGCAGTAGCCATCTTTCCTAGATAAGCAGGAGGAGCCGTGAAAAAGGTGAGGTAAATGGGGCAAAGCCATCTAGTACCGACGGACGCAACACCCACTTATTTTACCTGCACTGCACTACCTAAAATAGGACCACTTGTTTCAGCTTTAAGCATGCATATTTTTCTTCTTAAATGCTGGTAAATTTGTTTCTATTAAAAACATTCATTGTTTGTATGCAAACACTTGGCAGGACCAATAAACGTGTTTAATTTGTTTTTGGAGTATGAACATGCCTTTTTAGAATCTGAAGTAGTGGTGTCCTGCACAAGGAAAAATGCCCGACGCTGACAGTGTTTGACAATCTTCATCTGCTTCAGGGGCTAGAGAGGGTACTTAACACATGACAAATACTTTATCAGAATCTAATTTTGAAAACTGGAACAAATATCTTGCCAATGAATGTACTTAAAAGAAAAACTTACTGGGGTAGATTTTAAAAGAAGCGCGATCAGCCTACTTTTGCTTGCGCATCAGACTCAAGCAAAAGTACGCTGGATTTTAGTAGATACGCGCGGAGCCGCACGTATCCACTAAAATCCTGGATCGGCGCGCGCAAGGCTATCGATTTTGTATAGCCTGCGCGCGCCGAGCCGCACTGCCTCCCCCCGTTCCCTCCGAGGCCGCTCCGATTTCGGAGCGGCCTCGGAGGGAACTTTCCTTTGCCCTCCCCTCACCTTACCCTCCCTTCCCCTACCTAACCCACCCACCCGGCCCTGTCTACACCCCCCCCTTACCTTTGTCGGGGGATTTACGCCTCCCGGAGGGAGACGTAAATCCCCGCGCGCCAGCGGGCCTCCTGTGCGCCGGGCCGCGACCTGGGGGCAGGTACGGAGGGTGCGGCCACGCCCCCGGACCGCCCCGGGCCGTAGCCACGCCCCCGTACCCGCCCCCAAAACGCTGCCGACACGCCCCCGAAACGCCGCGATGACCGGGCCCGCCCCCCGACACACCCCCGACACGCCCCCCTCGGAGAACCCCGGGACTTACGCGGGTCCCGGGGCTCTGCGCGCGCCGGGAGGCCTATGTAAAATAGGCTTCCCGGCGCGCAGGGCCCTGCTCGCGTAAATCCGCCTGGTTTTGGGCGGATTTACGCGAAAAGGGCTCTGAAAATCCGCCCCACTGTGCGTTGATCAAATTGCTTTACCTGGACGCCATCTTAGAGTAGTCTTCAGTGTCTTTCCTGGTTTAAAAGGTCACTTTGGGACCAATCATAACCTCATTTTTAGCAACCACTTACATTCACATTATCTCAAGCCAAGAACATAAGAAATTTCCATGCTGGGTCAGACCAAGGATCCATCAAGCCCAGCATCCTGTTTCCAACAGAGGCCAAACCAGGCCACAAGAACCTGGCAATTACCCAAACACCAAGAAGATCCCATGCTACTGATGCAATTATTAGCAGTGGCTATTCCCTAAGTAAACTTGATTAATAGCAGTTAATGGACTTCTCCTCCAAGAATTTATCCAAACCTTTTTTGAACCCAGCTACACTAACTGCACTAACCACATCCTCTGGCAACAAATTCCAGAGCTTAATTGTACGTTGAGTGAAAAATAATTTTCTCCAATTAGTTTGAAATGTGCTGCTTGCTAACTTCATGGAATGCCCCCTAGTCCTCCTATTATCTGAAAGTGTAAATAACCGATTCACATCTATTCGTTTAAGACCTCTCATGATCTTAAAGACCTCTATCATATCCCCCCTCAGCCGTCTCTTCTCCAGGCTGAAGAGCCCTAACTTCTTCAGCCTTTCCTTATAGGGGAGCTGTTCCATCCCCTTTATCATTTTGGTTGCTCTTCTCTGTACCTTCTCCATCGCAACTACATCTTTTTTTAGTTGCGGCGACCAGAATTGTACACAGTATTCAAGGTGCGGTCTTACCATGGAATTCATTTAGTCTTTCTCCAATGGATGGCCTTATCTTCCTTAAGAGCCCCTTCAACCCCTCAGTCATCTAATGGTCCAACCGACTCCCTCACAGGTTTCTTGCTTCGGATATGTTTTAAAAGGTTTTTATTATGAGTTTTTGCCTCTATGGCCAACTTCATTTCAAATTCTCTCTTTGCCTGTCTTATCAATGTTTTACACTTAACTTGACAATGCTTTTGTTTTATCCTATTTTCTTCAGATGGATCCTTCTTCCAATTTTTGAAGGATGTTTTTTTGGCTGATGTTTTATGACTAATTAGTTATTTCAGCATTTTCCAATCGAGAACTCAGTACTTTATTGACACAAGGGCATTATCCATGTGCAGGGTGTAATATTTGTGACATCACGACCTAAGGGATAGAACTTAGGTTCCCAGTCAAAAAACTTTTACGTTTCATCAACATCTTCCCTGCACTTCTGTAGGAGTTATTTATGCCCTATGGTGCCTGTGTGGTTTAGTATACATTGAGAAAACTTCACGAGTGTTCCATACATGGATACAAGAACACTTGAGCTGCATACACCGGCAAAACCAGGAAGTGTCGGTTGTAGCACACTGAACAGCATTATCTCACTCACTAGAAGATGTGCCAGCGGCTTGTTTAATTCAATTAATAAGATCACCCAGAGGTGGAAACTTTGACTTACGCTTGCTACAGATGGAACAGCAGTTCATTTACAAGTGGAACACAGTTATTCCTCATGGTTTAAATAAAGAAATTAAATGGGCACATTTCTTTTAAACTTCTGCTTTCTCATCTAATCATTTTCTTCAGAGTTTTCAATTCAGAATGAGGCATTCAAGTCACAACCAATCAGAAAAGATGAAGCTATCTAAAAGTGAGATTCTGATTGGTCCCACAGTGGCCTTTTAAACTAGGTAAGACGGTGAGGACTACCCTAAGATAGCGGCTAGGTAAAGCAAGCTGATAAATATACAGTAAGTTTTGCTTTTAAATACTTTCATTGGCAAGATATTTGTTCCAGTTTGCAAGATTAGATTCTGACAAAGTATTTTTCATGTGTTAAGTACTCTCTTTAGCCCCTGAAACAGAAAAAGATCATCAAAACGCTGTCAGTGTCAGGCATTTTTCCTTGTGCAGGATGCTGTTGCTTCAGATTTTAAAACAGCATGTTCATGCTCCAAAACCAAATTAAACCCACGTTTATTGGTCCTGCCAAGTATTTGCATTACAAGCAGGTTAAACAATGAATGTTTGTAATAGAAACAATTTACCAGCATTAAGAAAAAAATAAGCATGCTTAAAGCTGAAATAATTTTTATTTATTAGCACTTAAAAAGAAAAAATAATAAAATTTTATTTCAAAAAGAAAAAAAAAACGTATTATATTGGTACACTAATCTGGCTATGTTGCCATGTTGTGGTTATAACCTTAACATTCATTGCACTGGACAAACTTTCGTGCATAAAATAATATTTCCCCCTTGTTCAGGTACTTTGTCTAATATTATAGATATAGGGGTTGATTCAGAAGCAATGTTGGGTTCCATATTAGGTGCTGCTACAACCCAAGAAAGAGATCTAGGTGTCATAGTTGGATAACACACTGAAATCGTCGGTTGCAGTGTGCTGCGGCAGTCAAAAAAGCAAACAGAATGTTGGGAATTATTAGAAAAGGAATGGTGAATAAAACGGAAAATGTCATAATGCCTCTGTATCGCTCCATGGTGAGACCGCACCTTGAATACTGTGTACAATTCTGGTCGCCGCATCTCAAAAAAGATTTAATTGCGATGGAGAAGGTACAGAGAAGGGCTACCAAAATGATAAGGGGAATGGAACAACTCCCCTATGAAGAAAGACTAAAAAGGTTAGGACTTTTCAGCTTGGAGAAGAGACGACTGAGGGGGGATATGATAGAGGTGTTTAAAATCATGAGAGGTCTAGAACGGGTAGATGTGAATCGGTTATTTACTCTTTCGGATAGTAGAAAGACTAGGGGGCACTCCATGAAGTTAGCATGGGGCACATTTAAAACTAATCGGAAAAAGTTCTTTTTTACTCAACGCACAATTAAACTCTGGAATTTGTTGCCAGCGAATGTGGTTAGTGCAGTTAGTATAGCTGTGTTTAAAAAGGATTGGATAAGTTCTTGGAGGAGAAGTCCATTACCTGCTATTAAGTTCACTTAGAGAATAGCCACTGCCATTAGCAATGGTTACATGGAATGGACTTAGTTTTTTTGGGTACTTGCCAGGTTCTTATGGCCTGGATTGGCCACTGTTGGAAACAGGATGCTGGGCTTGATGGACCCTTGGTCTGACCCAGGTATGGCATTTTCTTATGTTCTTATGTTCTTATGTTCACATTGTATGTGATAGTGGCATCAGATAATGCCAATGAATTACCACTACCAGTTTGAAGAGTTGATTTATTTGAAAAGAAACAGTAACTGATGCATTCAGAAAAATATTGAGAAGTAAGTGGTCCCATAGAAGATTTAGAAGGCCAATAGGATAAATGTACAAATGGATTCTTGATAGCATAAGCAGACGGTGTAATTTTCTGAGCTTAGAAGAAATCTGATAATGTTTTTGAAATAATAAGTTTGGATATATTATTGAATAAAGAGATGGACCTATGGATTTAATATTGAGTTATGACAGAAAGAGATGATAGAAAGGTACTGAAGTGAGGTTTCAGCAGAATTGAGAATTAGTAAGTGATAGATGGGTAATATTGTAGGGTGGCAGGAGACAGTTTTAAAACTCTATAGGATAAAAATTAGAACCCAGTTTTTGGCAATATTTAGAGATGTACAGGCCCAATATTTTTGTTTCAATTAATTTTTCATTTACTGGGTTTAATTTTTTTCAGTTTGCTGAATGCTTTTTATGTGTTTCTTTCACTTTCCTGAACCAAAACATTAAACATCTCCAAGCCCTTCAAAACTAACTGTACACAGGCTTCCACAGCCTTCTCCAATGTCCTTACCCCCAAAAAAGCTGACAGGTGCCTCACAGCCCTGTCCATCCACTATCCTACCCTCTCTCCTACCAAAAGCACCGAGCCTATTTTGCATAGGCTTGGCGGTGCGTGCAAGCCCTGGGATGCGCGTAAGTCCCGGGGCTTTGCTAGGGGGGCGTGTTGGGTGCATGTCGGGGGTGGTATGACGCTCGTGGCGTTCCGGAGGCATTCTGGGAGGGGTGGTGCTGGCCCGGGGGTGTTCCCGGGGTGTGGCCGAGGCCTCCAGACCAGCCCCCAGGTCGGGTGATGGTACACCAGTGGGCTACTGGCACGCGTGAGTTACCCCTGCCTCGAGCAGGTGTAACTTTTGTGATAAAGGTAGGTGGTTTAGATAGGGCTGGGGGGTGGGTTAGGGAGGGGAAGGGAGGGGAAGATGGAAAGGGCAAAGGGCCACCGGCGGCATTTTGATTTCAGGCAGCCGACGGCCCGAGAGGGGGAGATTGCTCCCGGGACCCCTGTTAGACCACCAGGGACTTTCAGTAAGTCTTGGGGGGGTCAGGAGGATGGGGGGATTATAGCTAATTTAAGGATGTGCGAAGCAGCTTTTCCCGAAATTTTGGGAAAATTCATTACGAAATTTCCCAAGGCAGTCCGATAATGAAGGCCAAACCAAAATGTTCAGCAGAATCACAATTCTAATTTTGGAGTAACATTTATGCAAGAGGGTACAGAGAGACAGTTACAACCCTAAAGAGAACATACAGAATTAACATGCATGGAGCTGCATGTTAATTCTGTACTGGGCAGACTAGATGGAGCTTTATGGTCGTTAACTATCATCATTTACTTTGTTTCTATGTTGCTATTCAGTAGAACAAGAGATCCTGATTGGAGTCAGAGGGAGTTAACTTCTTTAGTACCATCCTTATTCTTTCTATGATTATGTAATTCCACCTAGTTGAAAAACTGTAGCACAAAAATTCGGTCCTCAGGAATCAGCTTTTCCTATCCATCATTATATCTTTGTTTAATCAGGTTTATATATCAATTTATAAATGATTTATTTATATATTTATTTAATTATTTAAAAGCTCTTCTATACCGTTGTTAAGTTATATAACCATCACAACGGTTTACAGCAAGGCATGATAATGCATAAAGTAAGTGGTATAGGTTACAATTAATCATGTGCCATCATAGTGCGGTAACAATTCACTTCAATAAACTATGTGTGTACATTAAGTTTGTCTGTAGGGAGCATATTAGATGGAAAGAATTTAACCTTAATGTGCATTTGTAGGTTACAAATAACAATTTCTAGTTTGGTGCATCCTAATCAATCAACTGTTTTTTTTCCTTCTCTTTATCTTTATAAAAAGCTTGTTTAAATAGCCAGGTTTTCAGATTGGATTTGAATATTTTGAAGTTTCTCTGCAGCCTTATTTCGAGTGGCATGGTGTTCCATAGCACGGGGCCAGCTAGTGATAGTGCTCTCTCCCTAACTTGCGTGAGGCGTGCTGTTTTGACAGAGGGAACAGTTAGTAGAGCCTTATTAGCAGATCTTAGGTTTCTTTGTGGGACATGTACGCGCAGAGCAGTGTTAAGCCAGTCAGCTTTTTCATCTTGGATTAGTTTATGTATTATGCATAAAGCCTTATATTGAATCCTTTGTTCAATTGGGAGCCAGTGTAGATCAGCAAGCATTCCTGTAATGTGATCATTCTTTTTTTTGCCAGTCAAAATTCTAGCGGCTGAATTTTGTAATATTTGTAGTGGCCGAATTGTGGATTGTGGTAGTCCTAAAAGTAGGGAGTTGCAGTAGTCTGTACTTGCGAATATCATTGCCTGCAAAACTGTGCGGAAATTGTTTAGTGTTAGTAGAGGTTTAAGTCATCTTAGGATCATTAGTTTTGCATATCCTTCCTTTATTTTCAAAGATATGTGTTGTTTCATGTTTAGCTCAGGGTCAATTATTACTCCTAGATTTCGTACTTTAGTTGCTAGCTCAACGGTTTGGTTATTTTTAGTTGTGAGTGTTGGTTGGATGTGGTGATTGTTTTTACGTTCAAGGTGTAGGAATTCTGTTTTGTCGATGTTTATTACCAGTTCCATCTGATTTAAGAGCTGTTTAATTATCTCAAGATACATATTAGCAAGTTTCATTGTTTCTTCAATGGTGTTTACAATTGGTAGCAGTAGCTGTATATCGTCTGCGTATAAGTAGTGTATGATTCCAAGTCCTGCTAGTAAGTGACAAACCAGGAGGAGATAAATGTTAAAGAGTGTTGCCGACAGGGCCGATCCCTGTGGGACACCAGTTAGCAGTGTGACTTTGTCCGAAAGTGTATTTTTAATTTGTACTTGGAAACATCTGTTTTTAAGGTATGACTCAAACCATTTTATTGTTTTATTAGTGAGACCTATTTCTTTTAGTCTATTGAGTAGTGTTTTGTGATTTACTGTGTCGAATGCTGCGGAGAGATCTAATAGATATATGATAATGATATAGCCACAAGACTGGTATGAGGAAAGACTGCTATGAGGAAAGACTAAAGAGGTTAGGACTTTTCAGCTTGGAGAAGAGACGACTGAGGGGGGATATGATAGAGGTGTTTAAAATCATGAGAGGTCTAGAACGGGTAGATGTGAATCGGTTATTTACTCTTTCGGATAGTAGAAGGACTAGGGGACACTCCATGAAGTTAGCATGGGGCACATTTAAAACTAATCGGAGAAAGTTCTTTTTTACTCAACGCACAATTAAACTCTGGAATTTGTTGCCAGAGAATGTGGTTCGTGCAGTTAGTATAGCTGTGTTTAAAAAAGGATTGGATAAGTTCTTGGAGGAGAAGTCCATTACCTGCTATTAAGTTCACTTAGAGAATAGCCACTGCCATTAGCAATGGTTACATGGAATAGACTTAGTTTTTGGGTACTTGCCAGGTTCTTATGGCCTGGATTGGCCACTGTTGGAAACAGGATGCTGGGCTTGATGTACCCTTGGTCTGACCCAGTATGGCATTTTCTTATGTTCTTATGTAAAGGAAAGCTATGGTGGTTGTTCATTCTTTATTTAAAAGTATTATTAAAATTAATGGGAAAATATTAAGAAATGTATATACTGAATTATGATTTAGACCACATACAAATCTCACAATCAGTTCACATTTAGGGGTTGATTCACTTTGTGGCCAGAAATATGTAAAGTCAATCCAATGATATTGATCACCAATAGAAAAAGGCAAGGAAACCACACTATGATATAAGTTCAAGAAGCTCTTATTTTCAACTCCACACCAATCATTTGCATACTTTTTGAAACATTTGTTCACCAGGGTTACAGAGAACCTCAGCTCTCACACTCATGTAACAAATTAGTTATTACAGGGCAACAATGATCATCAGCGACTTGAGAAGTTAGAAAAAGAATCATGCACTCTGCTCTTAACATAGAAATACATGCACAAACTCCGTTTCCATCAGTGTATTTGAAACTGCCTTGGTCATAAAAAGGTAACACACTATATTCAAATAGTTAAACACAGAGTTCCATTTATTTCAGAAAACTTTACTTCACTTTTCTTATAAGGTGGCTTTATAGTTCAGAAGCATTTACACAAAGGGCAAAGTAGCATTAGAAGAAGGGTGAAAAGGCACATAATCTGTTCCTAAATGGCATACTTTGGAGCATCTTCAAAACAGAAGAACCTGAAAAGAACGACAACAAAATATTAATACAATGGAGCAACAGTACAAATTCACTTAACATCTACAATTCTCATCTATAGCATTGGAGAGCTATTTGTGCTTAAATTCTTTGCTTAATGAAGTACAGTAAGCCTTGTTTTCAAAAACTGAGCTGTTTATATCTATAGCTTGATTAATTGCCTTAGGATTAGTGTAAAAATGTGTTCTTTTCAAATGAGCTGTGTATAGGCAACTAAAGTAGAGTCTTTACATTTAAGTGGATGCTTATCCTGCAATTGCTTGCATTCACTAATTACAAGAGCTAAGCATTTTTTAAACGAAATTTTCATGCTTTGTCAATATGTGCTAAAATTATTTCCTTGTTTTCCAATGACTGCTTGTTTATGCATATAGCTTGATTAATTGCATTTACATTTACTTCACAGTTTTTTCAAAAGGAATGTTTGCTAATTAATTCAACCTTACCCAATTCCTGCTTTCCAATATAATTTTTCAAAGTCAAAGGTTAGATCTTTCTGAGTCCATACTCGTAAAATAAATGACAATTGAATAAATTATTGGAATCATTACAAGTATTCCTATAAATTAAATGTTTGACACAATGATGACAATTCAGTCTACACACTATGGGGCCTTTATTTTTAGGCAAACTATCTGAAGGCTTAGGGGTAAATTTTAAAAGCATTGCACACTTTAAAAGGCCTGTACATGCACGTATCTGGGTCACTCATGAGCAAAGCATATTTTAAAAGCCACAAATTATGGGTTTATATGCACATGCATGATAAAATGAAAAAGGAGCAGAGCTGGAGCGTTTCAGGGACATTCTGAGGCAGACTCAAAAGTTTCGCACATAAATCCATATTTAAAATTCAGCACCCACAGCACACAGTGGCTTGTTAGCCACATATACTTACTGCTACTCTAATGAGGTATAAGTCTGTTGAAATCTCTTTTTAGGCCTAACACGACAGGGTGAGGGTTTGGATAAATGGGAGGGAGTGCAGGCTGAAGAACCACAGGGTCTGGATTATCTCAAGATAGACTGGGCACACCTGGGGACTAATTTGTAAAACTGGGAATGTCCTTCACGCAAACATGTTTTAATATCTGCTTACATGTATGCATTGAAGCCAACAAATTCTTAAGGAAGATACGCAATTAGGTTGATACGCATTAGGTTGAGTTATCACTTGAAATTAAGAGCACACATACTTATGATAGGTGTATTTTAAATTGTACACGCAATTGCATGCACAATATGGGCAGGGGTTAGGCCTTCATTCCCCCCTCTCCCCGACTTACAGTCCCCATCAGTATTCACACCACCCCTTGTGCCTTGAAATAAAATGCCAACACACCTGTTGAACAGAACAAAGTTTTATTATCAGACAGATTTAGCCACAGCCTCACAGCAATTTATCAACAATCAAACAATATAATAATGTGCTAATACATTAACATTTCTACAGCATATCCACTGGTGACCCATGCCCAAACAAATAAACCAGCAAGCCATTGGTAATCAAGATACACCCAGCCATAGAAGCCAAAGTGTTGCTGGGGTCACTGACCTACCAGTCCCTACCGTAGAAGTCATTTGGCCTCGGTTGGGTGCTGCTCCTGCCATGGCCCTCATCTCTTCCCTGGCTGCTGTCAAAGCACCCTGGGTCTGGATCTCCTTCTATTGGGCCGCTGGTCCTGTAATGTCTCTAGTCCCCCTCCACCTTGCTCTGCTATGCGGGCAGCAGCCCTCTACTCAAATAGCATGAATGAGAGGTTGTAACTTAGGAGGGGGCCCTGCTAAATCTCTGGTCACCATTCCACTGTACCTTGGTAATGGATATGTTTGCCAGGGGACCCCCACTTTCTTTGCCATGGCCAATATGTTTAGCAGTGCCTCCAACACCCTATGCTGGACAAATGTGCACCATCTGGCTGAAGAAACCCAGGCTCTCGTACAACAATTCATGTCAGGTGTAGAGCCCCTGAACAGTGGGCATAAATTACACATCCACCTATTAATTTTTCTTCTCGCTCTGTCCACCACTTTATGATTGTTACCCCCCTCCAAACCCATCTGGGGGTGATATAGGACCAAATGATGACTGACTGTGGAAAAATCCTGAAATGCAATGAAATCTTTTTTTGTTTTGGGGTCAGCTGCCAGCTACGTGTAGCTGTTAAATCATTGTTCTTATGTTCTTAACCCAAGCCGCCTGGCTGACCCCCGGCCCTCCGGCTGACACCTGGCTTGTGGCCGCCGATGTGGGCAACAAACCCACCAACCAACCCTGGTACTTTGGCAAGCCCCCTCAAGCCCCCAGCAGCCTATTGGTGTGGCAGTTCCGACCAACCCCGGCCCACTGACTGATACACAGCCCTCTGCCAATGATCTGGGTAACAGCACCGACCAATCCTGGCTCTTCGGCAAGCCTCCCAGGCCCCCAACAGCTGATCAGAGTGGCAGCCCCGACCAACCCCAGCCCTCTGTCAACCCCCAGAGCAGATCTGCCACCAATCGGGGCAGTAGAGCGATCGAACCCCCGTTCCCTACAGCATATGGGGCCTCAAAAGCACAAGTGGCACCGTGCACCGCTGAACACTCGTTTTTTGGCTTTTTTTTTTTTTTTTCAATGCAGAGAGGAAGGAGCTGCACAAAAATAGCATATAGTGTTTACCTTGTTTGAACCTGAGGGAATAAAGGGAAACTAACTTGCTGGGACCCCTCACTGTCCAAGGCACGCAGGGTACAGAAGTAAAAAACTGCCCAGCGGGCAGCCAGTGAGCAGAAGTCTCATGATGCCTACAAGTGGAAAACCTACCAGATGCAGAAATTGAGGAGGTATGATACCAGACCAAGCCAGGGCAGATGCTAGCTGGGCAGTGAACCAAGGTAAAAGGGGTGCCCCTGGTAGAGAAGCACCCTTTTGAACTCCCCACCTCACCCAATTGTGAGCCACCCGTCCCCTCTCTCTTCTCTCCCAAACTTCACCTGCCTAAGCTGACCCCAACCCCTCCTCCCGATGCACTACCCCTGACTCTCTCTGGCCACCCTGCCCCTATTGTGCCCTTATCCCTCAAGACTCATTATAGGGTATTGATTTAAAATTCCTATGTATATGAACTCTATGCTATGCTTTGTCTTCCCTTAGTGCACCTTTTACCCCTCAATCATCTAATGGTTCAACTGACTCTCTTGCTGAATTTTTGCTTCAGCAAACATTTTTTCAAATTCTGTCTTAGCCTTCTTTATCAGTGCTTCACATCTGTCTTGCCAGAGCTTATGCTGTTTCCTGTTTACTTCATTTGGATCTCTTCTCCATTTTTTGAAAGATAGTCTTTTAGTTATAATAGCCTCTTTCACCTCACTTTTTAACCATACTAGCAGTTGTTTGGCCTTCCTGCCACCTTTTTTAATGCATGATTTGCATCTGTTCTGGTCTTCCAAACTGGTGAGCTTAAAGAGCGCCTATGCCTGATGTAAAGTCATAACCTTTACAGTTGGTCCTTTTAGTTTTTTCCTAAACATTTTTCTCGGAATAGGCTTCCTCTTCTTGAGAATATTCCCCGGTTCCTAACAAATCTAAAAACCTTTACCTGTACCATCATCTCATCCACGCATTGAAACTCTGGAGTTTAGCCTTCCTCTGGGGGCCTGTGGAATAGGGAATATTTCTGAGAATGCAACATTGGAAGTTCTGGATTTCAGTTTCCTACCTACAATCCTATATATTTATCCTCCAGAACCTCCTTTTTGCAGCTTCCTATGTCATTGATATCCACATGTACAATGAGAGTTGGCTCCTCTCCAGCACTCTCTAAAATCTTGTCTACTTTCTACATGTGGTCTGCTACCTTCACACCAGGTAGGCAAGTTTCCAATGATCATCATGCCTACCAGCCATCCAACTAGCTATATTTCTAATGATCAAATCATCCACTATAATGTCCATCTTAAACCTTCCCTCCTGAGCCTAGAGACATATCCTTGGTGCAAGAGGATAACACATTATCGGGATGGAAGGTCCTAGCCTCAGGATCACTTCCTGCCACACCAAGGTGATGGTCTCCTGTCAAGTGACCTTCTCCTACAAAGCAGCATAAATGCTGCTTGACTGAATTTGGGACCATTCTACTATATAGCTGAAGGACTCCTCTATATACCTTTCTATCTGCCTCAGTTCTTTCAAGATTGCCATTCTGGTCTCCAGAGATTGAACTCATTCTCTGAAAGCCAGGAACATGTCCAGAACACATCTGAAGGTAATTTTTAAAATCCCTACGTATGCCAATGTCAGGAGATACGTGCATGTCTCGAGCTAGTGCACGCCAATTTGATGTTAAAAGGCGAGAAAGTTTGTACATATCTCCCAGTAAGTGCACAAATGAAAAAGTTTAAAAAAGGGGTGGGATGTGGATATGGTCTGTGAAGAGCAATAGCAAGACATGGGCATTCTGTGAAGTTACTTTGAAATGTGAGCAGAAGTATTTCGCCCATAAGCTCTCACCAAGGGTCTCCTACCGCGTAACTTTATTTCTGCTATGGACAGCATTTAAGTATTAAAATTTTAAAAAGTAGGCAAGTCAGCGGGATTTTAAGGGTAGGGGCTAATAGGGTAAAGGAAGGTTAATTAACTAGGGGGTTCGAAAGTCCGATTCTTTACTTGGGTGAAAAGGGAATGAACTGGGGAAACTGGTCATTTTGTCAGCGTGTATGTCTACTAAAATCACCCCACTTACGCAGTAGAGCTGGCATTGGCACACAGATGTGCGTATCCATATAAAATTGTGTGCACATGTATGTGTTTACAGCCAATTTTATTTTATATGTACATATATGTGTGTATGTTATAAAATGTCCGCATCTTTGGGCACGAGCAATCACCAGACAATCACTAGTTGCCCTTCTCTTATCTGGACGATGGCCTTTGATCATCATGAACGATGGACTATGGCACCTCTAGGTTAAAGCACTTTTTAGCTTTAACCCGTATCCTCTATGGTATTTCTTAATTATTACCACCTTTACTTCCTTCCAGCTACATAAGCTTCCAAGTTCCTTATCCTTGTTGAATGTAACTTTGCCTTATTAATTTCTTTTGTTTAATTTTCTTTTAGTTACGCTACAGTTATACCCTTGTTAAATGTAAACCGATCCGATATGGTTATTACTATGAAGGTCGGTATAAAAAAGTGTTAAATAAATAAATAAATAAATAAAATACGTGTGTACATGTGTGCCCATGCTAGGGATGTGCAGAGGGACGCCATATGTTGCATTCGGGATTCGTATTCGTCGGGCACATATACGTTGCATTCGGCAAGGGGGGCCCACGATACATTTATGAATTAACTACAACCCCCCACCCTCCTGACCCCCCAAGACTTACCAAAATTCCCTGGTGGTCCAGCGGGGGGTCCAGGAGCCATCTCCTGCACTCACACCCTCAGCTGCTGATATTCAAAATGGCACCGATAGCCTTTGACCTATTATGTCACAGGGGCTACCGGTGCCATTGGTCAGCCCCCTGTCACAGGGTAGGAGCAATGGATGGCCGGTGCCATCTTGTACTCTTACCATGGATCATAAGATGGCACTGGCTATCCATTGCTTCTACCCTGTGACAGGGGCTGACCAATGGCACCGGTAGCCCCTGTGACATAAGAACATAACAACATAAGAACATGCCATACTGGGTCAGACCAAGGGTCCATCAAGCCCAGCATGCTGTCTCCCACAGTGGCCAATCCAGGCCACAAGAACCTGGCAAGTACCCAAAAACTAAATCTATTCCATGTTACCATTGCTAATGGCAGTGGCTATTCTCTAGGTGAACTTAATAGCAGGTAATGGACTTCTCCTCCAAGAACTTATCCAATCCTTTTTTAAACACAGCTATACTAACTGCACTAACCACATCCTCTGGCAACAAATTCCAGAGTTTAATTGTGCATTGAGTGAAAAAGAACTTTCTACGATTAGTTTTAAATGTGCCACATGCTAACTTCATGGAGTGCCCCCTAGTCTTTCTATTATCCAAAAGAGTAAATAGCTGATTCACAACTACCCGTTCTAGACTCTCAAGATTTTAAACACCTTTATCATATCCCCCCTCAGCTGTCTCTTCTCCAAGCTGAAAAGTCCTAACCTCTTTAGTCTTTCCTCATAGGGGAGCTGTTCCATTCCCTTTATCATTTTGGTAGCCCTTCTCTGTACCTTCTCCATCGCAATTATATCTTTTTTCAGATGCGGCGACCAGAATTGTACACAGTATTCAAGGTGCGGTCTCACCATGGAGCGATACAGAGGCATTATGATATTTTCCATTTTATTCACCATTCCCTTTCTAATAATTCCCAGCATTCTGTTTGCTTTTTTGACTGCAGCAGCACACTGAACCGACGATTTCAATGTGTTATCCACTATGACACCTAGATCTCTTTCTTGGGTTGTAGCACCTGATATGGAACCCAACATTGTATAACTATAGCATGGATTATTTTTACCTATATGCATCACCTTGCACTTATCCACATTAAATTTCATCTGCCATTTGGATGCCCAGTTTTCCAGTCTCACAAGTTCTTCCTACAATTTATCACAATCTGCTTGTGATTTAACTAATCTGAACAATTTTGTGTCATCTGCAAATTTGATTATCTCACTCGTCGTATTTCTTTCCAGATCATTTATAAATATATTGAAAAGTAAAGGTCCCAATACAGATCCCAGAGGCACTCCACTGCCCACTCCCTTCCACTGAGAAAATTGTCCATTTAATCCTACTCTCTGTTTCCTGTCATTTAACCAGTTTGCAATCCACAAAAGGACATCGCCACCTATCCCATGACTTTTTACTTTTCCTAGAAGCCTCTCATGAGGAACTTTGTCAAATGCCTTCTGAAAATCCAAGTATTCTACATCTACCGGTTCACCTTTATCCACATGTTTATTAACTCCTTCAAAAAAGTGAAGCAGATTTGTGAGGCAAGACTTGCCTTGGGAAAAGCCATGTTGACTTGTTCCATTAAACCATGTCTTTCTATATGTTCTGTGATTTTGATGATTAGAACACTTTCCACTATTTTTCCTGGCACTGAAGTCAGGCTAACCAGTCTGTAGTTTCCCGGATCACCCCTGGAGCCCTTTTTAAATATTGGGGTTACATTTGCTATCCTCCAGTCTTCAGGTACAATGGATGATTTTAATGATAGGTTACACATTTTTACTAATAGGTCTGAAATTTCATTTTTTAGTTCCTTCAGAACTCTGGGGTGTATTCCATCCGGTCCAGGTGATTTACTACTCTTCAGTTTGTCAATCAGGTCTACCACATCTTCTAGGTTCACCGTGACTTGATTCAGTCCATCTGAATCATTACCCATGAAAACCTTCTCTGGAACAGGTACCTCCCCAACATCAGTAAACACCAAAGCAAAGAAATCATTTAATCTTTCTACGATGGCCTTATCTTCTCTAAGTGCCCCTTTAACCCCTTGATCATCTAACGGTCCAACTGACCCCCTCACAGGCTTTCTGCTTTGGATATATTTTTAAAAGTTTTCATTGTTAGTTTTTGTGGCCAAATTCTTTTCAAATTCTCTCTTAGCCTGTCTTATCAATGTCTTACATTTAACTTGGCAATGCTTATACATTATCCTTCTGTTAGATCCTTCTTCCAATTTTTTAATTAAGATCTTTTGGCTAAAATAGCTTCTTTCACCTCCCCTTTTAACCATGCCGGTAATCGTTTTGCCTTCTTTCCACCTTTCTTAATGTGTGGAATACATCTGGACTGTGCTTCTACAATGGTATTTTTTTAACAATGACCACGCCTCTTGGACATTTTTTACTCTTGTAGCTCCTCCTTTAAGTTTTTTTCCCACAATTTTTCTCATTTTATCAAAGTTTCCCTTTTGAAAGTTTAGCACGAGAGCCTTGGATTTGCACACTGTTCCTTTTCCAGTCATTAAATCAAATTTGATCATGTTATGATCACTATTGCCAAGCGGCCTCACCACCATTACCTCTCTCACCAAGTCCTGTGCTCCACTGAGAATTAGATCTAAAATTGCTCCCTCTCTCGTCGGTTCCTGAACCAATTGCTCCATAAAGCTATAATTTATTCCATCCAGGAATGTTATCTCTCTAGCGTGTCCCGATGATAGTAGGTCAAAGGCTATTGGCGCCATTTTTAATACCGGCAGCCGAGGGTGTGAGTGCAGGAGATGGTTTCCGTACCCCCCCCCCCCCTGGACCACCAGGGAGTTTTGGTAAGTCTTTTGGGGGGTCAGGAGGGTGGGGGATTTGTTTAAATTTGCTCCTTTAGATGGCCAAATAATTCGGCGAAGATTCATTGTATTCGTGGGGAATCGTGATACATTTCGCTTCCCCACGTATACAACAAATATGGCCCTATACGTTGCAAATTGCCAATTCATAGGGAATGAATGCACATCCCTAGCCCATGCAGCTGTTTAAAAAAAGTTGCCGTCCCCATGAGATATTATTGTCTTCTGCACAGGGCAACTGAATCATACACATTCCGCTTTTTCACCTCTCTGGCTTGCAATCCCAGTTTTGCACTTCCTCCTATCACAAACATACTATGAAGTTCTGCTGCCAATAAGTTCTTCAATTTAGGGACATGACTTTTCTCTTCTTCCTTGACATTAGGCAACAAATGCAGGCACAAACCTCTCAGAAGTACAATATTTATGGGTCACAACTTAGTTCTACAGCCTGAAAGGTACATTTTCAAAATGATGCTGAGCAGAATGGTCAGCCTGTTAATTTTAACTAGTTAACTTTGTATATTCAACCACAGCTAACTACACGGTGGCCCATGGAAAAATAGCCCGCCTCCAATGCACTGGTATTGGAGGCGGGCTACTTTTCCATGGGCCACTCTGTAGCTAACAGGGTCTTTTATCAGTGCAGATGTAAATTTGGCAAATGTATTCAAAGAGACTGGATTGGGGAGGGGTTTGGGCAGTATTTATGAAAATGAGGGGCATTATTGCAAAATGTGATAGTGTGCATTATGCTATTGCACGCTTTTAATGCTGGAAATAACTACACCTTTTTTCCTAGCGTTAATCTGTGTGATATGCCCAAAATGACCAAAACGCAATTTGCGATAAATATTGCAAATTCTGTTTTTGACATTTTTGGGGAAAGGTAGTGGAGTAGAGAGAGAGAGTCTCTATTGTGGCACACATAGTAGTCAACTCTTTATACCACTGTAGAAGGGCCAGCTGATTACTTGAGGTAAGTTTTTGGTGGGGATCTAGGGTGTTGGGGCCAGTTTTACCTGCACAGTGAGATGTACAAACAGCATAGTAGACCTCGGCGAATATTTGATGTGATTTGGAGTGAGGAAAGTCACAAAAAGTTGAGATTTCTACAATGTTCTCACACCATAGCTTGATGGACTCTCTACCAGGGTATTATCTCTCTCTCTCTCTCTCTTTTACTCTCTCTTCCCCCACCCCCCACCTATGCAAAGCACTAAGATGGTGCAGTAATTCTAAAATTATCGTAGCCACACCCCTTTCCTTATCATGGGCGTTATCCATGCAATACTTATTGCATTTTAATGAATCTAGGGGTAAATTTGTAACTGAATATCTATGAAAATTACACCACACAAAATTTGTGTGGTTATATTTAAGGCAACTGTTTGTGCAGCCACATTTAGATGACAAATTATTTGGTTAGTGCTATCTCGCTAGCTGGCCATACCCTAAAGTGGACTTTTTTATCTTTCTAAGGGCCTCGTTTTCTAAAGTATCGCAGGCTTGCGATACTTTAGAAAATCGCGCTAACGGGGGGGGGGGGGGGCCGAAGCGGGGGGGGGGGGGCCGAAGCGGGGAGGCGGTCCAGCAGCGATCGCACCGCGAAATAGAGAGCGAAAAGGGCCTTACCTTTCCGCTTGGCGTGCTGTCCTTGTGGAGTCAGCCCCGGTGACGCCTCCGACTCCTCCTCTTCCGGGGCTGACTCCACCCTGATTTCAGTAGCGCAGGCCTGCGCTACTTTTGCTTTGGAAAATGAGACCCTAAGTCTATGCACACAGCAATTTTGTTTGGACAAATTGTATTTAGACTTGGAGGAGGAGTGGTTAGATACATTTTTTGAAAATGACCCCCTAAGTCATCAAGGTATTCCAGACGTGCATATAATGGGTTAAATTCCAGCTAGCATAACACCATGAAGGGAAAGAATTACTCCTGCTACTCTACAGTGGCAAACTACTAAGAACCCTTAGCAACTGGCTGATCAGACTTTTAAAATAGAAATTCCCTGCCAGCATATTGGCTGTCAGACTATTCAGTCTGGAGTCTGGGTTATGTCTTACTAATGGCGTCCCAGCCCTATTTCTCTAACTGCTTTTATGTCAGTTGTTTACTCTTCTCTGTTCTTCTTTCAATTTTCTAATTACTTGGCCCCCTCCCCTTGCACCTAATCCCAGCTACATTCATTTAAATTATCCAGCAAACTTTGTCTAAGAGGGACATCATCTCCTCCATGACTTCCAATGCTTCTGCTGGAGCTTCTTCTGGTAGCTAGCTGCTCAAAATTCAGAAAAGGTATGCATATACGCTTACAAATATCTAGAAAGTATTACCTGTCACCTTGCTTTACTGTCTTAACAATTTTTTCTTACATTCACACCCTTGCTGCTCTGTATCCTTTAGGTTTTCATTTATATTTGTCCTTAACTTTCTCTTTCTGAGATCTCTTGTATCTTTTGAATGCTAATCTTTTTCCTCTAACCTATTTTATCCACCTGTTTTGAAAATCAAGTTGATTTCTTTCTGCTTTTATGTTTATTTACTTTCCTAGTATAAAGATGTTTTGCCATTTCAATGACTCCTTTTAGCTTAGCCTATTATTTTTCTACTTCACCAAAATCTTCTCACCCTTTTTTTAAGGTACCCACTCATCCAAACACTATTTCTACTCTTGAAGCTCTAGTCTCTAATCTTTTTGTGACCCTTCTTCATTTCTGTTGTCATATTAAACTACACTGTCTTGTGATCACTGGATGTCAACTGACCGCCTACTGTGACAATATGTAGAGTAGATTAATGAAGTTTAATATTTTACTTTGCTTCATACTATTAATTTTGAATGCAGATTTGACATAAATACTAAGTAATACATAATAGTGCTTGAGTTAGAGAAAGCAAAATGACAATGAAGCATGAATAATTTTCATAGTGGCTTTTTGAAGATAATTTAAAAGTAGAATTTTAGTATAGCTAAAGTAAAATTGATATTGATTGTCTTTTTACAGTTTTAAAAATATGAGCTGTAGCACCCTACACTTCTGAAATGTAAAAATAATATTCTTTAAATAAAAATGTATAGTTTCAGATTTTGCAAATATAGGGTACATTAGAATGTTTCCATAAATATGTTCCCTCCTAATTTGCATGCAAGGCACCCTCTGTAACTTGTCAAGGATTCTGTGTTTTTAGCTGCTCCTAAATAGAACCAACAGGAGTTTAGAGCAGGGAGTCTCAACTCAGCTCTTGGGACACATCTAGGACTTTGAATTTTAGAATATCCACAATAAGAGTGCCTAAGATGGATTTGCATGTACTGCCCCCATTGAATGCAAATATATATCATGAATATTCATTGTGGATATTCACAAAAGTTGACTGGCTAGGTGTGCCAAGAGGACTAGGTTGAGCATCACTGGTTTACAGGGCAGTTGAGAGAGCAGTACTTAAACTATAAGAAGAAGATTATAATTTAGAACTTTTTCTCCCCTACTAGTCACTTGCAGGACTACATTTCAACCTATACTGATTCTCAGTCTATAATACTGAATAATATTACATAACACCCAGAAATGTAATCTTCACCAACATGGATTAAATGCTAAACTCATTCATTGGAAAAAAAATCACATGGGCTCAAGAGTGACTTTTAAAAATAATTGCTGCCTATCATTTCCTTACTTATGAAACTGAAAACAGCAATTTTCTTATTTTGTCAATGATGTTAAAAAATATGGTAAATTAGCTATTCTATATACAGTGTAAGAACTTTAGTATCCAATTAATAAGCCTTGAAAGATTTGCAGAATTAATGAACTAGGATTTTTCTGAGCCATGCAAATCAGTATAATTCTATCATATTAAATATTTTGAGTACAAATTATTTTATTTAACTTTTTACTATTGCACTATACGAAGATGAATACTACTGTTTATCTCTAAAATGAACTTCATGTAAAGCCTAAACCAATTTTGTCCTTATTCTGTATTCACATGCTCTTCATAACAGATTAGTTTATTTCTGCAGTAACCAAAATACACTAGTTCTACGATTTCAGTTTGTTTTGCTCACTAATTTTAGACCACTGTGCTCTAGATACTGAACCAAACAGTGATATGTTTTTGTGCTATGCCAATGGTTCCCAAACCTGTCCTGGGGGACTCCTAGACAGTCAGATTTGCAAAATATCCACAATGAGATAAATTTACATTCACTGCCTCTGCAACATGCAACTTTTATCTCATGCATATTTATTGTGGATATCCTGAAAACCTGACTGGCTGAGGATCCCCCAGGATAGGCTTGGGAACCACTGTGCTATGCCATAGCGCAGAACTTGTTTTGCAGGGTTTTAAATCATACTATGTTATGTACTCATTCAGAATTCTTCCTCTATGAGTTCTCAATGGTCTTCTAAAAGTAATTAACATAGGAGATATTTATTAAGATCCATCAAAATGGATTAGAAAAATTAAATGCATATTTGCACTTGTTTATCTTCCTGCTGCATAATGACAAGCAAGCAAAACATTTTTTATTTATATTCAGATGCTGAAGTTATATGTTGGTCTGACATTTCAATAATTTATCTTGCTTCAGGTAAAATATGTCATGCTTAGTATAACTATCCCACTGAAATTCATTTTTAAGTGAAAAGTCTCACTTCGTCCTAGCTGATACTTGTCAATCAATTTAAATTAATGGCCAGGTTGACCTTTACATTGAAACAGTTTTTAACACTCAATGCATTCCTTTGGAAACGTATTCTTTGATTCAAATTGAAACAATTCAATTACTAGTTTGCAAAATGTGGCTGTTCATTAAGTTTATCAACAATTTATCTCTCACAGAATTGTTCAGTTGAATCTTCCAGAAGATCAAAAAATAAGCATCACTGCGGTAACAGTAGGGACAAAGTACTGTCTTAACGTGTGCCATTTCAAGGAACCTTGAGACCTCCTATTATCTGGAGACGGAACAATATCATTCTAAATAACTTGGATTTGGAAGATATCAATGTGAGTAAAATCAGCAAGTCAATCTGATAGTTTTGCTCTATGGTTACAGTATATAACCTTTTTAAATAATAAATTAAATAAATAAATAATATAACTTTAGTTGCTAGAGGATGTGATCGTTTTTTGATGATTTAAAAAAATCTGTCAGATATATTTTAAATTGTCAAACATCGTTAGAGAGTCGCATATCAATAGAAAATTCCCCTAGTTTATCATGAAAAATCGTAAATCGGGGGAGGGGGAGGGTGGGAAAACCGGCACACCACAACAAACCCTGAAAAACCCCCCCGGACCCTTTTAAACCAAATCCCCCAACCCTCCCGCACAACCCCCCAAAATGTTTTTAAATTAACCTGGGGGTACAATGGGGGGGTCCCGGCGCGATCTCCCGCTCTCGGGCCATCGGCGCCCATTTTGGCTGCCACTAATATAAAATGGCGCCGATGGCCCGATAAAAAAACCCCACCCGACCCTTTTAAAATTACCCCCTTAGCCTCCCCACTCTCCCGACACCCCGTCCAAAACTTTTTACACATACCTGGTGGTCCAGGGGGGCCACAGGCAGCGATCTCCCATTCCCACACTACCAGCTGCGCTAAAAAAAATGGCGCCGATGGCCCTTTGCCTTTACCATGTGACAGGGCAAAGGTAGCGCCGGCGCCATTTTGAATATTGGCAATATGGCCTGCGTGCAGGAGATCGCTCCTGGACCCCTGCTGGACACCCAGGGACTTTTGGCCAGCTTGGGGGGGCCTCCTGACCCCAAGACTTGCCAAAAGTCCAGCGGGGGTCCGGGAGCGACCTCCTGCACTCCGGCCGTATTGCCAGTATTCAAAATGGTGCCGGCGCTACCTTTGCCCTCACTATATCATAGGGGCCGAAGGTCGGCCCCTATGACATAGATCAGATTTTCCCCCCTGCCCCCAGCTGAACCCGATCGTTAAAACGATCGAGCACACGATTCACATCCCTAATAGTTGCTAACTGTGCATTTTCAAATAAAAATATTTCTTTAAAAAGCTAAACATGTAGAGGTACATATTCATTGCATTCAAATGCCTCCCGGCCACCTCCAGAACTTGAGGTTTCTCATCTGGATGAGTCTTAAAATTTTAATAGTAAGCCTTCATTACAGATAGTGTCATACACAGATAATATGCCTGTAAAGATGGCTTCAGTCTTTAGTTGTCTCTGAAACCCTGCCTCAATATTTGAAATGATTCAGAGAATCTTGTCAATGCAAATTCTTCCCTTCCTGATGTCCATCTTTTCCTTTGAGAGAGTAGATTCTAGTGTCATTTTTATCAGTTTTAGGATGATCTATTTGAACATTTTTTAAATAGTGAACAAAAACATTCAATAGTTATTGAGACTGGTGGATAATTTTCATGGTTTTAGGAGAGCAATGACAATGGAATCATTTCAGATTTCTAGAATTGTTCTGTAGTCAAGGATGCTGAAGGCAAATTTGGGAAGATACAGTTTTATTTTAGGTCTCTGGCTCTTGAGAAATTCAGGGTAAATGCCATTGTTTTCAACTTCCCAGAGTTGGCTATCAGTGCTGTGTTCATGTCTTCAATGGTGAAAGTCATCATGTTAGAGATGTATGGAGTAGCATTTTTCAGACTATTTAAGGAGATTGTTCACTCTGTTTATTTTTTGAGATATGTTCAAAACAGCAAAGGGTGAAATCAGGACCAAATAAACATTGTGAATGACAATGACAACTCCTTATCAAGTATTTGTTGTCATCGATAAAGTTAAGATAAGTTACATTTTACTTGCAATTAAAAAAAAACAACAAAAAACCAATACTATATATAAACAACCTATTGGCATATGATTAAGCATAAGGCAAATTAAGGTTTAATCAATACCGGAAGTGCCTCTTATGAGTGGCCACTTTAATGGTTAAATATCAATAAGAAGGGTCTTTGTTCTTATTTACATATTTTTGGAGATAGTCATCTTTGAGTTTTCTAGATGGGTGGCTGCAATAGGATGGATCTTTAGCACCTCATATGAGGTAAACTAGTATGGGTGAAATTACATGTTACTCTCAATATATTAATTTGACATCAAATAATCAAATCTGAGAGTCAGTCATAACTCACAAAATGCAAAAGATATTTATTAGTTACCTTAATAATGTTCTACATAAGGCCAATCACATTCTCTACACATCCACATAAATAAAACAGCCCAAAAACCAGACTAAATCCAATCTGTCTATCCACCATGTATTGACCAGGAGGGATCGTGAACCCTTGGACCAACGGGGAAGTTGGTACGACCTTAGGAGATGGCTCCTCAGGTTCCCCCATCAGATGGCGAGGTGGAAAGAAGTTGGAACTGGCTGGATCTTCACCGCAGGTGACTTGGATGGACCTTTGAGAGGTCAAAGAGGCGTGGAGTTGGTGCAAGGGCCAACTGGATCTTTGCCATTGGAAGCCCTTGCCCCCCCCCCCCCCCCGGAGGAGCCCGTAGGGACCTGGGCCGCTTGGACTTAGGTGGACCTTTGAGAGGTCAGCGAGGCATGAGGTCGATGCAAGGGCCAGCTGGATCTTCACCACTGGAAGCCCGTGGTCCCCCTGGGAGGAGCATGTAGGGACCTGGGATGCTGGGACTTAGGTGGGCCCTTGAAGGAGGATGGTCCGAGAAAAGTCCGAGGTCGAGTACCAGAGGATCACCGCTTGCCAGTCCGGAGTCACACACCGAGGAATCACCGCTTGCCGGTCCGAAGTCACACACTGAGGAATCACCACTTGCTAGTCTGAAGTCACACACCGAGGAATCACCAAGAAGAAGCAGGAATCGGGAACCAGGAACTGAAGCACCAGGAGACTCACCGGAGTGAGCAGACTCGTAGCAAACAAGTTGCCAAGTCAAGCAGTGACCAGAGGAAGTCTCCTTTTATACTTCCTCTGGTCTAGTCCATTAGAAACAGGTGCAGGCAATTTGGTGGATGAGGCCCCTTTAAATCAGCCAAGGAGGTGCGGCCTCACGCCTAAGGACAGGGCAGCTATCTTGGATCCTGGAAGCCCTGCAGAACGGCGCAACGCCGCGAGGGGAGGCTTGGGGAATCTCCACCACTGGCCATCACAGCGGGGAGGTGCGGCGAGGTGCGGGATGAATGGCCTGGGTTCCCCGGTGCTGCTGTGGCGGCCCAAGCCGTGGTTCAGGTAGGGGTTCGCGGCTGCAGGCAGCTGCGGCACACAACACACCATTTAAAAAAAATAATAAAGACTAAGAATGTGAATCGTTTTTTGACGATTTAAAACAATCGTCAGATATATTTTAAATCACCAAAAATCATTAAGAGTCGCGATACAATAGAAATTTCCCCGATTTATCGTGAAAAATCGTAAATCGGGGGAGGGGAGAGGGCGGGGAAAACCAGCACACCAAAAAAACCCCTAAACCCACCCCGACCCTATAAAACAAATCCCTTACCTTACCCCACCCTCCCGAACCCCCCCAAAACTTTTTACGAGTACCTGGTGGTCCAGTGGGGGCGCGGGGACCGATCTCCCGCTCTCGGTCCATCGGCGCCATTTTGGCTGCCACTCAAAAATGGCGCCGATGGCCTGATAAAAAAAAAAAACCCACCCGACCCTTTAAAAATGACCCCTTAGCTTCCCCCACCCTCCCGATCCCCCCAAAACATACCTGGTGGTCTAATGGTGGTCTCGGGAGTGATCTCAGGCCATCGGCTGCCACTCATAAAGATGGCGCTGATGGCCCTTTGCCCTTACCATATGACAGGGTATCCGTGCCATTGGTCGGCCCCTGTCACATGGTAGGAGCACTGGCTGGCCGGCGCCATCTTTAAAGATGGCCGCCGCCATCGTAAAGATGGCCGTCGCCATCTTTAAAGATGGCACCGGCCATCCAGTGCTCCTACCATGTGACAGGGGCCGGCCAATGGCACGGATACCCTGTCACATGGTAAGGGCAAAGGGGCATCGGCGCCATTTTTTTAGAACAGCTGATGCCTGGGAATGGGAAATCTGTCCCTGAGGCCCCCCTGGATCTCTCCTCTCCCCGAGGCCCCCCGAGGCCCCCCTGGACCACCAGGTAATTTTAAAAGGTTTTGGGGAGGTCGGGAGGGTGGGGTCGATTTAAAGGGTCGGGTGGGTTTTGTTTTTTTTAGCGGCACGGGCCTCCCTAAAAACAAAATTAGCGATGTGAATTGGAATCGGAAACGATTCCAATTCACATTTATTTATTTACTTATTTATTTAGTGATTTTTATATACCGTGATACGTAAAAAAATACATCACTTCGGTTTACATTAAACAATACATTAGCAACAGGCTTTACAGACAAAAGAAATTAAGGTGTACATAAAATAAATCATTTAAGAACTATTAAGAACAAACACATATCTTAACGATCAGATTTCCCCGCCCCCCCCCCCCCCAGCCGAATCTGATCGTTAAGACAATCTGGCACACAATTCACATCTCTAGTTGATATTACATTGAAAGTGGTGGCTCAGTGTGTTGCAGTGGTAGAAAAAGCAAACAGAATGAGGAATTATTAGGAAGTGAATGGCAAATAAAACGGAGGAAATCATAGTGCCTCTGTATCGCTTAATGGTTAGACCACACTTTGAATACTGTGTGAAATTCTGGTCACTGCATCTCAAAAAAGATATACCGTATTTTTTGCTCCATAAGATGCACCTGACCATAAGACGCACCTAGGATTCAGATGGGGAAAATAAAAAAAAAAAAAAAAATTGTGCTAAACCGGCTCTGTGTCTGGGCGTCTTATGGAGCAAATTAGGGGAGTGCATAGCTTTTTTTTTTCTCCCCATTTTGTTTTCGGGTCTGGGGAGGGCCATTTCGGTCCACTCCCCAGATCAGAAAACTTTTCTTTCTCTGGGAACCCCTCCCCCCAAAAAAAACCCCCATCCCAACCCTTTAAATTAACAACCCCCACCCTCCTGACCCCCCAAGACCTGCCAACTTAATTTCCTACAACCCCCCACCCTCCTGACCCCCCCAAGACCTGTCGACTTAATTTCCTACAACCCCCCACCCTCCTGACCCCCCCCCAAGACCTGCCGACTTAATTTCCTACAACCCCCCACCCTCCTGACCTGCCGACTTAATTTCCTACAACCCCCCACCCTCCTGACCCCCCCAAGACCTGCCAAATGTCCCTGGTGGTCCAGCGGGGGTCCAGGAGCGGTGTCCTGGGCTTGGGCCGTCGGCTGCCAGTAATCAAAATGGCGCCGACGGCCCTTTGCCCTCACTATGTCACTGAGACCGACCAATAGCAGCGGTCAGTCCCAGTGACATAGTGAGGGCAAAGGGCCGTCGGCGCCATTTTGTTTACTGGCAGCCGACAGCTCACGCCCAGGAGATCGTTCCCGGACCGCTCCTGGACCCCCGCTGGACCCCCAGGGACGTTTGGCAGGTCTGGGGGGGGGGGGGTCAGGAGGGTGGGGGGTTGTAGGAAATTAAGTCGGCAGGTCTTGGGGGGGGGTCAGGAGGGTGGGGGGTTGTAGGAAATTAAGTCGGCAGGTCTTGGGGGGGTCAGGAGGGTGGGGGGTTGTAGGAAATTAAGTCGGCAGGTCTTGGGGGGGGGTCAGGAGGGTGGGGGGTTGTAGGAAATTAAGTCGGCAGGTCTTGGGGGAGTCGGGGGGGGGGGGGTTTGTTAGATTTTTGTTTGGTTTTTTTTTTTATATTCGCTCCATAAGACGCACATACATTTTCCCTCCACTTTTGGGGGAAAAAAAGTGCGTCTTATGGAGTGAAAAATACGGTAGTTGCACTGGAGAAAGTACAGAGAAGGGCAACCAAAATGATAAAGGGCATGGAATGACTCCCCTATGAGGAAAGGCTGAAGAGGTTTGAACTGTTCAGCTTGGAGAAGAGAAGGCTGAGGGGGGGATATGATAGGGTCTAAAAATTTTTATTTTTATTTTATTTAAGGTTTTTCTATACCGGCATTCATGATAAGATCATATCATGCCGGTTTACATATAACAGGGGGTGCAAAAACTGTTCTTTTAACAAGTGCAACGGAAGCAAAAGTTACAATAAAACAAGGTTGTAGAACTGGGAGAGGAAGGAAATAAGGATAGTAGCGTAAAAATTTACAGAGGTAACTTATTTACATTGTGCAGTGATGTCTCTTTATGGATATTAACATTGTGCAGTGAGGTCTCTCAATGGATATTTGACTCCGGAAAGGAGTCAAATAATATGAACAGGTAAATGTGAAATGGTTATTTACCCTTTTCAATAATGTAATAACTAGGGGGCACTCCATGAAGTTAGCAAGTAGCACATTTAAAAGAAATTGTTGAAAATTAGTTTTCTCTCAACTCACAATTAAGCTTTGGAATTCATTGCCAGAGGATGTGTTAAGGCAGCTAATGTAGCTGGGTTTAAAAAAGGGTTGGATAAGTTCCTGGAGGAGAAGTCCATAATCTGCTATTAATCAACAGGGAATAGTCACTGATTATTGCCAGCATTAGTAGCATGGGATTTATTTCATGTTTTAGTAATTGCCAGGTACGTGTGACTTGGATTGGCCACTGATGGAGAAAGGATACTGAGCTTAATGGACTCTTGGTCTGACCCAGTATGGCATATTTTATGTTGTTATGTTGGTATGTTCTAACGCATTTTGATGAATGACCCTGTTACTTAGCTGTTTTCTTTTCAATCTTGAAATTCAGGAATTGTTACACAAGAGAAATCTGCTTTTCTGAACTTAATCTAATATTTTGAAATAAGTATTCTAAAGTAGGGCTCTACAGTTACCACATCCGCTGATTTGACAACATAATTATAAAACTTACAAATGCATTGAAAAATAATCTGAATATCCTTTATGGAAAATATTAAGGACATTAAAAAATTCACAAAAAGGTCTTTTTTCAAAATGTTAGATTCTGCATGCTAAAGGTTTCCTCCCACTTTGGGGGAAATGTTTACTTGCCTACCTAGATGGAAGGTCTGTGGGTACTTGTTCATCCCTGGACCTGGTAAGCAACTTTCAAAGGAAAACTATGAACTTTGAGAATTTGCTTACATGGGTACATGGCCCCAAATATTCCCATGTTCTTTGCACCTTCCTTTTTCTGCAGGAATAGAAGAGGAAACAGTATATGCACAGATTTGAAAATGTCACTCTGTGACAATAACTTTGATACCAATGTGTTGGTGCACATGTACGCTGGCTTGTGCCAAAGGACGAGTTTCTATTATAACATGCACGCATATATGCACACATGATATAAAATAGGCTGTATGCACGTGTATGGACGCAAGCGTATGCATGCAAATGCTGCATCTACCGCATAAGTGTGGGGATTTTCACAGACATGAGCACCATCACAATTACCAGTTTCCCCAGTTCTTTTCCAGTTCGTCCACGAAAGGGATATGACTTCCTAAAAATCCTAATTTAGTAGCCTCCCTTTTGCCCTGTTAGCACCAATCCTTAAAACCCCTGTGACTAGCCTAGAATTTTTTATTTTATTACTTACACACCGTTCATAGCAGCAATAAAGTTACAAAGCATGGGACCCAGGCGTGCGGGCTTGTGCATGTATATACACGCAGATTTCATGTTAAAGTCCTGAAAAGCCCCTGTCCCGCCAAGTCCATGCCCATTCTCCTCCCCTTTTTTGCACCTTTTTATTTGTGCACATACAAGAAAATACGCAGATATTCAGACACCGTTTTAAATCTGTGCAGTGTGCACTGGTCAGACATACTCGCGTATCTCTTGGTTTTGGTGCATGCTGGACTTTTAAAATTCACCAATGTGTGTAATTATACTCCCCCAACCTAAACACCGCTTCTCAAGTACCCCTCAAGAATATTAGTTTTAAAATCAGCTAAAAGTATACATATTGTGAACCCCACACACACTGTACTTTGTGGATGCTCTGAGGTTTGGTGATAATTTTCAGGCAGGCTGTTTACCCAGGGTAGGAAAAATAATTATTATATAGGGCCCTTTGTGCATTTTTGTAAAACTAAACATTTCTGTTCTTCTTTTTCCAAATCTAAATTAAAAGTTGATATTATATTTTTATATTCACCTATTTACTTTTCCTTTTTTAACAATTCACACAAACCTATCCTTAAAATAACTACAATTATTAGGCAATAAATGATGGTAGGCATTAGTTAGTTTCAGATAATTCCACACCTGGTGTCCATTTAGGCATTTGGTAAGATTCACACTCTATTCCCCTTTTATTTTCTGCTATCGTAGTTCATAAACAGAATGGCGGTCAGTCAAGTCAAATAAATAATAATAGCTGTCTTTGAGAGTTAGTTTTCTGAAAAGAAAAGTGACAGCTGGAACAATGAGAAAAAAAATCACATGCGGCAGTTGAATTGTTCAGCTATTCCAAGTTATCAGCAAATATGTTCTCAGGAATCTGTATACAGTAACTTTTCAGAAATCCACTAGCCAATGACATCAATAAAACTTCATGAAACTCATCACTGCACTTCTGCAACTAGTCATAATGCCAGAACTCTGAGGGGGTTTGCCTTGCACTGACAAACAGTGTGATGAGCAATATATATCCTGAAGGCTCATTGTCATCCCTCTTGTTTCAGCTGTGTGTTGTAGACTCATGACATTCACAGGTTTAAGTGCAGTACATCAAGCACTCCTGCAAGGCTCATATAGGGGTAGATTTTTAAAAAGCCTACATGCGTAAATCCATTGGATTTACGCACACCTGGCCTATTTTAGAAAGGCCCGATGATGCAAATATGTCCCGGGGCTTCGGAAAAGGGGCAGGGCCAGAGGCCTCCGGCACAGCGGCCATTTGCCGCTGTTTTGCAGGATCACGTGCCAGCAGGCTGCCGACGCATTCAACTTGTGCATGCCTGGAGGCAGGCACAACAGGTAAAATAAAGGTTGGGGGGGGGGGTTAGGATAGGACTAGGGGGCAGGAGGGTTATGGGAAGGGAGGTTAGGTTAGGGGGTTGGGAAGTTCCCTCCGAGGGAACAAGGAAAGGCCGTGGGCATCGGCACAAGCAAGTTGCACAATTGTGCACACCCTTGTGCGTGCCGACCCCCAATTTTATAACATGCGCGCACCTGCGCACACACGTTATAAAATCGAGCATCCGTTTGCAAGCGCACATGGACGTGTGAGCACAACCTTTTAAATCTACCCCATAGTCTTGTATTTCAAGAGAGTCCAGTAATGAAGGAGAATCTGCCACATTAAAGAAAGCAAAGACTAAGTGCTATTTCAAAACTTGAATTGTGGGAGTCAGTTTTCTAAAAGTCCACTTTGGGACAAAGTCTGTGGATCCTTTTTGAATAAATTTCAAAGGGAAAAACTTTCACTTTGAAATTTTCCATGATACAAAGTGCTTGGGGACAAGTTTATCCACTTACTAAGTGGAAGCTTCTTGCAATGAAAATAATGCACTGAGAAGTCGATTTTAAAAGCGTTGCTTGCACTAAAATGCCCACATACATGCATATGTGGATCACGCGTGAACAATGCAGATTTTAAAAGCTATGATTTACGTGAACTGAACAGGAGGTTGGAAACTGACATCGAAACCTAGACCCATGCCTAATGCCGCAACCTGACCCAGAGGCCAAGTCCTGATGCCAGAGTCTGGCCTGAAGGCTGGAGCCCAATGCCTGAACCTTGGCCTCAAGTCAGGCCCGAAGCCCAGGCCTTGCCGTGGCTCCTTCGTCATCCTCCTCTTTCTTCTGACTCCGTCTGCTGGAGTTGTGCCTGTGTTAATTAGCTTCTGCATATTCACCCCACTGGATGGTGCCATTTTGATGTATGGAATCGCCATACAATTTCCGTAGCAAAATGCCACCATCTGATGAGTGAATTAACTCCGACGCAAAGACCAGCGGATGGCGTGAGAAGAAAGAAGAGGATGACGAGGTAGCAGTAACAAAGCCTGAGCTCTGGGCCTGGGCCTAACCCAAGGTTGAGGCCCAGGTTCCGGGTCCCTGCCTCCATGCCTGGCCCTGTCATCAGGCCTATGTCTGGGCCTAAACCATGACTTTGGGGCCTGGCCTTTGGGCCAGGTTGTGACTTTTGGCCTGGGTCCAGGAAAAGGCCCCAGGTGTTAGAATCCAGCCTCCAGACAGGGTCGCAGTATCAGGCCTGGGTCCTGGCTCCAGCCGAGACCTAGAACCAGGCATCAGGATCTGGCCTCTGGGAGGTTCACGGCATTGGGCCTGGGTGCAGGATGTTTCCTAGGCCCAGCCTTCAAGACTCGAGGCCTAGCCTTGCCATCGGATACCCCTGATGGAACAGGTAAGAGACCCTGTCATCACGCTCAGGCAGAGTCCATGACCTCTACTTTGGGCCTCGGCCTATGCCCTAGGCAAAGTCCTGGCTTCAAGCCTAGACAGGCCCAATGCATTAATTTCAAACTAATGCAACAAATAAGGTTTCTTTTACTTTTAGGTGCCCCCAATATGTTTTAGGGCCCCCTAGAATGAAACTAATTGCCCTTGTTTGTTGCATTTTTTAAATTCGTTTGAAGGAAATGCACATTCCTACTTTTTATTCACATACATATTTTTAATATTTTCTTCATTCTATGTGCTCCTTACTATAGGTATTTGGTGAGAAACAATGGGCCCAATATTTAATATGCTGGGGAGCGGACAAGTTAATAAGTTATAGTTAGCCGGACAACTTGTCCCAGATATTCAGTAGGATGAATGTTCCACTGAATATCCCTGATTGTTATCCAGATACTTTCTGTTAGATAACTTTATATCTAACATATATCTTATGAATATTACTGATTAGGTTTAAATTTATCCAGACTTTTGTGGTTGGATAACTTTAGTCTTAGCTGGCTACATTAAAAAGAATTTAGCCAGGTAAATGGAGATGCAACTTGTTTTTTTAATAAAGTCCATGGGCATAGTGACCGTATCATTGCCTCTCTCTACCCAAGCTTGAAATTCAGGACCCTAACAGGCATATTTATTTATTTATTTATTTAAAATATTTTTATATTCAAACTCATCTTTAAAAAGGTAATTTTAAACTGTTGGTGTTGGCCTCTCCTGGACCCCCCTTTCGAAACCTAAACCTCCCACTCTCCTGGTATCTCAAAATTGTATATCTTCCACCAGGATTGTAGTTATAAACTACTTTGACCTGGGCCCAGTGCTTCTAGGATTTCTAAGGAAGCTATGCTGGAAGTTTAAACTACCTGAATAGGAAGCCCAGAAGGGCAAATTTTTTATTTATTTTGGCAGGACAGGGATGCAGGTGGGAGGCCGGTTCTGGCCTTTAAATTACATGTTTAAAGAGGAGTTTGAAGGGTTTGCGGAGCTGCAGACTTGGTCTGGCAGGGCCCTGGATTTCAAGATTGGGAGCTGGGTGCAGTGACAAGGCCATGACCCACAATCCTCATTTTTTTTAAAATGCACATCCACTTAACCAGCTATATGGTGATATGGTGCACTGGGAAATGATTGCTCTAAATGACCAGTCCCTGCAGATCATGGATAACATGGGATTTAAGGGACCGCTGCTGCACTTCTTAGCTCCCAATTGCTAAGCGCCATCCTAGACTACATTTAGTAGATGTGTTATCCCTGCAGTGTACACTCAGTGCTTTGCTTGCATGCAGGCACTGCCTGTCAGGATGGAGAGGGGTAATAACTATTTCGTCTGTGATCTAGTCAGAATGTTACACATGCCTACCTCTGCCTGATGGAAGCTGGCTGAGACAGGGACAGATAACAGCTCTAGCAGGTGAGATCAACAGGGTACCGGAGGGCTGTATCGCACTTCAAGGAGATGGATATCAGCCATACCTCAATCAGCATCTTAGGAACAATGAGAAAGATGATGGAGAGCTGGGAGCTAGACCAGAGACACTGGGCTGTTGTTCCTGGTATTTTGGGGGTTTTTTTGGTACAGTGGTACTAACATGAAAGTAGCAGAGGAAGATGGGGGCTATAAGGAAATCCATTGCTTTATACATGTGCTGCACCTAAAAGAAAAGGTCACCCTGGTAGCCAAGGAGGAATACGGCAGCTTAGTCCTGAATGAACTGATAGAGAGGTTCTGGAGAATGGCGGGACATTTTCACTGGTACAAGAAGGCTGAGAGGAAGCTCCATGAGAAGCAGAAAGCAGTGAGGATGCTTCTGCACCTGCTCATTCTGGATGTAGTCACCAGGTGGAATTCCATTTACTTGATGCTGCAGATGTTAGTGAACTAATGGGCATCCCTTCTTGACTTTTCTCTGGAAATCATGACAAGTGTGGCTTGCCTATGGGGCTTCATGTTTGCCTATACATGAGGCAGATGATATGAATTGTGAAGCCTTTCAAGAATGCTGTGAAGTATCTCACTTCCATAAGAGCCACCCTGGATGAGGTCATCCACATAGTAAATTTCCTGGAGGAGAAGTTAGAGGATTTCCAATAGGAACAGGGACTGGCACCAGAGCTGTTACTTTTAGTGGACTTCTTGCAGGTAAAGGTGCAAGATAGGCTCAAACCTCACACCAAGAAGTATACTTACATACTAGACATTAAGGATATATATTAATTTTAAATGAATGGCACATCTGAACTGAAAATGACTATTTTTGAATTGTTATGAAGGGAACAAAACAAAGACTTGCACAAAAATATCTCAATATTTTAGGACATTTTTGATTATTTTTAAAAATGAAAGGCCTCTACAAGGTCCTCCAACCAGCCTCCTACCCCCCCCCAAAAAAAAAAAAACAAACAAAAAAAAAAAAAAAACTATGGAATCTAGATCTACTCAATTTGGCTCAGAGGGTCCCAGCCCAGGCTTCTATGTTACCTCTGACCACCAAATTGGAAAATTTTACCATGGCTGGTGTCCTCTTTGGCCCCCACTTACTCCTTCCTTTTGGGTTACTAGTGAAAAAATGTGCAGAAGTAATGCCCATTCATTCCTGGGCTCTGTAATTCCTTTACAAATGTCACAGGTAGCTCTGAGGGTGACTCCAAAATAATGTTACTTTGGTGCATTCTCAGACCCAGCCAGCACCATGATACTGCATGGCTATTTTTTTTTTTTTTTTTGAGGAGGACATTTTTGAGGAGGACATTGGAGAGGTCTGTGGAGGCCCCAGCTTAGCTTGAACCAGTCCAGCCAGGTAAGCCTGGATCCTGTAGCTTTTTGAGGAAGATATAAAGGGGGCTGGAGTGCCTCGGAGAGGCCCTATTTTTCTTCTTTTATTATTGTGGCTGTTTTTTCTTTTAAATAAAGTTCATTTTGGCTTGGAAAACAAACCAAACCTAAACCTAAATGAACTGAATAATGAAGAAAAAAATGCTCAAAACAAATAACAAACTCAAATGAATTTCTTTGGCCTGCAAATGCCCACTTGCCATACTGTCTGACATATAGATGAAAGGGAACATCACCCTCCTATCTCAAAGTCTATATCACTGGAAGGAGATGCAAATGGCTATAGTGTGGGAGTGGGAGTGGGAGTGTGAGGTAGAGTATCAGTGGAGATGTAGTGGCAGTACTGTCAGTATGAGCAGCAGCCTGTCATCTATCAATTCTTCCCCAACTTTACCTATCACACACACGTGGCAACAACAGAATGGGCTTTCCTGATGCAGGCCATAGTTGTCAAAAAATGAAATTATCCTCCCTCAACAAAGGAGACCCCCAGAACAAATTTTAATCACACGCTATCTCGCAGAACTCATTGAGGACTTGGCTACAGATTTGCTGACATAGACAATAACTTTAAAACAAGCACACAAGTACCCATACACGTTTGTATGGACGTGTGAGCGGTCATACGCTGGAATTTTAAATCATGCGCACAACAGCACATGTATGATTGAAAATATATCTACCATGCATATGTGTGCTCTTAATTTTAAGCCATTACTTCAGCAAACATGCTTCACGTATTTTCCTTAGGATTTTGTTGGCTTTAACGCACGCAGGTAAGAGGATTTCAAAATATGCTTGCGTGAAGGACATTCTCAGTTTTACCAATTTATCCACTACAACTAATACAAAACTCAACGGCACGAATATTATCAGGCATTTCTCGTAGGTCACATATTACTCCAATTCTTTTTTCTTTTCACTGGTTACCAATCAAATACAGAATTCATTATAAAGTATTGACCATTTTTCACGTGCTCATTTATAACACATCCTCAACCTGGCTTTGTGTTAATCTATGCATTTATATTCCGGCCAGACAACTCAGATCGCTTTCAAAGAACCTCTTAGAAGTACCCATTATTAAGCTGGCCAGACTGGATATAACTAGAAAAAGAGCCTTTTCAGTAGCCGGCCCAATACTTTGGAATGCTCTTCCCGATTCACTCCGTCTCATATCTTCTGCACAACAATTTAAGAAATCATTAAAAACATACTTATTTCAGAAAGCCTATAGCTCACTGACTTCCTCCTAAACAATAAAACAATTTCTCTTCAACTTCCCTACATTATTCACATTAATCATTATTCAGAGACCAGTTACATAATGTAGAACATAACCATACCTGTCTATTGTTAAGTCTTTTTTAGTTGTTATAAGTGTATTAGTTAAATTTTTAATTAATTTAATTTGATTTTTTATTTAGTTTTTTTAATTTCCTATCTTATGTATGTTTATTTGTAAATCATTTTGATTAATTCTTTGAATTGTAAAAGCGGTATATAAACATTTTTAAATAAATAAATAAATAAGTAGTCCACCAGTTTGTCCAATCTATCTGAAGGTCATTCAGACCCCTCTGGATCTTCATCCTGCACTCCCCCCAGTTGACCCTGGATCTTTCACTCTGTCATGTTAGGCCTAAAAAGTGATTTCTGCAGACTTGCATCTCATCAGGAGCAGCAGTAAATATATGTGGCTAATAAGCCACCACACGCTGTGGCCACTGTTTTAAAATACAGTTTATGCGCATAACTGTTGGTCCAGCCTTGGAATGCCTGACTCAGGCTGAGTTTCACCATTACCCAAGTGCCTGCCTCAGGGGCTTGCAGTATAACAGCAAAAGAACTTCAGTAGGTGAGTTATGTTTAAGGAGCTGCCTTCTTCTCCCCCATGTGCAGCCCAGATGTGTATGGGCATATATGAGCCTTTTAGTATGAGCATTGAGCAATGCTTTTATAATTCTCCCCATAGTGAATATACAAGGCTATTATATGGGCAGATTTTGTGAGGGTGGCCAACCATTTCCTCCTCTGCTCCCCAACCAGCATACCTAATGAACTGGTATTCTCAATGACAGGGGAAATTGTGAATCAACATTATTCATGGTTGGTGCCACCCTTCCTCTCTTTTGATTTAGGGCCTTGCTGTTTCATTCTAGCACTCATGTGGCCTGGCCTGATCCTCCCATTCTGCTTCTCTTTTGGTTATACATTGTGCTTTGGTCCCAAAATAATATATTTAAATAAACATAAAAGCTAAAACCATTCTCCTCCCACCTTATCTCTCTCTTGGTTCAGTGACTTGCTGAACCAGGAGAGGGGTACTTTTACTACCCAGATTGTTCCTGGCCCTCTCATGCTGACTTTGAGAACTCCTGCTACTGCTGGCATAATTTTGCATCTCTCATGGTGCCTTGCAGTATTAATGCAAATCCTGGTGCTGTTTTGGTACTCTTTTTGGTGGCTTGGGCTGCTCATACCACTGTGGGGAATGTTCTTTGTCTCTCTTTTGGCATCTTGAGATCTTTATGCCACTGGGAGCCTGTCTCCAATATATTAGGTAAAAACCTGATGAAACAGTTCCACGCCTCCCATCCCAGGAAACCTAAGCTCTCCGGAGGGGGGCTTAGAGGAGGGAGTACTGTTACGCTTACCGCCATGGGACTCACCCGACACTATGCCTGTGTAGCCGGTGCACTCCTGGGATCCCTCATAGCAGCGGTGAGCCACCACTGACTCTGCTCCTCAACTTCACAGCCCTGAGCTCTGCTGCCACCATCGAGCGGCTGCTGCTCTCACATGGATTGGGTGTTGCCAATGCCAAAAAGCCTCGCAGCACAGGAAGCAGCTGTCATCTGCTTCCACAACCGACCTCCTAGGCGTGCGCACACACCTCTTGCCAGGATTTAAAGGGCCCATGGTGAGAAAAGCCCCCACAGACCTCCTCGATGACATCATCTCCCAGGGAATATATAAGGATAGTCCCTGCCTTCAACCGGTGCCTTGGCAATAGATCTACACCTTCTGGAGCAGTGGTTTGCCATTCCTGAGTTCCTCACCTTCCTCCTTCCTTCCTTTGGACTGACCTTGGCTTGACTTTGGACTGGACATTGACCTTCACTTCTCACTGCCTGCCTCAACCTTTCCCTGGACCTTGACCATGAGCTTTGCCAAATGGCTCAACCTATGCTGAATCTTGACCATGAGCTTCACCTACTGCCTCAAACTTTACCTGGACCTTGACCATGAGCTTCACTACCTGCCTCTGACCCTTCGCATGCTACCTATTATGCTTCTACCACTTGGACTTCCATCTCCGCAGAGGGACCTGAGGGCTCAACCTAAGGGGAATGCGGTCTGGTAGTTGTGAAGTTCCAGCTGGTCCTCTGCTTTTCACCAACCTCGCCTACTGATGCTGGGGACCTGTGGGACTCATCTGCACAGGGAGCAGCAACTCCCCCTCAGTCCAAGGGTCTACCAGCATAACAACTGTGTACAATTCTTAAAACTTCACCTTTAACAATATAATGTTTGAATACCTCCAATGCTTCCATGCAGAGGAGATGGCCCACTTTTTACAGATAGGAACATCTAGAATGAGAGGTCATGGGAAAAGAATGAAAGGGAACAGGAGTAATCTAAGGAAGTATTTCTTTACAGAGAGGGTTGTGGATGCATGGAAAAGCCTCTCTGTGGAAGTGGTGGAGACTAAAACAGTATCTGAATTCAAGAAAGCATGGGATAAAACAGGGGATGTCTGTGGGAGTGGTAGGGATTCCAAATTTAGGGGGTTATTTTCCGCATGCATTAAGGCCTTTTGCATGCAAAAAATGCCTTAACGCATACGAAAAGCACCATAATGCATGGTGCAATGCTAATTTTTTAAATGGGAGGAGGTGGTGGCAGGATTTTTGCAAAAGTGGGCTGGCTTCACACTTTACGAAGCCATATCACACAATTTTAATGCCAAAAATAACTAACTTTTCATTGGCATTAAGCTGTGCAATATGCCCATAACACAAATTGTGATTTGGGCATTTTTAGGCTGGGAAAGGATTGGAGGAGGATCCAGTGAGAGAGAGCACTCTTGGGGTTGGCAGCATACTGTCTATTTCCCACCCAAAAAACAACAACAAATAAAAAGCTTGCTAGATGGACTGGATGGACCATTGGTTCTTTTTCTGCTATTATTTACTTTGTTCCCATTGGTGACTTGGATTTCTCTTCCTCTTTCTGCTGATGCCTGCCTGCAAGTTTCACTAAATGATTAGAAAATCCTAATGATATGAAAAAAAAAAACAGATACTTCTTTTGGCTCTGAACCATATGAAGCATCTCTGAGCCATATAAACTGAAAGATTGAACCAAAGTGAAGATTTTTTTCCAGGAACATCCCTATTTATTTATTTATTTTAAAGTACTTATATATATTGCGCCTTCCGAGGTTTGGGGCAGTTTACTATGAAACATACATCAAATAAATAATAGAAAACAAAATAGGATTAAAATTAAATTAACATAAAATAATAATAAAAATTAAAAATGCAGAGTAAATTAAGATATTAAAGAATCAGATCTGAGAAAAGTAGAGAGAAGATACACTGGAGAGGAAGAAGAGAAAAACAATGGAACTCTGGGGGAAGGGAAATAATTTAAAAAAAATTAATCAGGAAAAGCACATTTGAAGGGATGGGTTTTTAGTGCCTTTTTTAATTCCTTAATGTCAGTTATGAGACGAATGTGTGCGAGGAGAGTGTTCCAGATGATGGGGCCCGCAATAGAGAAGGATCATTCTCAGATGATGACTAGCCTGGTAGATGTAGGAGAAGGTATTTGCGAATATTAACTTTTTTCCTCAAGCTTCCACTACTCATCTTCCTCAACCACTATTATTTTAAACATTTTAGGGCTTGCTGTTTTACATATCGGATGCTAACATCCTTTGACACCTCAAATGCGGCACACAATAAATTGAGTGCCATCAGGAGAAATAATTTGAAAAAGATGTTCTGGTTTTAATATATAGCACATTTCTGTCATTAATACCTCCCTTTCCCTCTTCCTATCCAGCCTTTTGATAATTATAGAAAGAATATAGTAAAACTTTGTAGGTCTGTTACTAGGCAAAACACTAAAAGATTTTGATGGGATATTTTGCTTTACTTTTTTGATTGCAATTGTAAGGGCCTATATATTAAAGTGTGTTAACACCAAGACAAGCAAAAACCCATGGTAAATATTTGTTAGTTAATTCAAAATTGTGGATTGATTCATGTTACTGTTAATGGGGTTGTAATATGGCATATCACTAAAAAAATAAAATAATTGAATGCAGACTTGGCAGCTCATGAATAATTTATCTGTGTTAGTGTAAATCATGCAATGAATTGCGGGACAACGTTCAGTTTGAAGTTAGCTGGTGTTATTCTCAGTTTTATGCCATTAAGGAGGAGGGGGTTTGAATTATGCCAGTAAGGAAGGAGGGGGTTTGACTCACTCATGCCTCTAGTTTTATTTTGAAGATATAATAAAGTGTAGGACTAGGAGAGGGAATGGATTAAACCACCAGTGATATCATTCAAAGGAAGGTAGAATGACTACATAGTGATGTCACTTGTCAGTTTCTCCAACAGTGTTGTCATTAAGTGGGTAGAGATTAGGCAACAATGCCCTTAAATTGTTTTACTGAGATCCTATGGGGGCTGGTGTAAAGCATATGCATTACCAATGTATAACTATTACCAGAAGCAGTAACACAAGTACTACTTACCTTAAATCCTGCTATTAATATTTGATGCACTAAAAAAGTCTTTATGCCCTTTAGTATATCAGATTTGCTGGTAATGCCTGCATTCAAATCAGTTCATAATCACCTTCCCTCCCCTCCCTTTCTTGATTATTGTAAGTAACACTAATATCCTACCTATCTCCTTGGCATATAACATAGGGGTCAACTTCAGCTCCTCTAGTATTGTTCTTGTCTCTACAATATCATCAAAGTGCATCTCTTCCTCTCTAAGCATTCCACCAGAACACTTATTGAATCACTTATCAAGTCACACCTAGACTACTACAGCCTGTTTCTCATGGGTCTATCGCTGATTGATCTCTCTTCATTATAGTTTGTAAAAAACTCTGCAACTAGTTTCATCTATTGCCAATGATGCTATAATCATGCAATTTCTTTTCTCAAAACATTATGCTATTTCCATATCTGCTTCAGCATTCACTCTGAAGCTCCTCACTAGCTCTACTCTCTCATTTCCCCATACATCCCTTTTCCTAAACTTCACTAGGAAGGTAAGCTGCTCTTATGTGTTCCATTCTCCCCATCACCAAATTGTGAAGTGAATTTTTAAAAGATGCACATGTGTAAAAAGGCATATGAACAAGTATATACTTTTAAAACTACAAAATACGATGCAGATTTTCAAAGCCTACGCGTGCTGGGCCTATTTTCAAAAGGCCCGGTGGCGTGCATAAAGCCCTGCCCATATGTCCCGGGGCTCGAAAAAAGGGGTGGGGCGGGGCCGGAGCCTCCAGATACAGCAGCCATTTTGCTGCTGTGCCTGGGATCATGGGCCGGCCTTTGGCCGGCGTGCGCAACCTACGCCTGCCTGGAGGCAGGTGCAACTTATAAAATAAAGGTGGGGGGATTTAGTTAGGGCTGGGGGGTAGGTTAGATAGGGGAAGGGATGGGAAGTAGGGGAAGGTGGGGGGGAGGGAATGGGGAAAGCCATTGGGGCTCCCCTAGGGCTCGGCGCGTACAAGGTGCACTAGTGTGCACCCCCTTGTGCACTCTGACCCCGGATTTTATAACGTGTGCGACTGCGTGCTCATGTTATAAAATAGGGCATAGATTTGTGCATGCCGGGTTGCACGCACAAATCTACGCCTGCGCGTAGCTATTAAAATCTGGCCCTATATGCATAAATTGGCTTCTGTGAGTAAATGTGCACATATAAAAAATGAGGCATGCCGGGGTGTTCTTGGATGGGGGACCAACATTAACATGTAAAAATTGTTATTCTGAAGCCTGCCAAAGTAACACATGTATGTCTTTTATTTACATGCATTTACTCCTTCTCAACATCTAGTGTAAGTGACCAAAAGCATCTTAAAAGTGAAAAAATTACTGGGTAGGGGGTTTGAGTGAAATGGGGGCACTTCACGCTGAAGAGCCAAGAGGATCTTTATGGGCTGAAGTTGGACTGAGTGAACTGGTAGACTGATAAAACTGGTAATTTGATTGCCACATGCATTTTAGAAACTCTCCTGACTTACATGTGTAAAAGCCAATGGGGCTAAATGCCCATAGATAACATGTGTTCAACCTAGTTACATAATCAATTAAAAGTTTGAAGTTCAAATACATGGGTATATAACTTGCATACACTTATCTGGCCAAATTATGACATTTCTGGCTAAGTAGCACCTTTGCCGCTACTTAGACAGACACATTTGAACTTATCTGGATAAGTATTTTATTTTATTTATTTATTTTATTTAAACATTTTTATATACCGGCATTAGTTGTGGACATCATGTCGGTTTACAGTAAACAGGTTAAGTTTGGAAAATTACATTTTAACAGGGAAGTCAAAACTGGGAGAGGGGGTAACGAAAGGCAGCTGAGAAAAGACAGGATAACAAAACGAGGTTCCTCGAAGTGAGGAGAGGGAGTATAACAAAACATAGCTCCTCAATATGAGGAAAAGGAGTAGTAGTGGCACTTATCTCACTATCCTCCAATTTATCTGGCCTACTTAGCTGGATAAGTCTGAAAAGTGCTACTTGTCTAAGTAGTAATTCTTGGACTTATCTGAGTAAATGTTGTAACTTAGCCAGTTAAATGGGTATTTATCTGGATAAATCTGAACTTGCTTAGCTCATGAATTTTACATATGTGAACATTTGTGCATGATTGTGACGGAATCACAAGGTTTATTGTATCACTCTATCCAATATAGTCCAATTTAGCTGATGATATTCTTTATTGATTTTTGCTATGCTTGCTATGAACAAGATAGAAAATTCTATTTTAGATTATAATAAGAATGAAAGATTGTAAACAAACTTGCACAAGGTTATGCTATTAGACCTTTTGGCTCCATGGACAAGATAAAAGATAATTATAATTGGAAAAAAATAGATATAATGATGTCTGAACCTTTCTAATCAGTAACAAAAATGTGTTGTGCTTACTGATGAATTAAAATTAGAACTTAGGTCAATCTGACCTGTTAATTGATCATGATTCAAGACATGTATTGCTAACTCATGCTGACTCTATATACTAAAATGTATATATCTGATTATATGTACTGGATTTTGCAGAACCCCCATTGAGAGCTTGCTCAAAGTGTGGTAACATTGTACTGCAACAGATTTGTCTATTCTTTTGTGGAGCAAATTAAAAGGAAATCTTAAAAATCTCCACACATGCATATGTACTTATATTTTATAAGCTGTGCATATCATATGCACACAGGTTATAAAATATAGTAGTAAATTACTATGTGCCCTTGTATATGCACATATGGGTGCATGCAAGCAGTTTTGAAAGTTTCTTTCCACTCCTTCCACCTGGCTGTACCAATTATCTGAGTGGCCTTCCTGAACATGTGTGCCAGACTTCACCTCTTACCAGATTCAAATCCAGTCTGAAAACTCAATTCTTTGAGCCTCTTCTTTATTCTTGAATCCCAGTTAATCCCTTCCATGTGACTGAGTACTCTGATGATACTTTCTCAAATTGCCGATCCTCATTTTAATCCCACTGTAAAGTTTGTCGGTCGTGGGGTCATTTTGCAATTAGCAGCACTTACTCCAAAGCAGTCTCAGTGGCCTCCAAGCCACCCCAGCATGCCGACCAAATTCTTTGCAGTACATGCCACCATTGCATGCTGTATCTTCCAGACCCCTTAGGCACATGCACACATGCATTCATGCCTTATCTGAGTCCTGTGGTGGGAACTCTCTTGGCATCTCCTGATGACAGCCCTGCTGATCTATTTAAATGAGGCCTCTGCAGCAGCATTTTGCCTCAGCAACAGGTCTCCTTGCTTGTTGCAGTATGTGTTGTTTCAGTGTTCCTGATTCTGCCCTGCTCCTGCATTCCTGATCCTGCCTCATTCCAGTGTTCCAATCTGCCTTGCACCATCCATCGTGTCTTGCCCAGTCTGCCTTGCCTTGTTGTCTGTCTTTCTTTGTCCAGCCAGTCCTGCTTCATCCAGTCTACCTTGCTAACTCCAGCCCATCCTTCCCTGCCTTGCCTCCAACCTTGCTTTGTCCCAGCCCCTAACCTATCTGCCTTGTATTGTCTTGTGCTATTGATCCAGATAATTCTCTTACCTGTCACTTGCCATTGACCTCTGATGTGGACTATGACTACATGTTGCTTGCTGCCAACCCTGATCCTTGGCTTGTAGGAAGAAGAGTTAGGATTTCCATCACACTTCCTTTATTTGTCTACCTCCTATTTATCAGTGACCTTTCCCGTCCATCTGCTTAGATAATTCACAAAACTGTTTGTCTGAATAATGCTTTCTTTCTAAGTTACACAGGGTTAAACTTAATATTTTATCAGGAAACACACAAACGATTAGGTAGTTATAAAAGAATGCTTGACATCTGGTGCTTATCAGAGTGTATCACCCCCCCTCTATCAGAGACTTGCCTGTGAAGTGCTAAGAGCTTTAACTTCCTAACCCACTGAATAGGGAATGGAGCCACAGTTTCTCACTATGCGGGACTTGCAGCAACACATGCTCTCAGCGTCTAGTCCAGCAGTCTCTCCCTTCTACAGAAAGTGCAGAGGTAGAGAGGGTAGCATCTATCATTGAAGGAACAGGCTGTTCAGCTCTCTAATCTCTGATACCTTGCTCAGCTGTGCCCTTTGTTTCCCAAATTTGCTTCTGCCCAGGATACCCGGAAGCAAGGTAGAGGTGGAGGGGGGGAGGGAAAGGGTGGTAGCAGCAGCACTCAGATGGCTCATCTGCCTCTTGGGATGGGCATTGATTAAATGACAATGACCCTGAGTGCTTATATCTCGCTGCTTTTAAGGGCTTACCTATTCATAATTCAGCATCTTTATGCATAGTTAGGTAAATGCATAATTAAGGCTTTAATTAGCTGATTTTCCTGCTCTTTTACAAGTTCCTTTGTTTCTTCTCCAGGTTCATCCAGCAGTCAAGTTGAGGATTGTCAGTTGTTCATCTCTGACAGAGCACTGATAAGTCCTGCTCTCGAATTGGTCCTAGAGCCATAAAATGAGGCCTCTAGTACTCATTCAGATTCACATAGTACCAATTGTCCTTGTGTTTCTTTCTGCCTCTTTTGGCTCCAGCTAGGTTGGGAGGGTCTATAAATCTTGTGGGTTTGGTCATGTACACAGCAGCTGTAAAGACTTTGCATTTGACTGCCCATAGCCAAACAGGCAACGTTCATTTTTCCTGATGTCAGAGAGTCAATCTCAGCTACTTGTCCTGTTAGCAAGAATTGTGATATTCCCTATAGGCCTGATTCTGATATCTGCCTAACCATTGCCTGCCCTGATCATTGGCCTAGCTCTGGACTCTCCCTTACCACACTGTCTCTCGCCTAAGTCCTGCCAGCAACTGGAACCCACAGAGAATGGGGCTTGTATAGGTGAAGGTCCAGCCTTGACCCAGCCTAGGGAGTTCATCAACTGTAGGCCTGGGCCAATGGGATTCACATCCTATGCTGTATCAACCATGGCAGTATACAACGGGCCACTTCCATTACATCATTCTACATAAACCACCTCAGTCATGGCCTTGCTGTTATACTCATGGCCTCCTACCTGTTTTGTTTTTTTTTCACTGTGTGTTCTGTCTGTTGACTACAATGAAAGTGCCAAGGAATAGGGACTATCCATTGTCTCTTTTCAGTCCTGGGAATTTGGTGTATGCTGTAAAAATCAAGAGGGCATATTACATTGTATTTAACCAGACAACACTGAAGTTATTCAGATAGCTGGATTTCTTATTATCTGGCTAAAATTTAGCAGATAACATAGGGGCAATCTTGGGGCATTTCAGAAAGTAGTTACATTAATCAGATAAGTTATTTGGCTAACTTGAATAGTCACAGTTTATCTGGCTGAGTTTGGTCATGCCATACAGCTGTCCGAAAGTTTGCTGGATAAAATCTGGCTAAGTACAAGGTGATGCATATAGGGAAAAATAACCCATGCTATAGTTACACAATGCTAGGTTCCATATTCAGTGCTACAACCCAAGAAAGAGATCTAGGAGTCATAGTGGATAACACATTGAAATTGTCGGTTCAGTGTGCTGCGGCAGTCAAAAAAGCAAACAGAATGTTGGGAATTATTAGAAAGGGAATGGTGAATAAAATGGAAAATATCATAATGCCTCTGTATTGCTCCATGGTGATACCGCACCTTGAATACTGTGTACAATTCTGGTCGCCGCATCTCAAAAAAGATATAATTGTGATGGAGAAGGTACAGAGAAGGGCAAACAAATGATAAGGGGAATGGAACAGCTCCCTTATGAGGAAAGACTAAAGAGGTTAGGACTTTTCAGCTTGGAGAAGAGAAGGCTGAGAGGGGATAGGATAGAGGTGTTTAAAATCATGAGAGGTCTAGAACGAGTAGATGTGAATCGGTTATTTACTCTTTCAGATAATAGAAAGACTAAGGGGCACTCCATGAAGTTAGCATGGGGCACATTTAAAACTAATCGGAGAAAGTTCTTTTTTACTCAACGCACAATTAAACTCTGGAATTTGTTGCCAGAGGATGTGGTTAGTGCAGTTAGTATAGCAGTGTTTAAGAAAGGATTGAATAAGTTCTTGGAGGAGAAGTCCATTACCTGCTATTAATTAAGTTGACTTAGAAAATAACCACTGCTATTTATAGCAATGGTTACATGGAATAGACTTAGTTTTTGGGTACTTGCCAGGTTCTTATTGCCTGGATTGGAAACAGGATGTTGGGCTTGATGGACCCTTGGTCTGACCCAGTATGGCATGTTCTTATGTTCTTATCTGTCTACATTCAATGGTGCAGCTGTGCTATTGAATATAACTCCAATGTTAGTCAGATAAGTTTATCTGACTAATTGGGTGATGCATCAAGGCACAGTTGGAATTAAACAACATATATTGTGCAATATATTCTATATATTGCGCGACAGAGCACAATTGTGGCGATATTGTGCGATATATGCAATATTATGCATGACCCCACCCAGGTTTAAGAACATAACATAAGAACAAGCCAGACTGGGTCAGACCAAGGGTCTGCATTCTGTTTCAAACAGTGGTCATTCCAGGACATAAGAATCTGGCAAGGTTTCCTCCTCTATTACAATGATCTTCTTTTCATGCAATACAAAAGCATAAAAAATGCAAATGCATGAAAAGAAGGTCATTAATAAGCAATTTGATGCTAACATTTTATTGTGGCCAACCAAAAAATTCAGCCATAATAAAATAACAATGCCTATCTTGAAAAGCATTAAATGTAATGCGGGAGCTCCAAGACCCTAATATGGGTCCCTAGGCTCCCACATTACATTTAAAGGGCTTGGGAAAAAAATCTGCAGCTAAAGAAAAGGTTGAACCAGGGGTCAGGACTGATCCTCGGCTCCACCAAGAGCTACCACTCAAGGCGGCCCCAACTCCTCAAAGTGAAAAAAAAAATTAAAAATCACATGTGGCTATGGCCTCCCCCCAAAGTCTATATAAAATTAATTGGGATTTCAGGAGTACCCCTACCCAAATAGTTACCTAAAGTCATTGGGGTATAGTTTACCCCCAGCACCCTCTTCCCCCCCCCCAAGTTGTGACATAAATCATTGGAAGTTCCAGGCCCTCCACATTCTGCCAACCCCCAGGCACCCACAAACTCCTCTCACATTCCCTGAACCTTTAAAAAAAGCTGATGGTCCCTCATTGGGGCTGGGGTGCCCCCTAGTTCACCACAAATGCCTATTCATCCACACACCTATGCAATTTTTATTCACCTCCTAGAGCCCTTGGACTCAAATATATTTATAACTTCCTGTTGCTGAAACAACTCTTGTCTGAAACAAAGCTGCAGTCATGCTGCTTCATTATGCAGTCAATAAAATTGATTTTATTTTATTTTTATTATTCCTTCTCCTGGCCAAAATACAAAACCTCAACAAGGATGAAGAAGGCTTCAAGCCAAGGACATTTCAAGTTGAAAAAAGTAAAGTAGAAAATTAAAGAATTCAAATGGCTGATAACTTCACCAATGATGCTCTGATTATAGGACTGAAACACTGGATTGCATATTAAGGTTTTGCTGCATTGACTTGGTGTGCCTGTGTTTTTCTACAAAATATATGAAGCGAGATAAACAAGTACCAAAAGACTGCAATTTATTACTATCTAGAGAAAAACTTCAATGACATAGGAGTCTTGACTAGTATGCATGTTGTCTTTTTTTTTTTATTTAAAAAAAAATTATATCTACCACACATTCAACAATCTTCAGGGCAGGTTAAAGAGCAAGATATTGATACAACAGAAATAATAATAAAAAAACATAAATGTAAAACAAAAATGACATAATAGTTCCATTCAACATACTACTACTACTACTACTACTACTACTTATATTTCTACTTATTTCTAGAGTGCTACTTAACAAATGCAGAGCTGTACAAACACACAAAAAGACAGTCCCTGCTGAATAGAGTTTACAATCTAATAAGACAAACATATAGAAAAAGAAACTTGGGGCTTTTCATAAGGTAACATAAAACCATGCTGAAAGATAGCTTAGGTTATATCTGCAGATTAAAATTATATTACTCTTGTTACCATAAATGATCACTTGCCTCTTAAACCTACATGATTTTTGCTTTAATGCATTTTGTACTTTTCACATCATGCTTATGGTCTCTGTTGGACTTGGTTTTCTGCTTGTACCAGCTGCTTTCCCTACAGTTTGAGCTTTTGGGTTCTGGTGGCTGGCAGGACTTGGCTGGAACACAGCACAAGCTGAGAGCTGGAACATGGCACAGACGGGGAACTGGAGACTGGCTGGTACTGATGGAAGGCAGGAGCTAGAAACAGGCAGAGATGGAGATACAGCTTGGAACCAAAGGCAAGGATGGGGCTGGAGACCAGTCTTGGAACAGGAGACAATGCTGGGGCTGAAGACAGGCAAATAAAAGTTTGAAGTGAGGATAAGGTCTAGACTGGAAACAAGAACTGAACTGGACAGTTCAAAGACAGGACAGGACAAGACAAGACTGGACAAATACAGGACTACAACAAGTAAAAATAAATAAGAAGGCCCAAACAGGATATAAGCCTGGGCTAGGAAAACTTAGAAGGCCCGAAGGCTACAAAGCAAGATAGGGAGGCCCAGGAGACCACTGAACAAGGCAGGAAGGCCTGGAAGGCCACAGACCAAGGCAGGCAGACCAAGGCAGGAAGGTCTAGAAGGCCACTAGGCAAGGCAGAAATCCAAGGAAGACAAGAAAGCAAGGATGGCCAGGTCATGCTTTAAGCACATTGACTGGCATTTACGTTCTCTCTATTTAATCCCCAGCTTCTTTTCCATGCTCCAAGTTGTATTACTCCCTTGTTTTATTGTAACTGCATACCTTAACCTTCTCTTGTTTAAAGTTTTTATCATTATTATTACTACAACTATTATTATTATTATTATTATTATTATTAAGATAAATGTTAGTTTTTTACCTTGTTTGTTACCTATCCACTTGTTAATTGTAAACCGACATGATGCGATATCTATTGCGAATGCCGGTATAGAAAAACTTAAAATAAATAAATAAATAAATAAGATGCTGAGATAACTAGATGAAAAGGTAAGGAGAGAATAGACTGGCTACATTAAGTAGGGCTGGAGATACTGCCTCATGGGATCAGTGAGAGGCAGCTAGTATGGCTATGAAGGAGGCTCACTGATGACCTCTGCTGGTGGGCAGAATCATGAAAGTAATATGCCTATGTTCTCTCCCTCTTTCTCACACACACACACACACACACACACACACACACACACACACACTCTCACATACATACATCTATATATCTATCTAATACATACACTAAGAGGTAGATATTAAAAAAATACGTGCGCGCGTACTTTTGTTCGCCCCACCAGCACGAACAAAAGTACACTAGATTTTATAAGATACGTGCGTAGCCGCACGTATCTTATAAAATCTGGGGTCAGCGTGTGCAAGGCTGCGCAAAATCGGCAGCCTGCGCGCGCCGAGCCACCCAGCCTGCCTCTGTTCCCTCCGAGGCCGCTCCGAAATCGGAGCGGCCTCGGAGGGAACTTTCCTTCCGCGTCCCCCCACCTTCCCCTCCCTTTCCCTATCTACCCCACCCCCCAGCCCTACCTAAATCCCCCCCCTACCTTTGTTGGGCAAGTTACGCCCCGCCCCGGCATCCCCCGGCACAGGCCGCAGTGCCGGGGTACTCGGGACCGCCCTCCTGGCCCGCCCCCGAACTGTCGCCACGCCCCCGGACCCGCTCCGGACCGCCCCCTGCCCCAGGACATGCCCTGGACACGCCCCCAGACACGCCCCCCTCCCACCACATTTAGGAAGCCCCAGGACTTACGCGCATCCTGGGGCTTTGCACGCGCCGGCGGCCTATGCAAAATAGGCGCAGGGGTTTTAAAATCTACCCCATAGGATATATATATATATATCAATATATAGCATGCTTCATTCATGAAAAAACAACAGACACTAGAAGTCAAATTGAATCATTATTAAACTAGTATAAAAAATCTAAATATATACTTAAGCAGTAAAAATGAAGACTTTTCTGCTGATTCCATGGCAGAAAATATCAAATGGAAACCATATGGCAGGCTGTGGTAGGATCCCAATCTCTGTCCTCCTGATGGATTATTACTTGAGGACAAAAGGGTGTGTCTCCCTTTACTGCCTATGGCTGCTGATCCTCTTCATTCAGCCACAATATGATCATGTTATTGAGTGACTGAAGAATAGAAATGCCATTAACCAACAAGTGGCAAACCCTGTCCTTATTGAACAAAATGATCAATACGTTAAAAATTATATAAAAATACGGAACAATATAATAAAGAAGATACTAAAAGTCCATAATAGAGGCCAAGTCAAACTAAGTACAATGCAGCAATTAAGTCAATCCCCCATGTGAAACAAAAGAAAACTATAAGAAAATGAACAGGAACAAGCAAAGAAAAAGAACACAAAGCCTGCTAAAACAATCTCAGCACTCCAATTCACAAAACCAAAGAAGTAACCCACATATCATTTACGTAAGGATCTCTAATTTTTGTCGAAATCTCCATGGCATAGATGAGACACAAGTTTTGAAATTGCAAGAATAATGAGAGTTTAGAAGGGGAGCACCACTGTAGAGCAATAAAGCACCTCAAAGCTAATAACATGTGAATCGCCAAATGTGGTTGAAACCTCCCCCAGCATCAATTATCAAAAACCGATTTACCCATATGAAGTGCACTTATCACAGGAAAAACCCTTTGATAATTCAATAGCATATATTTTAGCAATATTCAAAGGATTTTGCAAATTGCTACAATATATAAGAACATATGAACATGCCATACTGGGTCAGACCAAGGGTCCATCAAGCCCAGGATCCTGTCACCAACAGTGGCCAATCTAGGCCATAAGAACCTGGCAAGTACCCAAAACCTAAGTCTATTCCATGTTACTGTTGCTAGTAATAGCAGTGGCTATTTTCTAAGTCGACTTGATTAATAGCAAGTAATGGACTTCTCCTCCAAGAACTTATCCAACTTTTTTAAACACAGCTATACTAACTGCACTAACCACATACCCTGGCAACAAATTCCAGAGTTTAATTGTGTGTTGAGTGAAAAAGAACTTTCTCTGATTAGTTTTAAATGTGCCACGTGCTAACTTTATGGAATACCCCCTGGTCCTTCTATTATCTGAAAGAGTAAATAACCGATTCACATTTACCCATTCTAGACCTCTCATGATTTTAAACACCTCTATCATATTTCCCCTCAGCCATCTTTTCTCCAAGCTGAACAGCTCTAACCTCTTTAGTCTTTCCTTATAGGGGAGCTGTTCCATCCACTTTATCATTTTGGTTGCCCTTCTCTGTACTTTCTCCATCTTTTTTGAGATGCAGCGACCAGAATTGTACACAGTATTCAAAGTGCGGTCTCACCATGGAACGATTCAGAGGCATTATGACATTTTCCGTTTTATTCACAATTCCCTTTCTAATAATTCTCAACATTCTGTTTGCTTTTTTGACTGCTGCAGCACACTAAACTGACAATTTCAATGTGTTATCCATTATGACGCCTAGATCTCTTTCTTGAGTGGTAGCACCTAATATTTTATTTTTATTTATTTATTTGTTTTTTATATACCGATTTTCAACTAGAGTCATCACATCGGTGTACATATAACGGAAAGTTAGAAATGTTACATTGTGATAATCATAACAGTTGAGAAGACTAAATGTAAAAAGAGAAGAAAAAATAAAAATGTGTGAAAAAGAAGTAATGAGAAATAGTTAAAATGAGATTAGAAGAATAATACGATTTATCATGTTGAGTATGCTTTTTGAAAAAGCCATGTTTTCAGTTCTTTTTTAAAAGATTGTGAAGAAGGCTCAAGTCTTAAATCAATTGGTAGGGAATTCCATAGTTTTGGGCCAGCAATTGAGACGGCACGTTGTCTTGTTGAGATGAGACGGTATCTTTTAGGAACCTAACATTGTGTAACTATAGCATGGGTTATTTTTCCCTATATCCATCACCTTGCACTTATCTGCATTAAAATTCTTCTGCCATTCGGATACCAAATTTTCCACTCTCACAAGGTCTTCCTGCAATTTATCACAATCCGCTTGTGATTTAACTGCTCTGAATAATTTTTTATCATCTGCAAATTTGATTACTTCACTCAACGTATTCCTTTCCAGATCATTTATAAATATATTGGAAAGCACAGGTCCCAATTCAGATCCCTGAGGCACTCCACTACCCACTCCCCTCCACTGAGAAAATTGTCATTTAACCCTACTCTCTATTTCATGTCTTTTAGCCAGTTTGCAATCCACGACCATGACAGGACATCACCACCTATCCCATGATGTTTTACTTTTCCTAGAAGCCTCTCATGAGGAACTTTGTCAAATGCCTTCTGAAAATCCAAATGCACTACATCTGCTGGTTCACCTTTATCTACATGTTTATTAACCCGTTCAATATAATGAAGCAGATTGTGAGTCAAGACTTGCCTTGGATAAAGCCATGCTGACTTTGTTCCATTAAACTATGTCTTTCTATATGTTCTATGATTTTGATATTTAGAACACTTTCCATTATTTTTCCTGACACTGAAGTCAGACTCCCTGGTCTATAGTTTCCTGGATCGCCCCTGGAGCCCTTTGTAAATATTGGGGTTACAATGTCACTAGTTTTTACCCACACTGTGCACTTAACATGAATAAATGGGATTTTGAAAATTGCAATATGTTACATTTATATTTAAAGTTTCCTTTGAAAATTACCCCAATAACCTAGCAATATTAATGCAGGACCTGAAAGAAGTTTCACCTTAGTGATTCAGTAAATCCAGGAATGTATTTGAGACCAAAATAAAGAGACAGTGGGACAAGTCCACCAAATATGAAAAAAAGTATCCTGCTCTTCACAACCTAGCAAACAAAGAGGATCCTTTTCACATCCCATTCAGACAATTTTATTGGCATAAAATACCACTGATAAAAATTTTAAACCCATTCTCCTGAGTAGACACAGAATCGAGTTCCCTTTTTCATCCTGAGAAAAATACCTTCCAACCCTTCCTTGCTTATCTTGAAACCCAGATTTTTTCCCAAGTACACAGATAGGTAAGTAGTGAAGGAAGTTCCCTATTCATTAACTTCTTGCAAATGGCAAATATCATGCTTTTATTACCAGGAGAATTTAAAACCAACTTTTCAAATTCTGTTCTCTGCTACTTAAACTTTTGATTGGCTTTAAAAGACCTCAACCTTTAACCTGTTAGTATTGAAAGTATTAATGAAATGAAATCTCTCCTGAAGGCTCAACATTGATATAAAATAATTGCCACTGAAAAGGTGACTCACCCTCTGAAGGCAGCAGGGAGAAATTAGTCCCAGTAAAGTGACTAGGAAAGTCAAGGTTATTGTAAAGGAGAGAGAGAGGAGATAGAAAGGTGGAAAATTTCATGGAAACAGAGATTTTATACCACAATGTCAGAATCAAGGTAAAGCAGGGATATGTGACTAGAATACGCTTTCTCAAATAGTGGAGGTCCAAAGATGAATAGCAAAATTAGTGAACTCTCTTTCTATAGAATTCAATATTTATCTGAAAGTCATTCATCCAAAACACTACACTCTTCAGCAAAGTTTTCCAGAAACAGACCCTAAAATCAGGAAGACCCATTCCGCCTTTACTCTTAAGGGCTGCTAAAATATATGAACACATTCTAGGCTTCTTCTCCTGCCAAACAAAATCAGAAATCAACTTTTGAAGTGTCTTGAAGAAACTAGTTGGAACGTAATGGGCATATCAAATAAAAATAAGAAACCAGGAGATCTGGAGTAGTACCCATAAAGTTAAATCATTCTTTACCTTCTACACCAGAGGTAAGAAAGTCAGCTCAGACAATTTATCAAATTTATATGGGATTACTACACCCAGATATTTAATAAAATCTTTGATCCACTTAAAGGGTTATCACTCCTCCAAGCATTTCTTTGTCCCCTTATATGTCCAAATTTCTAAAATCTCTGTCTTTGCTTCATTCACTTTACAGTCCACAAATCTACTGAATACTTATTTATTTGATTTATATTCTGCTTTTTGATATTTCAAAGCAGATTACATTCAGGTTCTAAAGGTGTTTCTTTATCCCCAGAGGTCTTATAAGTTTGCAGCTGAGGCAATTAATGGAAAAGTAACATGCCCAAGGTCACAAGGAGTGGCAGTGGGATTTGAACCCTGGTTTGTAGTCTGCTTCTCTAACCATTAGACTATGTCTCCAAATAAGTAATGACCAAATAAAACAGATGACAAAAGAGTTAATTATAAGACAAGAGGAATAACATCATTGCAGAATAATGATCAACATCTCTCTCGTATCTGTCACACCCTAGGCTGCCAAAAAAGGGCCCTGAGCGGGTAGCCCCCTATGAGAGACTCTTCAAGTTTAACCCATTGTTTTACATAGGTCAGTCTATGTATATCTGGAATGGCAGCAAGCTGTGCAGCTACATAATAATGTTCAATATTTGGAGCACCTAACCCTCCTCTCCGCCATGGTTGGTATAAGATGCTTCTGGCCACCCTAGGGGGTCTTCTTTTCCAAATGAAATCAAAGAGAATTTTTTGCCATGATCGTAAAATGGCGCTGCTTATGAAAATAGGTAAGGTAGTAAACAGATATAAGAATTTAGGCAATATATTCATCTTTACGATTGCTACCCTACCGAACCATGAGTAAAAATCCCTGTCCCATATTCGTAAGTCTGTTTTCACTTTATCTACTAAGGGTGCATAATTGAGATGAAAAAGGCGTTGAATGTCAGGGCCTATATGTACTCCCAGATATTTAAGTGATTTATGTGCAATCTTGAATGGGTATGTCTGTTGTATAGTTGCAATGGTAGCTGGGTCCGCCGATACATTAAGGAGTTCAGTTTTATCTAAATTAATTTTGAAGCCTGAAACTGCACTAAAGGCTGATATCTCTTTCGTAACACCTTGCAGGGAAACTATAGGATTCGTTAAAGTCAGGAGAATATCATCTGCAAATAAAGACATTTTCAAGTTGTTAGTATCAATGGCGATCCCCTCTATCCGCGTGGAGGCTCGAATGCGGGTAGTAAATGGTTCCAAAAAGAGGGCAAATAGTAGAGGTGATAGGGGACAGCCCTGTCGCGTGCCTCTCTGCACTAAGAAGGGATCGCCATAACGGCCGTTCACTTTTATCCTTGCCTCCGGATTATGGTACAAACATTTGATCCAGCCCAGAAATCTCTCCCCAAAATGCATTTTAAGTAGAGTAGCAAATAAGAAATCCCAATGTACAAGGTCAAAAGCCTTTTCGGCATCAACGGCTAAAAGAATTAAAGGTGTTTGTGTACGGTTAGCCCACCATAAGATATCAATCACTTTACGGACATTATCCGCTGCTGTCCTTTGGGGTATAAACCCCACCTGATCTTTATGTACCAATTGTGCGAGAATGACATTTAATCGATTAGCTAGAACTTTAGCAAACAATTTAAGGTCAATGTTCAGCAAAGATATAGGACGGTAGGATCCACACTGAGTAGGGTCACGGCCCGGTTTCACTATGACTGTAATTCCAGCAACATTTGAATGAAGAGGTAGATGTTCATCCTCCGATAGGCTATTAAAGAAGTCTACGAGAGGGTCCAGTAGTTGTGTTTGGCATTGTTTATAATAAATCCCCGTGAAGCCGTCCAGGCCAGGTGACTTCCCGCCTTTCAGATCTTTAATAGCGGACTGCACTTCCACCATAGTAATCGGAGCGTCCAAATAGGCTTGTTGCTCATCAGACAGGGTAGGCAACGTGAGAGATGAAAGATAATCTTGAATGTTCGCCTGTGTAATATTAGTAGCTTTACTATAGAGAGCTGTATAAAAGTCGGTAAAGCATTTCCGGATATCAGTACTAGCGGTATAAATACGACCCTGTTTGTCTTTGATTTTTGCAATGTTATTAATGAGCTGATGCTGCTTAAGTCTTCTAGCCAAGATCCGTCCCGCCTTATTACTGCCTTCGAAATGCTTTTGCTTGATTTTGTCTAGATCATGAGCAATTTGTGTTGATTCCATGAGATGTAATTCAGAGCGGGCCGCCTGAAGTTGGTGAAGGAGCTTGGAGGTCGGCGTTCTGACATGTTGTTGCGTTAAAACTGTGATTAAATGTAAGAGGTCCGAGCGTCGGCTGTCCCGTTGCTTTTTCAACGCTGTTACTAATGCAATAAGGCGGCCTCGAATAACCAGTTTAGAGCATTCCCACAGAGAACTGGCCTTCGGCACCGATCCTTGATTGAGAGCGAAATAGTCTCGAAGAGCCTCCTGTATCATTAAGAGGTGGTCCTTAGATTTTAAAAGGTCTTCTCTAAGGCGCCAAAAATGGAGTCCAGAGTCGGAATCAGTGAGGTTCAAAACTATCCAGACCGGTGCGTGATCCGACCAAGTGATTGTGCCAATGTTTGCCTCAAGTACCAAATTTTGCAGGCGTTTGTCTACGAAGAAGTAGTCTAGTCTAGAGTACATACGGTGTGGGTTAGAATAGAATGTATACGTCCGTTCAGTAGGATGTCGTTGCCTCCAGATGTCTACAAGTCTCCAAGTGTTCATCAGGTGTGTTAGCTGAGAGGAGGCCTTCCAACCCGCCGCCGTCTGCCTGTTGGAGGTGTCCACTCTCGGGTTACGTACTAGATTATGATCCCCACCCCAAAGGATTTGGCCTTCAGCAAAAGTCAACAATTTCTCATGCACAGACTGTAAGAAGAGATCCTGACCCACATTTGGCGCATAGATGTTAACAAGGGTTAAAGTGGTGGTATCATATAGGATTTTTAAAAATTGAAAACGTCCTAAAGGATCAGGATAATGGTCTTTGACAGTGAAGGTTACGTTGTTAGCCATCAGGATACCCACTCCAGCATAGTTGGAGTTCTTGGTACTAGCTGCAAGGAATACCTGTGAAAAGCCAGGGAAGCGCAAAAGTCCTTCATACCGTTTGCGAACATGTGTTTCTTGAAGAAGAGCGATGTCGACATGATGGGCGAGCAGGTCTCGGGCTAAAAACTGACGTTTCATATGAGAGTTGAGCCCTTTAACATTAAGGGACCAAACTTTCAAAGCCATGATTCTTCCAGAAAACTGTTCCTGAGTATCCCCATATAAGCAGTGAAGAAGACAAATATCCCCAAATAAATATCAGAAGTGGAGCGTCGTCCTGCAGCTTGTGGCTCATGGATGGGAAATTCCCCCTCCCATCCCAAATCCCTATCTCTGGCATCCACCCGCAGGATACCTCCTATCTCAGGGGTCTTAGCCACCGGTGGGGAGGAAGCCGCCTACCCCACGACGTAGAAATAGGAAAAACAAAATTGTAAACAAAGCCTTAAGTTGCAAAGAAAAAGTCTAATAAACACCCAATATCTGAGCAATACCTGATGCCCTCTGAAGATAATCAGAAAAGAACGAACACTTTTCTAGTCAGGGCACAGTTGGTGCTTGAGTAGATCGAGCAGAGCCTTTCTGGCGTTCTAGGCGTCTAGAATTACCAGCTCGCTGCCATCGTGGGGTGTTAGGTAGCCTTCGAGGTTTAGATTGTGTAGAGACAGCTGGGGTTGGTGAAGGTAGATGAGCTTTATCAAAGGCATCCGACGCCTCATCCAGGTCACGAACCCTGTAGGTTACCCCATCCACTGAGAATTGTAAACTAAATGGAAAAGTCCAACGATAGCGGATATTTTTATCCTGAAGAATAGTGGTAGCTGGGTGCAGATCAAATTGTTTGCGCATGGTCGCAGCCGCGAGATCATTAAATATATGAAGTTTATGATTTTCCCATGTCCACTCTCTTCGGTGCCTGGCAGCATTATAGATAAGATTTTTTTCCTGAAAAGTCTGTAAGCACGTCAGTATGTCTCTAGGCCTTTCAGTATTACGGGGTCCCTGGACTCTATGAGCACGTTCGATGTGAAATGGTGCTGTGCCCGCCGCCATCGCTGTTTCCCCGTCATCCACAGCGAGAAGGATAGCTTGAAATCTTAGTGACCACCTCAGTGCAACTAGTGTATTCTGGGAGCTCAGGAACCCCTCGAATTCGAATGTTGTTACGACGGGATCTATTTTCAAGATCCTCCACTTTTTCATGTAGCATTTTGAGAGAGTCCTGGGCGAGTTTCGAGTCATCCGCCATTTTATGGATGTCTTCCTCGTGTTGTTCAACGCGGATGTCGAGCTCATCAACGCGGTGCCCCACCGCCGCTAAGTCTTCCCTTACCTCGGAGATAGAAGTCAATAGTTCTTGTTTGTGCTGTTTAAGGTCCCGTCGCAAATCTATGAACCACTCTCTGAGTTCGGTACGGGTGGTAAGCTCCGCTAAGGACACAGGAGTCGCATGATCAGAATCGAGCTCCGAAGTCTCAGCGGAGGCCTGGTCTCCCGCTAGTGCTGCGGGGTTGTCAGGCAGTTTATTATAAGAAAACTGTGTGAGGTCCGGATTTTTGCGTTTCGCTGCCATCTCTGCTCCTGCAGGCGAAATCCGGGGGTGTTATTAGCTGAAAAATCGAGCTATTGCGTGTCGTTTAGGCTTTAGAAAGGAAACGTCGCAGGGAGCTGTTGCTTCAGGTGGCCATTCCCGGCGGTGACGTCAGCGCGCCCCCAGTAAGCTGGATTTTAGTAGATATGCGCGGAGCCGCGCGTATCTGCTAAAAACCTGGATCGGCGCGCGCAAGGCTATTGATTTTGTATAGCCGGCGCGCGCCGAGCCGCACAGCCTACCCCCGTTCCCTCCGAGGCCGCTCCAAAATCGGAGCGGCCTCGGAGGGAACTTCCTTTTGCCCTCCCCTCACCTTCCCCTCCCTTCCCCTACCTAACCCACCCACCCGGCCCTGTCTAAGCCCCCCCTTACCTTTGTCGGGGGACTTACGCCTCCCTCCGGGAGGCGTAAATCCCCGCGTGCCAGCGGGCCTCTTGCACGCCGGGACGCGATCTGGTGGCGGGTACGGAGGGCGCGGCCACGCCCCCGGACCGCCCCGGGCCGTAGCCACGCCCCGTACCCGCCCCCAAAACGCTGCTGACACGCCCCGAAAACGCCGCTGCGCTCGGTCCCGCCCCGACACGCCCCCCTCCGAAAACCCCGGGACTTACGCGAGTCCCGGGGCTCTGCGCGCGCCAGTAGGCCTATGTAAAATAGGCTCACCGGCGCACAGGGCCCTGCTCGCCTAAATCCGCCCGGATTTGGGCGGATTTAGGCAAGCAGGGCTCTGAAAATCCGCCCCAAAGGGATTAGCAAATCAAAATATGCATTGACTCTGGGAGCCGTGACTTTCATTCCGGTTCCCTTCGGCATCCCTCCTCCATTTTCCAATCCCTGAACTGATTTTACGTTACACTGTAATCTTGGTATTAAGCATCCACAGCTTTTATTAACATAAATCTATATACGTTTCTCTTGAAATACAACACCTTTCTACATTTAGAATTCAAGATTGACTCTCCTTGCTACTATTGTTTGAAAATACCTAGTTATTTATACTTATTTATACTTACTTACTATTTAACTGCCCAAGTTAGGATTGTTTAATTTTGTATTAGGCTTGCTTATTTGTATTATATGTTTTCTATCATACATGGAATTTTTTGGATACATGTTTTGTTCTATGTTTATTTATTTATTTATTTAGCATTTTTATATACCGACTTTCCAATAACAGAATTACTGATCAATTCGGTTTACATTTTAACAGAACAATAACATTGACAAGTAAATGTCTTACAAAGAACAGGTCGATATAACTTGGATAAGTAAATATGGGGTTAACCAGTAAAGATACATTGCCTAATATAGGTATAAGTAAAAGATACAGTGCCTAATGTAGGTTAAATAAACAGTTGCTAATTATAAGACTAGGTTATGATCTTCGACTGCCATAGATTAAGTGAGTTCTATAGATGTTCTTTAGAATGTAAAGCCTGTTGCTGAATTATTGTTTATTGTAAACCGAGGTGATGTTCTTAACGTGCCGCGGTATATAAAAATTTCTAAAAATAAAAATAAATTTATGTTATTTATTTATTTAAGTTCTTTTAATATACCAATGCTCAAGACTAACTCAACATTATAACTTCACCCACCTGGGCCAATCCTTTGGTTCCACCACTTTCCAGGACCATGCCCATTTTCGCCACCCGCCATGATTCCAGCAAGGTGACATCACTTCCAACCCTCCACCGCGTTTACAAGCAATGGGGCCCTGCCTCCGGTCATGGTCCCCACCCCTCCAGCAACCTGCCTTTCGTCAGCCCCACAGCTGACCTATGTCTAATAAGTCTCTATTGGCCCAGATACCCACCCTCCAAGCTGTGACATTATATGAGCACATTGGTGCCCTGTCCCCCCTCCCCACCGATCCTTGCAACCTTTATTCTCACAGGACAAGCAGGATGGTAGTCCTCACACATGGGTGACATCATCAGGATGAAACACAATCATGGAACTCTTTTGTCAAAGTTTCTAGAACTCTGACTGGCACCTACTGGGCATGTCTAGCATGGCACTAACCCTGCATCCAGCAGGGGTCCCCCTTCAGTCTTTTTTTTTCCACACAGCAGTAGCCAAGTAGATTAAGGAGCTCTCTAGAGATTCCTGACAGGAATTTTCCTCATGGAACTTCGTTATAAAGTTTCAAAAGTTTCTACCTCATCTGGGGTCCCTCTCTCGATATCCGTATCCACGGTCGTAAGGTAAGGCTTTACCCTCAGTTGTGGTTGATTCCCATCGAGTTTTCCCTTCGGTGCCTACTGGCCATCAACCACACAGTGGCTAACTTTTTGTTGAAGCAATGGCGTTGAGTTTTCGTTGGTGCCTCGATTGTCCTCGGACAATGTCCAACACAGACCCACATAGGGTTTGTATATTGTGTTTGGGGGTCAAACCATGATGTCTTAACTTGCACCAAATGTGCCCAAATGACATCGAAGGGCGATAAGGCCCACTCAGAGAAGATGGAGTTTCTTTTTCAGACAAAGCCACCGACTCCATCAAGCGCTTCGACATCATCTGAACTGATGCCATCGACCTCTCGCCAGCAGCGGCACACCGGTGCTGCCCACCCAGCACTTATTCCGAAGGCGTTGACTTCTTCCTCTTCGGCTCCAGAAAAGGATTGAGGTGAACATCGGGAGAAGCGTCGGCACCGCTCAGTCCGCTGTTCCAGGCAAGCCTTCGGCATCGACGTCAACAGAGCCACCGAGTAAGAAACCCTGTCCAGAGAAGCCCCCATCCTCCTCTGTGACTGGGTCACCGAGGCATTCCCCACCTTTAGTGATGCCAGGATCCGCGACTCCACTTTTATCGGTGGACCCTCCAGCTACGCCAGCGCTTCCTCCTACTCCGGAGTTGGGGTTGCACGCCCCAGGCTTCTGCGAGGAATTGGATTGGATGATCCAAGAGGTCATCATAAAGGTGCTACAGGGCTTCCAGCCTCCAACGCCAGCACCGATTCCAGCTCTGGTCACTGACCCGATTCCCACGGTGCTCTCACCACTGCTTGGCAGACTGGATGCGTTGATCGGTGCCCTTCCACCGGTGGAACCAAAGACACCAGTATGTCCCACGCCTTCCACCCCGATTCCTTTGTCGTCGGGGGATGAAGACGCACCGAGGCCGGAACCTATGCCCGGTCCGCTTGGAGTCCTGCCACCGACTCACCCACTGATGTCACTGGTTCCATCGGTGCCTATTCTGCCATCGATGCCGCATCATCCTCGATCGGTGCCGCTGTCGATGCCTCCTCCGGTGTCATCGGTGCCTAGATCTGATCCCTCAGGTATAGCACCATTTCTTCCCTCTGGAGATCCCATGGGAGCCGGAGACCAACCTTACAATCCTTGGACTGATGATTCTTCCCAAGATACTGATGACCTGCCTTCAGAACCATCTCCCCCTGAGGAGAGAAGACGTTCTCCTCCAGAGGACCTGTCCTTTATTAATTTTATAAAGGAAATGTCTGCAGAAGAGGAAATGTCAGACAGAAGAGGACTCCAGGCACAAGATGCTGGAAGTGCTCCAATTTGTAGATGCACCCAAGGAAATCATGTCCATACCTGTTCATGAAGTTATTCTGGACCTATTAAAGAGGAATTGGGAACATCCAGGCTCTGTACCTCCGGTGAACCGGAAAAAAGATGCCACCTACATGGTGCAAACAGCCCCTGGGTTTTAGAAACCACAGTTGGCCCATCATTCTGTGGTTGTGGAGTCTGCCCAGAAGAAGGCATGTCATTCTAAGCCTCATTCTCCCATGCCTCCAGGGAAGGAACAGAGGTTCCTGGATGCATTTGGCTAACGTGTTTTCCATAGCTTAATGCTTATTTCTCGCATTGCTTCCTACTAGTTATACATGACCCAGTATAACAGGGACCTTTTTAAGAACATCCAGAATTTCTCTGAGAATTTGCTTGACCAATTTCAGGAACAACTCAATAGCCTGGCTCAGAAGGGTCTAGATGCCGGCAAGCATGAGGTCCGCGCTGCATATGATATTTTGACACCGCCTCTAGGGTGTCTGCAGCGGGGATTAGTGCACGGAGGTGGGCTTCTCAGGGTCGCCCCTCCAGGCCTTACCAGAAGGTTCAGTCCAGACAATCCCGGCCTCAGAAGACCCAGCCAACTCCTCAACTGGGCCCAGCTTCAGGATTTTGACTCCTCGCTAGAGAGCATATGCCAACCTCCTCTACCATCCATACCCGTCGGCGGTCGGTTGTGCCATTTCACCAACATATGGCACACGATCACTACAGATCAATGGGTACTTGCTGTAGTGACTCAAGGTTACCACCTCAACTTCCTGACTGTACCAGCAGACTCCCCACCTTTCGATGTGGGGATCATCTGAACACTCCTCTCTCCTAGAGGAGGAGGTGTCCGTCCTCCTCAAATCCCGGGCGATAGAACCAGTACCCCTCTGTCAACAGGGGCAGGGGTTCTATTCCCAGTATTTCCTCATTCCAAAAAAAGTCAGGGGGCATTCGTCCAATCCTGGACCCACGTGCCTTAAACAAGTATCTACAGAGGAAAAAGTTCAGGATGGTAACCTTGGGATCCCTGCTTCCTCTTCTACAAAGAAAGGATTGGCTTTGTTCTCTAGATCTTCAAGATACATACACACACATCTCCATCATGCCATCTCATCGCAAATTCCTTCGGTTCCTAGTTGGCCCCAGACACTTCCAGTACTGGGAGCTGCCAATCGGCCTACTGTGTGCACCTCAAGTCTTTACCAAGTGCCTCGTAGGGGTCACGGCGTACCTCAGGAGTCAAGGAGTCCATGTCTACCTTTATCTCGATGATTGGTTAATAAGGGCTCCAACCCAAAAGGACGCACTAGCCTCCTTACGTCTAACTCTCCATACACTTCTGTCTCTCGGGTTTCTGGTCAACCATGCCAAGTCTAAGCTAGTTCTATCTCAAACTCTATCTTTCATAGGGGTGGACTTGGATACCATACAGGCAAAAGCCTTCCTCCCTCGAGATCGTGCTCATACTCTCCCGTCCCTAGCACAATACCTCCAGGCTCGAGATTACTCGACAGCTCGTCATTTCCTCACTTTGATGGGTCACATGGCATCCTCGGTGCATGTCACTCCCATGGCCCGCCTAGCCATGAGACTAACACAGTGGACTCTGAAATCCCAGTGGGCTCAAACTTATCATCCAGTGTCCAGCATTGTCCACGTTACCAAGCAGCTCCACCTGTCGCTGGCCTGGTGGATGCAAGACTCCAATCTCCTTCAAGGCCTTCCGTTTCAGGCTCCAGAACCTCAGATTACCTTGCATCCGCCTCGGGCCCACCCATTGACTCTGGGAGCCATCACTTCCATTCTGGTTCCCTTTGGCATTCCCCCCCCCCCCATTTTCCAATCCCTGAAATGATTTCACATTACACCGTAATCTTGGTATTAAGTGGCCGCAGCTTTTATTAACTTAACAATTAATATGAACTCAACATTATAATAACTTCACCCACCCGGGCCAATCCTTTGGTTCCACCACTTTACGGGACCACGCCCCTTTTCGCCGCCCACCATGATTCCAGCAAGGCAACATCACTTCCGACCCCCTGCCACGTTTACAAGCAAGGGGGCCCTGCCTCCGGGCGTGGTCCCCACCTCTCCGGCAACCTGCCTTTCGTCAGCCCTGTGGCTGACCTATGTCCAATAAGTCTCCATTGGCCCAGGTATCCGCCACCAGCACCAGGCAGTGCTTACACTTGCCTGGTACCCCCCAAACACCAACCCCTAGCTGCAGCCCTTTCATACCCATATAAAGTTCCTTTCAATTGTTTCCTGTATTTCATTATTGAGCAGATCGTATCCGATATCCAATAGATGTACTCTGTCCTGCCGGTAAAGCCCTTGCACTGCCCATCTGCCCATTTGTGCTGTATCTGACACTCCCCCATGCCCACTAACCATCCTCCAATCTGTCTGTTTAACTTCTTCCGGGCTCTCCCCCATTTCTGTTTTACAAATTTAATGCATGATATGATGTCGGACCAGCAAATAAACGCTCCTGGGAACCATGATTGTATTTCCTGTAGGTCCCTCTTTACCTGCCGTAATAGCTGTCTGCATGACACTACACCTAAATCGTTCCCGCCCAAGTGTATTATTATATTGTCCGATATTGCCAACGATTCCCTCTGGACCTGCAGTATGGGCAGTAACTACCCCCAGCGCATTCCACGCTTCCCCATCCCAGTGATGTGCACCCCCCCCCCCCCAGCATGCCAAACCCAGATGTGGGCCGTATCTGTGCTGCTGTGTCCTCTGTGCCACCCAATGCACGAATGAGTGCCCCATGATACACACCTGTACCGGTCTAGGATACGATTCTGCAATTAAAAAACACTCTAATTAATCAACATGTTATAATGTGCTGGCTCGATCCAACCTGACGTAAGAATTTACCGTGGAAGAATGCCATTTCCCTATCTGTTGTATGGCCTCCATTGCCAACCCTGTCTGCGCTGCTCTAGTGGCCGCTCCTATTCTAAAGGAGTACATCCCAAAGTTATCCACATTCTCTCCCACCCCGTTTAAGGTTCGCTTGAGTATCGCTGAAAACTGGTATCACGTTAAGGGGGCCCCATCCTCATGTATAAGTAAATGCTCCCCCACTGTTGGTCGCACAGCTTGGTATGTCTCCAAGTTAACCACCGGGCAAGTGACCTGATTGTGCAACTGTCTTAGAGTCATGGTAGCACCCCACCCCAATTCATCTGTTTTGGACCTTGGTATTAATATCCTCAGCGTGTCACCTTGCTTCGTGACATTCCTCATCAACATTCCCATGTGACTGACATCCTTCTTAGATGGCACCACCAGTTCGCCAATGCGGAGCGCGCCAAAGAAGGTCATTGTAAAGGCTAGTCTAAATAACTGTGTTTCAAATACCGAATCGCATACGTCGCCCAACCTATGCCATATTAATACCAACAAGTCATGTGTTATGGGATGCTGCCTGCCCCTCTTTACCCCCAGCCTTCTTCCCCAACCCTTTAACATTTTTTGTGTCAGAAATCCTTTGGTTCGGTCCTTCCCAACCCTGTGTTCCTACGAAAAATGCCAGGCCAGCTAGTTGCTTCACCACTATGACCCTGGACAGTCCAGCATCCTTGGCCCACAATATGTATGCCACAATCAGTTCCTCTGCCACTGGACCTTCTTTACAACCATGTTGTCTCAGGAAGGAGTGCACTCTCCCGTATCGCCTGCAATAAGCATCCCATGTGGTGGGAGCCACAGATCGCCATAACCGATCTACCGTGGTTGGAGACCAATTGACCATACATGCTCCAGTACTGGAGTCACCACCTCGTCGGCGTCGGATACCTGTTTGCAGAACAAAGACCATTTAGTGTGAGATAGCGAATCCGCTACACCATTGTAAGCCCACGGAACGTGACGAGCCTTTACCATGGTACTAATGAGCAGACTACTTAGCACTACCTGCCGAAACAGGTCCACCACCTGTGGACATTTTGCTGACTGCCTATTGATGACAGAAACCATGGCTTGGTTGTCACACCAGAAGACAATATGTTGGTCCCTCAACCGCTCCCTCCCATATTACCAGCGCCACCCAGATGGGGAAAAGCTCCAGGAATGTTATATTTGTTGTTATTCCTTCGTTCACCAATGGCGTCAGCCATTGCGTGGCGGGCCATGCACTTTGATTGTAAACGCTGAATCCCCAACCTCCTGAAGCATCTGAATAAATGTCCAAGTCCCGGCTTGACACCGGGGGCTCCTGCCATACCGATACGCTGTTGTAACTGCTCAGGAATGAGGCCCATATCATAAGATCCTCACGTATGGGTTTTGATATTCTGATGAAATGATGCGGATGGTGAACCCCTGCTGTAGTGGCGGCTAGTCTGCGCAGGAAGGCTTTACTCATTGGGATTACTTAGCAGGCAAAGTTAAATGCTCCCAACATTGCCTGCACCTCCCAGAGTGTCATCTTCTTAACCCTCAATGCCTTGTCCAGTAGGTCTCGCAATTTTTTGAGTTTTTCCGTTGGGAGCCTGGATATCATTCTCTTGGAATTCAACTCAATGCCAAGGAAGCACATGGTGGTAGTTGGCCCCTTTATCTTCTCCTGTGCCAACGGAACTCCAAAATCCTCTGCCACCTCCTGAAAGGTAAGTAACAGAGGAGCCGCCTCCTCTGTTCCTGCCGGACCGATGAAAGGAAGTCGTCCAAGTAGTGGATTATATTGTCTGACTGGGCCCTTTTTGCCGTCACCCAGTGTAATAATGAACTGAATGCCTAGAAATAGGCGCATGACTCGGAGCACCCCATGGGCATGCACTTGCTGAAGTAAAACATCCCACAGAACTTGAAGCCCAACAACGGGAAGCTAGATGGGTGGACTGGTAGCAGCCGAAGTGCCGACTCGATGTCCGTTATTGCCATGACTGCTGACTCCCCGCACCTCCGAAGAAGAGTAATTGCACTGTCAAATGAGGCATATTGCATAGAGCAATCTTCCTGTAGCAGGTGGTCATTAATTGAGAGCCCCGGTGGGAACGATAGGTTTTGGATCAGTCTGTACTTCCCTGGCTTCTTCTTCGGTATCACTGCCAGGGGAGATAATGCCATGTTTTGAAATGGAGGTGACGCAAAAGGGTCTGCCATTCTGCCCAACGACAGCTCAATGTTTAACTTGGCTTGTACTATTTCGGGATGTCTCGTCGTCGATGCTGCATTGTTTACTGTAAACTCTCTGATATGTCCTTGATAAGGGATTTGGAATCCTTCACTAAATCCTCTGGTGATCCTCCCAGCGTCCTCCCTCCTTGGGTATTTGTCGAGCCACTCCAACATTCTGTCCAATCTGATCAGCGAGGTGACTTTTTGCCATTGCCATGCTTTATTTTCTTTGGGGGAGAACTCCCTGTGGCCACCTTCTTTGTACATTTGCTTGCTGGATGAGGTGCTGCACAAATCAAGCAAACGTGCTTGAACCTGCAATCTTTGAACATGCAGGTTGATTTTTTAAATCTCCAACAGGTGTTATTTTGAGTGTTGTTTGATCTGCCGTAAGCTGCTCCCATGGATGGTGTCCTTGTTGCTGCTCTTCCACGCCCACCAGCGTTGCTGGCCTTGTTCGTCATTTGTTTTAACCATAGATCGATGACATGGGTCCCCTGTGACATCATACCGCTCTCCTCCATCTTGTCCCAGAAGCACTCATCATAATTTAGCCACACCTATCCTTATTCATATGCTCTGTATGCCTCCAAAATTGTGTCTGCATACCCGAGCATCGGTCCGCATTGCGATGGATCGTCTTTCGTTATGACACTCATCATCCTAAGGTATGCTCTGGTCCAGTTCAATATGTTGCGTGGTATGTTCTTGCCGTCTTCCAGCTGTGTATCCCTGCCTAGGGATGTGAATCGTTTTAGGACGATTAAAATTATCGTCCGATAATTTTAATATCGTCTTAAACCGTTATGGAACACAATACAATACAGATTCTAACGATTTATCGTTATAAATCGTTAGAATCGTGAGCCGGCACACTAAAACCCCCTAAAACCCACCCCCGACCCTTTAAATTAAATCCCCCACCCTCCCGAACCCCCCCCCAAATAACTTAAATAACCTGCGGGTCCAGCGGCGGTCCGGAACGGCAGCGGTCCGGAACGGGCTCCTGCTCTGAATCTTGTCGTCTTCAGCCGGCGCCATTTTCCAAAATGGCGCCGAAAAATGGCGGCGGCCATAGACGAAAAAGATTGGACGGCAGGAGGTCCTTCCGGACCCCCGCTGGACTTTTGGCAAGTCTCGTGGGGGTCAGGAGCCCCCCCACAAGCTGGCCAAAAGTTCCTGGAGGTCCAGCGGGGGTCAGGGAGCGATTTCCCGCCGCGAATCGTTTTCGTACGGAAAATGGCGCCGGCAGGAGATCGACTGCAGGAGGTCGTTCAGCGAGGGTTCCGGCGCCTCGCTGAACGACCTCCTGCAGTCGATCTCCTGCCGGCGCCATTTTCCGTACGGAAAATGGCGCCGGCCATACGCGTATGGCCGGCGCCATTTTCCGTACGAAAACGATTCGCGGCGGGAAATCGCTCCCTGACCCCCGCTGGACCTCCAGGAACTTTTGGCCAGCTTGTGGGGGGGCTCCTGACCCCCACGAGACTTGCCAAAAGTCCAGCGGGGGGCCGGAAGGACCTCCTGCCGTCCAATCTTTTTCGTCTATGGCCGCCGCCATTTTTCGGCGCCATTTTGGAAAATGGCGCCGGCTGAAGACGACAAGATTCAGAGCAGGAGCCCGTTCCGGACCGCTGCCGTTCCGGACCGCCGCTGGACCCGCAGGTTATTTAAGTTATTTGAGGGGGGGTTCGGGAGGGTGGGGGATTTAATTTAAAGGGTCGGGGTGGGTTTTAGGGGGTTTTAATGTGCCGGTTTTTCGATTTTTTGATTTTTAACGATTTTTAACGATTTTTCACGATATTTTACCCCCCCAAACGGCAACAATACGATTCCCTCCCCCTCCCAGCCGAAATCGATCGTTAAGACGATCGAGGACACGATTCACATCCCTATCCCTGCCCTTGTTCCTTTTCTTCTCTCTTGTGCCTCTCCTTCCTTCCATAAGTCGGAAGATGTCAATGTATTTCCTTTTTCTAATCCTTTTTCGTAGCTTTCTCAGCACGCTTACCCATAACGGGGCTATGCTGTTCGATGCTGTCGAGGCTATTCCTGTCTCTCTGTGTGCCGACGGTGGCCAGGTTACACTGTTCTCCACTGCGCTATCGGAATCAGAAGACGAGCTACTGTCACTGGAGCTTGAACTGTTCTTTCTCTTTCGCTTTCTGCTCCCCTTCCTTTTTGATGCATGCGCGACCACCATGCCCGCGGGGCACTGTGCTCTGGAAACATTTGGCCCGGATAACTCACCCAGCAGTTGTGTCTCCTGCCTTGCTTCTGCCACAGCGGTGTCCCCCGAACCATCTTCAGGTAGTATCATGACTGCTATCTCACTCACAGTCATTGCACCGGTTGGTTCGCTGTGCTGGTGGCCCTCTCCGTCGGACTGTCTCCTCGCCGCAATGTTACCACGTTCTCCGCCGCTTGCCATGAGTCCAGTTCGCTCGCTGCTCCTGTCTGCCGGCCGAATCTTCCCTCTTCTCTCCTGAGCTTCTTGGCTGTTCCACATGCCCTGCTGCCCCGGCCAATATCCCCAAGGGTATCTGGGTATGGCATCCCTCCTGGTAGGCCATGTGAGACCATTGCGGGAATATGCTTGGCCCGGGGTTGTTGCTGCCACTGGTGCTGCCTGGCGGCATCCATGGACCGCAGGCCCATGGGGGAGGGAACCCCAGTAAGTATGGAAAACCCATACCTTGTGACTATTCCCCCGTGCCCGGGTTCGCACCTGTGGGTGGCGGGAACTGCGGTATGCTGGTGTTACCTCTGCCCGCTGCTGACTGTCCTGTGGGGGGTAGGATGCTGTCTCCAATGGATTTACTGCATCATACGCTGCCCCCTATTTCCTTGTGGGGCTTGTGCCCTCAATGTGCCGCGACCCTCATTCTGCCCACTTGCACTAGCGCAGTCCATGCTCCCGGTCCCGTCTTGCGGGGTGTCCCTTCTACGACTTCCCCCTTCGCCATCCTCCTTTCTCCGTGGTTCTGTGGACCCCAAGTAGTGGCGCCCCTCTGCTGTCCCCTGGATCGGGTTCTCGGTCCCCTTCCCATGCTTGGTTGGATACTCACTGCGCCGCTGATCCTGGGCCTCTTGTCCCCTCTTCTGTGATTGGTGCCTTCTTTCTTCCCCCACCTGGCTAGAGCGGCTTCCTGGCACTGGGTCCTGTGCTTTGCTTCTTCTGCTCATGCTGGGTCATGTGTCCTGCTTCTTCTGCTCGTGCTGGGCAGTTTTTGTAGTTTTTTTTTTATCCTTGTGTTGTGGGGAGTATCCGAGATTCACGAGCACCACGTTGTCAATAGTCCAACTAGATAATCTCGTCGTTTCCTACCCACGGGACATCTGTGTGTTTTTTTTTAATCTTATTTCCTCCTTTTTTAAGGTCTTCTCTTTAATTGTCATCCTCGTCGCGCAAATCGCTGCCTCTGCATGTGATTTGCCGCTGTCTCTCGCGCCGCAGCCGAGCCTCCAAAGTCGGTCCCCGGAAAGAGGCCGGCTGCGGTGCGGCCCTCTCATTAAATACCAGGGCCGACATCATCAAGGCTGGCTGAGGCCATCCCTGATGAGGCCGGTCCCCAGGAATGCCCCCTCAGTGCGAGGTGACACCGCCGATATCATCAGAGTGTGCTGGAGCACCGGCACACCCCAATGATATCAGCCAGCGCCGCCCGCGGCTGCCGAATCGCCCATCTTCACCCACAGCCCCAGGTAAGCCATGGGCCCTTGCATCCCCCTCGGGTCCACCCATTTGCAATACATGCTTTTGTATTTTCTGACTAGAAACTTGATGATATTAAATATTTATTATATCAATTGTTTGTTACCAGGCACTGGCCATCACCGCACAAATGCCACCTTGCAACCTTGGCAACATAACAAGTAATCATGGGAATGCTTAACCATAGCTCTAGCTAACAAACTTCTCTACAATTGACACTTTTTAACTGATTGCTATCATTTTCAGTTAGTGTGCACTAAGTCCCGTTAATGCGCACTAACACGAAATACTAATTTTTACGAAATGTCATCATTTTTTTTTTGTTTCATGGAGCTTCCGAAAAGAGATGAAATAGACAATTTCATTGCCATTATCTATTTCGTTTAAAACAAATGCACAACTCTACTAAAGAGGTTAGGGGAGATATGATAAATGTCTATAAAATAATGAGTGGAGTGGAACAGAGATATAGACGTCAGTGTACATAGTACATTGTGTTAAAATGTATGTCACACGGGGCCTGATTCATCAAGATATTTTCCCTTAGACACAAAATAAGAAAAAAGCCTTAGTGAATCAAGCAGACTGTTTGCAAACTGCTATGCTGCCTAGTAAGTGCCTGGTATTGTTTTCCACAGTACACAGTTTATGGAAATAGATCACATGCATACACTGTATTCATGGTGTGACAGTCAGTCATTCCTTTTTCCAATCTATGAAGTTCAGAGATAACCAAAAATAGAAGCCAGGTTTAGACTGATGTAGTAAGAGGAGGCACGCTAGGCTTGTCCTGGCGTGCCGTAGTTAACAGGGTTCGAGCGGCGCCGAAGGACATCAATAAGGGGGGAAGGGGGGGTGAGAGGAAAAGAATCATAAGGTAACCAATGGGAGTGCAGCGATTCAAATCGTTGCTCTCCCATTGGAGGGTTAAAGAGTAGGTAAGGAAAGGGAGCGAGAGAGAGGGCAGTTGGGAATCCGCCAGCATAGCAGAAGCAGGTTTTGCTTTGCTGCGCAGCGAACTCTCAACTGCCGTTTTGCTTTTTTACTGCGTTGTTTATAAAGAACATGCGGAGGAACAAGGGCAAGCAAGCGAACAGGCCCGTGGGACTGCCTCCGACGGGTCCGAGGCCGAGGAGTGGGAGGACGGGTCGGCCGTCGGGCAGCAAGATGGACGAGCACGGCCCCCTGGTGAGTGAAGGCAGGCCTGCCTCCCCGCCGCCTCCCCTCCCGCCCACTGCTCCTTACACCCCGCCGGCCGCGGCAGCCTTAACTGACTCGGGCGAGAGCGGGCCAGAGGCCACGTCGCCTGAACGCGATGATAGTAATTTTTTGTCGCCTGATACATCTCCGGTCGCGCCCCCGCCATGCTTGCCGGCTGGCGATGCCTCTCCGGCCCCGCCCCCGCCCTCAGGCGATACGGACCGGGGCTCGGGCGGCGGCCCTGCCCCCCCCCCCCCCCCCCCGCGCAGGTAATGTTCCTGACAGGGCGATACATACCCGGCCGCGCCGGGTTAGGCGCGGGCCCCGCCTTTTTTCCCCAGCGGAACGGCTCGGAGGTAAACCCTACATGGGTACCCGCGGCGAAACCCAGACTAGAGGTGGCCGACGCCCCCCGTTACACCCCCCCCCCCCCCCTTCGCATACCTCGCCGGTCGGGCAGCAGCTTGGAGACCCAGGGCGGGCCGGGCAGGGGAGAGGTTCTCGGTCTAATGGAAAGGGAAGTAGGGCGCGGTCGGCTAAAACGGAGCCATGGTACAGAAGGCAGACAGGTGGCTCCTACGAGCACTGTGTTTGCTGCTCCTCTGGCTGGAGAAGCAGGTGCCCCCATTACTGCAGCTCTGATTGCTGAAATACTGAACCAGAGGGCCAGAGCTGGGTATAGGTATGCAGCGGGTGACCCTGGGTGTGCGACGAATCAGAATCCGGTAACTGAAAGTTGGCAAAAGGGGTTGAGTTCCCCATTCGGGGATCAGGTCTTCCCCAGAGTTGCCAGTGGGATACACGGTGAGGTGGGATTACACACAAACCTCAGGCCTGAAGATACCCGGTGTGTACAGAGCGGATTTGACAGAGATTTTGTAAGGGATGGCAGGGGGAGTAGAGATGGAGGTTTTTCCACAGCGGCCATTGATGACGAAATGCCGGGTCCGTCCAGCCGGGAAGCGTGGAGGGAGCGCCAGGGCGCCGTGAGAAATAAGATACCGGGGAGTCCCAGGCCCACTGTGCGGAAGGAGTCGAGGTTGGACAGGCCGGACGGCAAGGCAGGAGGGCAGCCCGTCAGCGTTGCCAGAGAGGACTCTGCGGCAGGTAAGGGTCACAATAGGAGTGAGACGAAGGGAAAGAATAAAAAGCAGAAGAGGTCGTACTCTAGTTCTAGTGCAGGCTCGTCGACCTCTACTTCGTCATCTAGTGTTAGCAGTGACAGTGTGAGGACAGCAGGGGTAGCAGGTTCCCAATGTGCCGTTGGACAGCCAGCACTAGCTTCACTCACTGAATTGTGGGAGGAGGTTCCCACTAGATTGGTAAAGCGCATTAGGAAGCGGAAGTTTATTAATATATTCAAATTGTTGGAGGGAAGAAGGGGGGGGAGGAAGATGTCCAAAAAAGACAGAAAAAAGAATAAGAAGGAAGGTACGGGGCCAAGGATTGCCAAAAATATTGTTAATTGGGTGCGTGGTTTCCTTCGCCTTGCCAGTGTAGTCAGTCATTTTGACCCCTCACAGTATGGAGCGTTGCTATCTTATGCAGATAGCATCTTAGGCGCCTTTAAGGATTATGAAGGTTGGGCATGGCTCAACTACGACGAGAAGTTTAGGGACAAAATGGCAGGCAATAAATTTATGAATTGGAGTTCACAGGATGTTCATCTTTGGCTTACCCAGATGACTAACAAAGGCGCCAGTGCGAGTAAGGGTGGCTTAATAAGTGGAGGACATAGTTCAAATACGGGCACTGTGTTTGCAGGGGGATCCAAAAGTGCTTCCTTTCGGTCAGGAACATTTCGTAAAAGTGAGGGAGGTGGTAAAGGATCCGGGGGGGGAGCAGACGTGTGCTGGAGATTTAATAAACTTACCTGCCTGTTTCCGGATTGTAAATTTAAACACGCCTGTGCCACATGCGGGGGAGCCCACTCTGCCCTTAAATGTCAGCAGGGACAGGGGTCGGGGGGCGGTAAGGGTGCCAAGTGAAGCATGTTTACATTATAAGGCTGAATCACCCATTGAGCAGGAAGCCTTGGAGGAAGGTTTGAGATACTATCCAAATAGGGGAGCAGCGTCTTTATTACTAAATGGTTTTAGGAAGGGGTTTATTATTCCGTATACGGGTCCGGGGGTAGGGGGTAAGCGCAGGAACTCGAGATCTGCTTATAGGTTGCCGGAGGTAGTCCGTGCCAAGCTCCAGGAAGAAATCCGGTTGGGGAGAATAGCAGGGCCCTTTCCTCACAAACCGTTTGAGAGGATGCATTTATCGCCGTTAGCGGTTATTCCAAAGAAAGTCCCTGGAAAGTTTAGATTGATTCTCAATTTATCTTCTCCCGAGGGTGCTTCGGTTAATGATTTCATCCCAAAACAGGCCTGCGCGGTTAAATATGCATCCTTTGATGACGCCCTTGCCTTAGTCAGAAAAGCTGGACCGGGGGCGTTGTTGGCAAAAGCGGACATAGAGGCTGCCTTTCGGTTACTGCCTATTCATCCTGCGTGTTTTCCTTTGTTGGGATTCTACTTTGAAGGGTGTTATTTTATTGATCGCTGCTTGCCTATGGGTTGCGCAGTGTCATGTGCATTCTTTGAGGCATTTAGTACTTTTATCCATTGGGCGACCACCTGTTTCAATGGTTGTAGTGATTCTTTACATTATTTGGATGACTTTTTGTTTGTGGGACCGGGCGATTCGGGTTCTTGTAGTGAGCAGTTGCAGGGTTTTCTGAGGACTGCTGAACATTTTGGTGTGCCAATTGCCAGGGACAAAACAGAGGGGCCAATGACAAAAGTGATTTTCTTGGGCATCGAATTGGATTCGGTGGATATGGTTTCTAGGTTGCCCAGAGAAAAAATCGTACAATTAATGGAATCCGTCAGAGTGGTTAGATCGTCGGTGAAAGTGACCCTACGGCAGATGCAGTCTTTAATAGGCTCGCTTACTTTTGCATGCAGGGTAATACCTATGGGACGGGCGTTCATCCGGCGTTTGTCAGCTCGGACGGCGGGAGTACGTGCGGGTCATCATTTTATTCGGGTAACGAAAGCGGTGAAGGAAGAATTGGGCATTTGGGAGAATTTTTTACAATCCTTTAATGGGACGCGCCTAATTCAGGAGGCAGAAATCTCCAACATTGAATTAGAATTGTTTTCCGACGCTGCGGGGGCCACGGGGATGGGAGTGTATTTTGGCGGTAAGTGGTGCGCGGAACAGTGGCCTGAGACATGGGTGGTCGACAGCGTAGTTAAAAACATTACCTTTTTGGAACTATTTCCCATAATCGTGGCATTGACCATTTGGGGTGCAGAGTTGGCTAATAAGCAGGTGCTATGGTGGTGTGACAATCTGGGAGTGGTTCAGGTTGTAAATAGACTAGCGGCAAAATGTCCCCGAGTGTCTGCATTGTTGCGGGAAATGGTTCTGTTAAGCTTGAGGTGGAATGTTACTGTTAAAGCCAGACATGTGCCAGGGACTTTGAATATTATTGCAGATGCTCTCTCTCGTTTCAAGTGGGATGTCTTCCGTACAGAAGCTCCGCGTGCGAACTTGAAGGGAGAGCCGGTCCCAGCCTTTCTATGGGAGCTCGGCAGGAAGAGCAATGGCAGTTGATTAGGCAATCGTTGGCGCCAGCCACGTGGAAGTCGTACATGGCAGGACGAGGAATTGTGTCTCGTTTTTTGTTTTCGCAAGGATGGGGAGGGGGGGAGGTGAGAGAGGGTGAGCTGATTCAGTTCATTTTATGGGCCAGGGATTCAGGTTACACACTGGCATCAGTTAGGAGTTATCTAGAGGGTTTTGGGTTCTTTCAGAAGATAGGGGGACGTGGCAACCCAGCGGGGGGTTTCCTGGTAAGGAAAATATTGGAGGGATGGGGCAGAGGGGGCGGTTACTGTGTCGATCAGAGGTTGCCCATACGATACACGGACCTTCTAGAGATTACTGAGGGTCTGCGTTCCGTATGTATTTCCAAGTTCGAACTGTTATTGTTTCGTTTAGCCTTTTCGTGGGCTTTCTTCGGTGCTTTCAGAGTATGCGAGTTAGTAGCAAAGGCAAGTGCAGGGGGTGAGGTGTCGGGGTTGTCAGGGGAAGACGTGTGGATTTATGAGCACAGGGTGACAATTTATCTTAGGAAATCCAAGACGGATCAACGTGGTAAGGGGGCGTGGATTTCATTGATACGGGCCGGCGATGCACCGGTATGCCCGGTGAGGGCAGCTTTGGATTATATTAGGGTTAGACCTGCGGGGGTGGGGAATTTTTTGGTGCATGAGAATGGTTGTCCTTTGACAATATATCAATTTGCTGCAGTATTGCGCATGACAGTGGGCTTGTTGGGATGGGATGTGCAGCGATATAGTTCGCATTCCTTTCGTATAGGAGCGGCTACAACTGCTGCTGAATTGGGGTGGTCAGCACGTCGGATTCAAGGTCTGGGACGTTGGAAGTTGGAGGCATTTAGGAGATACGTTCGAAAGTAAGGGGAGGCAATGCATTTTGGTGTATGTAACACAAGTTTTTTATGTTTCAGAATCGAAAGGGGTGGCAGTGCAAAGTGAATGTGCTTGGATTGTGGGCCATTCGTTTGTGCATCGGGCACAAAGGAGAGCGCGAAAGAGGCCGTATGGCGAAAACCTGAGTATCGATCCCGAAGAATTGAGTGTACAGTGGTTCGGGAAAGGGGGCATGAGATGGGAGGAGTTGCGTGACTTCTTGCAAGGCAATATTGTACGGCGGGGTGTGCCAAGATTCATATTATTGCATCTGGGGGGAAATGATATTGGCAGGTATTCGTGCAGGGAATTAATTATGCTGATGAGAAAGGACTTGGCCTATTTAATGAATTGCCTGCAAAACACGACATTTGGTTGGTCTGACATTATAATTCGGATCAAGCAGGCGGACGAGCCTATTTGGTGCAATGGAGTCAAGAAACTGAATAGACAAATTGGTAAATGGCTAGTTAGGGAAGGGGGGTTTTGGATTAGGCATACCTGGTCCTGGGAAAGACTAGGAGGTTATTTTTTGGGCGATGGGGTACACTTGTCCGAGGTCGGAATGGACCTCTTTAATAATGCCTTGGAAGAAGGATTGAAACAGCAACTGCTCGTTGCAGGCCGCAGTGGGGGAACAAAAACAAATTAGTTGTTTTGTTAGTGGCGGAAAACCCGAGCCAGAGCCGTAATGTATTGTTTTCTATTGTGAAAGACATGGATGGGGGGGGGGGGGTCGGGGGAAAAATGCTCGTGTAGTTTGGGGCCACTACACGGGAAGGCCTAAAGAGCAAGAGGGGGCCGATGCTCAGGCCGCAAGCTTACCCTCGCTGGTGACGTGGCGGGGTAAGCGGTTGGGGGGGGGGGGGTTTGACGCCGGCTTACCGTTGGGCCGCGACGGTAAGCGAAGAGAGGCATGCGGCCGAGGAATGTAAGGGGGGGGGGGATTTAAGATTATTTTGGTTTATGTTAATTTAACGGCTCGGGTTAGGTTTAATAAACTGCGGCCTTTGAGTTTTAATGCCATACAGTGTCATGACTATTTTGTGGAATGAATGGGAGAAAAGAAAGAGATGGAGAGAGCGGTGAGTCTCGAATACCCATGTTAGAGGAGGCACGCTAGGCTTGTCCTGGCGTGCCGTAGTTAACAGGGTTCGAGCGGCGCCGAAGGACATCAATAAGGGGGGAAGGGGGGGGGGTGAGAGGAAAAGAATCATAAGGTAACCAATGGGAGTGCAGCGATTCAAATCGTTGCTCTCCCATTGGAGGGTTAAAGAGTAGGTAAGGAAAGGGAGCGAGAGAGAGGGCAGTTGGGAATCCGCCAGCATAGCAGAAGCAGGTTTTGCTTCCCTCCCTCCCACCCACGATATGTATATTGCAACACCGTCAATGCTGTATATGCCGTTGTTATGCTTGTTATGTTAATGATTTGTCGCAGTAGGGCGGAAAACCCGAGCCAGAGCCGTAATGTATTGTTTTCTATTGTGAAAGACATGGATGGGGGGGGGGGGGGGGGGGCGGGGGGAAAAACGCTCGTGTATTTTGGGGCCACTACACGGGAAGGCCTAAAGAGCAAGAGGGGGCCGATGCTCAGGCCGCAAGCTTACCCTCGCTGGTGACATGGCGGGGTAAGCGGTTGAGGGGGGGGGGGGTTGACGCCGGCTTACCGTTGGGCCGCGAAGGTAAGCGAAGAGAGGCATGCGGCCGAGGAATGTAAGGGGGGGGGGATTTAAGATTATTTTGGTTTATGTTAATTTAACGGATCGGGTTAGGTTTAATAAACTGCGGCCTTTGAGTTTTAATGCCATACAGTGTCATGACTATTTTGTGGAATGAATGGGAGAAAAGAAAGAGATGGAGAGAGCGGTGAGTCTCGAATACCCATGTTAATGCACACTGAAATGTATTTAATGGGTATTCAGAAACACTGCCACTGCAGTTAAAATAAATCTTTTCCCATCTATAGCATACTAAATACAACTGTAACATACACAACACCAAGGAATTTCAGACTCTTCTTTCTGCTTGTTCAGTATCATGGAATACAACAGGCAGAACATTTTTTGCACAGTGTGCATGAAGAGGAAACAGCAGACAGAGTATGCCTCATTTTAAGTTCTCCTAATGTACTTTCCTGAATGGTTTTCAAATTGTTCTTTGGCTCATGGGGAACTTCAGAAACACACATACTCTTCCTTTGTTCTTTCCAGCACAGAAGTGAAGTAAAATGGTGCCTGTCAAGCTTTCTTTCTATTTCAGGCTGAAAAAAAAAATGAGGAAGTCACTATCAATCCATGCAGAAGCCAGCTAGGATAAGCTAGTGCAACCAGAGGTTAAAATATGAAAATAAGGGGGGTAAAGATTTCTTTTTAATGATCTGATTTTTGGGGCTGTAAGAAAGCATTGCTGGGATGTAGTATGTTTTTTCCATTTCTCTCACTGAGAATATTACTGCATGGGAGAGATGTGCAGGTAGCTGTGAGAGTTCTTTCCCACCTCTCTGGACTGGGAGGGAGGAGCAAAGCTGTTGAGATTTTACTTTCAGTTTTGCAAAAGTAGCCCCACCATTTTGAGAGAGGAGCAGCCGGTGCAGAGAGAGGTGGGGCAGAGTTCAGAGAAGGAGCTCAGACTAGCTACACTTTCACAGAGTGTAAGTGCCATTTATACTAAAAAAAAAAAAAAGGACACTGAGACAAGGTATAAGCACATTTAAGTTTGAATGGGATGTGTGTGTGTGTGAATTTTATAGTGGTTAAAGGCAAATTCATAGAAGTTTGTCCAGGTAAGAGACAGAACAGTATCAGATAAACATAAACTTTAGCCAAGTCTGTGGAATACTTTCTTGGCATTTGTTAGAAAAATTATGAAAGGCTAAAGAATTCTGGAAGGGTGAGAGGTATCACTTTTGAAAATAAAGTCTCTTACCTATCAGCTAAAGTGATACCGAAGGCCCATAATCATTATTTGGGGCTAAAATAACTTTTTACTTCCTGGAAGGAATATTGTTCTGGGGTATTGTCATTATCTCTAGAAAAATCACAGATAAAATAAATATGTCATATAAGAAGGCAAAGGAAAAGCCTACCTGTTCTTTAAATAAGCACCCTAATCTTAAAGATGGGTTATGTACTAAAAATTGTAAAAATTAAGTAAACCTGATATTTTAAATTCAGGAAAGGAGAATTTATTTGAAAGTGATTTTTTAAATACTACAATAGTGAACAGAAACAGAAAACACGGAGGGAGAAAATAGTGATCCCTGTCTTTTATGCAGCTTCAGTGTAAATGGATCAAAGGTGTTCTAGGTTAAACACTTGTATTTCTGGAGAAGGAAAAAGTACAGGATAATTTGTAGTGGCCGGACATAAAGGTCCCATCATAATTCAAAGCTGCACTTGTATTATCTGAATAGGTTACAACTTTAAGACTCTAGCGGCAACCTTGAAGAAAGACAGCTTAAGCATACAGAGTAAAAGGATATTTTCTGTATGTTTGAGTCAGAAAATACATGCCATAACCTCCCTCTTTGTCTTGAAAGGAAACAGGGATAATTATTACTTTTTGAAGTCATAGCTAGTTTTAAGTGATACCAAGCTGGCGAGACAAAACTTAGTATTAAAACTTAATAGTAAAACTTTATTTTCCCTGACCAGAATACTTTATCATGTTAGCACAGTCAGGAATCCTGTTTTTCATTTATTTAAAGTACAACATAGGAGAAGATCATCACATTTTGATAAAAAGAATTCCAGAAATAGCATCTACCAGTGCCTCTCAGCTAATCAAGCAGCAAACACAAATAGCACCAGCTATCATTGAAGCCCAGACTTGGTGATAGGATGAAGAACCAGCGCATTCTAGCGCCAGTGTATCACACTCAATTTACTCAAATAAGGACCCAGATAAGTGTATACTGACACTTCGGCCACAAGAAAGTCTAGTAGGACAAATTACCATTTATACCTGCAGAAAGAATTAAAGGAAAATAAAGGATACTCACAAACAGAAAAGGCAACAGTGAACATCACAAATAGAGTGAGAGAGAGAACAAGAAGGAGATTAAAGAAACAAAATCAAATAGTGACAGAAACGTAAAAGGAGAAAGAGAGACACAAATAGTGATTAACTTAAACTTACCAGAGAAGTCACCTAGTAATATTTCCAAAGTATCATTCCTCAGCTGGTTCCAGTAACAATATCTGAAAAAAGAGTTTACACAAAGAATTGGGTTCTTTAAACAACTATTGATTTAAATCTCCATCTTTAAAAGTCTACTGTTAAAGGAGAGGATTAATAGAGGATTTATATTTGGTTTATATTCAGAGTCGGTTCTGTTAGTTCCTGGAGCTAAGAAAAATAAGAAAAGAGTTCTTTTAATTAACATTTTTATTAACATCTGTTATCCTGTTTTGTTGTTAAGAGACAACATGGTAAATCAACATTGATAATTCTTGCTTGAAAATAAAATACGTTTTGAAGTATTTTGAATGCTCTAAGAGTTTTCATTTAGTTACGTTTAAATTTTGTATTTATAATTTAGGTTCCGCCTTCCTCCTCTAACCCTGAGGGATGTGCTGGGTGGGTTTTAGACCCATTTTTCTATTTTAAGGGAGTTGGAAGGAGAATTTCCTTTCTCCCCCCCCCCCCCCCCCCCCCCCCATCTTGGCTTCCTTCATATGGTGACTCTTCTAATAACATCTGAAACCCCATTTTCATTATCATACTCAGCCATTGTAGCGGAAGAGGGGTCACCTTATTAGACTAGTTAAAAAAAATGTTTGATATTTCTTGGTCCCCCTTCCTTGCTTATTCCTTGTCCCTCACTCACCACAGCTCTGGCCAGTCTATGTTCACTATGATAACACTGGCTATTGGCTTGCCTTGTGAAGAGCAAAAGCTGCAGTTTTGCTTGTCCCAGAGACTTTAATGGGATCTGTAAACAAATACAAACAAAATGTATCATTATTTTTGGGGTTTTAGCTATTCATTTCAGATTACTACAAAATAAACAAATATTCTCCTAGGTCAAGCAGGTTAGTAGTTATCACACAAGGGTGACATCATCGGATGAAGGCCCAGCATGAATAAAATGTCAAAGTTTCTGGAACTCTGACTAGGCACACTGTGCATGCCTAGCATGCCCTATACCATGTGTCCATGTGCGGTCCCTCTTAAGTTTCTATTTTTGTCTGTGGAGCTTTCGTCTCTTGGTTAAGTGAGCTCTAGGCTTTTTTCTTTAAAATTGCCATTGGAAAAAGTTTCATAGGATATTTTTTGTTTATTCACATTCCGATCAATGTTGAATCCTTCTCGGTTCCTCCCCACAGGCTCCTTAGTCAGGGTTTTCAGCATTCATGGTAAGCTACTTTTCGTATTCGTTCCCCTGTGGCAGTGGTACCTCGGTGGCTGCTGGCTTCAAAGCCTGCTATCACCGTTTACATTTTATATTCTCTTTTTTCATTTGTTATGGCCTCCTATGGTTTTTGTCAATGCCCCCAGTGCTCGAGGACCATGTTCATCCTGGACCCCCATGAGATATGTATCCTCTGCCTGGGGCTATTGCCTGACATCCGGGGTTGCCGCATTTGCACCCAGATGACCGTAAGGGATTTTGTACTCGACTCAATAATATGGAGAAACTCTTTCAATGAAGGTAGTCCAAGACATCAACGTTGGCATTGGCGACATCTTGGAGCTGCACAAGTGGACACTGTGCCATCGATATCACGGGGGGGGGGGGGGGTGTCAGGTTCCATCAATGCCACCGGCGGATAGAGGTGCCAGAGACAGGTCCCTGTTGGTTTCTTCCAAGGTAAGGAATTTGGGTTTGTCATCATCAACCTAGGCACCAAGGAAAGACCAGGCTGAGCACAAGGGAAGCCAAAGAAGCATTGGCACTGGTCATTTTTGATGCTCGGTACCATGCTTGGGGATTCACTGGCTAGGCCATGATGCCCTTGAAGCAACCTTGCAGCAAATAGTGCCAATCCTCCATCAATGCCAGTGGTCTGTGATGGTTTCTACTGATCCTGGTGCCAGTTGCTGATTCATCTCAGGGATTTGAGGAAGATCTGGCCACCCCTCCCGCTTCATAGTAAGTGTTGGCATTGGCAACTTTTGAGGAAGAGCTGGAGTGGCGAGTCCAACTGGCAGTGAAATGAACGCTGCAGGGCATCGGACCTGAGGCATTGATGGTACCAATGCTGGTACTGTCCATTCTGGAACCACTTCTGGAGCAGCTCAATGTGATCATCATTGCACAACTGACACAGCTGGCTGGCATCAGTTTCTGGGATGCCATGGATGCTCGGCGGGGCACCAATGATTCTACTGGCCGATACAGTTAGACTCCCCAGTCACGGACCTGCATGGCCTGTTCCCCTTACTTCGTGGAGCAGGAGGCCCACTCCTGCCCCATCCATGGCTGGCCCTTTTTCCCGAAGCCAGCTCCAGTTTGCATGGCCTGCTGCTGTGCTTACAGCATCCTCCACCGACGCTGCTTCTGTCCTCCAAGCCTTCTCCAGGCATGCGCACATGCCGCTCTGCTCAGTTTAAAGGGCCAGCAGCGGGAAAGTTCTCCACAGCCCGGAATGATGACATCAGGCAAGGCAGATATAAATATTATGCCTTGCCTCTCCTTCCTCACCTCAGCAACAGGTCCTGCTTCCTAGTGAGTGTGAGTTGCACTGTGTTTCTGCTCCGGTCCTTTCCAGCGCCTTGTCCTATGTTCCTGCTCCAGTTCCTGCTCCTTATTCTGTATCCTGCTACCTCCCCTGCTATTGTTCCAGCTCCTTGCCCCCTCTGCTTACTCTTCTTGTTCTTGACTTGACTTGTCCCTGGATTCTGCTTTGTCTGCTGCCCATCCTGACCTCCTGCCTTAGCTGCCTGCCCAACCTCTGGCATGTTCTTGGATTCCCTTGCCTGCTGCCGGCCACGACCTCCAGAATGTCTGACTTTACTTCTGCCTTCTGGCTTGGTGGGATTGTCTTCATCAGGAGACCCGCGCCTTAGTACTACCAGTCCCGGTACCCAAAGGCTCAACCTGCGGGGAACGTGGGCTACTGTAGGTGAAGGTGCAGTTGGGTCTCCACTTTGCCTGTATCCACCTCCCGATGACGAGGGCCTATATGGGGTTCCTCCTATAGGTGGTGCCAACTTCATCTTGGCTCAGGGGTCCACCTTTCTAACAGATACAGTGGTTGTTGTCAGTTCCTCCTCCGAGGAAGCTCCACTGGGACTGGCAGGTATGTCAAGTCCTGTAGCACCCTGTCCAGCTTTGCCAGGGCTGGTATTGGTGCTATGCCTCTGAACAAAGGCAGAGCACCTAGGGCCCCATCCCCTGTCTACTACAGTGAGGATGAGGCTCCATATGATCCCTGGAGAGATGACACTGCAGATTTCTCCTCCAAGGACTCAGAGAATCTCCCCTCAGAGACTTCTCCCAGGAATGAAGGAAGTCTCCACCAAAGGACTTATCCTTTGCAAATTTTGTGCAGGTGATAGATTAGGCCATCCCTTTTCAGTTACTGATGGAGGAGGATGCCAGTCACAAAATGCTGGAAATCCTTCAGTTTGTGGTAGTTGCTAAGGAGATTGTAGCAGTCCCGGTGCATGACCCCACATATCTTCACAAAATGCCTGGCCATGGGCTGGGAGTGCATGCTTTCCCTTATCTGGATGATTGGATGATTAGGCAGGATCCACTCAGTCCATGCACTTCACCATTCAGGTGTTGGAGTAACTAGGGTTCTTCATCATCTATCTCTAGTTCCATGTTAGCCCGTCACCTCAATTTGATTTTATAGGCAAAAGTCTTTCTGCCATGTTCCAGGGTGGTCAACTTGATGTCCATAGTGGCGGTGATTCAACAGAGCCAGTAGGAGTCAGCTTGGCACATTGAGACTGTGCCAAATATCTGCACCCGTCCATATTACTCCCTTGGCACATTTGCAAATGCTTAGAGCCCAATGGACCTTGAGGTCACAGTGGCACCTGGCCACACAGTGTCTCCAGGATCGCATCTGAATCACCCCATCGCTCCAGGACTCTTTGTCCTGGTGGCAGGTACCCTCAAATTTGGAATGGGAATATCCTTCCAAAGTCCCCTTACCCAAATTGTCCTAACCACGGTTGTGTCCATCCTGGGGTGAGGAGCTTATGTAGAGGGGCTCTGCCCCCATGGCCTCTGATCCACCCAGGAAACATATTGCCAGATCAATTTCTTGGAGCTCCAGGTGATCAGGTACGCACTGTGGGCCTTCAGAGATTGGCTGTCCAGCAAAGTAGTCCTGATCTAAGCAGACAACCAAGTAGCTATGTGGTATGTCAACAAGCAGGGAGGCATGGGATTGTACCTCCTGTGTCAGGGTCCAGATCTGGTCCTGGTCCCTGTCCCATGGGATGGTGCTCAGGGTCATGTAACTGGCTGGAATGGAGAATGTGAAAGTGGACAGACTGAGTCATGCCTTTACACCCCATGATTCACATATTCCACCTCTGGGTGAGTTCAGATGTAGATCTATTCATGTCCCCCTGCAACAGTTAAGTGACTCAGTTCTGCTCCCTGTATAGGACAGACAGCAAACCAGCCTTGGATGCCTTTGCCCACCATTGGGGCAAGGTCTTTCTGTCCACATATCCTCTAATTCCTTTAGTGGTGAAGACTCTCTAGAAGCTTCACGAGGACAAGGGAACTATGATTCTCATAGCCCCTCATTGGCCGAGACAGGTCTGGTTTCCACTCCTCTGGTAGTTGTCTGGATGTGTACGGAGCAGGAGAGAGACCTTGGGGTGACAGTGTCTAATGATATGAAGTCTGCAAAACAATGCGACAAGGCGATAGCAAAAGCCAGAAGAATGCTGGGCTGCAAAGAGAGAGGAATATCGAGTAAGAAAAGGGAAGTGATTATCCCCTTGTACAGGTCCTTGTTGAGGCCTCACCTGGAGTACTGTGTTCAGTTCTGGAGACCGTATCTACAAAGAGACAAAGGCAAGATGGAAGCGGTACAGAGAAGGGCGATCAGGAAGGTGGAGGGTCTTCATCGGATGACATACGAGGAGAGATTAAGAATCTAAATATGTACTCCCTGGAGGAAAGGAGGAGCAGGGGTGATATGATTCAGACTTTCAGATACTTGAAAAACTTTAATGATCCAAAGACAACGACAAACCTTTTCCGTCAGAAAAAAATCAGCAGAACCAGAGGTCACGAGCTGAGGCTCCAGGGAGGAAGACTAAGAACCAATGTCAGGAAGTATTTCTTCACGGAAAGGGTGGTGGATGCCTGGAATGCCCTTCCGGAGGAAGTGGTGAAGTCTAAAACTGTGAAGGACTTCAAAGGGGCGTGGGATAAACACTGTGGATCCATCAAATCTAGAGGGCATGAATAAAGAGGAGGCAACAAAACACTGCACGGAGCGGCAGTATCCACAGAGGCATTCACGGAGCAGCAGTAGCCACAGAGGCATTCATGGAGCGGGATGCCAGTGGTTGGTGTTCCACCTTCACGGAGCGGAAGGATGGAGGGCTGCCATCTAAAAAAAAACTCCAAACAAACAAACAAACAAACAAACAAAAAAAAAAAACAGGGGTGGGTAAGAGTATGGGGCAGGGGTGTGGCCAGCTTGTTACAGTGGATGTTCACTTGGATGCAGATACGGCTCTGCTCTCTACATTGGTGGTGGGGTAGAGGGGAATTAGGGCTGGAGGGTACTGGAAGCCAATAGTAACAGGTGGGAGAGAGAAAAAGGGAAAAAAAATGGATAAAGTGTGTAGCTTGCTGGGCAGACTGGATGGGCCGTTTGGTCTTCTTCTGCCGTCATTTCTATGTTTCTATGTTTCTATATATATTTGGAAACCGATCAGACTGGGGACTTCCCTAGAGCTCATCATGCAAGACTGAGGCAGGTTGCGGCATCCCAATGTCCAAGCTCTGTTGCTCACAGCCTGGAAGTGGAGAGGCTAACTCTGCAACTGCTTGATCTCTCAGAGGATGTGTCTTGCATCATTGTGGCTTCCAGAAAGCCTTCTTCTAGAAAGTCCTATAGACTGAAGTGGTGGAGTTTTTCCATGTATGTGAGCAGAAGGCCCTAGATCTGTTCTCCTGCCCAACACAAAATTGCTTGATTACCTTCTACACCTATCAGAGCCTGGCTTGAAAACAACTCTGTTAGAGTTCATCTGAGTGCAATTGGTGCATACCACTATGGTTTACATGGTATGCCCATCTCTGTTTCATGCAGGGCCTGATTCAGTTGCAGCCTCCCCGAAGACCTCCCACTGTGTCCTGGAACCTCACCATGGTGCTAGCTCAGCTGATGAAAGGTCCCTTTGAGCTGCTGCACTCTTGTGACCTGAAGTACTTGACCTGGAAGGTCATATTTTTGGTGGCAGTCAGCTCAACACACAGAGTCAGCAAGCTCCAGGTCTTTTTTTTTTTTTTATTTATTTAAAGTCTCTTTTATACCGATGACCGTTCACACATCGCATCGGTTTACAATTAAACAGTAACAGATGGGCGGAAACCCTTACATATAACATTGTAAAACAGCGTAACTTTTGGGCAGGGCCCTTACATGTAACTGATAAAAAGGAGGCTAAAACTTGGAAGGGTATAGAGCTGACTATACTGGGCAGAGTCCATGTAGTCAATAAATAGATACAGCATAATCACTATATACATATAAGAACAGGTCTTAGTGACTTATCCACCTTACACTAAGTTTTGTAATGACAGGATGGTCTTATGTACACATATTAAGTTCCTTCCTAAGGTGGTGATGGATTTCCATCTTTGCCAGTCCATTATTTTGCCAACATTCTTTCCCAGGCCCAATTCGCAACAAAGCGAACAAGCATTGTACAGTTTGGACTGCAAGAGAGCCTTATCCTTCTATTTAGAGCAGACAGAAGCCCATACACAGTCCACCCAATGTTTTATTTCTTTTGATAGGAATAGGTTGTGAGTTGCCACTGCCAAACAGACACTATCCAGTTGTCTAGCAGATTGCATCTCCTTCTATTATGCCCAGGCAGGATTGCATCTTGGGGATCATATCAAGGCTCATTCTGTCGGTGACCCACTTGTGAGCGTTTGCCATGGGGGAGATCCAAAAGGCTGCAGCCTGGAATTCTCTCTACACATTCACATCCCTTTACTGTCTGGACATGACAGTAGGTTCGGCCAGTCTGCCCTCGGGACTCCTTTTGAGGTGTAGAACCCAACTCTCCCTGCCTAGGGCCCATTGTTTGGGCTCAGACTGTCTCCCACTCTGTTACCAACAGCACTGTGATTGTTGTGCCTATTGGCACCTGGTTGGTGTCTGTTGGTCCCCTTTTGCGTTGGGGAGCAGCCTATAGCTAGGGATTCACCCATGTGTGAGGACAACCATCCTGCTTGTCCTAGGAGAAAGCAGAGTTGCTTATCTGTAATAGGTGTTCTCCTAGGACAGGAAGATGTTAGTCCTCATGAAACCTGCCCGCTACCTTGCAGAGTTATAAGATTGAAGAGGGATCCAATGTGGATGCGTGCTATAGGGCATGCTGGACACACTCAGTGTGCCTAGTCAATGTTCCAGAAACGTTGACATAAGTTTTCCATGTTGGGCTCCATCCCATGATGTCACCATTTCCTGCTGTCCTAGGAGAATACCTGTTACAGGTAAGCAACTCTGCTTTTCTCATTTGGTTTGGTTTCCTTATTCTTTGTTAAGAAATGCACTTCAAATAAAAAAAAGTTAAGTTTAAGGAGATAATGGAACTTTTTCTGCAACAGATCAAGACAATCATTTTTAAAAATACTTTGCCAAGCTCTTCCTTCTATTTATTTATTTATTTATTTATTTAATTTCTTTTACTATACCGATGCTCAAGACTAGGTCTTATCGTACCGGTTTACAATGTAACTGAGGGGAAACCAATTAACATCAAGGTAGAAAGTAAAGTTACATTAAACAGGGAGCGTAAAACCTGGGCAATGGAAGACAGTACAGAATTTAAACTAAGAAACAATTAGAGAGAGATAAATATATATATATAATCAACAAAACTATAAGATACGTAAACATAGATTTATCCTAGGCAGTTATTAGCATGGTATGTCCAGTGGGAGAAGGAAAGGGTGAGGTTGGGTGGGGGGGGGAAGGGGAGAGGGAAAAGAGGGGGGGGGGTAGGGATTAAGGAGGGGTGGGAGAATGAGAGACAGTGATGGTTGAGGAGATCCTTCAGCGGTAGGCTTCTGCGAACAGCCAGGTTTTCAATTTCTTTCTGAATGTTGAATGGCATTGTTCTTGGCGTAAGTCTTGGGGAAGTGAATTCCAATGTAGTGGACCTGCTGTTGAAAGAGCACGCTTGTGAATAGAGTTGTGGACAGATGATTTGTTGGGGGGGGCCTTGAGCGAACCTTTGTAGGCAGTTCTGATCGGTCTTGCTGAAGTATGTAATTCGAGTGGGAAGGTGAGTTGGAGAGTGGATTGCTGGTAGACGGATTTGTGGATGATGGTGAGAGCCTTGAAAAGTATTCTATATTGGATGGGCAGCCAGTGTAGGATTTTTAGGATTGGTGTGATATGGTCCTTGCGACGAGTGTTTGTAAGGATCCTAGCCGCTGCGTTTTGCAGCATCTGAAGAGGTTTGGTGGACGAAGCGGGGAGACCAAGTAATAGAGCGTTACAATAGTCGATCTTTGAAAACAGTATGGCTTGAAGCACCGAACGGAAATCCTTGAAGTGTAAGAGCGGTCTAAGTTGCTTCATGACCTGTAGCTTGAAGAAGCATTCTTTGGTTGTGGCGTTAATGAATTTTTTGAAATTCATTCTAGAGTCAAGGGTGGCCCCAAGATCTCTGACCTGGTTTGCTAATGGGGTGCTAGCATTATTTGCGAGGGGGTTGTTGTCACTAGGGGAGATAACCAGTAGTTCCGTTTTGGAAGTATTTAGGACCAGGTTGAGACTAGAGAGCAGAAGGTTGATGGCTTGTAAGCAGTTGTTCCAGAAATTTAGAGTAGAGATGGGGTCCGAGATGGGGATTATGATTTGAACATCGTCCGCGTATATAAAGTGGGTGAGATTGAGACTATTGAGTAGCTGGCATAAAGGGAGTAGATATATATTGAACAAGGTAGGGGAAAGTGACGAACCCTGAGGTACGCCTTGGTTTGATGGAATGGAGTGAGATTCTTTGTCATTTATTTTGACTTTGTAGTGTCTGTTGTTCAGAAAGGATGTGAACCAGAGCAGTGCAGAGCCGGATATGCCTATTTCCATTAAACGGTTTAAGAGGATAGTGTGGTTTACCGTGTCGAACGCGGCAGAGATGTCGAGAAGGGCTAGCAGGTAAGATTGTCCCTTGTCAAGGCCCATCAGGATGTTGTCCGTTAGAGAAAGAAGGAGGGATTCTGTGTTTAGGCGTTTCCTGAATCCGAATTGAGAGGGGTAGAGAATATTGTGGGAGTCAAGGTAGTCTGTGAGTCGGATGTTGACAAGCTTTTCCATTAGCTTGGCTATAAAAGGTAGGTTTGCAATGGGGCGGAAGTTTGCAGGGTTGGCTGGGTCCAGGTTGGGTTTTTTAAGTAAGGGTTTAAGTGAAGCAATTTTTAAGGAGTCCGGGACCGATCCTTGATTGAGGGAGCAATTTATGATGTCTGCCAGCGGTTTAGCAATGGTGTTAGGGATGGTGAGAAGTAGTTTGGTTGGTATTTGGTCCAATGGATGAGTGGAAGGTTTCATTTTCTTGATTATTGATTCAATTTCCAGGGAGGATGTCTGTTCAAGAATTTCTAGTGACGGTCTGTAGATAGTTGGTGGAGGGTTATTGGTTGCGAGGCTTAATGGTTGCGAAGGGTTTGGGGAAGTGTTAGTTGATGCCAGGGGGGCAAGTAGGTTTTTGATTTTGTTATCAAAAAAGATAGCCAACTCTGTGGATTTGTTCTGGGCTTCTTCTTCTGGGATGGTGAGGGGCATAGGTGTGGTAAGGGCAGCTACATATGAGAACAGAGTTTTTGGGTCATATAAGAAGCCATGTATTTTTTTGGCATAGAAATCTCGTTTGGTGCGGGTAATGGATGTCCTATAGTAGCTCATTGCAGTTTTGTATGAAGCAAGTGAGGAAGGGGAGGAATCTTTCCGCCAGCGTTGTTCTTTGTGTTGTAGATCCTGTTTGAGTTTCCTTAGTTCGGTTGAGAACCAGGGTTTCTTGTTCGTGCGGGCTGGGTTGATAACTTTTGTTGTTACAGGGCAAATTCTGTTAGCTACTGAGTGTGTAATAGTTTGCCAGGAGTTCATAGCGGTATCCGCATCTGAGAAGTCCAGTTTAATTAGTTCTTCGGCCAGGCTGTTGTTGAGAGTGTCCATGGGACAGGGTTTCCTGAACTGGATCGAGGATTTAGTAACAATAGGGGTCAATTTTTGTTTTATAGATAATTTTGTAGTTATCATCAAGTGATCTGACCAGGGGATGGGGGTGCAGGAAGGAGGGGTGATGGGCGAGATGGTTTCGTTAGTGAATATTAGGTCAAGCGTGTGGCCTGCCTTGTGTGTGGGATTGTTTATAATTTGTTTGAATCCCATAGCCTGGAGAGAAGAGAGAAGGGCTTCGCAGTTAGAAGATAGAGTAGGGGAGTCAACATGGATGTTGAAATCTCCTAAAATAATTGCTGGTGAGTTAGTGTTGATGTGTTTGGCTATGGTTTCGATGAGTGGAGAAGGGTCGGATTCTAGGAGCCCCGGGGGGGCGTAAATAAGGCAGACTTGAAGCTGGGAGGATTTGAATAGTCCGATTTCTAATTTGGTCGTCGATTTGAAGGCTTGCTGGGACAGTCTCAGTTCTTTTTTTGCTATTAACATTATTCCACCCCCTCTTTTTTTAGGTCTGGGGATAGAGAAGATGTCATATTGTTGTGTTGGCAATTGGTTAATTATGGCGGTGTCTGTGTTTTTTAGCCATGTTTCGGTAATGGCACAGATGTCCGGTTGGGTGTCCAGGAGGTGGTCGTTGAGCAAATGAGATTTTTTTGAGAGCGACTGCGAGTTGAAAAGGGTTAAGGTGATTAGAGATAATCCTAGGAATTGTGTTAGAGGGGAGATCATGATTGGAATCAGGGATCTCTTTGATCGTAGATTGAGCACGGGGGTATTCGCTCTGTGGGAGAGTAGGTGAGGGATGATCTGAATGGAGAAAGTTTGTAGCATGCTGTCTTTTAAGAAGAAATTGCTGGTGGAGAAGATTGTTGGATGACTACTGGGTGTTGGAGTGGCTTGATGAGTGCTAGATGCTGGAGTGCCTGGACGAATGCTGGATGCTGGAGTGCCTGGACGAATGCTGGAGTGCCTGGACGAATGCTGGATGCTGGAGTGCCTGGACGAATGCTGGATGCTGGAGTGACTGGACGAATGCTGGTTGCTGGAGTGCCTGGACGAATGCTGGAGTGAGTGGACAAATGCTGGTTGCTGGAGTGACTGGACGAATGCTGGATGTTGGAGTGAGTGGACGAATGCTGGATGCTGGAGTGCCTGGACGAATGCTGGAGTGACTGGACGAATGCTGGATGTTGGAGTGAGTGGACGAATGCTGGTTGCTGGAGTGACTGGACGAATGCTGGATGCTGGAGTGCCTGGACGAATGCTGGATGCTGGAGTGACTGGACAAATGCTGGATGCTGGAGTGCCTGGACGAATGCTGGAGTGACTGGACGAATGCTGGATGTTGGAGTGAGTGGACGAATGCTGGTTGCTGGAGTGACTAGAAGATTGCTAGAAGAATGCTGGATGTTGGAGTGAGTGGAAGCATACTGGATGCTGGAGTGGATGCTTGATTGACTGTACGAATGCTGGAGTATTGTTGAGTGTGGGAGTGGGTGGACGACTGCTAGGGGAGAGCTAAGGTGGATCGCTTGGGAGTAAGAACGGTTGGAGTAATAGAGGGAGGTAGCGAGTGTATCGTCTGGTATAGTCTGGAACCGTGTGCTGAAGCGCACGAAGGAGTGCACAAAGGGGCAGGCCCCTTTGTCGCGCTCCTTAGGCGCGCGACGCCAGGCGCGCGACGCCTCGAGCCGTTTCAGCCCTTTAAAGGGCTCTGGGGAGGCGTCAGGGCTTCCGGGGAGGGCTTACCGGTGGCTGCTTCCTTCTGCCGTCGATTTTGACGCCGCTGGGTTTTTTTAATTTTTTTAAATTTTTGTGTTGCCTCGAGGCCTCGCGAGAGGCTTGTCTCCGGTCCACCTCCCCTGGCCCCGATAGGCCGACGCCGACCGCGTGGGGAGGGCCGACCGAGCCGAGGGGAAGAGCGGGTTTTTTAAATTTTTTAAATTGTGTTGCCTCGAGGCTTCGCGAGAGGCTTGTCTCCGGTCCACCTCCCCTGGCCCCGATAGGCCGACGCCGACCGCGTGGGGAGGGCCGACCGAGCCGAGGGGAAGAGCGGCGAAGCAGCAGGTAAAAGGGTGCGCCTCGAGCCGTTTCAGCCCTTTAAAGGGCTCTGGGGAGGCGTCAGGGCTTCCGGGGAGGGCTTACCGGTGGCTGCTTCCTTCTGCCGTCGATTTTGACGCCGCTGGTTTTTAATTTTTTTAAATTTTTGTGTTGCCTCGAGGCCTCGCGAGAGGCAACACAAATTTAATTAGCTTAACATTCTTATGTACTACATGTGCCCTCCTTGCAATCTTACATTCTCCTCACATCTTTTTGTTCATGTAAAGGACAATTTTCAAAAGTCATTTGCCTGGGTAAAAATAAATTTACCTCGTAAGAGGTCTGCTGAAAATTGCCCTCTCTCTATCCAGCTATTGTTCCACAATATGTATATATGTATGCATATAGAGAGAAAGTATTCTTGAGGGCATGTTTAGGTCAGGGTAGAAAAAAATGCACGTAGATTGCATTTTCAAATCTATGGGCCTAATCTACTAAGACTTTTCTCCCATACTATATCTATGGGCAAAATGGTTAATAAATGAGTCTATTTATTATCTTCTATGAAAAATGTGGTTCAGAAAAATCAGGTACCAGTTTCTACATGTACTTATTTTTCCCCATGGCAATTTTCAAAGGGGAAAGTATGCTAGCAGCAAAAACAGAAATAGAATTTGATAAACGGGTCGATACAGTAAAAGTCTCGGGAGAGCGGGCTAGCACACTGGCCACTCTCCTGTGCGCGCAATACAGTAAATAAATTTATTTAAATTAGGCCCGGCGGTAAAAAGAGGTGCTAGGGACACTAGCGTGTCCCTAGCGCCTATTTTTGGACAGGAGCGGCGGCTGTCAGCGGTTTTGACAACCGAAGCTCAATTTTGCCGGCATCGGTTCGCGAGCCCGCTGACAGCCACGGGCTCGGAAACCGGACGCCGGCAAAATTGAGCATCCGGTTTTCAACCCGTGAGCTGCTGGCCTATTTCAAATTTTTTTTTTTTAACTTTTTTAAACTTTCGGGACCTCCGACTTAATATCACCATGATATTAAGTCGGAGGGTGCACAGAAAAGCAGTTTTTACTGCTTTTCTGTGCACTTTCCCAGTGCCTGGAGAAATTAGCGCCTACCTTTGGGTAGGCGCTAATATCTGAAAGTAAAATGTGCGGCTTGGCTGCACATTTTACTTACTGAATCGCGCAGGAATACCTAATAGGGCCATCAACATGCATTTGCGTGTTGCGGGCGCTATTAGGTTTGGGGGGGGGGGGGGTTGGACGTGCGTTTTGGATGCACTATTACCCCTTACTGAATAAGGGGTAAAGCTAGTGCGTCGAAAATGTGCGTCCAAATGTCAGCTAACTGACAGACTGGCCAAACCTACTGCATGTCCAGACTGTATTGGCCTGAAAGTAAGGAATAAATACAGAGGATCCCAGGTTGTGAAAAAGTGAAGAGAAAGCCAGAGATAAATGGGATTTATAGCAATGTAACAGGAATTAAATTGGACAAAACAGATGGGCCTTACAGTCTAATCTGCTGTCATGGTCAATATTTCTGTGCAATCAAGAAATGCTCCAATACACAATAATTATTCAAAAAGGAAAAAATTGTCCTTATGGTGGACATTTTCAATAGTTTACGTTATATCCAAAGTAAGCAGGCTATTTTAGCCAATGTAGATTATATCAATTCTCAAAGGGAAACTACCAGTGCTGTTTCCTTTTGAAAATGAGTAGTTATAAAGTTAGTACTTTAAAAGCATCTGCATACTTTGCAACTGCTACTTGAGTGAGTGATCTTGCTGGGAAAAAAATAGCATGAGTGTTTTGAAAAGCCTATGTTCATGTGATATGTACTTCTCCCCACCAAAACATACCCACAGGAAGGCCTCCTTCTAATATAGCTTAAGTCTGTATATTTAGCAGACATGTACACATTTAGCGATGTCTGAGGAGAGTAATTTTCAGTTAAGACATTTTATCCTGGAAAATGCCATCATAAATGTCATAAATGGCACCAGCTGACCCTTATGAGCTCCCTCGCCTCATTCTTTGGGTCAACTCGCACCATTTTGGGAAACTAGCATCAGTGGGGCAAGAGGTAATGAGATTACTCCTGTTCCTGTTCCAATTGGAATAAGTTCAGGGCAGTAACTTTAGGCCTGGATTTATCAAAATGCAGTAAGTACCGCATGCGATAGCAAAAGGGGCGTGGTTTATGCAAAAATTCAGTTTATCGCAATTTGCACTAATTACCTATGCGAAGAGCTAAGTTAGTGCACATTGCGATAAAATTATCTGAATTTGCGATAGGTGTCAGACCTGTTGTATTTCCTGCATATGACCACTGGGTGGACCATTTGTGTGAGAGAGAGAGAGAGAGACAGTGAGACACCTTCAATTCCCCTGCAATAGGCCTTACGGGAGATATCGCAAATGGCGAGGAAACCTTACCGCATGGTCACGGCAGCTATCACACAGCCTAACGCAATCCAAAGAGGTGTTGTTAAAATCGGCGTTATGGCTGTGCGATGGCTCTTCACAGAAAGGCTAACCCAGCCCACACTCCTCCTATTTTCTGAATTTGCATCGCACCATACGATATGGTGCTATCGCATGCGTTAAACACATTTACGGATGCGTTAACGGGGCTTTTCGCATGCGATAAGCCCTTAACGCATGCGAAAACGCCTTATTACATTTTGATAAATGACCCCCTTAGAGACAAGAGGAAGGGGTTTGAGGGGCAAGGCATGCCCCTCAACTGTTGCATTCTGATACATTATGAGGGGCTTGGGGTTTGGGCTGGAGGATCCACTGGATCACCAAGGATTTGTAACTATAAGAGAAGGAGAAAGGAAGACGGGCCATGAGATTCTTTTAAAACATGTTGGCTTCCAACAAGACCTGCAGCAACAGACATGTTTCCAGCATTGCTATAACCAGGAATGTGTGGAACATTTTGCATGAAAAATTGCTGTGGATGCAAATGAACTAATTTGTATTCATAGCAAAAGTTTGCAAAATGTCTGCTATCCCATGGAAAATGTCATGGGTTAGTATATTAGCCTCATAGATATAGAAATAAGGCAGTATTTTATTTAAGAAGTTAGAATGGAAATCAGTCAAAAGAAGCACAAAAGGGATATTAAATATTTTTTTCTGATTATATGTATGGGTTCTGAAGTTTTTTTTATAAATATGGAGTTTGTTTATTTTTATTTACTTCGGTTGACTTTTCTAACATTAATTTTCCAAGTCTCAAAACTGAATGAAAAAAGCACTTAAAGTATATTTGTTGGCAAATGTGAAAATCAAATCATTTAGTTGACAATATAGAGTGTGTGCATCATAATATGAAAAATATTGTTCCTCTTGTCACAGTGGGCAGGAAATAAACGGATTGTCAGAACCATAAATCTGTGAAATAATGGCATATGTTTTGTGCCTTGATTAAAATATTACATTTAGGTACTCTAGGGAGTAAAGCTGCTATAAGAAATAAATAAAGCCAGAAAATAAAAGAATAAATCTTTAGAATTAATACTTTTCTAATTTTAAACAAATATCTAAATATGGATCATACAGATATAATTTTAAAATAATAAATTGAGTTGGTGAGGTTATTTATTTGATTTAGCTAAAAGCATGCAAATACTGAATACTGCATGGTATTTAAATCAGATTGTGGTACATGATATTTGTATTCAAGTTTTATGGGTAGATGTTTAAATCTTGCATAACAATTACTCTAAGCTGCAGAGATGTTAATGTAGTATCAGGGACATAATTATGATTTTTTTTCAATCTTTCCCTGTAGGATTTTGGAGATGATGGGTCCTTGTACATTACTAAGATTACCACAACTCACATGGGAAATTACAGCTGCCATGCGGATGGCTATGATAAGCCTTATCAGACTCATATCCTCCAAGTGAATGGTAAGAAAAGATATCCTAATTACCATGTTATAGGATTGTCTGTGGTCTTCATTCTGCATTTCAGTTATATACTGTAATTTCAGATTGTTACACAGTGTATTTTTTCACTGATAGCTTCACTTTCACAGATAATCTTAAAAGGAAAGAAAGCTGCAATACAGTATTTAGAGTCCCTCAA